>NC_090923.1:1144114959-1144739959 GCF_040938575.1 Ambystoma mexicanum | reverse complement strand
TATCCGCACTCACCGTCTACACCTCACCCCCTTCGCCGCCAAACACCTGCGTCGTTCAACATTGCAGCCATGTCCTGCGAGGGCTTTGCCGCAGAGGGTCCGTGTCTTGGCTCTTATAGGCACGGATGTGAGGACGTAGCGAAGAATGCTACATATCGTCAGGCACCGTCTCCTGCGCACCAGCGTTGCTCAACACCGCAGCCATGTCCTGCGAGGGCTTAGTCGGTGTTCAAATCGGCGAAGTTCAAGTTGGCGAGGGTCAGGATTAGGTGGCACATGAAAGCAAGGGCTCAATTCGGTATGCAGACCTTTGCGAGGAGGTGATGGTGCAGCAGTTATCTAAAGCACCAGGACAGCAGGACCAAGACAGGTTATGCTGGTGGATCAGTTGGACTGAGTTTCCAGCTGTAGGAGTGCTGAGAGACCTAAAGAAGCGAGGGAGCTTCCAAGCTCTACTTGGCCTTGAGCTACTTGGCCTTGAGGGGCGGAGAAACCTGAAACACAGCAAGGCTGACAGAGCTCAAGGTAATAGGGCTACTAACAAGTGTAAAGGGGACAATATTCTGGAGGGAATGTATATCTAGCCATTGAAAGAAGTGACGCAGGCCCTATAACAGGGCCTGCGTCACTTCTTTCAATGGCATAGAACAATTACAAATCACTGATCTAGGCACTATATCAAAAAAAGTGCGGGTAGAGTAGAGATCCAGAGGCAGATCATTAACATAAAAAATAAACATTGTTGTAATTGCATTGCTGTCTTCACTGGCATTTGCACTTCTGCCCTCCACTGGCTAACCCCCTTCTTCCCTTCCTCCTCCTATCCAGTCCTCTTTCTTGTGGCGCTCCATATGTTTCTCTCATCTATTCTTTTCAATGTCCATGTTCAACCCCTTGCCTCCACATTTCACTGACAGATTTCTTTACATACACACACACACACACACACACACACACACACAGCTCCTCCACAATTTGCTCTTGTTCCCATAACTCTGAAGCTGGACTCTAATAAAACAGAAGTACCGAGGGTCTCTGCCCCCACCAACACTCACCTTCAACGTGTGGTTCCTCCCTCCTTCCCTAGCACATCTTCCTATCACCAGGATAAAAACCTAAATCCTGCTGTGAAACTCAATTTTTCTGTCCTTCCCCAAATTATCCTAGCCAAATCTTCCTGTTTTTAATCAACTCTTAATTTCTCTGCCTGATTCTTTACTTTCTCTCTCCTTCTATCCACATCTCCTTAGTCATTTGTTCAATCCCGAATGGATAAGAGGAATGCATTCTACCTTGGCAAGGACCGAAATTGCTGGGAACCAATTAGCCCTACTTTAAGTCTAGCGGAGCCTGGTTGGCTTCAAAACAGCTACCAGAAGCTACTTTTAGCTCCCCAGACCAACAGGTAGACTTGAACTGGAACACATCAAGTACACATTTAAACAGAATGGATCATCCATAATGGGGTAAAAAGTTAAAGTTTGCCTCTCATGGAAGTAAAATTTGCATTGCACTGTGTATTCCCTGCTGCCTACCTGGTGATGTCCAACACCCAGGAGCTAGCATTGCCTTCGAACACTCTTGTTCTCCCCACTCGTCAACTTCACCCCTGCAAATTATCCAGAATGTCTTGGTCTGCCTTCTCACCAATACACCCCCAAGTCTGCTCAAGCATTTCCTCTTTTGATCTCCTTTCACTGGCTTCCAATTCACCTATGTATTCTTGTAATGCTTCCTCAACGCTGCTACAACAAATCGGACTAATGTCTTTCTAAGCAAAATGTGTTCATTTCCTTCACCACATCCCTTGTTTCAGACGCAAAAGACCTGTTAGGAGGGAGGTGGAATGCTGCTCCACTGTTCATCCCACCCAGTAGTGGAATGTACTTCACTTTCATTCTTCTTCCTCTCATTGAGCCTCAGCAAAGCCCTCACAAAACATTTGTTCTGACCTTCCTGCTGAGTTCTAGGGTTCCTCCACCTCTAGTTGAAAGCTAGTGCCATGAAGCCATCCCTGGGTGTATATGCTCTTCACAAATAAACCTAACAGATGACAGCAACACCACATAAATCACCCCAGTCTTATTGCAGGCTCTATGCTTCAACAGCCTGCAGAAAGCGCACTGACACACATTTCGCAGACCTCCGTTTCAAACCCTGCAACATCCTGACAATAAAGACAAAATGATAGAAGAATAAGCAATTAATTTTGGCACCATCCAATCAAGATCATTGATTCAGAAATAAAAAAAAAGTTTAAAAAGCAATGGCTTGGCAACACAAAACCATTTAAAACCTAGTTCTAGAGTAACAAGTATAGAAAAAGAAAAACCAATTGAGAATCTTATTTACGAAGTAAAAAACATGCCATGCCCAATAAAATCCTACATATCGTGCAATTTGAACACTTTAGCATCGGAAGCAGCTAACATGTCTATTTCTGGGCACTTCTTTGAAAGCATTTTCTCAGTTTTGCATAACCAAAGACACCTGCATCCACCGCTCCCCAGGACAAAAGAAACAGAAAGCAGTGTGTAAATTTACAGAGTAATAAGAACATCAGAATCACGATGGACAGCAAACAATTGAGGCACATATTACTGCACTGTTTAGAAGTTATTTTTTCACCTTTGATTGATCAAGACATATCCAGCCTTCCCTCTCCTCCCCACAGAGAACACTCATGATCATTTCCATTTTCCCCATGAAGGCTGGATAATGCATATGCTCTTACTTCGGTATCTTGGAACGAACGTTGGGAGGTACAGAGAATACAAAACAGGCACCAGACTACAACCAAGAAAGTTATGGTGGGTTTAAAAATGTTTGAAAAAAAAGTCTTCCGCCTGAAACGTGAAAGTAGGAAAGTCCATTGTAGCCAAGTCACACATTCCACAACGCCACCTAGTAGCCATTGCTGGGTGTTCACCTCCAGTTCTGAGCCACAACAGCAAGGTGTTTTGGGTATGCAAATTAGCTCAAATGCAAACCGTTTTCTCCAGGAAATTGTCTTTGTCTAAGAGGGCAGTGCTACTTCATACATAGCTTAATCAGCCTTGCAAATGTATGTCTTGGGTTGATTAAGATATCTATCACAACCCAACAAGACCACTAAGAAATAGCAATGCAACATGTCCAGCAATGCTGAAGAGGCTATTTTCTCACAATCACGACTACTAAACTTTGGAACAAGCTGCCAAAAAGAACAAGCACACGCAAAGATCATCTTGCCATCCAACAAGCCCCCACAACCTAGCCTTCCACCAGCAACAAATGACCATTGGAAAATAAAAAAACTTTTTTTTTTTTTTTAAACCTCACAAGATGGCACAGAGGCCACAGCAGATGAACCCATCTGAAGCCGAAGCTGAAAAACCCCATCAAGGCATAAATTAATTTTCAGAAATTGATTAGAGTTTGCAAATTAAAACTGTTTTAATTAGCAAACCAACCCATTTGATTAGCAAAAACATTGTTTTTAAAGTGTCACCTTAAGCCATTTTAAGTGTTCACTCGTTAATATGATGAATCTTTCCCAGTAAAAAGAAATATAGTTGACATTGAGATTTAGATACACACACCTAAACTTTACTGCAAAGCATGGAGACAATGCAGTTTACAGCAGCAATATTGTAATTATGCATTATGTAACATACATTTTTAAGAAGAATTGCACGACTGTCTTGTTTAAAATACTGGTCTTTGCCAGATAGGATATAGTTAGCTTAATAAAAGTATTATCCCGATGACGTCTGGTTTGCAATTATTGTAAAAAGATTTTAAAATATCTTGCCTATGACTCAGGCATTCGGCAGTTTCCGCTGCACTCTCTCCATTAGCCCCCTTGAGTTTGCAGTAAACAGAGAAAAGAGGGTGGAGAGAGCTGTGAGGGCAAGGGAGAAATGCAGGGCGAGTTTGCTTTCATTGACCATGGTAACTTAAATAGCTAGCTCTGCTACACAAGCGTCCATTTAATTAGCATATCTACAGAATTGCATAGCAAATTGCTATGCAACATTGCTGATTTTATGCCACCCACCTTACAGCTTTGCCACAAATAGGGTAAGATACCAGATGTATTTTAGGGACCTGCAAACTGTGGTTCACCAATGTTTTGGACAATAACTCCCATGATGCCTCACCATGGACTTTGATGTCTCAACAGGAACATCGACACATCAGGCAGTGAAGGGCCGCAGGTTGTTTTGCCTTTGAAGGCCTGCTCCCCCGTTCCTGCAACTGTCTCCCTGCTCAGATCTCCTACCACCTTACACAACAAACACAAACTCCTGGGAAGCACAGCAACACTAACCGAGCCTCTTCTTTAGCCCCGTTATACACTTCCACATCAGCTGATAAAATCGAACCAAAGCTCATTAGTCTATCAGATCTGGTGCTCTTCCCTATGGATAACATACTCTCATTGTCTGCCAAACCCATAGAAAGCAGATTGGCACTCAGGAACTGGGTACTTCCGACCTGTACCCATCCATACCACAGGTTTTTCATCTGCCTTTGCCATCCGACTAATGAACCACGCCCCCTTTTTTCGTACAGAGCCAAGCGCAGCGAGGCCACCAACAGACGCAGATGGATGATATACAAGACGAGTTACATTATACTAATAATCCCTTCTCAGGAGTCCTAGCTCATTCACTCTGGGATCTCACATTGCCCCAATCCATCAAGAGGTGAGGTATAAGGGTGTACTGACCTGTGTAAAAGGCCATTTGCTGTATTGCTACACAGCAAGCCCAAATGCACTCCTAGGGGACCATAATCCCCATTTACAAATTAATACTTTTCATAAACATTTTCGGACATTCGAATTCAAAAGTAGCCTAATCTCTTCTCAACTAAATATATAACGTTCAAGATGAAGCTTCACAAATCAATGTCAGATATAAAGGTAAACCAGAACCTAGATCGTAGAGATAAATCTTGAATTTTAATCATTCAAGTGCAAAAGTCATTCGAAGTGAGGAAATCAGATTTTAGGCTAGATTTGAAGAAAAGAGATTAGGCTACTTTTGAATTCGAATGTCCGCCACTTTGGCGAAAATGTTTATGAAAAGTATTAATGTGTAAATGGGGATTATGGTCCCCTAGGAGTGCATTTGGGCTTGCTGTGTAGCAATAGACAGCCTTGGTTCTGCCAAATCCATCAAGAACCACACACTAACCTTTCAGTCTCACAGCCTAAACGACACATGTTGCAACAACCTGCAAGTCCATATTCTGAACAACCAACCCACCTTGAGCAAAAACAGAAACCCAAGCCATATGCCAAAGAACTGTATAATTCCACATTAAGCACACAATGACAACCACGCAGGGTCACAACCTTAAACATACAAGTTGCTTGCAGACTGCGGGTGACAAATATGCCGAATCCCACCAGAGAGAATGCCTGAAGCATCCATGAACTAACTCTGAACAAAGAGTTCCTTACAATCTGCATGCATGCTCTCCGCAAATCTTGCCATGTCCCCTCTGCTCCTACTACAAAATCTATTTTCTTGGAACATCAAAATAATATGAAAATGACAGAAAATGCACAACATCATGACGGCCATAATAAAAGGCTAGTTGCCACAATTAAAAAGGTCACACATGGGACAACTTCTACCCAATCAACACAGAAACCCTCATCACCCTTACTACCAAAACAAACTTGCACACTTTCTGGATAATTAATGCCCACCTCAAGCTACATTCAAATTGCATAACCATCTTCGCTCCCCACTGGCTCAACAGCATCAACTCCTGTCTCTCACGTGACCTCTGCTCACAAAACTTGACAAATCTCACCCCTCCTCAAAAAACCCATCTCTCGACCCTACACTCCCTGAAAATGACCGCCCATCACTATCTTGCTATATCCCGCCGGAATCATGGAACGACTGCTTTGTCGCTATCCAGCTGCAACAACACATCGCCACAAACAGCCTATTCAACCTGGACACTGCACTGAGACCGCGACACTACACATCCTTGATTACCTCTGCAATATCACTGACAAAGGACACAGCACTACTTGACCGCTCAGCAGGCTTTCAACACCAACCATACTATTCGAATCAACATCATATCCCATAGGATGAAACTCTCGGGTATCAATCTTGATGAGTTCACCTGCTTCCTTACTGACAGGACACACTGACTCCATACCCCATTTCCGAGCCTACCACACCCTGGTCAAGTAAGGGGTCCCACAAAGCTCCTCCTTCTCTCCCCTCCTCTTTAACCTATCTGTCCAATGGACAGACACTTGCAAACAAAATCCATTTCCACCAATACACAGACGGCACAAATATACTTCCAAATACCTTCTCCCTTCCCCCTCACAACTTCACATCCTCAAAAACCGAATCTCCACAATCACCACCTGGATGGCCACACACTTCCTCAAGCTCAACCCTTCCAAAGCGTAATGTCTCCTCATCTGCCCCCCCAGACACAAACCCTAACTCATCCCCTGGGTCAAACAACCTTTCCCAGACAACCCAAACATATCCCTCTCCAGAGCTGTAAAATCCCACCGCTTCACCATCAACCCCCACCCTTCATTCACACATCACATAGTTGATTGTCACTATTTATTAGTCGTCTTTTAGTTCACAGAACTAAAACAACCAATTTTCATAAAACATAAGCTAACACAAACAAAAATCACAGATACATATTAGATTGTCACTAGAACATGGAATCTACAACTACACCTCCTAAGAAAGATCAGCCAGATCCTTCTTCCTGAAGACATCTACATCGTAATGCAAGCACTGGTTCTTTCCAAGCCGGACTATGGCAATGCTCTCCTCACTGGACTCCCCAGCAGACCCTTGCCTCCCTGCAAGCCATACAAAACGAATCAGCCAGACTCATCCTCCACCTACCAAAACATTCACATATCACAACTGGCTACCCATACCCAAAATAATTGCTTCAAAAGGAATCTGCATTTATTTCAAAAAGGTGGATGACATTGATTTCAAAGTCATCCACCACAAAAACCCCATTTTACCTTCTGACAAACTTAAACCCACCACCCACACGAACACCAGACAAGCAATCCAAAATGTCCTACAGATTCTACTATGCAAACTGACATGTACACAAAAGCAAGCAGTTACCCACCAGGCACCCAGAGCATAGAAAACCCTCCATCATCACTTTCAGAAAGAGCATCAAAACATACGTTTCCTCAAACATAACGCGCACCCCTACCCCTACACTGGTACTACTTCTCTATCCTTATATTTTTTTCCTACACTGAAAACATTTCGTAACTCTTGTTTCACCTCCCACTATTTTAACATAGGGTCAGCATTGAACAAAAACTTTATTCTAATGAAATGAATAAAATACTCCAGAAGGAGCATCCAACTTACATAAATGTTGCATTTACAGAGAAGGTCCAAAATTATACAATATACCCATCAAGTATTCATTTTGATTAGTACCAAGCACAAATCAATGGCAATTTGCTATATTGAAAATGTACAGATGTGTGCCGAAACATTCACGTTTTCTTGCCACAAAATGTTAAAATCATTGCCACTATATCCCTGAGATCTAACAAGAAGACCCCCCACACCGCAGTCCACCACCACTTTTACTTCTGATACCACCACGGCCCTAATATTAGCACGGTATGATGCGCCTAACGGTTAACAGTAAGATCAGCATGTACTCCTTGGACAATTGCCACACCTTTCACAATAGTGCTTTCAGTCGAGTTCATGATGGCATCACGCACTATGCAAGAAACCTACACATATGACCGAGTGGCATAAAAATACGGTCCAGCTGTCATATAGTCACTGACATAGCATACATGAACTTTGGTCACCCCAAACTCACAGACGGGTTGCTCACTATAGGTGGTGGGGTTTTGGAGACCACTCCCAGATCAAGCAACTGGGTTTTACTGCCAGCAGCCCGTCCAACTTGTGCATTACAGGCATTTACATTGAAAGCAACCTATTGGTGCAATGTTTTTGTTGCCCGAATATTCAGTAATGGCTAAACAGAGCCGCATTTGTTATAGCATACTTTCTCTGTTCCCTTCCAGTCTTATCCCCTCCTGACTGTACCTGACCCGTTGGGGCCGATGATGGCAGTGAATGTCCTGAAGGGGCCCACTATCTGACGTCCTTTGTACGATTTGAAGTTCTCAATCTCTATCAGCTTCAGGAACCCCATGGTGATGGTGAGGGAAGAGAAAACACCGGGGAGACAAGAACTGTTTGGGAGACCAGACTCCCGCGCTCAGTGGTCCGGCTCCAGTATACGTCTCCCTGCTACACTTCCGGTATCAATAGCACACTTCCGGCTTTCCATGCCAAACTTTCGAGGCGAGTGAATGCCACACAACCTGTGCCGTATCGGTCTAGTACTCCGCTTCCGGTCTCCGTTTCCTTACTTCAACTATTAGACATAAAACCCTCCACTAAGATGGCTACAACTAATTGTGCTGGGGAATACACTCCCCAAACAAATATGGCCGTCATTCTGTCGCGCTCTCAAAAGTTAAGCGCAGAGCAGTGCGGCTCCATACATGAACCTCTAAAATGGTCGCCACTGTGGAATAGTCCATTCGTAATTCAGTGGGTGGGGTGTTTGCGTACAATATGTAGCCGCGATATGTATCGTGCGACATAAGGATGGCTCAGGTGTTTTAGAGCAGACCGGTCTTCCCGAGCACGAGGGCTGCTGGGTACCCTTTTCAAACCCCTTCACAAATGTGTGGCAATGGGCTAACCGGTCTCCATGGTGACAGAACTAACAAAACTAGTGTACTGAGAAGAGCAACAAGTAAGGAGCTGGGAAACGGGTAAACCGAAATCCTAGGGGTGGAATAGAAGGGGAAGAATGCATGAAGAAGGGGAAATGTGGACAAGGAAGGGTGAGGGATGAAGGATCGGGGAAAATAAACAGAGACAGACGGGAACCTTTGTGGCATGGGGAGATTCAGAGAAGTAAAGAGAAGACAAGAAGTGAGGAAAAAAAACAGTCACTCCCTTTTATGGTAAAATGTTACTGTTTTGTCAAAATTTTGAACCCCATTTTGACAGGTAAAGTCCGGTGATATTCAATGATTGTTAAGGTTCGTGTTTAAAGAGTTCACGTAGTAGTTTTTATCGGGATGCAATAAAAAGTGCACAAATCACATAATAAACAAACCTAACAACATATACTTCATTCTAAAAACACATTGAGCGAAAAGAAAATCGTTGTAGATTTATTTTCCCCTTTCTGCAATGCTTGATTAGGCCATCTGATTGTAGTCATTATTTCACCCAACATGCAGTGTTATGCACTCTTCCCATTCCTTATCACCAAACTTTCTTACCTGCTAAGGGGCAGTAGTACCTCAAGAGCCCACTCGCTGCTCTTTCTATGGCCATTAACCTAATCGCTCCCATTGTAATGTTATACTAACACAAACAACATTTTCAGAAGCTGTTTCACAGACCTTTGCTGCAGCTGATTGGCTTTTGGTTGAAATATCACATGAGAAGGTGTAAATAATAAAACAAGAAAGTAGCCTTCTTAAATAATGTTCTTACATAATATGTCTAGATGAGACTAGAACATATATCATTACAATAAAACATTCAACATTTTAAACACATCTAAAATCATCCACTATAAATGGAGCAATTTTCCTATACTGTTGCCCCACATTAGATCTGCCCAAAGAATATGGTAACCTCCCGTGGAGTTAAGATCCGTGAGAAAATTAAAGTGCCAGTATTTTAAATGGGTTGTTGCTTCACAGAACAAGACTGGGTGCTTAATGGCCTCCTTGTAGTTGGAATGTTTACATAATCAACACATTCTGTTATGTTCGTTTAACGCTAACCTTGGCCCCGTGATTTCCAGGGTAGGAAGTAGGTTCAATTTAAATCTTATCATACTTGCCAACATTCTGTGACCAAAAAGATGTAGGATTTTTCAAGTTTGAAAAAGAATAATTCCCATAACAATGACATCACAGGAAAATACAAAACATACAAACAGCACAACATGGAAAGATGTTGAAATGTTAAAAATGTATAATTCTGAATGGTAACACCATATTATCGGCAGATGCTGTGTGATGGAGTTACACTCTGTCACTTGCTTTCACTGGTGTTTCACCTAAGGATTGCCCCAGCAACAGTGCAGAACAGAGTCAAGTAGCTGTCAGGTCAGTGGATTGGTCTGAGTGCAAAGTATTCACCTACCAGTCCACTGTATAGACATACTAATTAATGTGTTGCATGCTGGCCACTGTACAAAGCAGTATGATCTGTCACTGAAATCTGTAGGCAGTAGGACTGCTTCAAAAGCAGTACCTAAATCTGTAAGGTTGGCAAGTATGTTTTATGTAAATTGCCCTTGCTTTGGCATAGGGAAACAAAGATATGTATATTTTGCAAGAAACGTTCTCCTCTTCGGAAAGCACCCATACTCTTTATATAAGGAATAAGCCCCTAGGCCATCAACAGTCAAGTACCAATCTTATTCAAAGAGTTTTCTGAAAAGAAGCCTGGTTCTGTAACAAATCTGGAATCCTGTTTAAATCTCTCACCCCCTTCACCAATATGTTACAACACTAGCAGCGAAGAATGAGTCACCAAGGAAAGAGGTTTGCAAGATAATGTTAAAGGTATTTATATAGCGCACCATCACCAACAGAGTTGGTCTCCAGGTGCTCAGGCGGATATGTAAACAAAGAAGTGGGGGGTGGGTTAGTGGGTGAGGAGGGCATAGGAAAGTGAGAAGTGGTGTACTGTTGGCAGCTTCAGTTCTGTTTTCACTGTGCGCTGAGCTTGGGTGTGCATATAGGATCGAAGCGGGTCCTCACGTGGTGTTGTTGCGATCTATGGGTTGATTGTTTGTTGTGGTGAAGTCCGTGCGGTTTGCTGTGACAGAGGTAGTTGTGTGGGTTTTTGTGTGAATTAAGTATGCATAAATTTGAGGTTTTGGTTAGTGGGTTATATGTCTCATAATCCTTGTAGTTTTGTTTTATGTATCAAGTTGTCATACTGGGTAGGTATATTCTTTCTCTTGCTTTACTGCCTGTCAAGTTTCTGGGGCAATACCATGGCTGGCTTCTAGCAAATTTGTTTGGGTTTAGTACCCCTGGTTGGGCAAGCATTATCCCTTAGTTCGAAAGTGGTGTTATATTATCATTCACCAGCTCCTTTCTATCTATTTACTGTCAGTAGTCCATCGGGTAGGTATTCTTCTCTTCCCTTTCCCGACTGTCTAGCTTCAGGACCAGTGGCGAGGCTGGCCTCCAGCTAAGTTATTGAGCTTAGTACACCCAGGAGGGCGAGCATTATCCCTGCTTGGGTAGTGGTGTTCTGTTATCATTCCCCACTCCTTCCTATCTATTTACTGTCAGTGGTCCATTACTGCCCATGTTTACGAGGTGGGCCAGGTGTTATTGTTGGGTCATACCTTGCTCTCCTTTCCGATTGATCTGTGGGTGTTGTTTGGTATGATTCAATGTGGTTTGTCTTTTAATTGATAAGTGGATATGTTGTAGATCTGTATATCCTAACTTTTATGAGGGTCAATGGCTTAGGCAGGGCCGGTCTTTGTGTCAGGCAGATCAGGCGGCTGCCTGATGTCAGTCAGCTTCTAGGGGGCGCCGTACCAGCAGTCTGCTAGTCTGCATTTCATTAAAAAAAAGAAGTTAAAAGTACATTTATCTTTCACAGTTTAGCATCCGTACCTTTTTATGACACACACACTGGCTGCGCCATGTGGCACCACGGGATTTAAACTTGCAATGTGAAGGTTTGCACTGTGTCTGAACCGGAAGTGCTTAGTTAGTTAACAGTTTGCAGTTAAATGACATAAAGGTATTTGTTAAAAGCAAAGAAAGTGTCCCCTTCGATGAAACTAAATGCTTCAAGGAAGCTTCAGCTCAATTGAACTCCCGCTGACCTTCCTTGGGAGTGAAGAAAAATTATGTTAAAATGGGGCCGAACCATGAAACCAATCAGGCATTTCCTTAATAACATTGGGTAGAAGGATGCCCTCCCCTCCGCCACAGGGCTTCCAGAACTTCAGCCCCGTTTTTCTTTGTTGTCACAGGTATCTCAAGGTAAATAAGCAAAAAGCACAATACAAAACACAAAGCAGCAAACATTCCTCACTTCACAAATGCAAGAAATGCCGATTAATCTGCAGGAAAAAGTAGAGTTGCTCTAAGTGCTAAATAAGTACGCGTCAGTTAACATTTGTAAGAGGAGTCATTGCTTTGCTGTATATTTCCAATCTAAAAAAAGAAACACTCGCCGTCCCCTCCAGAAGGAAGGCACTAGCTAGCAAGCCATTGCATGTCACGTGTGATGCCTTCACACAGCTCTAGAAGTTTAAGCCATCTGCACTCGCATTTCTGTAGTTGTCGTTTTGCAAACAGATGCCTAAAAAGACAGTACCGACTAATCTCACATGACGGGACACGGTCATCATTTTGTGGCTTTAATTTCGCGGACAAGCTTTCGGCAGCTCTCATTACTCTGTACTGAAACCAGTGGAGACCAGTAGCTCGGCACCACAGTGTGGACACTGAACATGGAGAGTGGAGGAAAGGGAAAAGGAGCAGGGTCACAGAGAGGGAGCAGGGTCACAGAGAGGGAGCAGGGTCACGGTCAATGACGGAACAGATGGTGGTTGAAAGACCATTGGAGAAGGGCAGTGACTGCAAGAATAAGTGGAATTTAGTCATGTTCCATGGAAAAGTGGCCCGTGCAAGCATAACCCTGATCCCTCAAGAAAGCTTAATAGGTTTGATTTTGTGGCATGAGACACCTCTATGCCAGCAGTCATTCATCATGGCTGCTGAATCTTCATTTGACACCGTACGACTCAACAAACTCGGTCGGCATACCACCACCAGTCATACAGGGGGCCAGTCTGAGTGGCGAGCACATGCAAGCAGAGACAGCAGTCTTTCTCTGCATTATTTCATCTCCTGCAGCCACATTCATTTTTATATAAATTATAATGTAGTGCTAGCACTGCAGTGTCAGCTCAGGGCAGCAAATAGAAACATTTGTTGCTTCATTTCACTTCCCCGTGTGGCGCTGACCCCATGCAGCCAGGCCCCATGCCTGGGCACATGCCCTCCTCCAGCTCATGCTCTGCACAGTGCATTGACTGCCACAGGGAGATTGATGAGGGCTGGGCAGGCTGCCCTTCCTTGACCTGCTGTCCCTGTCTGTGTCCGTTGGCAGTGACACAGAAATTGCGGATGAAACGGATTGGATCAAGGACCAGCCACAGCCAGACCCAGTGAGCCAGAGCCTTCCTTTGCCATCTTGACCTCAGGTGCCGAGTGCTTCTCCCTGAAAAGTTAAGTGTAAGTAATGTACCCTAAATTCTATCCACTATCAAGGGGTGCCAAGATGCAGCAGTTTGCTTTGCTTACCTTATGATATGATATGATATGATATGATATGGCATTTATAACGCGCCTATACACAAGTGTTTCAAGGCGCAACAAGCTAAGGGAGGGAGTACAAATGGAGGACAGACAACGATCCTACTAGGCCAGGTGTCATTCAGATTGCGCAAGTGCATGGGATGGGGGAAGTGAGAAAGTGCGGGGGGAGGGGACAGTGCAGTACATGGCAAAGAATAATAACAGTAGGTAAGGTAACGGCCAGCAGGTGGCAAGTGCGAAGGTAAGTGCAGACATTAGGTGTCAACTGCTGGTAGTGGGACTGTAGGGATACAGAAACAGTCCCCAAGTGCGGGGGTTGCCAGGCAGGCAGTGCCGGTGTGTGTGACTGGTGGGGGAGGGACCTGGGCCCGAGAACAGAGGATGGCCAGGTAACCAGTGCAGATTCAGTTTCAGCCAGGAGGTCAGCAGGGGGAGAGGAGGAGAAAAGGCAGAAGCAAAGAGAACGTTTTTTAGGTGCTTCCGGAACTGGAGATGGTTCTCCTCAAGTTTACAGGGAGGCAGGGTGGCTGTTCCAGAGGGAGGCCCCAGCCGAAGAAAGAGATCTACCACCAACTCGTTGCTTAGAGAAGCGACTGACCCTAAGGGAGTTTGAGGCGGAAGAGCGAAGAGCTCGAGAGGGAAGATATTTAGGAAGAGAGAGTTGAAGGTATTGAGGCCCCATGCCCCAGAAGGCATTGTGGACAATGCAGAGGGTTTTGAACTTGATCCTTGCAGCCACTGGGAGCCAGTGCAGAAATTTCAGTCCTGGAGAGATACGGATTGAGGCCAAGGACAAGTCTCGCAGTCCGTTTCTGGATGAGCTGCAGAGGGCAGAGAGTAGAAGCAGGCAGATTAAGAAAGAGGCTGTTGCAGTAGTCCAGCCTAGAGAGAACCAGAGCTCTGGAGACAGTGAGCTTCTGGGGGATGGAGAGGAAAGGTAGAATACCTCTGAGGAGGTGCAGCTGGTAGTGTGACTTCTTAGAGACGTCTGAGATGTGAGGAGAGAAGGAGAGTGTGGAGACGAAGCTGACATCAAGGTTAATGTTGAAATGATGTCAGTATGGAGCCGTGGCCGAATGCTATGTCTCGCCTTATCCTATACTAGAGTCTTTGCATATTTGCTGCAGGCATCTAATGTATGTCCTATTGCCTTGACCGGGAGGTTTTGAAGAGCCTGCCCTGGACATTCACCGGTTCTGTCTCCCCCTTTCCCTTGGACAGTGGGACTGCTGGGTGCAGCCCGCCAGCTCTAGCATTCAGTAGGAAGGAAACAGTTGGCACACAGGTTTTCACCAATCTACCTCGAATTGTGATAGCACTTCAAAGTTTGAATCCCCGGCAGGGTAGACATGCCCTAGTCTGATGTCGATACATTTGATACCATTAACATGGGTATTAATTACATCCTTTATTATAGCGCTTCATAGTGGGAGGAATTCACAATGAAGCGCTATATAAAAAAGTGCTATATTATAAGGATTAACAACGGTCAAACATTTAATCTTGCAGTTCATATGGAAATGGCCTGCCCTTCAGCAATGGAAGGAGCAGTGAGTTTGTTTAAACTTCAAGTACAACCAAAAAACAGACGAATGGCAACTAACGCTTGCCAGTTTCCTTTTTGGGAACTGCCACAGGTCCTCAAAGCTGAGCCACTTTAATCATCTATTTTGGCTCCATTAGACTCTAACTTTGAATTGTGTTTGATTTCAAGCAATGCTTATGTCCATTGACTGATGCATAAAGCTAATGGGGTAGAGGCCAAAAACATTTTATCATTGCATCATACAGCAACATTATTAAATTCAACTTAAGCAGCACATTTGGTGCACATTTAACCCCGGCTCACATTCCTTCAGAAGACTCACTTTAACAATAGCAAAGGTGTGAGCTGCCTAATATTAAGAATTCTTCAAGCATGGGAATCAGGAACGACTGTAAACAAAAGCCTCCTGCCCCACACTCGTATAAGTACTAAATGGGTTACAAGGCATGCAACGTGTTGCGTGTAGTAAGGCGCTAACAGCCTTTCAAGTGGGGCAATTTATAAGTGATGGCTCATTTAACAAGCCATTGTTTGTATACAGTATGTGCTTAACATTTCAGTCTTAAGAACTCAACATGGGGCATTTTTATTCACCAGGCCAGCACAAGTATCAGTTAGCTGATCAAACCTATGCATTCTGCAAAGAGAATTAACGTGCCACACAGAAAAGTGTAAAACTATTTTCTTTATTTTCATATCTGTTTATTTTATACACCAATATTACTTTTTGGTTACATATGGTGCATCCCTGGGAAGGTTAACTGAAATGTTTTTGCTTGTAGTGTCTGCTTTGGACAAAATGCATCAGCTTAGCATCAAAGGTATTTTCATTTTCTAAACAACCCAGAGCCAGCCAAGGCCTAGCACGCACACCAGATGGAAACCCAATATGACTTGCACCTTAATTAGGAAAGCAGGGTTTATTATGTCACTGTGCAGACCATAGACTGTGGCAAATCAGTGCAGTGATGTGTGCAGCAATGATTTGTGCACTGCCCAAGACACCACCATGTTGGTTAATGACGTGTATGTGGCACTCCTACATGTAACAGCACATATACCTATTGTTGTCCGATGTGCCCAATGTCCATACTATAGCACAATGCAATGTGGCAATGCAACAAGCATTTGAAGACGTGACCACATCTCTGAGGTCAGGAGGAAGGTCCACTGGCTCCCCGTCAAGGAGAGAATTACATTCAAAACACTGGCCCTGGCGCACAAGTGCCTGCACGGTCGGGCTCCACCTTACCTAGCTCAAAGGAGCAGCCTGCACACTCCTATTAGGCCCATCAGAGCAGCCTATACCAACTGAATCCTTGTATCCTCTACCCGCAGGGTGAAAGCGGGCGGTACAAGCTTCCCTAACATGGCAGCCACACTGTGGAACTCCCTTCCCCCTTCCATCAGGGGGATTGACTCCCATGCAACCTTCAGGAAGGCCATTAAAACTAGACTCTTTGTCTGACAACCCATGTTATATATTCTGTAACTTGATTTTGACAATGTACTGCTTTTTTGCCTAACTGTGTTGAAACTGTCATGCAAATGTCCATTGTTAACCGTAACTAGTTCTGTTTTTAAGTCTTTGCTGGGGCCGCATTCTTGTAACCCTGAATCAAGTCTCCCTAAGCCTTCTCATAGCGCCTCAATGCCCATGGGCTGCAGTGCGCTTTACAAATGGAAAAAAAAAATGTTTTGTGTATGTGACTCTGATGAGCATGCCATACTGTGCCTACATGTAAACACATTAAGAAATCAAAGAAGTTGGTTCAAATTGTACATCCACTAGGCCAAACACCCTTTCTGCACTGCCACCCCATGATTTTCACTTGCTGCATGTCAGCACTAATAAGAGATGCTAATTCCAGCTCAGTTAGATCATAGGCCTGCTCTTTTTTGCCGAAATAACCCCTGAGGCCTGCATAATAGTGAGGAGGTAGTGGCTGAGGAACTGTGGACCCTTTACAATGCATTAGAAACCAGTTTTGTTTAAAACGCTTCATCGGCTTATTACTGGTCAGGCTAAAGTTTATAAGAGGTACAATCCTTTCTGTGTAGCCTTTCTGCGCATTGTTTATTGTGTCTCTTTTGTGCGGTATCCTGTCCTGTCTGCAGATATAATTCCCAAAAGATGTTTCTGTATTGGGTTGGGCATGCCCACGGTGAGACCCAGCCCTTCCTCATCTACACTTCTTCAGAAAAAAGAAGCATAAGAGCCCTTGTACCCCATTTGAGTGGCTGACGTTGCAGCCATTTAATACTCACATCCAACAATTTAAGCTGTCCAAATGAGCATGTATGGTTCATGGTTATGAACATTTTAATGTTAGGGTGAGTATTGTGAATCGTGATGTGAGCACCAAGCCATGCATCGGTTATGCATTTAGAGATTCACACATACAATCCTTTTGTCACAGACTTGTTTATGAAAAGTAGAGATCTCTGATCACTGTAATAGTCCTGAAATGATCTGTGATTTAATGCAAAGCATACAGGAATCGTCATTGTTGCTATTTGTCCCCTTTCCCACTTTCAGAGAGGTATTTTGAAAGAGTACAATAAGAGTGTACCAGACTGACCATCATGGAATGATAACCTACTATCAGAAAATTATTCATATGGTTAGTGTATCATTGCCCCTTGTGAAATACATGTGAGGTGGTACGAACAGAACACCTGCAACACAGGGGCAGTGGTCAGTGGGCCCTCAGACCCCGGCAGGCTGGTCACACCGCAGTGTGCCAGTACAGACAGCTTGAAACTGCGATTCAAATTAGAATTCTTCTGTAGTACTTGAATTACAATGAAATAAAACTAGCTTCATTTATATAGCAATTATTTATTCATATTGAGGAGGCATTTTGTCGCACGACAGAGGTGTAGTTTGGAAGTGACGTGAGCCAGTCAGGGGTAGGGGGGGGCGCCAACTATGCTTCCTGCCTGGGGTGCAATCTGGTGTAAGACCGGCCCTGGGCTTAGGGAATCAAGATAGGGTCTTCTCTCAGCCTAGTTCTGCTGTGTATGTCCTTATGAGCGTTCTTTCTGGTTATGGAGTGAAGAGCCATGATTTGAGGAGTTTCCTGAATTGTAGGTGATCTCTTGTGTTCTGTATCTTTTTTGGTAGTTCGTTCCAGGTTTTTGGGGCGAGGTGAGAGAAAAAGGATCCTCAGAGTTTTCTCTTGTTGTATGATTTGGGTTCCAAACGGATGTCGCTCCTGGATCTGAGTGGCCTTGTAATGTGATGTACATTTAGTTTTCTTCTGATGAACTCTGTACATTGTCGTGGATTGCTCTGTGCGTTATGCACATTGATTTGGACTTGATCCGCTGTTTGATGGGTAGCCAGTGTAGCGTTTTCATTGCTGGTGTGATGTGTTCTCTTCGAGGTATTTTATAGGAGCAGTCTGGCTGCCGCATTTTGTATGCGTTGGAGTTTATTTAGGAGTCGGTCAGGCATGCCTAGATATAGGCTGTTGGCGTAGTCTAATCTAGACATGATGAGAACGATGACGGTAATTGTTGTGAATGAGAGGAATGGTAGGATCCTTTTAGCCGATCGCAGGATAAAGAAGCATTTCTTGATTAGGGCGTTTACTTGTGGCTCTAGAGTGAGAGTTCATTGTCCATCAGGACTCCCAGGTTTTTTTTACAATCGATAATGGGGCTGGGGTTTCATCCGGTTCAGTTGGCCATGGGATGTAGAGGTTGTCTTCTCTGCTTTTTGTGATGATCATTATTTCTGTTTTGCTTGGGTTGAGTTTGAGGTAGTTTAAGTTCATCCAGTTGTATATTTCACAAAGGCAGTTTTCTAGTGTTGAGTTGTCTTCTTGTGAGTCTTGTATTTTGTAGATTATTTGTGTGTCCGCGTAGTTGTAACAGGTGAGGCCATGTCTTTCGATGATTTTAATTAGCTGTGACAGGTAGATCTTGAATAGTAGTTGCGAGAAGGATGATCCTTGTGGGACTGCGCATGACGATTCACATGGGCTTGATTTGTAAGGCTTCATCCATATTGTTTCTGTTCTTTATTCAATATGAAGAAAGAACAAACACTCCGAAACTGCAACTAAGAACCGCAACAACAGAACACACCCCCACAGACAGGTTCAAAAATCGGACCAACACTGAAAGAAGAGACAAATCCCTTTACCTAACTCCATACCTCGCTGAGACCTGCTCACTAGATCGAACCAATGCAACGCCAAAACCAACTACATTGAACAACCTACCAAAATCACGAAGAAGGACGAACCCCACCAGATACAACAAGCACACAACTGAAGCAATAACACCATACATCACCAAAGCAAGAAGAACCCCCAACCCACAACCACATCCCCTGGAAGACGAACCAGATGAAAACAAAAACCCTAGACTAAACCTAGAAGAACTACTCGAGGACGCCGACAACCTGAAACCTGCTCCTGAACAAGATCAGAAAACGACCCTAACAAAAAAAGCCAAACCAACCTACACCTCTAAACTCCACTGCAATTTAATAAATGCAAGATTCATGTCAAAACACTCTACAGAGATCTTCGACCTACTCGACGACAACGGCATCGACATCCTCTTCATCACAGAAACTTGGCTGGACAACAACTACAAAATCATACTCCAAATCTGCCTCCCAGCAAACTTTAAATGCCTTCAAATAAACAGAAAAAACAAAAAAGGAGGAGGCATCGCAATAGCATTTAAAGAGCAGCTGAAAATAAGAACAGACGAACCACTCAACATCCCCAACTGCGAGTCCATGGTCATACACCTAACAGCTAGCCCAAAAACCAACGTCACATTCATCCTGGTGTACAGACCCCCAACTTATGATGCATCCTTCGTCGACAACTTCATAGAAGCCATAACCAACATAGCCATCAACCACGAACACCTAATCATACTGGGGGACTTCAACATCTGGTTCGAAGACAGTCGTGCCAACTCCCAAAACTCACTGATTGAACAACTCGCCACCATGAAACTACGACAACTAGTAAAAGGGGCAACTCACTCGGCAGGACACACCCTGGACGCAATATTCGCAGAGGAAAAACTCATCACCACGGCACCGCCAATACAAATACTGTGGAGCGACCATCTCATCATCCCATTCGTAATCACTCTGCCTACTCAAGTCTACATCCAACCTCCTAAACTCACAGCCACCACAAAAAGAAACTGGAAAGACGTCAAAAAAGGCAACATATTCGAACAACTGGAGTTAACCAAGCCCTCAACAACAGAACTAGACCTAGCTGACCTAGACGGGAAAGCTGAGATATTACACAAATGGATTGCAGATACAATTGACAAGATGGCCCCAGAAAAAACATTCACACCATCAAAAAAGAGAGCAATGGCAAAATGGTTTACCCCACTACTAAGCACCATAAAAAAAGAAAACAAAAAGATGGAAATGGAATGGAGGAAAGATTACAACCCAGACAAAAAAACAATGTTCCAGAAGCAAATTCGCGCATACAAGAAGGAAATTCAAAAGGCAAAGAGAAGGCATTATGATGACAGAATCACAAATGCCGCCAACACACAAAAAGAAATGTTCCGTATCATTAAAGAAATGAGAAACCCACCAGGCTGTGACAACACCCCAACCCCCTCGGAGAAAATATGCAACAACCTTGCAGACCACTTGAAAAAGAAAATCAATGACATCCGACAAACCATCCAACAGAGACTAACCAGCAGCGACATACAACCAAACGAACCTAAATCAGAACAGCAGCACAAACTCAATAACTTCCCTGAAATATCAGCAGAGGCATTCGCAATGCTGGTAAAACACAGCAAGAAAGCGGGCTCACCGATGGATCCCTGTCCCCCGGACATCTACAAATCAATCCTCACACAAGGAACACCAGCAGAATACTTCAGAAACCTTCTAAATCTATCACTGGCAACAGGAATCGTACCAAGGATCTTCAAATCGACTTACATCAAACCACTTCTGAAAAACACAAGCGGGGACGTAGATGATCTCTCCAACTACAAACCAATCTCCAACATCCCCTACCCGGCCAAACTCCTCGAAACCTATGTATACAAACTAACCCAAGAATACGTTGAAGAACACCACCTGCTAGACCAAGCTCAAGTCGGCTTCAGACCCACAAGAGGTACAGAAACAGCACTACTATCCATCTGGGATGACCTAAAAACAAACGCAGACTCCAACACAACATCTGCCCTTATTCTGCTCGACCTCTCCGCAGCCTTCAACACAGTTGGCCATGACACCCTAACCAAAAGACTAGAAGACATAGGCATAACAGACACAACGCTACGCTGGACTAAATCATTCCTAGCAGACAGAACTGAAACCGTTTGGATCAAACCCTTCAAATCCACCCCACGAGTCAACGACTGTGGAGTACCACAAGGATCCTCACTATCACCACTGTACTTCAACATCTACCAAACCCCAGTAATCAGAATCTTCAAGAAACACAACATCAAATGCTACAACTACGCAGACGACACTCAAATCATCTACAAGATCGAAGACACCCAAGCCGATCATTCAAACTTAACCGACTGTCTAAAAGAAGTCTTCAACTGGATGAATGCCAACAACCTGAAAATCAACCCAGGAAAAACAGAAATCATGATCATATCCAAAGACCAAGAGAAGGAAACTGCCATCCCGTGGCCAACGGAAATGGGATCTGCACCATCACCATCTAAGGTAGTAAAATATCTGGGAGCCCTGATGGACAACACCCTAATCTTAGAACCGCAAAAAAAAACAAAGGTCAAGAAATGCTTCTTCCTCCTCCACACGGCAAGAAAAATACTACCTTTCCTCTCCTTCACACACAAAACACTCACTATCGTCGGCCTCATCATGTCAAGTATCGACTATGCAAACAGCCTCTACCTCGGTATACCGGAATACCTACTGAAGAAGCTACAACAGATCCAAAACACAGCAGCCAGACTACTCCTCAAACTATCCAGAAGAGACCACATCACCCCGGCCCTAAAAACACTACACTGGCTCCCAGTAAAACACCATATCATCTTCAAAACAATGTGCATAACGCACAGGGCAATCTGCGGACAAAGAGCAGAATTCCTGCAAAAG
Organism: Ambystoma mexicanum; assembly: GCF_040938575.1. NCBI lineage: Eukaryota > Metazoa > Chordata > Amphibia > Caudata > Ambystomatidae > Ambystoma > Ambystoma mexicanum. The sequence goes on along the minus strand of NC_090923.1, from coordinate 1,144,717,858 downwards.
AAAATAACAATCTACAAGCCAACGAGACCGCTCAGGTCAACCAACGAAATCCGACTGGAACAAAAACCTTACATCAAGAAGAAACTCGAAGGCACCGCTTTCTACCACTTAGCCGCGAAAACCTGGAACAACATCCCAAAAGTAATAAGGAACACCAAAGATCACCTTAAATTCAGAACATTACTAAAAACCTGGCTCTTCAACACCAGAGACTAAAACCGAAACAACAATAAGACAAATGACTCAACAGGAAAGGACATTGACAAGCCCCTAGAACCGACAGAAGTACTTTGAGCACCAGTAGAGCTGATGCTGGACACAGGGGTCCACCTGCGAGACCCAGGGAGACGGAGGCAACAACTCCAGACAACCCTTACCATCCCCCACCGCCTGTACAGCCGCAACTAGGTACCACAGGGTTGTGGAACGGACGAGGTACCACCAATCACCACACAATCGGAAGTATGGACACTAGCAGGTGCGCTAGTCATGTAGGTGGGGGTGAGGAGCATGCAAAGTTATTAAGGGAGCGGACGGAGGGGACAGCTAAATGCTCAAACGTCCTCCAATGCAAAAACGGGCACGTACCTCCTGAGGCACAGGGTGCGCAAGCACCCCGTCGTGTAAGATTACACAAGCCCAACCGGTCAATCCAGGATAGAGATACCAACTAACCAATACCACTAACAATTTCCTTCTCTGCATACACCTCTCAAACTCCAAACCAAACACAACCACAAACCTCCAGCACAACAAACCGCATGAACTTCACTACACTGCAACAACAAAACAAAAAACACACATAGATTCGCACATAGCACACAACGACTACCAGCCGCATACACCCCAGGCCCAGCCGATGGAACCACCGGGCTGAGGCTGCCAACAGCACATCACTGCAATCTTGCACTTTTCCAGCCTCCACCCACTAACCCACCTCTCCCTCCCTCTTTCAGAGCCGCCAGAGCGCCAGGGGACCACTCCGGTGGTGATAGTGCGCGGTACAAATGTCCTTTAACATTAACATTAACATTCTGTTTGTTAGGAAGGATCTGATCCAAAGTAAGGCATTGTCAGTGATTCCAAATTCTTCCAGTCTCATGATGAGGATGTCATGGGTAACTGTGTTGAATGCCGCAGAGAGGTCTAAAAGTATCAGAGCCGTGCCGTTGTTTGAGTCTGCGTTTGCCTTTAGATCATCCCAGATCGAAATAAGTGCTGTTTCTGTTTAGTTTAGTTTATTTGTATAGCACAGCCGAACCCTAGGGTAACTGGGCGCATTGTTTTAGGAGCAGCAGTGTTACATATAGTTGCACATACAGGGTATAACATAGAATGGTACAGAACAATAATTAGTGTAAGGGACCAGGTTACAGAGTGGTCAGTAAAGAACCATATATTGGCAACAAGAGTACATGTAGCCTAAGTGGTGGTACATCTTAGATCATGGAGACTTTAAATATAGAGAGCACAGGTGCAGGATTAGGCTAAGTACAGTTAACAGTCTATTGCCGAGTTGTGAGTAGTTCCTTTACCTTAGCTCGGAACGACCAAAATCATGTATCAGCTCAGATTGTCATGTTCCTCTCATCGGTATGAAGCCTACTTGTGCCTGGTTTAATAGGCAGTGTTCTTCTATGAATTCTTGGGTGTTCTATATATGTGTGTTTTCAGGAGTTTAGCTGGGTAGAGGTTGTTGGAGATGGGTCTGTAGTTGGAGAGGTCCTCTACGTTTCTTGTTGTATCCTTGAGGAGTGGTTTGATGTATGCTGATGTGAAGGCTTGAGGCTGTTCCTGTAGTATTCCATTGGTGTTCCTTGTGACAGGATTGATTTGTAGATGTCAGGGGGGCAGGAATTGGCGGGGGAGCCCGATTTGTTGCTTTGATTTACCAGTTTGATGAAAGTCTCACCTGATATGGGCGGGAAGTTTCGGAGTTTGTTCTGGTGTTCCTTGCATCTGTGTGTGTATTCAGTGTTGTGGTTGCATGGTCTGTTGGATGCTCATGATTTTATTTTTGAAGTGTTCTGCAAAGTCACTGCATAATTACTTCACTGGTATTGGAGCATTGTTGCAGCCGGGTGGATTTTTTATTTCGTTTATGATTTTAAATAGTTATTTTTGGGTGTTTGGTGCTTTGAGGATTCTGTTGTAGTCTTTCCTTTTTGCATTTCCTTTTTGTATGAATGGTCCATTCTAGATCTAGTTTTCGTTTTTTTCTTTTCATGGCGCCCAGTAGTGGGGTGAACCATTTTGCCATTACTCTTTTGAAGGATGTATTGAAAGGTTTTTCTTTTGCGATCTCGTCAATTGTTGTGGTGGTCCAGTTTTGAAGTATATCTATTTTAGTGTCTAGGTCAGCTTCGCCCATGGTTGATGTTTGTGGTTTGGTGATCTCTAGTCGTTCTGCCAAGTTGTTTTTTTTTAATGGTTCTCCAGTTTCTTTTCATGGTGATCAGTAGTCTCTTTTTTGGTTATTGGGGAGGGCAGTGTGATTACGAAGGGGATGATTAGGTGGTCGCTCCAGAGGATCTGAATCGCTGGTGCCGCGGTAATTCGTTTTCTGTTGGCGAAGATTGCGTTCAGGGTTGCTCCTTTGACCGCCTGATGTAGTTTCATTGTGGTTAGTTGGCTGGTAAGAGATTTCTGTGAGGTTGTGGTTTCTTCATCGAGCCAGATGTTGAAGTCTCAGAGGATAATCAGATGGTAACGCTCGATAGCTAGGTTGGTGATTGCTTCTATGACGTTGTCTATGAAGGACGCATTGTACGTTGGCGGTCTGTATATCAGTATGAATTTCAAATTTGTTCTTGGATTTGTTGATAGACGTATCAAGGCATAAAATAAGCGGTATCACATCGCAGTTTGCGATACAATACCGCTTATTTGTTTTATATTTCAATAATCATGTCGCACTAACTGCGACATGATTTACAGAGCAAAGATCGGAAGTACAGTTTGCCTGGCCTGTGCTTGGAGAGCATAGCACACAGGCGAGGTAGAGGGCCAGGCTCCCGGGCTGCGCTGGTACATTTTATCAATATGTGTGCCCAGGCAATGTCTCTTCCTGTGGAAATCCCAGCAGCACCAGAGCATGGAGAACGAGGTAAAGGCATCTCCAATTACAGCCCCACATGACCACAACCTCGTCTACATTTCACAACAGCACCCCCGTCGTCCGTGTGTGGGGGGGATGCAGCACAGCATGTATTTGTGGGGCTTCTGCTGGCCCCGGCGCAGATTTAGAGACCAGCTATTTCCCCTGAGGCAGAGAGTTACCACAGGCAGGGACTGTGCAGGATGGGGTGGGGGGTAGGGGACAGGCAAAGACATGTCCTTCAAGGGGTTTGTGCCCTACATTAGACAAGTGCTGGCGTGAGAAGCAGCTAACAAGATTGTTAAAGTAGCTCAGTGGGTTAGCCCACCTATTACTGAGCTATGCATGTGAATTGTCAGGTTAATCGTACAGCTTCTTGCACAGTGAGGCGGCTGAGGTCACAACTCGTTGGTAGGATCCGTGGTGTGCCTTCTTAAGGCCTTTGATTTACTGCCATCCTGCGCTTCAAAAAACGTTTAGAAAGCCTTGGGCCTGCATGGTGTGTTATTAGTACGGGACTCGCAGAGCCCAGCACTGATAACACAGCATGCATCCATATTGCATTCTAATGTTCGTTGAAGAGCAGGACTGCAGTGATCTGCTGCCAGACAGCACTTCAAATTACATTTAGAAGGTATTGGGCATGCAGGCAATCCTGCCTACATTTAAAAATCCAAAACCTTGAGATTTGTGCGGCTCACAGCATCTATAATTACTATAAACTCTGTCCTCGACTCAATGCTTTAAAACAATAATCTTTAAGGATTGCAAGTAGTACACCCAATACTTAAAGCCACATGAGATAGTTCAGCAGGTTGAGCGCTCACTGCTGCGATCTGAGCGTGATCTGCAGTTGGCAGGTTTCGTATCCCAGCAAGGCCAACTCAGCTTTTCATCCTTCCAAGTTCGATAAATTAGGTACCAATTTCAGTTGGCTGATATTGTATGTAAATATGTGCTCTGTAAAGCGCTTTAGATCAAAGCTCTATATAAATAAACACATCATTATCATGACAAAAAATACAGTGATCTGCTTATTGATTAACCCATGCAGTCTGCTTATTTATATGCAGTGTGGAGAAAATGGTAATTTCGGCATGAATGTAATCCCCTTTTTGTGTACCAAATAAGAGCACATCATGAAAATGAGACGGTTTTAATTTTTTTCTCTTGTAAATGAGACAGACTTGGGTACTCCACTGGTGGTTTATGTGAGCTTTGGTACAAAATAGCCAATGCCTACGCAGTTCGGATCAGTGACTATTATAGTAACAAAGAGGTGTTCATTCCTACAGTGGGGGCACTCTGGCATTTGCCGATTGAGCATCATTGTGTACCCTTTCTCTTTTGGGCATCATCTGATCACTGCTGAGGGAAGGCGTGCACTGCTTTTATTGCAGGCCTTGAAAATCACAAAGGCTTCATGCTCTTTCTTGGAGACCCAGAGAAAAGCATGAAAACACGGAGGCTCTGAGACTATCCTGGAAGTTAGGCAGGGCTGCCTGCAGGCTGTGGTATCAGTGTGGGGTTGTGTGCTATCCAGGTGTCGGTGAATAATCTTTCTCCTGTCCGATGATTTGCAGAAGATGTTATTCCCAGCCGTTTGCTAGCAGTCAGCCCTGCACTGATAACACAACCTGCAGGCTTCAGGCCTTCTAAATGTCTTTAAAGCGATGGACTGCAGCAGGGCGTGCTGAGGATGTGGCACAGCTTGTGCAAGCCCATTTCAACATGTTTGGTGGCCTCTCTGCCTGGAGCTGGGATAAAGTCTGAGGCACACGGTGGTGCATACAATCTAATGACGACAAAGAAAAACAGCCAGGGGGTTAATAGCTGCAGATTGTCACAAGATTGCCATGCAACAGGTGACTGAATCACTAAACTTCCACCGAAAAACGATTAATCCTTCTTTATCAGCAATGGTCTATTTTAGAGACAATGAGATGATCACACTTCTAGATACCGCAGAGGCACAGGGAAGGTGACGGGCTACAGCAAATGCAGCTTGTAATGTGTGCGATGCAAAGTGCGCATTTAAAGTACGGAATAAATGAGTATGTTGTTGTGGCATAAGATTCCTGGCTGCCAACATAGGGCCGTTGCTGGGGGGACACCTTGTGGTTCAGGCCCCTTTCAACTGAAAAGGTTGAAAGGCCTGGACGCTGCCCCTGGACTGCAAGTATTTGATGCTGTCCTGCGCTTCCAAGAGCATTTAGGAGACATTTGCCTGCATGCTATATGTTTGCTATCAAGTGTCTGGGAATGTTATATCTCCCGCCAGATGGTTGGCGGGAGATATATTATTTCCCGCCATTTGCAGTTGGCCCGCACTAATAACCTATGGGCATGAGGCCTTCTACATGTTGTTTGAATGCCCACATGATAATTGCATGGTGCCTGCGCTACATGGTTAAAAAGGCCCTGCAATTACTACTGCTAAACATTTCATGGTTAGCCGTAACTACACCTTATTAAGGCAATTGCGGCATTGCAATTAACTGCTCATCCCTTTGAAAATAGATATATAAAAATTGCTAATCATTTAGGTTGGATTGCTAATCAAATTTTTTTTTGTAGCAATTTCTGCTAATCAATTTTGCAAAACTAATTTATGCCTTGCATATAATTAGGGATTCTCATTTGTTGATGTTTAAAGGGTCTTGCGCTTTAATTTTCAGGCGTTCCTTGTGAATGATTGCCAGTCCACCATCTCTTTTGGTTTTCCTGTTTACTTGGATGCACTCGAAGGTATTGGGCAGGCAGTTATTGAGGGTGATCTTGTAGTTGTCATCTAGCCATGCTTCGGTTACAAAAAGGATGTCGATGCCTCCGTCACTTAGGAGGTAATAGATTTCGGTTGCATGTTTGGACATTCATCTTGTGTTAATTAGATTGCAGTGGATCTTTTTGGTGTCATTTGGTTTATTTGTTGTTCCTGGTTTTGGTTTGTGAGTGTTCAGTCGGGGTGCTTTTATGTTGCCTGCGAGCGGTAGAGGTTCTGTGAAGTTGGCTTCGTCGTTTAATCGGTCTGTGAGATTGATAATTCGGTTGCTGACTTCTATTGTTTCTTCATCTCTTGTCATTTGATGTGGGTATCAATAGTGCCCTTCTGTTCTTGTGATGTAGGGAGTAAGGGGGTTGGTGTCATCCCATTCTCTTCTTGGGTCCCCTCTTCTTTTGTTACGTTGTTCCGTTTTTTTTTTATCTGTCTGGAAATGTCGTTGAAGTATCCAGGTTCTTGGGTTGGTGCGAGGTACGGTGTAAGGTATAGGGATTTTTCTCTTGTGATGTTTGTTCTGTCTATCGTATTATTTTGCGGGCTGTGTTCTGTATTGGAGGCGTCTTCTGCTGGGGGCAGTTGAGCTTGTGTATCCTTGCTATTTGTCCTGTGTTCCTTTTCTCTTTGTCTGCATCTAATTCTGCGTCGGGGCATTTTGGGTTTTAGCTGGGAGGAGTTGGTCTGGGTGTTAGGTTTATGGGGCAGTTTTCCAAATGTGGTGCCTCGTGCCAGGCTAGTGTTGATTTTAATCCTCTTAAATTGTTCAGTCTGGGTGTTTTCGAGGGCGTGTCTTTGTTCAGTCAATTGGGTCTTGGGTCAGTGGGACTTTGTTCTGGCAGTTGGTACTAATCCTCTTACGTTGCTCCGTCTGGATGTTTTTCGAGTGTGTCTTTGTTCAGTCAGTTGGGTATGGGTGTTCCTCTTACAACGGGAGGGCTGGAGGGTATTGTACGTTGGTGGGTGGGCTATGGGTGCAGGTAACTGGGGAGGGATTATGGTAGTAGTTACAGGCTTTGGTGCTTGCTGAGTGTCCTGGGTGTCAGGTTCCTAGGATTCAATTGTACCAGATACTGATAATACCCAGACGACTGGGTGGAGAGCTTAGAATTTTACAGGTGGTTTACAATGAGATTGTATTCTTGGGAGTGGGGTACCAGATGTCCGAAGCGATGTAGGTTTGGGCGGGAGCCAAGATGATTGAACAGCTTGATTTCTGATGGACAGCAGTGGGTAGGTCCGGTTCCGCAATGGCAGGCAGTGATCAATATTGCGACATCTAGCTATCGCGAGAGGGTTATAGATTCCCAGATGGTAGGAGGTTATCAAGTATCAGGTTGGGGATGCCTGAGGAGGTTTAGGTTTGAGGGAGGTAGGTGGTAATTAACACCCAATTTTCTTTTTAAGATGCCTAGTTATCGGGAGGAAGGTTCAAGGCTCTCAGAGTGGCCGGTAGCAATTGAACACCTAGACTGGAGTACCTATATAGCGGGAGAAGTTCTGGCTCACAGTGTGGCAGGTTTAAGTTATGAGATGGAGGTGGGGACACCTAGAGTTGTCTTTCGTGTATAGTGGGGGGAGGCCGGGGTTTCACAGTGCAGTTCAGGCACAGAGAAGTACACCTAGGTGTAGTGGTACAGGAAAACACCCTCGGATGAGAGTTCTGCGTAGTGGGAGAGGCCGAGGTTCTACAATGCCTCTTGGTGTGGGAGGGGACACCCAGGCTTGAGAGTCCTGCACAGTGAGGGAAAGGCTCAAGCCTCACAATGCACGTTGATACAGGAGAGTATACTTGGACCTGAAGGTCTTATATTGAGGTGGAGAGGCCTAGGTTTCAGAGTGCAGTATATTACTGTCACAATCCCAGTCAGGGCACAAGGCATGTGTATTAGAACCGGGGATAAATCCCACATGTGAATGTATGGAGAAGGTGGACTTGCATGGTAGCTGGCTGGCATAGGCGTTCGATGAAAGCTGCATTGACCCACACCAACATGGCTGCCAAAACAAAAGAGCCCACTATGGAACCCAAGATGTTCCCTGGCGGATACAAAGAACTGACATCCCTGGTGGTCTACACCTAACAGCTAGCCAACGTCACATTCATCCTGCATCCTAGTGTTGACAGCGCGCGGCCCGAGGCTATAAAACCACACCCCGGGCGACACCCTGTGCTTAGCATTTTGTCTGCTACCTACCAGAGCAGTGTAATGCTTACCACTCCTGTTCTTCCACGTGTGGTGAACGCCCAGACTTATTTACAGCAATACTCACCTGAGGCCGCAGACATCATCGTAAGAGTTCCGTTTCAAGTTCTTGTTCTCCGATCAAGGTCCACCACAGCTCCTGAAAACAAGAAAGCAGAGAAAGACAATAGTAAGAGACTGTATTACCAGCTAATTCCCGCCCGAGTTCCCTGTTTAGCACAAACCTACCATCAACGGACTTCAACTGCATCACTTCTTCTTGCGCACTACGGCAATTCTTGCAAAGACATTCTGTAGATTTCGCACCTGGGGGGAAAAAGAGACCAATTAAAGCGCATTTCATCATTTGGAACGAGAAAACAGTGCAAAATAGACAGCACTTTGCGCCTAACAGCACTGAAGCTCTCAAGCGGTTTTCTACAGAGACTCACCACTACCTTCAGTGAAGTAACTGGAGTCGTATGCTTACCAGACATCTCCGGTCTGCCTCCTTCATCTTAAATATGGTGAGCACCAACATCAGCGCACCAGCCAGCCTACCTAGTGGGACACAAAGGGGAGGTGGGAGAGAAAGCAGGGGAACATTTACCAAATACTTGTATTTACTTAACTTAGGTCTCCATCCATCCAGACCCCCTAGCACAACTTACCAGAGGCTCCAGGTTCATCCAGGTCCCTCCCAACCTCACTGTTCCCTGGGTTTTGATTCACCAGCGGACCAGTGGGGAAAGGAGTGCCTGGGACATTCATCTGACCAGAATTATCCCGTGGGGCAACGCTTCGGACCAGTAGGGACCAGGCACTCCTGCAGGGCACCAGAGGTAAGCATTACAATTACAGGAGAGCATGCAGAGATTCCTGTATAGTGGGAGAGAGGCCCAAGTTTCAAAATACAGTATCAAATGTAATTTCAGGTGTGGTTTGAAATACAGGGGGAGTACCCTTAGAGGGTCCTGTATAGTGGAAAAGAGGCCTAGGTTTGAAATGCGGTTTCAAATGTAATTTCAATCTAGTTTCAAGTTATATGGGGGAACATTTAGAAGGGTCCTGTGTAGTGGGAGAGAGGCCCACATTTCAAACGCAATTTCAAATGAAATTCAAATGTAATTTCAAATACAATTACAAATGTAGTTCAAATGCAATTTCAAGTTACAGGGGGCACACTTAAAAGGGTCCTGTATACTGGGAGAGAGGCCTGGTAATGTCGATTGAAAGATTATGGGGTGGTTGAAGGAGGTTCTTCAATGTGCTTTTGGTGTTTTCTTATCTCTTGTCAGAACCTAGTTTTGTGGTATCTCTTTAGAAACATTTTACTGTGCTTGAAGTTGGGACCCCTGTGTTCTGTGGCACTTTAAGTAGTTTGTGTTTTGTTATTTCCATTAGTCTTGATACAGCTGTTTACTTTGCAGTAATTAGAATGTCCTTTATTCATATGGTGGTTGAAATCTATAAGATTGCCTGTCCAAATTGAAATAGTTCACCATCAAGACATATTGGGGCGCTTTACAATGTTTTAAGAAATGTTATTTTATTTTTTTTTATTTATTTACATTTATAAAGCGCTCACACAGCCATCGAGGCGCTGTTACAGGAATTGTTTGTTTTTTCTAATTGTGTTTTTTTTTTTTTTGTCTTAGTTACGTATTTATAACGCGCTTAAACACCCGGAGGTTTCTAAGCGCGGACCCGGGGATCGAACCTGTTGCTGCTTCGTGTCGTATTGCTTCCAAGACGCGCACGCTGCCGCTGAGCTATCCTCCCGGGACGTAATGCTGAAATAGTTATCCCTCAGACAATGGCAGTTTTTGCAGAAATCTCTGGTTCATTTTAAAAATCGCTTGTGGGTTGCCTTTCAAGAACAGCTAGTTGGTTTTCAATATTAAAGAGTATGAAGGAATGGTGCCCAGCCTAAGCTGGAAATCCCGCACCGTGCACATTAAGAGCACTCAATTCTATGGGCATATAGTGGATTAGGATGACATTGATTAATTGAAATCATTGTCTGGCTAACAGCAGCTCGCTGAACCAGTGGAATGTTCTTACTACCTAGGAAGTATCAAATCCCATGACATTAAGAAGTGCATTGGCAGAGCCAGGGTGAATATTTTCTCGCTTTCGGCGTACAATCACTAAATACTCTTCTTTTTGTACTTGTGAATTTCAAGGAAGGAAAATGTACATTTTTGACTCATTTGTTGTCATTACAAGTCTCCTAAGAGGAGAGGTCTAATACTACCCCTTTTGTTGGGAAAAGGGGTCTAATCTAGAAAATATGTCCTTCCCTTTTCATGATATTCCATGGGCGACAAGCTAAAATGCAGAGAGAGCAGGTTCATAATATTGGCATTGGGTGAGCCATATAAACAGGCAGTAAAATAGAGCAATCCCATACAATCGAATTTACATATGGCCATGCCTTCAAACATTTAGCCAGGATAGCTTGGTATTGCTTTTATATTGGCTAATCAGAATTGCTGGATAATTTACATTAGTGTTATGTTTGTTTTAAGAGTAAGGTTAACAACTAAAAACAATACTATTTGAATAATCCCAGGAACCTCCCTGTTTTAGGTTGTCCCATGTTTATGTTTATGTCCTGTGTGTCTTTGTTGCGCCCTGATACCTGTCTGGCTGTCAGCACGTAAGAAATAAATAAAGATTATCAATCAGTAAGACTATTTGTCTTTTAATAGAAGGAAGTAACATTGTTATTGATCTGTGTATTTATGGATTTTTTCTTTGACAAGAAATTCTGAAATGTGGATTTGAAATTTGATGGTGTTCACTTTTATGAGTCTTGACATATGTGTATCAAATTATTTATGTATAAGGTTTGAAATAAACCAATGCAATAAAAAAAGGGAAAGTTAGGCTTTATCTTTATTCTTTAGTAAACGCATCTTTGAAAATGTCCTCCAACAGTCTGAGTCCTTCTTCTGACCTGCTACAGTACCCAGTGTAAATCTAGTCGTTGACTTGTTGCAAGCACTTACATATGAGCTAGAGTGACACTATTGCTCACAGTCCGGCCCTCCCCCTACGCTTGGATTCCCTTAGGAAGTAACGGGATATGTGTATAGAGAAGGATGGTTGCAAGATGTAATGAGCAATATGCTCATTGTATCCCGTGTCCACCATCCTCAGTAAACTAGGCCCAAATAGTTTAAAAAGAAACACTCCCACGTTCGTCGGATTCCCTTTCCTTGCTGACCAACCCACACTAATTTCACTTTTGTCTCCACAGAAAGAGTCAAGATGTATAAGCTAGATTTGCCACTGGATCTGAAGGAAGTCGCTGCCATTGAGCGCAGGAGGAACCGTGAGCAGCAGAGACAGAGTCGTATCTTCAATGCCAAAGTCCGCACTATTGGGGTAAGAAGCTTGTATTTCCTAGTGGCCTTTCCAATGAATGGCTCAGTGGTCTCTCAATCACTTGAGGGGATTTCATACTCTTCTCTCTTACACAACATTGCACTTTGAGAATAAAGCTTTCTGTATCCAGCACCTTGTAGGAGATTAGCGTTTTTAATTTTCCTCTCTATCCAAAGATAGTCATGCCTCATTTCATCACAAATCCCAGAGAAGGGGGTTATAGTGTAAATTATCTGTCCCTCTTTTTGCTTTTCTCCCCTAACTAATCATATGTCAGTGATTGTTTCCAAACCACAAAGGTCCTGTGACGAATCCCATGATGTTATGAGTGCTTCCGAAGCGGGAGCCTCTTCCCTTGAGGCCAGGGTGGTCAGGTTGCTTCACGATAGTACCCCTGGGGGTGGACTCAGTGGGTGAATCTCATGGGAGGAGAGACCCCTTTTGGGACCAGTGATGACCATCTCAGGAGAACGCGATATTCCCACCCAACATATGACCCTGTTGCCCCTTTCAAGAGTTACCCCACCATTTTTTCCTCCCCTCCTTCCCTTCACATTTGCAGTCACATCCCATCTACTTTGTTAGTGCAACTCCAATAGAGAATATTGAAACAGGGAGAAATACTGGTGAGTCACCATCTCAATACTCACCTGGGACTGAGACAAGGAGAGAATTCAGAGCAATACGGAGTCCGCATTGGAACCACTTTCAACAGTCTAGTGGTTCATGCTCCATGATTGGCCGAAGTACGATAAATGCCCCCCTCACAGGAGGAACCGTAAGATTCAAGGCGAGCCCGAACAGCAGACAGGCGCTGACTGCTACGCCGTGCAGAGGAAGAGAGAATCTGGGGCGGATCCAGGCTGGAAGGACCGTGTTGCCCAGAAGCAGAACAAACCTCCAGGTATCTCAAAGAATGGGAAACTGCAAAAGCGAAAGCATACCGTCCCCAAACAGAAGAGACCTGCAGAGCTGCTGATTACTGCAAGTGAGCCCAGCTGCAAGAGAGCCCAGCAAATAAGTTCCTTCTTTGTTCAACAAACACTGTCCTTTCTTGGGACTTTTGTAGGTTTGCAGACCTGACATACTCACCTGCCAGGACTTTCTGTGCACTTGCAACTGCCTGGTATACTCTTCTGCCAGGACTTCTCATGTATTTTTAGCGCATGGTTTTTTCACCTCCCAGGACATCTTACTTCAATACATATACATCAGTTTCTCTTTACATCCAAAATTGCATATATCTTCCTTAGTTCGGTATATCGAGTTATTCAGTGTTCGCTTTATGTTTTCCCCATATCTGCATTTTCATGCACACATATATTATTGGGGGGCGTGTTTGTACTCTGCCCTTTTGACTCGCAAACAATATTCTTATTACTTCTGTCTCTTCAGCTTTACAATGTTCAAACTGTGTTTGGTGCAGTCGCTGAAATGCCCCGGGGTCCCCTCTCTGCTTGGCTTGACTCACCATCTCTGTGTGGCATCTTCAGTCCTATTCGCGCTTACGCGGTAATGCTTTGCCACTTCCTTTCCACTCTGCAGTGCTTTGCCATCTCTCCGGCTTCACTCCTGCAGGCCTGCTTTCCCGGTGAAGGTAACGCTGCTTCCTCCAGCTGCCGAAAGTCCAGGACTCTTCTCGTGGTTACTGGCATCTCCGTGGCATGCCCTGCTCACGCAATGTTACTTTTCCTCTCTGCTGGCGAGTGCCCTCGCCCCACAACACTGGCTCGTACTTCCAGCTTCCACATGCCTCCAAGGGAGATGCAACATCTTCTCCTGAACAGCTTCGCCCAATACTTTGGTCTGCATATTTAAATGTCCCACAGCCGTGCTTTCTGAAAACAACTAGCACCCTCATTGAGCTTGACGCTCCTTCTGCTCTGCATCATTTCCTTCATCCTCCTCGTCCCAGTACTTAGGTGGTTGTGGGAATTGGAATCCATTGGTGTCAACTGATACACAGTATTTGGAAAGTCTCTCTCAATGGTTCCATGTGAAAAACCAGTTCTATATGAAGGGGAATTAGCACTGAAAAAGGTATTCTTGGAGCGTTTACTTTTTAGACCAGGAATGGGAGTTTGTCCTAAATGGTGTTGAGAAAAGGTTTCTCTATTTTCCCTAAAGGGGGCGACAGATGCATGGCAATAGGCCATAAGGGTATTGGGTATCAGGGGGTCATTTCCATGGGCGAATGGGGGATACCATGTCTCATCCAATGAAGCCAAGAAATCTCCTCGGTGGTTGTCACCTCCCATGTGATCCTCCCTCATATAACCGCCCCCAGGGTCAGGGTCAGGATCAGGTAGCAGCTGACATCCCCTGACCACATGAGAGCAGGTGACCACCGGGGAATCTGTGATGACTCCATTGGATTCTTCAGACCCCGCACCCAAAGTACATGGAGTTGTTCTAAGGCGTGGAAGAAGAGTGGACCAAGTCTACAGAAAGTGAAAATACTGCCGGAAAGCCGAGTCTGGGACTCGCACCCAAATAGTACTAGGAGTTGTACTAAGGCTTGGCAGGAGAATGAACCAAGTCTACAGAAAGTGAGAATACCGCCGTAAAGGCGAGTTTGGGACTCACACCCACATTGTACAAGGACTTGTACTAAGGCTTGGCAGGAGAGCAAACCAAGTTTACAGAAAGAAGGAGTAAAGCCGAAAAGGCGAGTCTGGGACTCACACCCAAATCATACAGGAAATTCTATTAAGTCTCGGTGAGAGTGAACCAGATCTACAGCTTGGAGAGAGAGCATCCAGGCAATGCTTGTACAGTGCATCAGTTGGCAAGGGTACGAGGTATGCACCCAAGAGTCAGGGACCCCTCCAGCTTGGAGAAAGCATCCAGGCAAAGCATTTCAGTGCCGTAGCTGGTGAGGGTAAGCCAAAGCTACCAACTGCGGTCTTGTACCCCAAAGAACGGATTTGTAAGCCTAAGGAAGGCTGGGGAACAAACATTTTCCGACAGCCAAGGAGTGGCTGGAGTTAGATGAACAGTATCTGACAAGAACTGTCTTTTACCCAGGGAAAGGGATACATCCCTCTGGATCCAGAAGACCTCCTTTTTGTTTAGTTACCTTAGTGTGTTAGGGGCAGAGTTAGGAAACCCCTATTAGAGTTAGTGCGAGTAAGGGTTTTCCTTTCCTTTTTCGCCTTTGAAACCTCTGCACCTAGAAACACTTTCAGGCAGTGGTCGAAGTGTAAGAAAAGAAGTAGTGGAACTATGTTCCCTATTGGCCTGCACCCACTCCCCACAAACCCCATTGCCACGCCCCTCCCATACACAATACACCCCCCCCCAAACACATGCACCTGCTGTTTAAGGGAACGTTCAGTGCAGTGCACTGAAAGTGCAAGTTTTAACTTCTTCCTACACTTTTATTTTAAAACGAAACCATTCCGGAACGGTTTCTTTTAACAAAGAAGTACAGGAACAGTAAAACCTAATTTAAACAAGTAGAGGAGCTCTGCTCCCGACAGCTCCCACTCAGTTCGACCACTGCTTTCAGGCACGTTATAAATGACATATATCATATCATATCAATACAAGTTCATATACAATAGCATGACCCCTCTGTGTCAGAGTCTTCTGCACCCTTACAGTCCCCAAAAGCGGAGGGGAGCAGCAAGCAGCTTCACATGATCTTTGGGGTAAAATTAAAGAGAGATGCAGTGGTGAGAGTACAGGCCAGGCAGTAAATTCCTTAAGAAGTTGTGCCATCTTCATTGTGAGCTCATCCCTAAACCATGGTCTGCAGATAAAGCTAGAGTTCGAGCATGGACAGAAGATGGACACATTCCTGGCATACAGCATGCTCTTTGTCCCACATCTAGTGATGTATGGCTTTGGTTTACATGCATCTCTGCATGCCCAGCCTCCACAAGCCAGTCCTGGGCAGAGACAATGGTCAATAGTGAGTGCAATTCAGCTTTTGTGATGCTCTATTTCTGCTGTGACGAATACTTGGATGTCCTCCCTTCTCCCATATGGGAGACCCTGTTCATGGGGCCAGAGCAGTGCGGCCACAGTCCAATATTCCCCCTTGGGGTGCTACATCATGGGAGGAGAATCCCTTATCAGATGAGGTACGACATGTCAGGGAGCACTCAGTGTACACCCACCCACCCACTTGCAACCTCTCTTACCCCAGACAGTGTAACTTAGTCCCACAAGTTGCAATCTACACATGTAAGGTAGATCATTCCATCTCCCTGCCTTATACTGAGACGAGGAAGAGTAAGGAATAACCATGTGAATCCTATCTTAATACTGGGATGAGGAAGATCTAGTAGAGAACAAACAAGATTTGACTGAGACGAAGCGCAGAGTTATGAAGTGCACCCAGCAGAACCAACAAGCGCAGACTAGTTAATATGGACAATCTGTCAGTATGAGCGCCACAAAAAGGGAAGACGGACCAAAAATGCTGCTGAGTCATCTGAGGAGGAACTGCGAGAGGCCGAACAAGGTGCGCATGAGAAGCAGAGGCAAAGACGCTGAGCCGGAAGCGGGACACTCCGTAGCTGACCTAGAGTGGAGAGAAAGGCTATGTGAGAAACCTGAAGGTGTCTCACCCGCTAGTCCCCAGGGATTTACCATCCAGGTGGCCAGGAAACGGCCATCACTATTGGAGCCAGTTCCTAGGGGTGGACCAGTGTGGGAGGATCACCTGGATGGGGATCTTCGGGGAGTACAAGTGGGACAATGAAGGGTGAGATACGGTATCCACTTCCTTTTGACACCTTTTCCCATTCTACCAGGTAGCATATCTAGAAACTCAACCCCGTCCTCCACTTTTCCGACACAAACACTTTCTCACAGACAGTTAATCGTGAGCGACAACAGACTAACACCAAAGCCGTATACCTCACATGTCCCAACACAATGGTAGGCAATTACTGATAACTACATACACCTGACTTCATTACACTTCCCCACATGGATAAAAGGTGGAACACGAAAGCACACAGGGCATTGCCAAATGCACAAGGAAGCAGCTATTCTGGGATGGCAGTTCTGAGGAGAAAGGCAGTGAAACCAGAGAGGACAACAAGGAGAGAGTTACCCTTGCCCTTTTCAAGAAAGGATCGCAACTTTCAAGAAGCCTCAAGGAAAATAAACATTAAAAAAAGGAATTATAGCTGTGCCATGGTGTAATATGTTTCAAAGGCACATAGGGGTCTACCGCATTGATAGCCAAGGCGGTGAGAAGCAATTGCCACTGTGGTACTGTCCTTGACTCCGACAGCAAAGCGACACCAACAAGTTCAGCACAGCAGGTGACTTGCGAGAAAGCAGCAACATTGTATGAACAAAGAACTTGTGTGCGATTAAACTTTATAAAACCAAAATATGTACCAGATACAGAGTGGTCCGGCGCAACGTGGTTCCTCATGCAAAGGTCTCTGTTTGGTACCCGTATGGAACTCATGGTGGCAACAGTAAAACAGCAGAGACAAGTGATCAAAGTTCAAGGGTGTTTATTTAAACAATATGCAGGTTGGAAAAACGCCTAATCTAACCTAAATCTAAGATGGGAGCAAGCATCGACCATCAACTGAAAATAAGGCAGTCCTAGTGGTGTCATGTCAAACCAAAGGGCCTATACTAAGAAAAACCTATTGCCAATCCTTATGCTAATTAAAGAAAGAGTGTGGGATAGGGTTTTCATTGAAGAAAGAAGTGTTCTCAAATAATATGTCAGGATGGGCTTTAGCCAGGGGTCTCCCTTCCCCACATTTTCAGCATGGGACAAGGTGGCAGTCCCGTGCACAGCACACACTCAAACTTTCCCAGTGTTACTCACCAGTCGGAGGGAGTACGTAAGCCAGGGAGCCAGGACCTCTAAGACGAGAAGAAGTTGATTGAAGAACTCGGTATGGAGCCTCCAACCTAGCCTCCTCTCTGAGTGATAATAGACCTTTTCAATGATATGACACCTTGCTGTATAATATAGCAGCCAAGGCGACTGATCACTTAAAAGAGCGGGGAGAACGCACCGCCACGGACCCAGCTGAAAGAATAAAGACAGCAGGTAAGTAACACAGACACCAATATGGACCACCCTAAAACCCACACTAGATGAATACCTGAATCAATATATCCAGACTCCCATAGAGTATGCTGAAGGCCACCCTCTAATTACAGAAAGGCGATTTAAGGTTTGGTAATAAAGAGGAAGGAATCTAGGATGCACAGTTCTATAGCATTCTTAATTCTTACCAGTGATGTAATGAAGAGTGTCCAAAGTTGATTAACAAAACAACGAAAGTGTAAAACAAAAAATTGGGAAGGTTAGTAAAGGGTACTATACCCGGGCGGCACGAGGAGCGCACTAGTTACGGGAAGGTGCACCTGCTGCAGAACGTCCGGAGTGCACTTGTTACCGAGAAGCAGTCCAAAGATAAGCAACAGAAGTGAAATGAGGAAAAGTACAAAGTTATGCAGTGCGTAGCAATGGACTCAGTATCTTACCACTGCGTGAGGAGTGCAGAAAAGGCCGGCAGCAGGCGGAATGCTGGTAAATGGGCAGTCTCCTAACAGGCAAGCGGGTCCAGTGCACAGGCGGGCAGCGACGAGGCAGAACAGTAGACAGGCAATCCAGGAGCAGGCAATGAGGTCGGGTTGACGGGCGGACAGTAGCGAAGCAATGGAGGTCCAAATCAGTCCGTTTTCAAAGCAAAGGTCCTGGTACATGGGAACAACAAGTTAAACGAATAAACCAAGAAGGAATCCGTAAACGGGAGCTAGGGTCTGGTACACGGGCGGGCAATTGTCAGGGAATAGCAAGGACTTCAAAAAGATGCCGAAGTAACGGCAATCAGAAGCCGCGAGCAACGAGTTACTGCTGCTCATATTCCCAAAAGGGGCGTGCCCGAATGAAAGTGAGGCACCATGTTTTGATTCCAAACTACACTGAAGGGGTAGGTTTCATGGATAATGTAGTTCACTTTGCGAGCCGTAGATACTGTTGCAGCAATCTTCCAAGGCAGCTGCCAGCGAGAATAGAAAGGCGCCACAAAGCGCCGCACACCCTTAGGGAGAACTATAATTCTCCTCACAGATCTGGTTGATTGATCCGGCGTAATACCAGGCGCGTGTGGTGGAGCTCTGGCCCGGCCCTTAGGTGTGACACCCAGCATGAGCTGACAATTCCTCTGCAAGTATCAGGTTCTCAGGACCGTCGATGGCCAAGTCTCATTTCTCTTGGAAGTCTCTTGCCTTTGAGGGCCTGACGTATTCAAATAAACAAAATGTTCCTTTAACCAAATGAAAGTTCTTTAGGTTGATAATGGTTCACCTCCGGTGCCCCCTCTTGCGGGGTCTAGTGGGGCAGTAATGATTCACCCCTGGGTCTCCCTCTTCTGGACGTAGACCCCTTCCAATTCTTTCAGCCTCCTTCCACTAGGTTCACTATGGCTTGGGTCGACCTCTTCTGGGCGCTGACCCCTCTCAAATCTTTCAGCCTCTCTCTTCCGGGTTCACTATGGGTTGTTCTTCATTAATGTCTTTTCGAACAGTTCACCGTGGACATCCCTCGGCCGGGTTCACGTTTGTCAACACACTGTTTCTTGGGACTTTAGACTTTGCCCCGCTCTCTGGCATCCCTCCTTCGGGTTCACTCTTGCCACTTCCCCTTTGGTTTCAATGTTTGTGGGATTCACTTACTTTTCTTAACTGTTTGTAGATCAAAGTCTTTCGATGGTACAGGGATTTTACTAGACCTCCTGCATGACCACTTTGACCTGCTTTGTCGGCTCTCCTATGGCCTTCTGGTATCTGTAGTTTCAATGCAAAACAAAAGGGGATCAGCCAGAGTCTTTCACACCAGCACCCACGCGGTGCCGGAACATTCTGCAGCTGGTCTTGAAGGTTTGATTTGTGTCTTATAGTTTCACCAATGGTCTCCCTCGGTTGGGCTCCGACCCCTTTTTAGGTTCACAAAGGTCTCCCTCTTCTGGGACGGACCCTGCCCGCAAAAGTCACAATTTTAAAGTTGTGGGACTTCTAGTCTCAGAATGCACTTGGCTGATTTTGCTCCCACTTCCTTTGCTTCTTGAAATGACACTTTGTCATTGGGAGCTGCAGGCGCTAAAAGGGGATGTTTGTAGAAGATCAGGGTCTCTCCTGCTGCACCTCAGAGACCTGAGTTCACCTGCCTAGCCCAGGGGAAGAGTTTAACTGTTGGTACCACCAGGCAACCCCAGCCGCCCCCGGACTTGCCTTCTGGAGGGATGGTTTCCTCCTCCTCACTGCAATCTCCTCTCTGGTAGCAGGGCCAGTGTTTGGGTGATTTTCTCCTTCTCCTCCAGGTCTCCCAGTGTCTCTCTTTCTCACCAGGGCACACTCCAGTACCTTCCAGCATCCCCAACTCTCTCACAATGCTGTTCCTGGCTGCTGCTTTTATACTCCCAGCTAGAGTTAATTGGAGTCAGGTGTGAATAGTTTTCCCTCCCTGCCCGAGTCTGCCTGACCTCGTTATCGGGAGAACATGGAGACTGCCCATAGGAATCCATTGCCCATTGGTTCCTATGGGTAATCCTCATCAGTCCCAACTGCCTGTTCCTCGTCCTGGTCCTTGTGGATTTTAATGGAGGAATGGAATTGTGGGAGTTGTAGTATTGTGGAGAGGTAAAATTAGAGGTAATTTGGATTTCTCCGTATTTTCCGTAAGGAAAAGTGCTGGGGTGGGGGATTTCCTCTTCGTTTTCTTACATTGGCGGGCTTCCCTTTCACTCCCAACTCAAATTTCACTTCCTCTGTCTTGTCTTTAAATCTCCTCACCATTTTGCTCCCCCATAGCTTTCCTCTCTCCTTTCATTCTAGACCCCTTTCCGCTCCCTTCGATCTGCCGATCTCTTCCTACTCACTGTTCCCCCGTCCCCATGTGCTTCTTCTCGTTTCCGCTCCTTTCAGCTCCTTGTCCCCCTACGCTGGAACTCCCTACCTCTTTCTATCCACTACATCCCCACCTATTCCTCCTTCTGTGCTTCCTTGAAATCTCTTCTTCTCTATTTCCCACCCTGACATCTCTCTATCTCCCCTCATGTCTTCCACTACTTGTCTCTCCTTACCTGCTCCTTTTCCTCTTACGCTTCCTCCCCTCCTCTTGCATCTTCATTCTATTCCCCATCCTGTCTCCCTCCTCCTTCCCCTTCTTCACCCCCTCCTTTTCTCATTTATCTTCATAGGCAAATTGTTCTACATACTGTTTTATTAGTTTGATTCATGTGTTGTAATTTCCTTCTACTGTTATCATCTTCTATGTATTCTGTTATAATGTAAAGCACTTTGGCATAAAGCACTATATAAACATTATAAATACAAATACAAATACAACATCCCATAAAGACTGCTGGGATATTGGGTAGGGATGCATTGGAAGAATTGGAATACCGCGTCTCTGCTAGGGTATTCCCATGAGAATGACCCCGGACTCCCGTACCCAGGTGATCCTCCCGCACTGGTCCACCGCCAGGGCCTGGATCCAAAGGCAATAGCCGTGCCCTAGCCACCCGAATAGAGGATTCTCGGGGTCCACATGGGAGAATACCCTTAGGTTTCTCACATACCCCAGAGTGTGTAAAAGATTAATGAACTGTGAAATCAAAGTGCTCCTGTAGCGGGTTAATTTGCATCCTGTGCACATTCGAAAATCTTTGATTGCCTGTGAACTGAAATCGGTCTGAGCCCGGAAGAGGGGGGTTTATTGTTTAAAAGGGGATCTGAACCCGGAAGAGGTTGATCCGGGGTGAACAGTAAAAACTCACCCAAGAAGATATTGTTGTGGCAAGTGTGAACCCGACTGAGGGATGCCTACGAAATGAAATTGGTCTGAGCCTGGAAGAGGGGGACTAATTGTCTAAAAGGGGATCTGAGCCCGGAAGAGGGGGATCCGGGTGAAAATATGGCCGCCACCCGATGATCGTCGTAATCTTGTTTATCTTGATTGTCTAGCAACCAGCGTAGGCAAGGCTTCTTAGCCTATTGAAGGAGACCGGAGGCGGAAGCTGTCCCCTCACGACTACGGCCTTCCCTGTCTGTGCCTCATTCGACATGCACCCTCACCAGGGCAGGAGCCCAACGCCCCCACTAAAGCGGCAGGAGCAGCTACACCACTGGAGCAGCACCCGCACTGCAGGGGCAGCGCTACCTGTGCTCCTCTCCTTCCCAGCTACAGCACTGAATACGCGGCTGCTACAGATGACACCCGAACACTGAGTGTACCGCAGATTGTCCCCTCCATCTTGTTGCTGCATCTACTACAGCTGACCATTATCACGGGGAACATGTACTCTGTGGTTTGCTTCAGAATCAGCTCAAAAAGATGGCCGCCGCCCGATGGTCGGCATACTTTTGTTTATCTTGGTTGCCTAGCAACCAGCTTAGGTGAGGCTTCTTGGCCTATTGGCCTATTGAGGGAGACCAGAGGTGGAAGTCGGTCCCTCACGACAAAGGCCCCCAGACTAAGGCTTTCCCTGTCTGTGCCTGTCCGTGGATGGCCTTGACCACCGCCCTTACGTCCTCCTGCAAGTGACACCAGAATGTGCTCTACACCATCACATTGCATGCATTAGCACATCCGACCAAGGCACACCACCCACAGCCTGCCCCCTACCCACTCACACCCATCTATGCCTCCCATTAATAGACCCTGAGGCCACGACCCAGCATACGTGCCGCAGAATTGAGCCACAAGACCAGAATCACGGCGCCACGCACACAGAACCGACACCTACGATCACAGGGCTACACCCTTACCGTTAAAAACCTTGTCTACATCACTCTCGCCCTCCACCATTGTGCTGCGACCTACTAACTGTCGGCACCTTGCCCAACCTCTGATCACTGAACCTCCTGCATCTTGCCCATTGATGCCCAATATGATCAGGCACCTTGCCCATTACTATGATTACTGTGTACAATGCATCTTGCCAATTGATGCGTAGTATGATTAGTGCGTCCCCCTGCCCACTACTGTGAACATTGCATCTTGCCCATTGGTGTGTAATATGATTAGTGCGCCCTGCCCACTACTGTGACTACTGTGAACATTGCATCTTGTCCGTTGGTGTGTAATATGATTAGTGCACCCTGCCCACTACTGTGATTACTCACCATTAACCCTTATTTCAAGGTGACTCCACTTTACAACTATGTATGCTATCACTTACACCTTACCAAGACTCCTGCTAGCCTTCTTGGACCTCAGCATTCTGTCTTTAGGTGTATTTACCCCACTCCCAGAGGACCGGTCTGTTCACTACAAGCTGTGGGCCCCTGTCAATCACCCACTGCCAATCATGGCCCCACCTACCACGGGACCCCTCTGGGTCAAACCTACACATTTCCTGCCTCCCCTTAGTCCAATGACTCAGGCCTATACCATTGAACCTACCAAACTCCTGCCCCAACTTAATTTAGAAACTAACTTCTGCAATTTAGGTAGAACCCCTTCTATTGGGGCCCACTGTACCCTATCTCTGAACTAATGGATTCAGCGCTTTGTCATTAACCCTGTACAGAGCCTACCTTGCTCTACCCTAGCAAGAAATGGCAGGCTAGGTTTGAGACTCCACATAAACTACTCTCCCTCTACTAGCAACCGTCACTTATCAACCCAGAAAGGACCTAAACCAAAGATGAACAAACTAAAGAAAAATTGCCCTGCCCAGAGCAATATTACTTCTGATTCTAACCCTAGCAGTAACAAACCCCCGCTGATCAAAGTTGCCTTGATCAATGCAAGATCTATGGTAGCCCATGCTATTGACATTGCCGACCTGATCCCTTCTAAACAACTGGACTTCCTAGCTATAACATAGATGTGGCTCCATGCGTCTGCTGGGCCCTCTTTATCTTTAGCTGTCCCTGATGAATACACATCTTGAGGCTTGATAGAGAATTCTTCAATGGAGGCAGCATCGCCTTCATTGCCAGATCAAGCTTAGGACTCGGAGTCTCCTCTCATCACCTTATTATGTCATACGAAGTGCTGTTTGTGAAAATTCCGCTCACTAACTCTTGCACCCTAACTACCCACCTACTTTATAGACCCCCTGGCCCTATCAGGTCTTTCGAGGAAGACATCATAACTCTACTGTCAGAAAACACCAAACCCACATCTCAACTACTAGTGTGAGGGGATTTCAATCTCGGTCTCTACGACACCAAAGATCAGCATGCTCTGACATTGATGAACTCTCTCACTAAACTTGGCTTCACGCAAAGGGCTAACCTTCCCACTCACGTCAAAGGCAGAACCCTTGACTGGGTAGCTGACCTTAATTGCGAGACAGTAATAACTTCTATTGAACCCTACTCATGGACAGACCATTGTTTATTGACCTTCGACATCCAAGATAATCCACCTCCATGCAGATCAAACCTGATAGCCCCGCCTTTCCTCACTAGGAATAAGCGTAACATCATGACAGACAAACTAAGACCTCACCTCCTCCCTATCTTAAATTCCTTGCCTGCCACCTCTGACCGAGCTTCACTAGTAGAGCTCTACAACTCTACTATTACCGCTGCCTTAGACAACATTGCAACTCTCAAGATGTGCAAAAACAAACCTAGAGCCCACCTTAACTCTTGGTTTACACCCAAACTCAAATCCCTTCGCGCAGAAAAAAGGAAAGCTGAAGCCCAGTTTAAAATTTAAAGGAGCGGGGGACACCCCCGCAACCCCTGCTCCCCTTAAATGGTACAATGGGGTACACCTTTACGGGGTCAAACCACAGCATTTTTGCCACGATTTTTTGTAAAGGTGACATTTTTGCTGCGATTTTATTACTGCATACCGGCTGAAGTTGGAAACAAGAATATCAACAGGTGAGGGTACCGCTCAAGACTGGTTTCGCCGCAGGGTGCATGGAAATACAGATGGCCACCCTAGATCCAACATTTGTGTCATGGGAAGGAGGACGTGGACAGGCTTAACGTGCCGTGTTAAGCCTGTCCTGAGTTTCCCAATGCGCTGACTTTCAAGGGATTTGTTGCATTATGTTTGCTCACCTTAACTGCACTTCAAAGTTTTGTCCTTGAATTTCAAGGGTTTTGTTATACAATACTTTTTTTGGCACCAAAGGCTGTGCCCATTGTATATTTTTTGGCGCTTTGCTCACTGTATTTTGTTCGGCACCACTGCCCATCAGCTGTGCCTGCTGCATATTTCAAATTAGTAACGAGCCAAAAAGCATGGCCTTCAGCCATGACCAGTGGCCACGGCCTTCGGCCAAGCCCACTGTACATTTTAAATCAGTAACGGGCCACTAGCCATGGCCTTCGGCCGTGGCACCTATATTTTTTAAAACACTAATTGCCCATGGCCATTGGCTGTGCCCACTGTCGTTTTTAAGTCACTCCCTAGCCACTAGCCATGGCCTTCGGTCATGGCCAGTGGCCTACGGCCTTTGGCCGTGCCCACATGCCCACTGTATTTTTTTAAACTCTCCCTGGCCACTAGCCCTGGCCTTCGTGCCCACTTTCTATTTTGTTAACACGAATAGGCCCACTGTCTATTTTACAACACTACCAGGCCTTCAGCCATGTACAATGCTGCCTTGGCCAGTGATTTTTGTTTTCACCCCCGACCTCACTCTAGCTGTAAATATCCTTTGTTTGTTTTTACTTTTCCCCCACTAACGTGGCTATAATAGAAATGTACTATATATAGTGCAATTGTTGGTAGTTTCAAATAATAATAATAATAATAATAAAACAGCAAAAGTAATAAATGTTCCCCTGGAACCCCCACTCACTCACCAAGTGACCTTCTCTCCATAGCAAGGTCTCCCCACCCCCACAAACTCTCTTTTGCCTGCATATCTCCCTCCCATACCACCTCAAACCATTGATGTTCCGTGTGATGCACTTTCATTGGCTGCTCTCCTTTGCTTATCGGTCAGAATAACCGCGACTATGGGAAAACTTTTGTACTGCAAACACGGTCCCTAGCCCACCTCCCAACTTCCACATGTTCCCACTTTTTCATTTCTGAAACCCTCTCTGCTGCAATGCATCATGGGAGATATCTCTATTTTTTTTCAGGGAGAAGGGGTCCTTCGCTGTCAAATATTTAAAAAAGTACTTGTCAGAATAACCCCAAACAAAAAAAGGATCGCAAGTTAACACTTCATACCCAAGCTGTTTCAGACCTGGTCCAAATCCATTCAGCGGTTTTCACTGTACGCTTGACCAAACAAGTACCTTTTTTCTCTATGGGAAAATTAACCAAAAAGTACTTTTTTTTTGTTTTCTTAATAAATATTTTCTTTTTTAACAAATCAATCCCAAACATTCTAGTCTTGGTGTGGGGGTCTAATGACAAAGTTATTCTTTGCAAACTTTCAGCCAAATCCTTCCCAAACATTCTTGTCTGGGGTGGGGCGACTTGTGACAAACGTATTTTTTGCAAAGATTCAGCCAAATCTGTCGTCTGAGGCAAAAATTATTAGCAATTCATTTTCCAGTTACCTATGGTACTCAGTACTCACCTTAACTACACAGCAGCAACCACCGCCATATGATATATAAACATTTGAACCAAAGCATTAAGACAAAAAGTGCACAAATAAAGTACACACTAGTAAAAGCATGTCAGCAAACAAACAGTATACGCCTAACATTGTGCCTCTAGATAGATTGTGCCCCAGCTCGCTCTACATCTGACACTGTAGATTCCAGGAATATGGTGCCCTGCATTCAGTTCAACTTTCACCGTGCCATCCAGTATATAGCATGCATTTGTGGTCTATATCTGGCACTGTGGCTTTCAAGGATATAGCGACCAGCACACTGTTAATCTCTCAGTTTGTACACTAGCTTGTTCTACATCTGACATAGTGGCCTCCACAGATTCCACACCTAGCACCTGTTCTGCTCTGTCAGCGCATACTCGTGGGACAAGAAGATCAGATAAGACGAATGTTTAAGTGTGATATTTTTTCTGGGTTGCTCAAACAAGGGTTTGAACAGGTCAGGGAAGGATAAAATAACTAAGGAAAACTAAACACCAGTAGGATGTCTTCGCCCTGGGGCTAGCATCTCTGCCCTTCTCCACACATCTTGAGTCTTTGGTTCTCTTTATATTCTTAGATAGATTCCCGGGTATGTCAAAACAATTGTTGTAAAGCAGTTGCTAGGATATGTGGTGAACTAGAAGAAGGATGACTACATAGGGTTCATAGTTAGTGAAGTTTATCGAAATAAAAACAAAAACGCCTAACTTTCCCTATAGCTATGAGTGAAGTCCCTACCAAGCAAAATCAAAGCTAAGAGTGCACGTCAAGTGTAAAGTAAAAAGTCCTCGGTTCGAACCCTAAACACTTTAGAAAACACCTAACTAAAAGGAAAAAGGGGAGGCTTGCACTATAGCCCCAGTATGGGCGTCTGCCTGGCCTCACTTGCAATTAACTTGTTCTCAGTCTTACAGTTCCTTAAGAACACCAGGATATAGTCTTTCCATTCTTCACACAGACTGTGTTGGTATAAACTATAATTATTTTCAGTATGGGTTTTAATCTTCCACTTTTCAAAGGGGATCTGTCATCGAGGTGGCCAGGACATGGCCATCGCTTTTGGATCCAGTTCTTGGGGGTGTACCAGTGCAGGAGGATCACCTTCGGGGAGTGGGAGTGAGACACCGGATGGTGAGATGAGGTATCCCCTTCCCTGTAACACCTTTACCCCAGAATACTTAGGATCTCAGCCCCCCCCCTCGAGTGCTAAGCTCAAGTGTTCTGCCTTGTCCCGTGCTGAAAACGTGGGGAAGGGAGGCCAACAGCCTTCACATCCTGACATAAAATTTGTGAACACTTCTTTCTTTTTCGTAACATTGTTTCCCACACTATTTGTATTTAGAGGTAAGGATTGGCAATAGGTTTATTAGTATAGGCCCTTTTATTTTGACAAGACACTACTAGGAATGCGTTATTATTATTTGATAGTCGTAGCTTGCTCCCATCTGTAGATTTAGGATTAGAGAGGCGTTTTCAAACCCTTTTTAAGTTCAATAAACACCCTTGAATTGTGGTCACTTGTGTCTGTCCTACTGTTGATACCTTGCCTTCCTTACAATTAGGACATGTTAGGTATATGGCTTGAGTGTTAGTCCGTTTTCTCTCATAGCGAGCTATCCGTGAGAAAGCGTTTGTGTTGTGAAGGGGGCGGGGAGGGGCTCATTTCCTAAGTATCCTGGAGTAAAGGTGTTACAGGGTCGGGGAAACAGTGTCTTGCCATCCGGTGTCCCACTTCCACTCGCCGAAGAGCCCTCACCCAGGTGATCCTCCCGCACTGGTCCACCCCCAGGAACTGGATCCAAAAGCGATGGCTGTGTCCTGGCCACCTGGATGACAGATCCTTGAGGACTAACGGGTGAGACAACTTCAGGTTTCTCACATACCCTTCCCCTATGTTATGTATCTGTTTCACAAGGCAACCAAGAAAGGAAATCCACGTTCCCTTGGTCTTTGCCTTTTCGGTGCGCCACAGTGAAACAGTAGGGTTGCAGGTCTAAGAACCAGTTCATGACTCGAGGGTTAGAGTCTTTCTGCTGGCAAATCCAAACTACTGGCGAATGGTCCGTGACGAGTGTAAACTTCCTTCCTAAGAGGTAGTATCTAAGGTGGTTAATGGCCCACTCAATGGCAAAGTCCTCTACTTACAGTACAGAGTAATTTTGTTCACGTGGGAAGAGTTTGTGAGTAGCAAATAAGATAGGATGTTCCAATCCGTTGCAAATTTGTGACAAGACTGCTCCTAGCCGTGTAAGGGAGGTGTCAGTTTGTAGCACAAACTCCTTCGAGAAATCTACTACCTTTTAGGATCGGGTTCTGGCACAGGGTTTTAAATTGTTGTAACATACATCGTCCTCGTCAGTTCAATTCATTTTCTGGTGTTCAGCGTTCTTTAATTTGTCTGTCAGACTAGCTGTCCGGTCCGAGAAGTTAGGGATAAACCTACAGTAATAACCAATTAACCCTAAGAATGCCCTGAGGTCACTTTTAGTTTTAGGGGTATCTAGGATGGCCTTCACTTTCTCGCTTTGAGGTTGGACACCAACATTCCCTACAAAAAAGCCGAGGTATTTCACGGGTGATTGGACCAGCTTGCATTTGGATGGGTTTGTATCACGACCCTCCATCCAGAAGATCCCCTGGCAAGCCCATGGGCCAGGAAGGGTCTCCACTAAAACCAGGCATCCTTGGCCTAGGCCTTCTTGGGGCCAGTCCTAGTGCCTTTGGCACCAGGCTCATACTTGATAAAGGACTTGTATTGGGAACTACTTTATTTCAGTGTCAATCAACATGGAGGCATCCATATAGCTTGGCTCCTTGGAACCAAGCTATGCGGTATAGTATTTTAGGGTGTGGTACCATAAGAACTATTTTACCTGGACTACTTTCTTGAAGCTATTTAAACCACACCCGACTGGGATAACACGCTTCGCGTTACTTTGCAATTCTGCAACGTGACGCTCACCGTGTTCAGCTGCACCCGCGAACCTCGGAAGAACAGCATCTGTAAAGGAGAAAAAGGACATTGTTAGCAGCAGCAGCTTACCTGTAATTTCTTCGTTAGCTGTCCACGGCTCTTGAGATCAGCATCCTGGAACCAGCGCTCCTCCCGAACCGACGGATCTGCAAAAAAGAAAGAAACAAGGCATTAGACATTTTTACAATTTAATGAACGATGCCGAAAAGCTTACCTCGCAAGCCGCTCCTCGACCAGCATCGCCTTAGGAATTCCATGCACCGGGTGAGCACCGCGACCTGTGGGAAGACAAGACAACAGGTTAGCAAGAGGCAAGGCATCATAGCGCTGCGCTTAGCGACTACTCACCGCATCAAGGTGCTCTAAAAACGCCATTACTTACCGGCGAGACCCAATTCAGTCTATTCCACATATTGGGCTTCCGCGCACCTAAGGAAGAGAAAAGACATTAGTTAAACCAAAAAGGCATGCAAGGACAATAATATAGCACAGCAATAAGACCTACCTGAAAGACTCAAAGTGGGCCGGCATCAGTGAAGTAACTCGATCGCAAACGACCACCAAGCACAACGCGCTCCTGCCAAGAAGGCAGGACGGAGAACACACCTACATTAAAAACAAGGTGAGGAGAGGTCCAGTGAGGCCGCGGGTATACGGGGTGGTGGGCGACTGTTTACCCCAGTTGCCCAGTCTTGAACATTGCCCACCCGTATTCCAGGCAGAACCCTCCCGCTGGTCACACCTGGGAACTGCAGAGAAAGATACCTGAGTCCCAACTGCTGGGTGGCGTCCCCGTGGAACCAGGTGAGCGTAACAGTTTGGCAGTTAGGCTGGCGTCTCTGAGGGATGGAGAGATGGAAAAGATGGTCTTCCCAGGTTTTACTATAAATGACTATATATTGTCAATATAAGCTCCACAGAAATCAGAGTAGGGCTCTAATATTCTGTCCATAAGTCGTTGGAAAGTGGCAGGGGCCCTGTTTAAGCCAAAAGGGAGGACTTTGAACTGGAACAGTTCCAGGGGTGTCTAGAAAGCTGTCTTTTCCTTATCAGGTCAATGCACTTGGACCTGCCAGTACCCCTTGGTTGAGTCTAGGGTTGATAGAAAGGTGACGTTTCAGAGTTTATCAATCAATTTGTCAATGCATGGCATGGGATAGGCATTGAAGTCGGAGATGGCATTAACTTGGCGGAAGTCTATGCGTAACCTCCAGGAATGGTCAGGTTTTGTGACCAATACTATAGGGGAGGACCATGGGCTTGAAGATGGTTCAATAATTTTCTGTCATAACATTTTATTTACTCTCTACACCAATATATCTTTATGGGCTTCCGGGTGTTTATAGGGGTTCAGATGGACCACTTTTCCTTTGGGTGTTCTAATATAGTGATAAGTGCCTTTCACTCTTCCTGGTTTCTCTGAGAAAACATTGGGAAACGTTATAACTAAATCCTTTAAATCTTCCTTAGGCCCTCCTCCTAGCCCCACCTGCGAGGGTAAGAATCTAAGGGTCACCTTTGATTCCACACTTTTCTTCTACGCCCACATCTGTCAAGCCCTGGGATCATATCTCTCCAGCTCTGAAATCTCTCCATTGGCTCCCAGTGGAAACAAGGATTAAATTCAAAACCCTTTGCATTGTCCACAAGGCTTTCTGGGGCCTGGGTCCAAAATACCTTCAGCTATCCCTCCGCAAATACCTCCCCTCTCGAGCTCTTCGCTCCTCTACCTCTAACTCAGGGTCAGTCGTTTTTCAAAGAAACAAGCCAGGGGTAGATCTCTGTCTTCGGCTGGGGCCTCCCTCTGGAACAGCCTCCCTGCCACTCTAAAACCTGAGGAGAACCATCTCAGGTTCCGGAAGCACCTCAAGTCCTTCCTCTTTGCTTCTGCCTTTGCCCCCCCTTTCACCTGCTGATCTGTTCTCTCCTGGCAGCGTGCACCTGGCCACCCTCTGTCCTCCGGGCCCAGGTTGCAGCTCACCCTGCCACCCTCCCACACTGCCTCTGGGCCACCCCCTACACTGGGGTCTGTATCTGTACCCATACAGTCCCCCCTGCACTTATCTGACCTACCCTGTCCGCTGCCTTAAACTAAGCACTTGCCACTTGCTGGCTGCACTACCACTTGTGTTGCTTTTATTATTGATTTATTATTTATTCAGCTCTCCTTTTGCTCCGCACTTTCCACTTCTCCCCCTTTCCTTGCACTTTTCCCCTGCCCCTCCCCCATGCACTTGCAATGTCACTGGGCCTAGTAAGATCATTGTTTTTGTTCTCCCCTATTTCCCTCCCTTGCCTTGTCGCGCTCTGAAACACTTGTGGATGAGCGCGATAGAAATAAAATATCAATTCAATTCAGCTCTTGAGGAATTCATTAAAAGTTATCTATTTCTTCTGGTACCAAATAGGATAGTATCATGGCATTGGCAGCAGAAGAATTTTCCTTCCACTCTTTTGAGAGATTTATGTGATATAGTGTCAGGTATCGAGGTGTAATGCACAAGGGAGACAAGTCAAGTAACGTGGCAGAGAAAAGACACATCTACCTGCGCTCTATGAATGGTCACCGTAGTGCCTTTCTGCGCTCCATGCCACGTTCTGCACATGTTCAGACCCGGGTTTTCATTACGGGCAGATCGCGGCTAATGGAGCATTGGAGGTTGCCATGGAGATGCTGGTGTCCCCTGCACGCTCTCAACTCTCACGGTACGTGCAGTGCGGGGTTACGTGAAATCAAACTTTTAAACTGCATTGATTCCTGCTCCAGCTCTTCTGATTGAGTGAAGTCGCTGTGTTATCTTGCTTTGGAAACTTGTGAATTCTCGTTGCCCAACCTTGCTTTGTCCACGGATTGCTTGTGCTCCGTCCCTTGTTAATTCATGTTTCTCCATTAACGACTTCTGCCACGTACCTTGGACTGTTTTTGCTTCAAGATTATAACTACTGGTATGCTCACGTAACGCTCAAGACCCGGATCGCCTCACCTGGATTTGCTTTGCTTCACGTTTTTTGTACCATTTAGAGCCCGCCTGTTGCCGACACTGCTTCTACTACATTGGATTTCCTCTGCCTCAGGTTTTTGTACCGCAACTCAGCCCGCCTGTTAACGAACCTGTACCTCTCTTTTGATTGTTTCCTCACATCTCTGATCCTCAAGGGGACGGCCCTGACTGTATGCACGGACTAGAGACTTCCTTATGTGTGTTTGCCTTCCATCCTTAGGCGTCCTCGTGCCGTAGGTTCCGTTGGCCCAAACTGGGACTGGAGACTGAGTGCCACCATAGGTCTAGGTGTCCTCATGCCGTCGGGTCAGTTCTTTTTCCTCCTTCCTTCTGCAACCTTTGGGAGTACCTTTTTGGATCTTAACCACCTGAACACCTACCCAACGGTAAGCTATATTGTGTATTCTACCAGACCACTGTTTCTTTGACTTGTATCATTAGCCTAAGTATACCTGCCTCGATTTCAGAATCATTGCCAACCAAGACAGAAGGGCTTACTTCCCTGCCTGCAGCTATCTGTAAATTACCATTAAGGTTGGTTTTCACTCTGTTCTGTACACTGTCTCAGTCTTGAGCCTTGGTTAACACTGACAGTGCTTTTTGTCTTTCTTTCTACAGCCTACGGTCTGAGTTCTGGTGTTCTATCTTCCCACTAATAGACTTCTCTGTGTGTTCTACCACTCAGAGGGGTACATTGGTTAGAAAAACTTGTCGGCTACTCTACGAGCTCAACAGCCCTGAAGCTGATTGTAAAGACTGGTAGGGGGTGTCTGTACCTCTGCTCCCTATATGGTAGAAGAGAGGCACAGAAGACCCCAGCCAAGATTCTCTATTACGGTAGCAATGGACGAGCAATCAAGGCCTAGCTTCTCAGGAGGTGATGCAGGCTGGTTCTTAAGTACAGTGTATTCCCCAAGCCCCCACAAAGGAATGTCCACACACTGTATTACTGAAAACACAGTCTTTATATAATTAATTCAAAGGTTATGTACACTTATCACAATAACGCACCTTGTGCTCAGAAAAATCAATAATGGTAAATATCTACAATTCTAAAGTGGTACCACTAATATTAGACCTCATTAAAGTGCCTCTACAATACTGTCAAAATGTCACACAGATCAATAGAGTGAAACCAGCAATAGAGAGAGGAGAGATAGCAGAGGGTTGAAACAATAGGCAGCAGACTGGCCCCTACCACTGGACACAGTTCTGTGTGGAGATCCCCCCACCTGGGCAACCTGTAAAATAAAGAGATCTAACACAAGCCCAGTCCATATGTTGTTCAATAGTCTTATTCTCTCCTACAATGTTTTTACCCCCCCAATGTACCTGGTGGAGTCGAGTTCTTCGAGGAGGCGTCGACGGATCCTTTTTGAGCGACCCCCTTTCAAGCGGGAGTCACGGATCGTCGAGAGGCGTCGAGAAACGTCGAGGAACTCTGGGTTCGGCGACGGGGAATCGACGGCCCTTCTTGAATGCCTTCCCTTTCAGGCGGGAGACACGGGGCGTCGAACGTCCGTCGACAAACAGGGTAGAACGTGTCGATGAGGCGGCAGCTTCGATCCAAGCGGTGCTCGTCGACGACGGAGCGTTGACGTCCTGCAAGGCGGAGGCGTGCGGGGCACCTCGATGACAATTGTTCTGGACCGCAAAGATTGTGCAGACGTAGGCCCAGCAAGGGCGTCGAGTCGTTCGAGTCTTTGTGGTCTTCGGGTGGCGGGAAACCCACCTGCAGGTTTCTCCTCGGCGCGTTGGTCGTCCTCGACTTTCTCCGGCAGGATAAAGCGGTCGACGGTGCGGTCGAGGGAGTCCTTCGCTTCAAATGTTCTTAGGCAAGGAGCGGACGGCTCCGGTCCTCGGCGGCACGGCGTCAAGTGGTTCCCACGGCTGGGCAACACAACTTCGATGGGCCTCCAGCGGTTCCACAGACCTGCGAACCCTGGTCGACGGCAATGGACTTCGACGGCGTCGATGTCCGGGTGCTTCACTTCGATCTCCTAGGCGGTCCCGTCTCGGGTCAGCAGCCTTTCGAGGGTCTGACTTCCAGGGCGCTTCGGCGAAGATGTAGCGGTGCTCGATGATCCCTCGGAGCACGGGAAGAGGGCGCCTTACCAGGTCCTCTCTCGGGTCAGTCCTCGACGAATTCGGCAACCTTCAGATCTGTCGAAGCAAATGCAGCAGCAAGTCTTCTTCTTCCAGCTGGACGTCGAGGATCAGCAGTTCCAGTTACTCTTGAGTGGAGACTCAGCTTCTGAACGCTTCTGAACAATTTCCAATGGTGAGAGGTCCCCAGATATACTATTCTGTCTCTCATCCACACTGCTGGCGCACACACAGCAGCCAATCACACAGAAGGGCATTCATGCAGTCAGTCAGCCAATCAGGCACACAGTGCACTCGGGCCACACTCCTCCCTTTCAGACACTCACAACAAGGAATGTGGATTGGGACAAGTACCCAGCCATTCAACACTACACATTGCATTCAGGCCAGTTTCGGGCAGGGCTGTCTCAGTCTTTGTCTCATATGCCAGAAACCAGACAACCACAACAAGGAGTGTATATTGGTCACACACTCCATTCACCCAGGTCCCACCCACAGGAGGTACCCATAACATACAGTCACTGGGAAGGCTCCAGTCAGTCTAGCTGGGCCTTCACAACAACACCATATATGGAACTTCCACCCAACAGCCAGTCAGGGGGAAGGGACAGAGTCAGGGCTTCCCAGGACTTTGGGAAAAACAAGATAACAGGCAATAGAAAGCAAAAGGCCACAGGGGCCATCTTGTTTCCTATCAGGAATCAACTGATCCCAGTGGCAGGGCCGGGGTATCCCAAAATGGAGGACACCCAGAGCACCTGTCAAATTCAGCATGGAGCTGCCACCAGCCCATACCCTGCTCTGTGGGCCACCCACGGGTGCCCAAAAACATACACTAGGGGCACAGGGTTGTACCCCAACCCATGGGTGCCATAAGGGTATCCCATGGGTCTGTTCACCAAACCAAAAGAGAGAGCTGCACTGCCAGGAGTCCCAAATGGACTCCTGGGCAGAAAACATGACAGAACACACGATAAAAGGCAGTAAAGGACAAGGATTCAGAGGCCCTGTCCCTCTGATGCATTTCCAGCATCACACTGATGGGTTCTGACATATAGATGGATCTTTCGTTTCCTGTCAGGTTGTGCCATCTTATAAGTACAGGTTCCTGTTCATTCTAATATTTCATATGGCCCATGCCACTTAGAGATAAGTTTGTTTTCCGAGGTTGGCAAGACGACCAATACTTTTTGTCCTACGGAAAACAATCTTAGGTTTAGCTTTTTGTCATAGGTGGACTTTTGTTGTGCTTGGGCTTTTTCCATATGAGAATAGACTAGATGTCGAACACGTTTCATATGCTCTTGCAATCTGGTAGCTGTTTGCGAAAGGGGAATCAGTGCCTTTTCTCTTTCTTCTGTAAGGAAGGCATGGTATCAAAGTAAGACAGACACCAAGTGATCACAGTTCAAGGGTGTTTATAGAACTTTTATCAGGGGTGTGAAAAACGTCTATCTAACCCTAAATCTATGATGGAAGCAAGCTACGACCATTAAATAATAATAATACTGTCCTAGTGGAGTCTTAGTCAAATAAAAAGGGCCTATAGTAAAACGCCTATTGCCAATCCTTGCCGCTATGCTACAAAATAGTGTGGGATAATGTTCACAAAAAGAAAGGAGTGTTCACAAAATGATAAGTCAGGATGTTAAGGCCGTGGCCTCCGTTCCCATGTTTTTAGCACGGGACAAGGCGAGTCACTTAAGCACAGTACACTCCTGGGCTTCTCTGGCACGAGGTCACAGTTCCTTTTACCAACATCAGGGCCTTCTTTGCCCAAGTTTTTTAAGCACAAAGTCTCTTGCCTCAGAGGACCTGAAGTCTCATAAACAATAAAGGAAGGTTCCTTTCTCAATATTCACGTTGGGCGATTTAGTCTTCACCCTGGATCCCCCTCAGCCACACTGCAATCCGTCTTTCACCGTTAGCCTCCCTCACTCGGGTTCACAATTGCCACAACAATCTTCTTAGGTGTATTACTGTTCACCCTAGTTCGCAGGCATCCCTCAATCGGGTTCACATTTGCCACAACAATCTTCTCAGGTGTGGTTCACCCAGGATCCCCATCTTCCGGGCTCAGACCAATTTCGCTTTGCAGACAATCGAAGACTTTCGAATGTGCATGGGATTCAATGTAATCCGCTGCAGGACATGATATGATATGATATGGCATTTGTAACGCGCCTATACACAAGTGTTTCAAGGACACACTTACAAGGACCACTTTGATTTCACAGTTTACAACATTCCTCCCCGCTTAGGAGAGGGGCACCAAACAGAGACCTTCAAATGAGCACCCATGTGGAGCCGGACCACTCTGTGCCTGGTACCTATTTCAGTTTCACAAAAAGTCAATTGGATGCCAGTTCTTTCTTCATACAATGTTGCCGCTTGCAACCTTAAGCATAACACATTCCGGTCTGCTATCAGTTTCTCCAACACACCGGCTGTGCTGAACTCGTTGGCATTTCTTTGCCGTTTGAGTCAAGGACGCTACTACGGTGGCAATCGCTTCTCCCCACACTGGCTATCAGTGCGGAAGGACCATGTGTACCGTTGACATACGCTACACCATTTGTCAGCTGCAATCTGTGGTCTTATGTTTCATTTCCTTGAGGCTTCTTGAAAGTCGCAGTTCAGGGTGGAAAAGGGCAAAGGTAATTCCCTCCTTATCGTCCTCTCAGATCTCGCCGCCTTTCTCCTCGGTTTAAACTGCCGTTTCAGAATAGCTGCTTCCTCGTGCGTTTGGCCTTGCTCAGAGTGTGCTTTCGTGCTCCACCTTTTATCCGTGTGGGGAAGTGTGATGGAAGTCAGATGTGTGTAATTATCAGTAGTTTCCTGACTCTGCCTGACCCTTGTGTTGGGACATGTCCGGTATATGGCTCTGGTGTTAGTCCATTGTTACTCACGATGATCTGCCTGTGAGAAAGTGTTTGTGTTGCGAAAGGGGGTGGGGATTGAGTTTCCAGGTATCCTACCTGGTAGGATGGGGAAAGGGTGTTACAAGGAAAGGGATACCACATCTCGCCCCTCGGTCCCACTTCCACTCCCCGAAGACCCCTCACCCAGGTGATCCTTCTGCATTGGTCCACCCCCAGGAACTGGATCCAATAGCGATGGCCGTGTCCTGGCCACCTGGATGACAGATCCCCGGGGACCAGCGGGTGAGACACCTTCATGTTTCTCACACTTCCCAGGCCTCCCGCAGCATGTCCAGGACATCTCTAGGTTCTCTACCATAAAGTAGTTCAAAAGGAGAGAATACAGTGGATACCTAAGGGGTTTTTCTTACTACAAATAGTGCCCAGGGGATCATACAATCCCAGTCCTTCCCGTCCTTATCGACCAACTTCCTTAGGATAAGTTCGAGTTTTTTGTTGAATCTTTCTACCAATTTGTCTGTTTGGGGATGGTAAACAGAACTTCTTAAAGTGGTGATATGGAGCAGCTCCTTGACTTCACCCATGAGCTTGCTCATGAAATTGGATCCTTGGACCGTCAGGATTTCCTTAGGAAAGCCAACCCTGGAAAAATATGGTAATAGGTGTTTTAAAATCTGCTGGGTGGTGTTGTTCCGCATAGGGAATGCCTTGCATAATCGACAATCATAAGGACATATTTGTTACCCAGTCGAGAGGTTTCCAAAGGTCCAATGATATCCATCCCAATCTTAGAGAAAGGGACTTCTATTATTGGTAAAGGATTCAGAGGGGCAGGCGAGGGAATGCGAGTACTGGTTTTCTGACATATTTCACATGTCTGAATAAACATCTTTATATCAGCATGGATACCTGGCCAGTAAAACTTCCCACTGATGTGTGCCTGGGTCTTAGATTGTCCTAAGTGTCCCCCGTCAGATGAGAATGTGCAATCTCTAGTCCGATCTTTCGGTGGGTTTTGGGGATTACTAACTGAGTTTTACTTAGGCCTTATGTGGATGTTTCCTTTCTATACAGTATTCCTTGCTTTAGGAAGAAAAAGAGGCTTCCCTTCTCTACTCCCTGTCCTTTGGAAATTGCTTATAAGGAAGCCTCAGCAAGGGCTTGATCATTTTGCTGGGCGCAGGCTAGGTCGGGAAAGATGGTAAGTTCTTCTTCCCTTTTCTCTTCAATGGTAAATGGTTCATAAGCTTCCCCAAAGCCTATGGTACCTCTCTCAGTATCTTCCGGTTTACTCTCTCTAAAACAAAGAAATAGAGCCCTTTCGAGAATTCCTTGTGCAATTTTTTCCCCACAATGTACTTCAAATGGAATTTCACCATGGTTCTGTAAGAGAACCTTTATTTATCCCCGGAAGTCGGGATCTATGACGCCTGCTAGAATGCTAGACTGAACTTACAGGTCAGATTTTGGGGCCAATCTTATATAACACCCAGGAGGGGGTGTCAAAACTAAGTCTGTGGGAATTGTCCCTCTTTTCCCTGGGGGGATAGTAGCTTCTTTGCTGCTACAGATATCAAAGCCTATTGATTCTTTCATGGCAATAGAGGGGTCTGAGGCTCTGACTAAGCTTCTGGAATTTTAGGGTTCCCTAATTTGTTTCAATTGAGTCACATCCCACCTCTGACACCATATGTAAGGAAGGCATTGTATCAACAGTAAGACAGAACCAAGTGACCACAGTGCAAAGGTGTTTATTGAACTTAAAAAGGGTTTGAAAAATGCCCATCTAATCCTAAATCTACTGATGGGAGCAAGCTACGACCATCAAGTAATAATAAGGCAGTCCTAGTAGTGTCTTGTAAAAATAAAAGGACCGATACTAATAAACCTATTGCCAATCTTTACCTCTAAATACAAATAGTGTGGGAAACAATGTTACATAAAAAGAAAGAAGTGTTCACAAATGTTATGTCAGGATGTTAAGGCCTTTGGCCTCCCTTCCCCTCGTTTTCAGCACAGTACAAGGCGGTAAACTCGAGCATAGCACAGTCTCTGGCTTCTCTAGCACGAGGATATAGTTGAATCATTAGCATCAGGGCCTTCCGTGCCTAAGTCTCTTTGCCTTTCAAAGTCTCTTCATTCAGAGGGCCTGATGCGACAAACAAACAATACATACTCAATTTCTTAGGCAATTCCATTTTTACCTCGGATCCCCCTCTGCCGGGTTCAGATCCTCTCAACACAATGCTCATAAATTATTTATGCATCCAATTTCTCGTAGAATATTCTTTCTCGGGTGACTCACGGTTTACCCCCGGATCCTCCTCAGCCGGGCTCAGATCCCGGATCCCCCTCAGTCAGGCTGAGATCCCCCTCAGTCGGGCTAAGATCTCAGATCCCTTTTAACACAATGTTCAATTAGTCTTCCTCCGCCAGGCTCGGACAAATTCCTACACAAACTTGCTTTAACTAAAAGCTGTTATCTGATCTCCCTCCACCGGGCCCGGACCACCTCCATATAATTTTTCATCAACTATCAAAGACTTTCGAATGTGCACAGGGTTTTGCTTGACCCGTTGAAGGACCACTTTGATTTCACTATTCTTTATCACTCTTCACATTTGCCACCTTTCAGCTGAATACCTAACAGAAACTTTTGAATGAGCACCCATGTGGTGCCAGGTCACTCTGTCTACGTATTGTGTCTTGGCATCAAGTTCAATCACTCATCTGCTGTTTAATTGTGTTTGTGTCGCTTGCCACATACGCTTCATACACTGTTCTCTTCTGTTTTCACTATACAATGTTGACACTTGCCAACTTGGCTTCAACACAGACCGGTCTGGTATCAGTCTCCACAACTCACCGGCTGTTCTGACTTCACTGGCGCTGCTTTGTTCTAGGAGCCAAGGACAGTACCACAATGGCAAACGATTCTCCCCGCCTTGACTATTGACGCGGGAGAGCCCCAGGTACCTACGACACTGTCATGATTCCTGTCCCTTTTATCCCCAGCCCTCCAAGATGTCAGGCTGGAGCCAGTCCACAATCACCTACATGGCCCTCAAGGGCCTCTCCATCCCTCCAAAGACCCACTTGGAGTCAGACTTGGCGCTTGTGGCACCAGACTCACTCACTCCCATAGGATAACATTGGGGATTGGACTTGTAGTACATTGATGGGAACAAGATGTATTCCCCCACATATTTCGGTTCCCAGAACTGCATGTGCGGTCTAGTCTTTTGGGTGTGGTTCAGCCCAGAGACACCTGGGATACCCAGAGACTATTTAAGCCACACTCAGGCTGAGAAACATGCTTTGCGTTTTCTGCACCTGCAGCGTGACACTCACCGTGTACGGATCGGTCTCCAGCAGGCCTGCATCTTTCTTCTGCGCTCAGCTCCTGCAAGAACAAGAACACCGTTAGGAACAGCCTTTTGCCCATCATTCATCGCTCCTTCTGTTCTGCGGGCATCTTCAGCGGTGTCATTCCCGTCCCGGCACGCCGCTTCCTAAGGAAAAGGGAAAAGAACAGAAAGAAGGCATTAGTAAGCATTCTGCAAATCTTCGCTTATTTTTAAATACTGTACGAGCTTCAAACGCTTACCTGAATGCCAGCCGCTCTGGGGGAACTCTGTCTCTGTAACTTCTCATCCATCTGCAAGAGGGAAAAGACACTCCAGGTTAGCGTGGAAACATCTAGAGGCGCCGCATACCGTGCTTACCCACCCCATTTGTTCTTCATAACCGGCATCCACGCTGAAAACGTTGCAGCACCTAAAAGACACAGAAAAAGAACTCAGATCAATACAAATACGAAAGGGGTGCATCACGCATCGCACTCTCACTCACCTTGAGCGCTACTCATCTCCGCAGCACGCTGCCATCCCCGTACGCCTGCCATCATCTAAGGAAGGAAAGGAACGAAGTTAGAGAACTGTTCAAAAGACTCATTATACTTACCTGTCAGACTCTTGCCAGTGAAGTAACTAGGCAGCAACGAGCCTGCATCAATCAACTCGCCCCTGCGCTGAAAGCAGGACGGAGAGCACACTATCCAAGAAAACAAGGTGAGCTGTGGATCAAAGGGAAGGGTTGGACCCCGGGGAAGAAGGGGTTCAAGCACACAGAGACAATAGGGAGTAAAACTCTACCAATCCTGTGTTTCAGGCCCAGTCTCCAGTCAAATAGCTTCCAGGGAAGGGTTTGAGATCGTAAGAGGTCTGAAAAGGCTGAGCGACGTCCGCGTGGATACCAGGTGAGCGTTACAGAACGCAAAGCCTCACATCAAAATCCACCTGGGCGTCATGGAAACATCAGAAACCAACCAGTTAGCCCACATTTGGGGCAGCTACGTTCCGAAGTACATGCAGCCAAGCAGGAGACCAACACCCTGAGGAGAGAGCTGATAGTAGCCAAAGAACGCACTGATGATTTAAGCCGGCAACTTCTCCAGTCACAAGCAGGGCATCACCATTGCAGGGAAGTGTGCCCTTGATGCCAGCGCCATCAGCCAATCCCGTTCAGATAACCCTTCCTGGGGAAGTTCCCTTGGCCCCACCCAAACGATTTACGGGGGATCCCAAGAGGTTTGCAACGTTCATGAACCAGTGCTGCCTGCACTTCCTTTGTAGGCGAGGGGCCTTTCCAAATGTCCAATCACGGGTCGCTTTTGTGCTATCCTACCTGAGTGGTAGCGCCGCGGACTGGTCTGTACCCTTTGTGGCCCAAGGCGATCCTTTGCTGCATGACTTCAGGGGCTTTCAGCAGGAGATGGAAAAGTTGTTCGCCCGTCGTACTCATGGGCAGACATTAAACAACGAACTTCTGTCCCTACGCCAAGGGAATAAAGACCTATTAACATACATAGCCACGTTCAATAGACTCGTAGTTGAAGCAAAATGGCCAGTGGAGAAGAGAACCACGTTATTTCATCAGGGGTTGCGGGGGGAGCTCAAGGATGTTCTCGCACAAGTAGTTAACCCCCCGAAAGACTGCTCGGAATTCATTGACCTTGTTGTTCAACTGGATCATAGGTTGCAGGACCAAAGAGCAGATCGAATCAGACCGGACCGTCGCCCTATGTAGGTGTGTTCAAAGGACAATATTGCCCGAACAACGGAAGATTCAGGAGAACCAATGCAAATCGGGGGGTGAGATCCCCCTTGACTAAAGCGGAAAGGGATAAAAGGAGACAGCAGCAGTTATGTCTGTACTGTGGAAGGTCAGATCATTTCCTTAAAGAGTGCCCTGTAAAGCCACCGAGGAGGACGGTAGGGGCCATGGACAAGGAAGATACCATCAAGGAATCAGAAAACTCCCCAGCCCGGCAAGTGTAGGGATCCACTTGTCGAGCGAAGAAAGTGAACTACAGACCTCCCATTTTGCACTATCTGTGGTCTTGATCAATCACCAACAACCATCTCGGATGCACGCAGTAAGAGCGTACATAGACAGTGGAGCCGTTGGGAATTACATCGAACAGGATCTTGCGGCAACGATGGGGCTTCCGTTACGCCCTAAATCAACCACCGACACTGTTACCACTGTCGACGGCACTGAAATAGCTTCTGGTCCAGTATCCCAATGCACTGCAGCTTTAACCCTTCTGTGCCAGGATGGACACCAAGAATCTATTGTTTTCGACCTCATTAAGGCACCACAGTCTCAGATTCAGTCTGATCCTTGTTATCTCCACCAACCCCCTCCTCACCTGAAGTCTTTATGGCTGAAGTACCGTCTGAATCAGAGTCCCAGGATTCATCCGTTGGTATCTCCTTTCTCCTCTGTCTCCAAGAGTCGCTGGGCTTCTTGGGCGTCCTTACTCCTGGTTTGGTGCGATGGGTATGGGCTCCACTAGAGGCCACTTTGCCTGAGATGCAATTTGCCTGGCAGTGGGGACCCCAGGGAGCCCACCCCAGACCAGGGAAAAAGCCTTGCCGAAAAAACCCTGGTAGGTTGTGATATCTTGCTGGGACTACTGGTCCCAGAATGCACTGAGATACTGAAGGAGTAGGCAAAGTCCACAATGGCTCAAGATATACACCAGCAGCAGCAGCAGGATACTAGGAGTCCGGAGGGCTAGTTTGCAGAAGAATATCAGGTTCCTCGCAAGAACTGCGAGTTAGGAAAGAGGGAGTTCCAAGAAGGTAAGGTAAGCAGTAGACAGCATACAGCGGAACAGCCGTCCGAGAACGGCAGAAACAGAAAGGGGAAGCCGTTCGAAAAGCGGCCAGGAGAAAAAAAGGAAAATAACACACGAGCGCTGGGAAACACTTTCCAAAACACTGGAAGTTGCAACGCAAGTGCGTTAGCAACTTCCGGGAATATAAAGTCAAAAGAC
The DNA here is from genome assembly GCF_040938575.1 of Ambystoma mexicanum. Classification (NCBI taxonomy): domain Eukaryota; kingdom Metazoa; phylum Chordata; class Amphibia; order Caudata; family Ambystomatidae; genus Ambystoma; species Ambystoma mexicanum. The sequence continues at coordinate 1,144,674,571 of NC_090923.1, read as the reverse complement.
TAGAACGCGCATAGCGATTCCAGGGAAGGAGTCCGTCTTCTACCTTCTTTCCAGTCTCCATCTTGGGTATAGTCTCCACGGCGGGCGAGTTGTGACAGTATGACTCCTTTTTAGGCCTCCACCCCCTGGTTTTCCGGGATGGAGGTGATGGAATCTCCGTAGTAGACGAGGAGCAGAAATGTTCTTAACTGGTTCCCATGTGCATTCTGACCTTGGGTATCCTTTCCAAAAAACCAGGTATTGTAGTACACCTCTTTTGTATCTGGAATCCATGATGTCGGAAACTTCATATTCCTCAGTGGTCTTTGGAGACTTTCGCGGGGGGCTTTTTGTCTTTCGTGAATGAGGGTCCTCAATATATGGTTTAAGGAGTGAGGTATGAAAGACCGGATGAACTCTTTTGAGAATCGGGGGAAGGTCCAGTCTAAAAGCCACAGGATTGATCTTGGCTGAGATACGAAAGGGCCCAAGATACCTGGGTGCAAACTTTCCTGGATGAACCCATCTGGGTAAATACTTGGTGGATAACCACACCTGCCTTCCTACTTCCCACTGAGGATTTGGGCTTCTTTTTTGATCTGCCCATCTTTTACAGTCTTGTCGAGCTTTTGCGAGATTGGATTCTGATACTCGATGCATCCTCTGTATGGTATCCAGTAGATGATCCACTGAAGGTGTGTTTGTAGGAGGGATACCAGAGAGAGGTATATGCTTTGGGTCGTAACCATAGGTGCACTTGAAAGGACTCATGCCTAGGGAGGTATGTCTAGTGTTGTTATAAGAGAACTCGGCCATGGGCAGAAGATGGAACCAATCGTCTTGTTCTTGGTTACAAAAACACTGTATGTACTGTTCGAGAGTGGCGTTCAAACGTTCAGTTTGCCCATTGCTTTCCGGGTGGAACCCTGAGGAAAGAGATCTCCTGATTCCTAATGTTCTGCACAGAACTGTCCAGAATTTGGACGTGAATTGAGCGCCTCTATCTGAGACTATATTGGTGGGAATCCCATGAAGCCTGACTATGTCCTTCAGAAAGACTTCTGCAGTCGTGCTGGCAGTAGGGAGTCCTTTAAGAGGAGAAAAGTGAGCCAGCTTGCTAAAGGAATCGATTGTGACCATTATGGCGGTGTGTCCACAGGATTCTGGCAGCTCCACTATGAAATCCGTGGATATCTGTTGCCAAGGTCCTTCGGGCTGTTTTTCTTGTTGTAGAAGTCCTAGGGGTTTGTGGTAATCGTACTTGTTTTGAGCACACACAGGGCAGGTCTTTACATACTCCTTCACATCCTTAGCCAGGGAAGGCCACCAAAATTGGCGAGATGTTAACTCTAGTGTGGCTCTTTGGCCCTTGTGTCCAGCAGAGGGAATATCGTGACACCAGGACATTGCTTGTACTTGGAGTTCTCGGGTTGGTATATACAAAGCTTCCTTTTTAAAGAGAAAGTTGCCCTTCCCTTTCAAATCTATTTCTGAACTCCTATTGTTCTGTTGTTCCGCTTTTACCCGTTCCAAAAATGTGTTTATGTTGACGATGAATGTCTTCCCTGCTAACATAAATTCCTGTTCTGGTAGATCTCCCGAATCTTCACCCTTACTCCGAGAAAGGGCATCTGCCAGAGTGTTGTCCTTTCCTGGGAGATAGGTGATCTCAAAGTCAAATTGTGAGAAGAAATACGCCCACCTAGCATGTCGTGAGTTGCGGCATTCCATCTTTTGAAGGACTTTAAGGTTTTTATGATCCGTACGGACCAAAAACGGGACTACAGAGCCTTGTAGCAGATGTCTCCATTCCTCACACGCTTGTCGGATGGCCAGGAGTTCTTTTTCTAACACGGAATAGTTGCGTTCACTAGTGGTCAACGTGCGTGAAAAATAAGAGACAGGATGTTCTAAGCCGTCTTCCTCCTTCTGTAGTAATGCTGCCCCGATAGCACCGAGGGAAGCATCAGTTTCCACTATGAACGGGCGTGTTTGATCTGGTTGTCTGAGGATCAGAGCTGTTACAAAAGATCTTTTCAAGGTTTGGAAGGCTTGTTCAGTGCCGGAATCCCAATGGAATTTCACCCCCTTTTTAAGAAGATTGGTGATAGGGAGAATAATCTCAGAGAAATTGGGGATAAACTTTCTATAGAAGTTCGCTAGTCCTAAGAATCGTTGGATTCCTTTGACATTAGAGGGTACAGGCCAATTTGTAATGGCATTCGTCTTGGCTGGATCCATCTGTAGGTTATCTGCAGATAATATAAAACCCAAATATGGTACTGTGGATGCCTCAAATATGCATTTTTCGGGTTTAGCTAGTAGACTGTTTCTCCTTAAACGTTGTAAGACTTCTGTTACCAAGACACGATGTTCAGCCAGGGTGGCAGAAAAGACAAGAATGTCGTCTAGGTAAACGACCACTGAGGAGTAGAGCATATTTGAAAACACATTGTCCATGAATCGTTGGAATTGTGCCGGTGCATTGACTAGTCCAAAAGGCATTACTCTATATTCGTAATGTCCTAGAGGTGTCCGGAAAGCCATCTTCCACTCATCCCCTTCGCGGAGTCTTAAAAGGTGATAAGCTCCTCTTAAATCCAGCTTGGTGAAGACCCGGGCCCCCTGGACAGCTTCAATTATGTCCTTCATTAATGGCATAGGGTATCTATCTCGCACTGTAAGACTATTCAGACCTCTGTAATCTATACAGGGACGTAGTTCTGTTGTTCCTTTCTTTGGAATAAAAAAGAGAGAAGCCCCTGCTGAGGAAGATGACTCTCTAATAAGGCCGTTCTCTAGGTTGGTGGCAAGGTACTCTTTCAGAGCTTGCTTTTCCGGTAGTGACAACGGAAACATTCTCCCGAAAGGCACAACTGCTTCCGGTGTCAGATCAATCTTGCAATCTTCTCTGCGATGTGGTGGTAGAAGGCGGGGTTGTGTGTCTGTGAATACATCAATGAATTCCTGATAGGGAGCTGGTATCATGTTGACACTGAAGTGTTGCTTGAATGACTGGGGTGATTTCTGTAGTTAAGCAATGTTGACTGCAGTACTGTGATTTGAAGTCTACTGTGTTCAAACTCCAATCAATGTGAGGATTGTGCTTTCTTAACCAGGGAATACCCAGTATTACCGGAAAATGTGCCGCCCTGATCAGATCAAATGAGAGGTATTCCTGATGATTAGCCATCTTTATCTTCAACTCCTGTGTTTCGTGATTAATTGGGCCTGATGTTAGTGGGGTACCATCGACTCCTTCCACCGGTATAGATCTGATCTTCGGTTGTCTGGGTAAGAGATGTTCCTTTGCCCACTTGTCGTCCACAAAGTTGCCAGCCGCTCCACAGTCTAACATGGCTATGCACTCCACGGACCCTGTCGGCTCCCATTCTATTAGTATCTTGATCACCATAAGACTGCAACAGTCCAAAGCCGAAGGCTGCGCTAAGTGACAGGGATTTATGGTGTTCACCCCTTCCCTTTCCCTGTTTAAGGTTGGGGTCCTTCGTTTCCCTGTCTTTTGGGGGGTACTGCAGGACAATCTCTTAATAGATGGCTGTTCGACCCACAATACATACACAAGCCGAAGTCCCTTCTTCTTTTGCGTTCGCTAGTAGATAGAGGTCCACGTGTGGTTCCAATTTGCATAGGTTCTTCCGTGGATCTCTTTTCAGGCATCGAAGAGGGGTTTGGTCCTGATAAAAAATTGCGTGGTCTTCTTCTTTCTGCCATGCGGAACTCTACTTGTAAGACTAAGGAGACCAGGTCTTGGAAAGAATTAGGTCTGGCAACTCTTGCCAGTTCGTCCTTAATGTCTTCGTGGAGTCCTCTTCGGAATATAGTCTGTTGGGCAGTTTCGGGCCATCCTGCTTCTGCAGCTATCCTTTGAAATCTCACAAGGTACGTTTGAACATCCGATGACCCTTGTCGTATGTCGAGTAGATTTTCAAAGGCGGAATACAAGACCTCCGGTCTCTCGAACCTTTCTTTTAGTCGTTGTGTGAATAGGCCGTAATCAATGAGAATCGGATCTGAAGTAGTAACAAAAGGCGTAGCCCATGCCAGAGCGTTGCCTGTCAGATTGGATATCAAGAACCCAACCTTAGTTCTGTCTAATTCGTAGGTCCTGGGGCGAAAGGCGAATTGGATTGTGCAGGCATCCAAGAATTCTTTTAATTTCTTTGGGTCCCCATCATATTTCCCACACGACAAGGGAAGAGGGAGTAGTTCTCCTCTGTTATCATCCCGTTGAGGTGCCCGTTGTCCCAACTGTTGAACCTGTTGCTGTAATGCTGTATTGTCAGCTCTTAGGGACTGTACTTCAGCCGTCAGGGCCTGGATGGCGTTTACCATTTCCTGGTATTGTTCTAGGGAGGCCATAATCTCTGGGCGTTGCAATCTCTCAGATTCAGTCTGATCCTTGTTATCTCCACCAACCCCCTCCTCACCTGAAGTCTTTATGGCTGAAGTACCGTCTGAATCAGAGTCCCAGGATTCATCCGTTGGTATCTCCTTTCTCCTCTGTCTCCAAGAGTCGCTGGGCTTCTTGGGCGTCCTTACTCCTGGTTTGGTGCGATGGGTATGGGCTCCACTAGAGGCCACTTTGCCTGAGATGCAATTTGCCTGGCAGTGGGGACCCCAGGGAGCCCACCCCAGACCAGGGAAAAAGCCTTGCCGAAAAAACCCTGGTAGGTTGTGATATCTTGCTGGGACTACTGGTCCCAGAATGCACTGAGATACTGAAGGAGTAGGCAAAGTCCACAATGGCTCCAGATATACACCAGCAGCAGCAGCAGGATACTAGGAGTCCGGAGGGCTAGTTTGCAGAAGAATATCAGGTTCCTCGCAAGAACTGCGAGTTAGGAAAGAGGGAGTTCCAAGAAGGTAAGGTAAGCAGTAGACAGCATACAGCGGAACAGCCGTCCGAGAACGGCAGAAACGGAAAGGGGAAGCCGTTCGAAAAGCGGGCAGGAGAAAAAAAGGAAAATAACACACGAGCGCTGGGAAACACTTTCCAAAACACTGGAAGTTGCAACGCAAGTGCGTTAGCAACTTCCGGGAATATAAAGTCAAAAGACTAGAACGCGCATAGCGATTCCAGGGAAGGAGTCCGTCTTCTACCTTCTTTCCAGTCTCCATCTTGGGTATAGTCTCCACGGCGGGCGAGTTGTGACACACAGTTCCGGTTGATTTTGGGAATGCCATGGTTGGTAGCTCACAATCCTCGAATCGATTGGCGAGCAAAAGAATTGGCCTTTCCCGAGACTTGCGCCCACACATGTTATCGCCAAGAGAAACAACCAATAGACACCAGAACCTCCACGCTTGCAACTGTGGCAATTGGCACCCTACAAAGTGAATACCAGGACTTTCAAGATGTCTTTCAGAAAGAACAGGCTAATACCCTGCCACTGCATAGAGCATATGATTGCCAAATCGACCTGATACCCGGCGCACAACTCCCTTGTGGGCGAATTTACGCACTCACAGAACCAGAAAACCAGCACCTGAAGGCCTATCTTGACCAATACCTGGCCAACGGGTTCATCCGTCCCTCAAAGTCTCCAGCAGCCAGTCCTCTATTCTTCATACCGAAAAAGGAGGGGGACTTGAGAACATGCATCGACTATCGCGCACTGAACCAGATTACCGTAAAAACCGCTACGCCCTGCCACTGATCCCTGAATTGCTTGATCAAGTCAAAGATGCCCAAATCTACACAAAACTAGACCTGTGGGGGGCATATCACCTTGTTCGCGTAAAACAGGGGGACGAATGAAAAACCGCTTTACGCACCAAATACGGCTTCTATGAATATCAAGTAATGCCCTTTGCAACGCGCCTGCTGCATTGCAATACTTCATGAACAATGTCCTATGGGAATAGATTGATGTCTGTGCTCTAGTGTACATTGACGATATCCTAGTATATTCCGCATCAAAGCAGGACCACGTTAAACACGTCTGATCCGTATTGGAGAAACTCAATCAACACCAGCTCTACGCCAAGCTCGAAAAGTGCTCATTCCACGTCACCGAGGTGGAATTCCTGGGATTTATTCTCAGCCCGAATGGAATCCGAATGGATGTACACAAGGTAGATGCTATCCTGAACTGGCCATCCCCAAATTCATTCAAGGGGGTTCAAAGTATGCTGGGTTTTGCAAACTTCTACTGCCGGTTCATCCCAGGATTTTCGCAAATCGTGCATCCCATCACGTCATTACTAAGGAAAAGCAACAAAAAGTTCCAGTGGACAACAGAAGCCGAGGAGGCTTTCCAGGAACTCAAAGCAAGATTCACATCTGCCCCAATCTTACGCCACCCTCGCCCTGATCTCCCATACCTGGTGGAAACGGATGCCTCAAGCATGGCTATGGGAGCCGTCTGTTACACCTCGCCCTCGGCCGTGCCGCGTTTCCCGGGTTCTGCCTCGTTGCTCTCGTATGAGCAAGAACAATTGGGGAATTCCGGTTAAAACCAAAATAAGGGACAGGAAAGTGATCGCCCTTCATAAAGGGTTACGGCGCCGGCACGCGCCCTTCTTATCGCGCTGGCAGCTGCCATGGCAAATTTCTACACGAACTACAGTATCCAGAAAACCTGTTACGTTGTAGTTCTCGGCGTTGAGAGGGGAGCCTCATTTTCAAACGATACGCCTCTTGTTGTTATTTATTCCATAGCGGCATACAGAACGCTGCTTCTGTTTAAAGTTACAACCGGCATACTTTCCGAAGTGCTCTCCCGGTATCTTGAATTGTGAAGTCCTTGTTTTCCCGTGTACCGACCCTGCCTGCACACGGACTCCTTATTCTGAATCCCCGATTGAACTGTTTTCTGACCACCCGTGCACCAGACCCCTTGCCTGCTTTCGGAACTCTTGGACACTGATTCTGCTGTGTTTCGTGACCGCCCGTGTACCAGACCCCTTGCCTGCTTTCGGAACTCTTAGACACTGACTCTGCTGTGTTTCGTGACCGCCTGTGTACCAGACCCCTGCCTGCTTCCTGGACTCTGAGACAGTAACTACTCCGGTAAGAAAAACTCTAATTGGAACACCATTTTCTGTGGAATTCGACTTCATTCCTAAGTGCATCTTTTGAACGCTTTGCTGTGGTGCACCATCCCGAAACCAGTGCGACCCTCGTTCCGTTCGGGGATAGCTACCTTACTAACCTCCCTATTTTTTATTTTATACTTTCGTTGTTTCCCAGGACTCTTACTTCAATCCTATTTCCATCAGGGGTAAAGTATAGTTTTTCTTGGTTTTTCCATACTGCAGAATTATACGTTAGCCATATACTAAGACCTCTCTACTTTATAGGTTACTCCGGTTCCTTTGGCTTAAGGGGAGATTAAACCAGGTACTACTAAAGGGGAATAGTCTTGGGAATAAACCAGTTTCATTATTGGCAGATTATTAACTTGTTATCCTTTCCTTTACAGCCTGGGTTTGAGACGGTCTGTTCTCCCCGCTTTTTTGATCGATCGGTCCCCTTGTCTGTACAGTTCAGCAAGTGGTCATATCGGTTTAAAGAGCTCATTCCCTCACAGAGAGGAGACTTGGGTAGGAGGCTCCAACCCTAGCTCCTTCAAGCAACTCCCCAGCAATAGAGGTCCGGCCTGTTTACGTACTCTCCATTTCGGTGAGTAACACTGTCCTCTCACAAAAGGACCCCAAAACGGGCCAGTTACACGGTGTTGCCTTCTGGTCGTGTAAATTCACAACCCCTGAACTCAATTACACTATCACAGACAAAGAACTCCTGGCCTTTAAGTCAGCCTTTAAGGCATGGCGGCACTACCTCTTGGGCGCCAGACACACAATCACCATAATAACTGACCACCGGAACCTCCAGTACCTAAAAACGGCAAAGGCCCAATCCTCATGACAACTACGTTGGGCTCTTTTTTTGCTGAATATGACTACGTGATTACATTTCGACCAGGGTTGAAAAAGGGGAAGGCCGATACCCTTTCCCGTTTGGGGGTGGAAGAGCAAGGGTATCAGACCCCTGACCCAATAGCAATCATCCCAAGTGACAAGCTCCTAGGAATCACAGCAACCATAACTCAGAAAGAATTACATGAAGAAATCCAAAACCTGATGAGTGCGGAGCAATTACAAGCGTGGAGTGCACAAGGAGAACATTACATGATAAAATATCAGTTGCCCTACTTCAGGAATCGTTTATTCTTACCAAACCAAGAACTACGAGAACAAGTCATGTCCGGTTTTCATGATTCCTTGATTGAGGGCAACCCTGGAATTGCTAAAACCCTAGCCAAGGTAAAACGAAATTATTGGTGGCCCACGTGGCGTAAAGACATTATCCAATTCATCCTATCTTGTGGAGTGTGTGCTCAAAACAAGTCATCCAAGCAGAAACCGGCTGGGCTATTACAACCATTGGAAATCCCACCAGCACCCTGGCACACGTTGTCCCTCGATTTTATTACTGACTTACCACCCAGTCAAGGGTTTAACACTATTCTTGTAGTCGTGGACCTATTTTCAAAAATGGCACATTTCATTCCTCTTAAGGGGCTCCCAAATGCTTCCACTCTGGCAAAGGTATTTCTTGAAGGCATCGTACGGCTCCATGGGTTTCCTTCAGTTTTGGTCTCAGACCGAGGTACTCAATTCGTATCTAACTTCTGGAGAAAATGCTGCTCTATGGCCCAGATAAACATCCAGCTATCCACCAGTCACCATCCCCAAACGGATGGTCAAACTGAGAGGACAAATCAGACGCTCGAGCAGTATCTGCGTTGCATGTTACACCAAGCTGAAGGAAGCTGGTTCAACCTATTATGGATAGCTGAATATGCTTATAATAATTCCCTACACACCAGCACTGGGCAGACACCCTTTTATACCATGTATGACAGGCACCCACGTACTTCTGAGTTGGACGTTCCTACAACCCTGGAAATGCCAGCAGTCAAAACCTTGCACACAACCATTTCTCAAACCTTTAAAAGGGCAGCTGGACACCTACTTCTAGCTAAGAATCGCCAAAAGAAGTTTGCTGATCAACACCGAGCAAAGGCCCTCAACTACCAAGTGGGAGACAAAGTCTGGCTGGCGTCTAAACACGTGCCCATTAAAGGAACCCAAACTTTCCGTCCAAGATACCTGGGTCCATTCACCGTCACCTCCGTGATAAATCCTGTGGCGGTCAGACTAGCTTTGCCGTCAAACATGCAGATTTCATCCTGTGTTCCACGTGTCTCTCCTTAAACATGTTCAACGTGGGACCCGGGTAGCAACGCCACTGCAGCCAGTAGTAGTCGCCAGGGAGCCAGAATTCGAAGTCAAGGACATCCTAGATTCAAAGTACGTAGATCCAAATTATACTACTTAGTAGACTGGAAGGGGTATGGTCCACAAGACAGGACATGGGAGCCTTGTGAGTACATCCATGCACCTCGCTTGCTTAGACGATTTCATCAAAACCATCCAACCAAACCAGGACCAGACAGAAGAGCCACCTTGAGAAGGGCCTTGGGGGGGAGTGCTGTCATGATTCCAGCCCCTCATGTCCCCAGCTCTCCAAGATGTCAGGCTGGAGCCAGGCCACGATCACCTACATGGCCCTCAAGGGCCTCTCCATCCCTCCAAAGACCACTTGGAGTCAGACTTGGCGCTTGTGGCACCAGACTCACTCACTCCCATAGGATAACATTGGGGATTGGACTTGTAGTGCATTGATAGGGACAAGATGGATGCCCCAACATATTTTGGTTCCCAGAACTGCATGTGTGGTCTAGTCTTTTGGGTGTGGTTCAGCCCAGAGACACCTGGGATACCCAGAGACTATTTAAGCCACACCCAGGCTAAGAAACATGCTTTGCGCTTTCTGCACTTGAACCGTGACACTCACCGTGTTCGCATCGGTCTCCAGTAGGCCTGCATCTTTCTTCTGCGCTCAGCTCCTGCAAGAACAAGAACACCGTTAGGAACAGCCTTACCTTGCGGCGCTTCTGCCCATCATTCATCGCTCCTTCTGTTCTGCAGGCATCTTCGGCGGTGCCATTCCCATCCCGGCACGCCGCTTCCCAAGGAAAAGGGAAAAGAACAGAAAAAAGGCATTAGTAAGCATTCTGCAAATCTTCGCTTATTTTTAAATACTGTACGAGGTTCAAACGCTTACCTGAATCCCAGCCGCTCTCTGGGAACTCTGTCTCCGGAACTACTCATCCATCTGCAAGAGGGAAAAGACACGCCAGGTTAGCGTGGAAACATCTAGAGGCGCTGCATACCGCGCTTACCCACCGCATTTGTTCTTCATACCCGGCATCCATGCTGAAAACGTTGCGGCACCTAAAAGGCAGAGAAAAAGAACTCCGTTCAATACAAATACAAAAGGGGTGCATCGCGCATCGCGCTCTCACTCACCTTCAGCGCTACTCATCTCAGCAGCACGCCACCATCCCCGGATGCCGGCAATCATCTAAGGAAGGAAAGGAACGAAGTTAGAGAACTGTTCAAAAGACTCATTATGTTTACGTGTCGGACTCTTGCCAGTGAAGTAACTATGCAGCAATGAGCCCGCATCAATCAACGCGCCCCTGCGCCGAAAGCAGGACGGAGAGCACACTATCCAAGAAAACAAGGTGAGCTGTGGATCAAAGGGAAGGGTTGGACCCCGGGGAAGAAGGGGTTCAAGCACACAGAGACAATAGGGAGTTAAACTCTACCAATCCTGTGTTTCAGGCCCAGTCTCCAGTGGAATAGCCTCCAGGGAAGGGTTCGAGGTCGTAAGAGGTCTGAACAGGCTGAGTGACGTCCCCGTGTATACCAGGTGAGCGTTACAGACACATAATGCAGGATTCTTCAGCCTTGATTCCTGGTCTTAAGTTTCCTATTCTCGAAGGTTCATGAAAGTAACGGTCTTTCGTTGAAAAGGTCAATGGCACTTCCCACCTTGCAATCCTCTTCGGTTTTGCGGTCTTTCGTCTTGTATTAGACTGCCATCTTGGAACTGCTGCTTGCTCGTGTGCTTTACCTTGCTCAGAGTGTGTTTTCGTGCTCCGCCTTTTATCCATGTGGGGAAGTGTAATGGAAGTCAGGTGTGTGTAATTGTCAGCAGTAATTACCAGAGTTGAGTGCTGTAAGGAAGGCATGGTATCAATAGTAAGACAGACAGAAGTGACCACAGTTCAAGGCTGTTTATTGTACTTTAACAAGGGTACGATAAACGCCTATCTGAGCCTAAATCTACAGATGGGAGCAAGCTAAGATCATCAAATAATAATAATGCAGTCATGGTGGAGTCTTGTCAAAATAAAAGGGCCTATACTAAAAAAACTATTGCTAATCCTTATTGCTAATTTACAAATAGTGTGGAGTAGTGTTCATGAAAAAGAAAGAAGTGTTCACAAAATGATAGGTCAGGATGTTTGGGCCGTTGGCCTCCCTTTCCCACATTTTCAGCACGGGGCAAGGCAGTTCACTCGAGCACTTCTGCGGCACATGGATGCAGTTCCATTACCAGCATCAGGACCTTCTCTGTCCAAGTATCTTTACTTCTTAAAAAATCTCTTGATTCAGAGGGCATGATGTACAAAAACAAGATGCAAAAGTTCTTTTTACAAGTATTCAATTTGGGTGTTCAACCTGGATCCCCCTCAGCCGGGCTCAGATCCCTTTCAAAACAAAAGTTCAATGTTGTATCCCCCTCTTCCTGGCTTGGATCCCCTTATTACAATTTAAAAGAATATTCTTTCTTGGGTGACTCACTGTTCACTCCAGATCCCCCGAAAGATCCCTTTCGTTTACCCAATTAATCTCCCTCAGCCGGGCTTGGACCAATTGCAGTATACATTAAACCATTGAAGACTTTTGAAATGTGCACAGGGTTTAGCTTGACCCGTTGCAGGATCACTTCGATCTCAAGATTCTCTTTTTTCTCACACTTAGCATCAGTTGGATACCTAACAGAGACGTTCGAATGAGCACCTATGTGGCGCCGGACCATTCTGTCTACGGTATCTTTTCTTGGCCTCCCAAAGTTCAGTTACCCCTTTGGTTTCAATTATATTCACATCGCTCATCACATACGTATCACACACTGTTCTCTTTAGATATCTTCATACAATATTGCTGCTTGCAACCTTGTTTCAAAACACAGGCTGGGTTGGTATCGGTCTCTCCGACTCATCAGCTTTGCTGTCTTTACTGACGCTGCTTTGTTGTAGGAGCCAACGCCAGTACCACAGCGGCAATTGATTCTCCCCGTCTTGGTTATTGACGTGGGAGAACCCCTGGTACCTCCGAGACACAGTGCAGGTTTGATCACCTTTAGTTCCTGGTCCTCGGTTTCTTACTTTCCAAGGCTCACGAAAGTAACAGTCTTTAAAGGTCAAGGGCACGTCCCTCCTTGCAACCCTCTCTGGTCTCACAGTCTTTCTCCTTGTATTAAGCTGCCATCTTGGAACTATTGTTTCCGATTGTGTTTTGCCTTGCTCGGTGAGTGCTTTCGTGCTCTACCATTTATCTGTGTAGGAAACTGTGATGTCAGTCAGGTGTGTGTAATGATCAGTAATTGCCTGACCTTGCCTGACCATTGTATTGGGACATGTCAGGTATACGGCTCTGGGGTTAGTCTGTTGTCACTCACGGTGAGCTGTCTGTGAGAAAGTGTTTATGCTGGGAAAGGGGGGCGGGAGGGGTTGAGTTCCTAGGTATTCTACCTGGTAGGATGGGGAAAAGGTGTTACAGGGAAGGGGATACCGCATCTCACCACCCGGTGTACCACTTCCACTCCCCGAAGACACCTCATCCAGGTGATCCTCCCGCAGTGGTCCACCCCGAGGAACCAGTGATCGAAGTGAGCATGAACGGGCGGGAGCGGTGTTCCACTACTATTTTTCTGTTCACCATTCCTCTACTTTTTACCACCATATTCACCATTCTATATAGAGGCTTTGTCCATTCATGTCCCTGTGCAAGTGCAAAGGTGTGATAGCAGCCTTAGTTACCAGTCACTTAGACATTTGCAATGCCTTGGCTGCAACGCCTTGTCACATGTTGCACTTTGCTTTCGCCTACCCTCTCCCCTGCAGAGACCACAGTCCCATTACTTTTTTCGATACACTTCTACCACTGCCAGGAACTGGATCCAAAAGCGATGGCCGTGTCCTGCCCATCTGGATGACAGATGCCCGGGCCCTTGCGTGTGAGACACCTTCTGGTTTCTCATAGTGCCCACACCCGACCTCCTCCCCTGGGCAAAACAGGGAAGCCCAGGCCTTTGAGGGGCAGGTGGCGAGACCCTGAGATCGACAAGTTATCCCCTTTACCTCCTGCAGCTCCTAAAACTCTGGAATGCTGTATAGGGGAGCTGACGAAGTGGGAGCGAAATAAGAAAAGTGCATTCAGGGACTTTAAAACTTTGCAAATCAAGAGGGGTCTGAGCCTGCCTAAGGGAGACCCCTCAGAGGACAGAGCGAAAGAGAACAGTGCCTCCAACATTGCATTCGAAAGATACCAGCAGCCCTCCCGGGCGAATGGTCGAGTTGGGCAGATGATGCCACCGACGTGGTATCGTCCTTGGTTCCCAAATCAAAATACAAACAAAGAAACCAACACAGCCGGTGAGATGAAATGAGCAAGTGATGAATACTAGCGATACAGTATAATAGAGTGGCCGGCATAGCGGCAGTACCCAGTCGAAAGTCTGTTGTGCGAGTACTGATGTGAGCCAAAAGAAAATGAACTGTGTTTGGTTTCAAGGCAAGAGAAGCCTAAGGAAAGTGAATCACGTTGAGTTGCAAAGTGAGAGGTCCAAGCCTGACTGAGGGGAGACCTGTGATGTACTGTGAGTGATTGAGAGGTCCGAGCCCGGCAGAGGGAGACCTGTCGCGAACTTTGAGAAAGTTGAAGTGGTCCTGCAGAGATCTATAGTAAAAGCCTCGCACATTCAATAGTCTTCGACATCAGTAAAAGGTCTGAGCCCGACTGAAGGAGACCGGAAGTGTGATAAGTTAGGGGAAGGGAACCCCTAACAAATGTGAATTAAGCTTGGGGAAGGGAACCCTGCAATTGCTGTGATTGCGAGGTCCGAGCCCGGCTGAGGGAGACCTATGTGAACTGTTAAAGCTTTGAGAGGTCTGAGCCCGACAGAGGGAGACCTATGTGAACTTTCTGTTGAACTGTGAACTTTTTGTTGAATTATGGAAGAACTTTTGGAACGCTGGAAAAGTGACTTTAACGTTGAAAGGCAGGCGTGCCTCGATCATTGTTTTGAACTGCCTTTGTTTTGAGAACCTATGCCAGAGTGTGTCATCCTGTCTACGGGGGCCGCCCTACTCCGTGCTGTCCAACGTGGGGAGGAGAGCTGACTCAGCCATCTTGATCTTTTATGTTATAACACTGATTTTCCTTTACATACACCTTTTTCCATCCACCCATTTATTGTAATAGTGTAAGGGCACGCCATAGGTTTATTTAGTATAGGCCACTTTATTTTGACAGACATGACTAGGACTGTATTATTTATTATTTGATGGTAGAGCGTGCTCCCATCTTTAGATATAGGGCCAGATAGGAGTTTTTCCAACTCTTGTTGTTCAATAAACACCCTTGAACCTTGCATCTCTTGTGTCTGTCTTCACTTGTGATGCCATGCCTCCCTTACAGATCGCTGTTACAACATTAGAAAACTAAGTAAAAATAAACTTTTTAAACAGTATGTATTACAAGGTTTCTCCCCAAAAGATCCCTTCAAATATATTGCTGTTACCAGAAATAGAAAATAAGACGCTTTTTGATGAGACTGCGCTTTGACCAAATCCCCACTGCTGTACATCTGGGCGCTTGGAAAAATATCCCATGGGCAGAAAGACTCTGTAGATGCTGTCAGTTAGCCGTGGAAACGAGTAGACATATACTCACGTCTTGTAATGAGTTGGGAGTGATATATTGTAAAGCGTATAGAAATATAATTCATAACATTAACAGCATGGTTACAGATCAATTTTGGGCTGTGATTTTTTTTTTAGGAGTAATCACTTTTTTAAATGCTGCTATTTACTATATTTGGGCTATGTTAGAGAAAAGATATTTTAAATGAACAACTAACTTTTATGGATGACACTGAGAAGATATTGTGCTATTAACTATTGTTAATAGTTAATTCTAGATTCATTCTTCACTTTCGTTCCCCTGCTGTGGACTGAGTCACGCTCTCGTGAGCTACTGCAGCCCCGTCACTGCCTTCAAGCGACCACAAGACCGCGCACAATTCTGGGTTAAGACTCAGCAATATTATCATCTGTATTGCGCGAACCACGCCGACTTCAGCCGTTTTGTTCTGAAAATTCTGCATTTTGGAGGGCAGCTGGAGGACTGCACACAAAGCAATCCCTGAATTACTTGGGACCCATTTCCTGGGTTTTTCGATCTTCTACATCTTTTTTAATTCATCCTCACTGCTTCTGGCCATTCCAAGATGGCCGCACTGGAACTGCCTGGACCAATGTGCCTTGCCTGGCCAGGCCCTGGTTCCACCCCCCTCCCATTGGTTGCCTTGGCCTTGATAGGCCAATCAGAGCAACCGGGAGGCTGGAGCCGGCTCAGCTGTAATAAGGCCCACGTTGAAGGCTCCCTGTCCACAACTAGACGTTACGTGAGGTATTTTCTTGTCACCCCTGCACTCAAACTTACTTGATGCTTCAGCTTTACTGTACTATTCAATCTGGACTTCCATAACATTCCTCCATAACTATGGGCTAATTCCCTCCTCTGGACACGTTTCTACCCACTTTTAGCCTTCTCTGTTTGCCCCCCATGTTTGCACTTCTGATTGCACTGCATGTTCACACCCACTGCTAGCTTCTGAATCTGGTTGCTATTCACATTTGGCTGTGTTTTCATGCATTTAGCTTAGTCTCAAATTTGGCTGTGTTTTCATGCATTTAGCTTAGTCTCAAATTTGACTGTGTTTTCTTGCATTTAGCGTAGTTGTAGTCCTCTTTATTGCCTATCCTTACCTTTCGTTCTCTCCTTATCTCTACCACCCCTTGGGGCCTGTATGCTTGCCTGTTTTATCTCGCCCCCTGCCCCTGTAGTAGTCTTGTGATGTCTGTATGCCTGCCTGTTGTGTTTCCCCTGTTGTTTGCTTGAGATGTCTGCTTATTTGGTTCCTTCTTCTTGCTGTCCCCTCCTCACCTCCTTCCCTCACTATATCCTTAGCACTTACTCTATCAGAAATGTCACCTGACCTGTATGATAGCAGCTTGTCATCAGACCTAGTACGGTAGCCGCTTGTCTGTTCTCATTCTCCTTTCCCCCCCCTCCCATCCTTATCATTATCATTATCAAAGCTCTTACTCTATCAGTATGTCGCCGACCTGCATGATAGCAGCTTGTTTGTCTCCTCCCACCCCCTCACTTGTTTTTTCCTCCCTCTCTCCCTCCAGCACTATCTGAACTGTCATCAGGCCTAGTACGATAGTTGCTTGTTTTGTTTTTCTCCTTCTCCCTGCCCCCCGCCCCCCGCTCACCTCTTGTACAATTCTGACGCTACCAGAAATGTCGTCAGGTCTAGTATGGTAGCCGCTTGTCTGTTCTCATTCTCACCCCCCCTTGCCTCCCTCTCTTCCTTATCATTGTCAAAGCTCTTGCACTATCTGAAATGTCGCCAGGCCGAGTACGATAGTTAATTTCACATTCTTTTTTTTCCTGCAATGTTTTTTTTCCCATGTAAGTTTTCATTAGCATTTTTATCAAACATCAAAATACCAAACTATTCCCATCCCACCTCCCGTTCCCCCACTTCCCACCAGCAAACCCATCCAAACCCTCCTGTTAACTGTTCCATGGTCGTTATTAAATAATTCCCCTGGGGCTCCCTCGCTCCAGGGTTACTGCTTGTCCTAAAGTCAAGATCAGCAATTGGCCCTGTTTGTATGGGCCCGTCCCACATGTCCTTCTACACCAGCCCCAGCAGTTTCATAGTCCTGGGGCACCAGGCGCCTTTCAAGTCTTTTTGTCCCAGTCCGCCACAAAGCCCTGGTGCTTTCCATGTAAGGAGTAGGTTACCCACTCCATAGAAGCAAACTGACATATTTTACTGACCCATTCATGTTCCTGCGTCGGGTCCTTTGACTTCTACGTCTGGGCGCTCACCAGGGCCCCCGCTAACATCAGGATCACGTAGAATTTCCTTTGTGCTTTCGAGGGTAGCTCTTCTATCGTCCCTCCAAGGCGCAGGATGGCTTCTCGTCAGCTCCTAAGGTTTTTGGCACCTGTCACTTCCTCTAATGCAGCCACTGTTATGTCCCAGTAGCCTTGTATGAGTGGGCACTTCCACCATATAAGTCCCCATGACCCCACCTCCCCACAGCCCCTCCAACAATCATTCTTCACTTGCGGGTATATTCTGTTCAGGGCTTCCGAGGTGAGATGCCATTGGCACATTAGTTTGGTCCAGAATTCTTGTAGTTTGATTGATTTTGTGAGGCTTGATATGTTGCCCCACAAATGTTCCCACCCCTCGTCTTCTATCTGGCGTCCTGCCTCTGTCTCCCACAGTTTCATATATCGTCTAGGCCCTAGTGCCTTATTTTGCTTTATCAAATTTATATAGGGTTCCTACCAGATTTTTGTCTCCTGCGCTCTCTGTTAGAAATGTTTCGAAAGGTGTGAGGGGCTTCAGAGCTGCCTTCTTTGTCTTGGGGTGGAATAGCCAGCGACATATTTGAATATATCTAAATCTCTCCTCCTCTCCCAGCGAGACATCCTCTTTGCACTGATTGAATGACTTGATTTCCCCTTCCTCAAACATATCTTTAATCTTCAGGCAGCCTACCCCTATCCAATTGTTGAGCCCTTTTCCTCCCAGCCCTACGGAGAACTTTGGATTGAAGAATATTGGGGTAAACAGAGATGGATATGTCGTTAGTTCTAATCTGGTTACCAGTTCGTCCCATACCTCGCACACCAGTGACCCTATCAAGCTCTTATATACATGTTGAGGCCTATCCTCCTTGGGCATCCATAGCGCTGACTCTAGGGGTACCCTTGCTAACGCTTGTTCCATGTGTCTCCACCCCTTGTTTCTGTCATTTTTTAACCAATCTCTGATTAATCTAGTTTGGGTGGCTAGATAGTAGGCTCTCATGTCCGGAGCCCCCAAGCCCCCCCTGTGTCTAGGTGTTTGCATCAAGCTCCTTGCCACTCTGGGCTTTTTGTCATTCCACACAAATTTTCAAGTGGCCCCCTAGAGCGCCCTAAAAAAGGCTTTTGGGACTTTCGTCGGGATTGATGTAAAATAATGAAAGACCTTGGGGAGTATGACAATTTTTATTACATTGATCCTGCCCAGCCATGATATCCTAAGTGGGCTCCATTCCTGTAGGATATGTTTTAATCTGGCCAATAAGGACGGGTTATTTTCCTGGTACAGTAAGTCAATCCTTTTAGGGATGTTAATCCCTAGGTATTTTATCACATTGGCACACAGGTATATTGGGACGCTTTTGATATCTCATGCTCCATCCCTTTCAGAAGCGTCAGGTTCAGGGCCTCTCACTTGTTCATATTAATTTTTAGTCCTACTACCTCTCTAAACTTTCCTAGTTCCCTGTCCAATGCCCCAAAAGATCTAACTGGTTCCATGAGAGAAAGCAGCATGTCATCCGCAAAGGCTGTTATTTTGTGGGAATTCCCCCCGGATAATTTCACATTCTTAATGTATCAAGGACTTGTAAGAATGTCACTGTATTCTCCCTTGTTCCCTCCCTGCCTTGAAGCGCTTTGAAACACATTGTGTATAGGCGCTATATAAATAAACTACCAATCAATCAGTGATGTATTTTCTTTCTGTACAGGATGAAACATGATGAATATGTTTTCTTGTTTATAATATATGGTGTAAGTGGTTTTCTTTGACCAAATCACCTATTAAAAAATAAATTTAAAAGAAAGCCAAAACTGCTGCTTTCTTTTCTCCTGTTTTATTTCAATATCCAAATCCCTCCAGGATTACTTGACAAGACACTTAGCTGTGGTTCTCGGGTATGTGTGTTGTGTCACAATTATAGTATTTAACTTAGGTTGTTGGCTTGTTCCAGTCTTGCAGGTTTCTATGGCTTTATGCACTTGGCAAGCCTTGCTGCCGAATATTCACCCACCTTTCACTCTGTTCCCCAGTAGCCTTGCCGGCTATTCCAGCTTCAACATACAATGTTTGTATTTCTTTCCCACTGTTTCTGCAGGGCTATGAGCCCGTTATCTTCTCTTACATTCTCTTGCTTTAGGCGGCTATCCCAGTCATAACATACAGTGTTCGCAACTCTCTCACTCTATTGTTCGTACCGGCGTCGGTTTCGGGACTCTGTAAAACCAACCGTTATGGGCCTCACTGGAATCAAAAAATCAATAGCATCTGTGTTCCCGCCAGTATCTCCCTCTGCGTAACAGGTGCTTCTCTGGTGGAGCTCGGAGGGCCGGGCTCCTCTCCTATCTCTAGTCTTGGCATCAGTGTCTGGGCGCCCAGCCCACTACTGCTCTTCAGTGGTCGCACAACCAGAGAAGACGATTGTCTTCCCATCACATCTCCTTCCCTGACCAGAGCCTATTGCTCGGTCAAGGCACCTGCCGTTCAGCCTCCAGCTAGCGGGTCTCCCTTTGTTGACGCCAGCGCTGCCTCTGCGACTTGACGTGGTTGTGCACCTGCAAGACGTCGTTGCTACAGAGGCTTGCATCTTCGTAGCAGTTACTCCCCTCCATCTGTGGGAGTCTGTCCTCCATTCACAGTCCATTCTCTCCTTATAGATGTCATTGGAATGAATGGAATTGGGTCAGTCTTTCAAGATCATGGCATTCAGGCAATGTTCAGCGATACAGAAAGCCAATAGAATCAAAGAAGGTTCTTTGTTAATTATGTTTGTAACAGGTGTGAAGAATCCCATGGTATTGTCACCATTTCCACGGGGGAGGCCCCTTTGCATGAGGCCAGGGTGGTGAGACCGCTATCTGACATTCCGCCTAGGGGTGGTACTCGACGGGTGTATCTCATAGGGAGGGAAATCCTTCATTGGACCAGTGACGATGGCCCTGGGAGAACTCAGTATTAATTTACCCCTTTGGTGTCCATACTCCCCTTATGCCTCACTCAGGTCCCTCTTGTCACCCAAATCTCTATATGTTAGAGTAGAAAATATCATTGACAAGACTGGGATGAGAAAGAGGGAGACTTTCCCAAGCTTATTGCTGAAAAATACTTATATGAAGAAGATGGAAAAAGGAGGCACAGGCCCACCGCAGAACCAACACATGCGGTACAGTTGTCAAGAGAGGCAGCCCCAATCATAAACAGGAAAGAAGGACTCGATGGTCCATCGAGCCAGCCCTGGAGGAGCAAGGAACGAGATGCTCATTCTGATGGCAGGGGACCCGAAGGCTGAGAGCCGGAATGCGGATCCACATGAAAACGGGGACATCCCACCAGCGCACAGCAGGGCCTGGGATCCTAATGGAAACGGCAAGGCCCACCAGTAAAATATATATGGGTTGAAGACCCTCATCTGTGCAGAGATATCTTAACTAGTGGGCTGGAGCTCAGAAGCAGTCTGGGAAACCCTGAGAAGAAAAGAAAATATAAAACAGGAAACCAGTGACAAAGCAAACCTCTTTTGAGACTATAAAGTTGTGAAATAAAGTCTGGCAGGTTAGTGAAACAGACTTGATATACCATTGAGAACGTCTATGGTCTGGTCTGGCAGGCTAGTGAACCAGACCTGATAAAAAAACTGGAAAGGTTCATTTTTGTTTTACAGGCAGAGGAAAAGGATTTCTCCAGAAGACTGGGGAACTGTATATTGTTTCTGACTAATGCATTGATAAGGGGAAAAAAGGTTCCCTCCAGGTGAAGGGAGAATTGTGTTTTGTTTAAAGATTCAAAGACTGGAACAGAGAAAGAGGTTCCCTCCAGCTGAGGGGAGAATTGTGTTTGCTTAAAAGTGAGAGCAATAACCAAGGAAGAGATTCCTCCCAGGAGATTGAGGAACATTTAACCATATATTATTTGCAAAAGAACTGTGCTTGGAGTGTACATCCAAAGTGAGAGGGGGCCTCCTTCTGGATGAATAAGACATCCAGTTTTCTTTAGTTAGCTTAAAAGTGCAAGGGATGGAAATAGGTTTAGGCACAGGACGGCGGACATTTCACTTTACAGACCGTCTGACTGTGTCCTTTGTATTGTTTTGTTGAGGTAGGGCAAGATAGGTTTTTCTTTCTCTTTTGTTATTGTAAATAAGTATATGGCAACCACGTTACCACAACTATGTCAAGACGCTTACTTCTGCACCCATGTATATGGTGTCAGTTGTGGGATCTGACCTGGTGGACACAAGCTGGGGACCCTGAGATTTTGCAGAGTGACCAATCTCCTAATTGTACATCTCATATAAGGAAAAGCCTAGACGGATCATTTTGTTGAACCGCCTGATACAATTATGGTGGTTCTTGAAACAGTTCAATTTTGTTGATTCCCAAGGGGAAGAGGTTCAGTTAAGTTTCCCCAACCAAGCCCATCTATATGTTTAAACAATCACTTCTGGCCAAGCTAAAAATTCCCATATCCGACAAAAACTTCTTTTGAAAGGAAGGCCATTAGCTAGACTGTCCCATTATTCAGTTGGACCCAGCCATCAGCTAAATCTTGTGGTGAAAATCACTAAAGACCTCCCACCACTAGGAAGTCTAGGTATCAAACTTAGCTTAAAGAAACCGTCACAGATAAACTAAAGAGAGTAAATGCAAGTACACACCCAACCTGACAGTTGACAGTTGAAGGCCGATTTCCGAAAGGAAGATTACAGAAATTGAGGGAAACTCCCCAGTCAACCCTGCAAACCCCTAGAGATTGAAGAATTCACTCAAAAGTTTGAAGAAGAAATCTTTCTTTTTGGGTCACCCACACTTCTTCTAACTTGACCTCGGTTAAGGAGCCCAAAGAGGTCAGAATCAACTTCTGACCTAGGACTCTTTCAAACTCCAGTTCCCACCATGAGTATCATAGAGGCTCTGCTAGAGTGCCTTGTGACCCACCAGGAAAAATCAGAAGCCAGATCCCAGGAGAGTATTTCTAGGTTAGTGGCAGCCCAACAAAGACCCATCCTCCCACATGGAATCTTGCAGCCCTATAGGAAGGGAGCCGATTTAAGGAGCTTCTTCCTAAATTTCAAACGACTAGCGCAGCAGTTCCACTGGGGAGATGAGTTAAAAACTTGTTGTAAGGAGACCTACAGTCGTCATATCAGACACTCAACCCATTGGGGCTTATAGCTTACAAGGAGATCAAAAAGAGTCTGTTACTCAGAGTAGGGAAGACAGAAAATGTTTACAGAAATAAGTTGTGAGAAATTAGATTAAATCCAGGAGAAACTCCTTTGGAGTTAGGAGGCCAGAATCCAACATACCCTATCACAATGGCTAGGGAAGAAGACCTTCCCAGATGTGCTAGAAGCATTAGCCCTGGAACAGCTTTTTAATAGTTCTCCCATAGCTCTTCAAAGGCCCATTCTACAAATGAACAATCCTACAATGCTCCTAGCAATAGAAACTGCTCAAAATCATGCAGAACCCAAGAAACATCAGAGAGTTCTACATAAAGCAGATGGTGGGAAGATGGAAATAGAATCGGGACCCAGAAGCTCTTTCCATCCCGAAAACAAGGTCCAGGGAAAATAAAATGTACAAAGGCTTTCGAAAACCTAATAAAATAGGGGCCCAAGAGTCAGAGAGGGAGGAAAGAAGGCAACCAATAATGAGAGATAAGGGACCTTTAAAGGTAGAGGAAACTAGAAGCCCTAAACCTTCTCCCATTGTTTGTTTCTCTTGTGGAGAAAAGGGCATTTGGCCAGAGAGTGTCCCTCTAATAAAAGAGAAGAGCTAATGGAAATGGAGTGTATGACAGGTGAAGAATAGGGTGATGCAGAATATCAGTTGGACATTATGATGTGTGCAGCGATGTCATCACTCCTTTCCCTGAGGTAAACTTCCCTCATGTGGCCAGGGTGAGGCAGACGCTTTCTGATACAAACCCTGGGGGCGGCTATATGAGGGAGGATCCCACAGGGAGAGGTGATCCTCGGTGAGAGGACACAGCATTGTTGGAAAAAGACTCATACCCCTTCCCCCTTCTTTTTAGGGGTGTTCCTTCTGTTCCCCAGGACCTGATGGCCTATTTTAATACTCTCCCTCAACCTTTACCAACTACACCTCTAATATTCCCCACGTGAAATGAAATAATTGAACGAGACATTGTATCCCCCTTTTTCTTTTGAGGATACCCCGCCATTCCCCATGCTTTAATGTCACACCTCCCCTCGCCCACCTAGGAAAGATACTGAAAGCACTTTCACAGGATCTTCATACAAGTCCTTAAAATCTGACTTGCCTTTCAAGACTCCTGAAAACACCTTTCCAGACTCTACATACAAGCCCTCAAGAACTGACTATCCTTTTCACATTACTGAGAACCAATTTATAGACTTTGCATACAAGTTATCAGAAACAGACTACCACTGCCCTCAAAATGAAAATATTGTGACTAAGAAGATGAGCCGAGTAATGAAGATCACTGGAAGCCAGGAGTACACACTGCGCTCTAGTTGTTGCAGGAACAAGTTTGATGCTGTGAGATTTAAACCAGCAGACCAGCTGACAGTCAGACACTGGCTGGAGAACGCTACTTCTCTCGGTGCTGACCGAGGGACCGTGGGGCTTGGCGCTGCCCGTGGAGCCAACCGGCTCACCGACAAGACAGAGGGGAGCGGACTGCAAGCAGGAGTATGCTGTGAGAATGCCAGAAGCAAACTAAACCGGTCGGAGGAGTACACCAGTGGCCTGGAAGGTCATGCAGAGAATTGGAGTGCGCACCTTTCCTTGTTTTTCCATTTTTCGCAGGACCTTTAGGGGTGGAATCCTCAAGACCTGACAAGGTGCCGCACCAGGGTTATATATGCCCGACTTTGGAGTGCCTCACTTGAGGCTACACTCCCCCCCTTTCTCCACTGTGGGATTGGGCGTGAGCGTTTTCTCTGCTGACCAGATGACTACATCTACTAGTAGCCCTTGCAGCAGATTTTTATCACCTGCACCTGCTGTGAGCTGCAAGTCCACCCAGCCTCCCTGATGACGTGTATTGGCACAGAAACCGGTCGGAGGAGTACACCAGTAGCCTAGAAGGTCATGCAGAGAATTGGAGTGCGCACCTTTCCTTGTTTTTCCATATATATATATATATATATATATATATATATATTGAAAAGCCCTGCCAGGAGAGTATACCAGGCAGATGCACGTTGCAAGTGCGTTCATATAAGAAAAGCCCTGGCAGGAGAGTATATCAATATATAAGTGGAACCTGGTTACCCCTCCCTTTGAATCACACACATTTGTAGTTGCACTACCCTATGCTTCACTCACTTTAAACATCTGGTCAAACAGAAGATTTTCGTAATCCAAAATATAAATGTATTAATTATTTTCATGAAAAGTGTTTTGTTATTTAGAATAACTTGAGTGGTTTACAACCATTGCACAAGACTAACACATACATTACAACTTCATTTAGACAGACACTAACGTTCTAAAAATATATTTTGTCCCTGGGGGTTAGTAGAAGGTGACTTTAACACTTATGACACACCATATCACCAAGATAGTTTTGACATTTTTCATCAAGGTCAAAAACAACAATAATATTCAAGTATCCTTTTTTTAAAAGGAGAAAAGGGCTCAACTGGTCGCTTCAGCCATGATTTTGTCTACACGTGTTTCGGCCCCTATGCCGCGATACATTTTTCCCAAACGTTCTTGGTCGCTTTTTTAAAGGGCCTTCATCAGGATGGAACTCTTATTTGAGGTGGGGATTAATCTGAAATACCCCCACTTTTGTAAGACGGACACTCTTGTTCTTGATGTTTGTGATACTGGGCAGACTTTTAAAGGAATTTCTTCTATTCTGATGACGTTAATCGACTTTGTACCATGTTTCCTTGCAGAGGAGGAAACCCTACTCTTTACTGATGTCTCTAAAATGTCAAACTTCCTACAGCTTCTCCTCAGAGGTATTCTGCCTTTCCTCTCCTTCCCCCAGAAGCTCACAGTCTCTCGAGCCCTGGTTCTCTCTAGGTTGGATTATTGCAACAGCCTCTTTCTAAATCTACCTGCTTCTACTCTCCGCCCTTTTCAACTTATCCAGAACAGGACAGCGAGACTTGTCCTTGGCCTCAAGTCCTGGAATCGTATCTCTCCAGCACTGAAATCTTTCCACTGGCTCCCAGTGGCTGCAAGGATTAAATTCAAGACCCTTTGCATTGTCCACAAGGCTTTCTGGGGCCTGGGCCCAAAATACCTTCCGCTCTCCCTCCGTAAATATCTTCCCTCCCGAGCTCTTCCCTCCTTCACCTCTAAGTCCCTCAGGGTCAGTCGTTTTTTAAAGAAGCAAGCTGGGGATAGATCTGTCTTCGGCTGGGGCCTCCCTCTGGAACAGCCTCCCTGCCACTCTGAAACTTGAAGAGAGCCATCTACGGTTCCGGAAGCCCCTCAACACCTACCTCTTTGCTTCTGCCTTCTCTCCTCCTCTCATCTGCTGATCTGCTCTGTCTCGCCATTGTGCACCTGGTCACCCTCTGACTTTCGGGCCTAGGTACCTGCTCCCCCTGCCACCCACCCACACTGCCTCCTGGCGATTCCCTTCCACTGGGGTCTGTATCTGAAACCCTACAGTCCCCCCCCTGTTTTCTGCACGTATCAGACACACCCTGTCTGTTGCCTTAAACCTCACACTTGCCACTTGCTGGCTGCACTCCCACTGTTGGTTGCTTTTATTATATATTTATTTGTTTTATTTATTTTGCTCAGCACTTTCCACCTCTCCCCCCTCCCATGCACTTTTCCTCTTTCTCTCTCCCATGCACTTGCGCGTTCTCAATGTCACTGGGCCTAGTCAGATTGTTCTTTTGTTTTCCCTTGCTCCCCTCCCTTGCCTCGTTGCGCTCTGAAACACTTGTGTACGAGCGCAATACAAATAAAACATCAATATCAATTTCAATACTCTGAGTCCTTTAGTGTGGCTGGTTTATTGGAAAGTAATTCAGTTTCTTACTTTCTTTTCTGTTGGGAAGCTGCCTCATTCCTTCACAACGTGCCTGTTCGGTGGCACGTTTGGACTACTATTACTGCAACACTGTGTATGGTATATGTCTCCTTCATCACCAGATTCATTAACGCCTCTTTTACCACCGGCCTAGTACCCTCCAGCCTCAAAGAAGCCTGGGTTCTCCCACTGATCAAAAAAGCCTTGCTTGACCCCTCTGTCCCCAACAACTACTGGCCCATTAACATGGTCCCTTTTGTACTGAAAAACTTGGAAAGAGCATCATAAATGACAAATTCAACAATTCCCAAAGACCCACCACATCCTAGGAACACACCAGTCTGGCTTCCGACCTGGCCATGGTACGAAATCTGCCCTGCTCGACCTGAAGAACCAGATAGACTATATAAGAGATAAGAGGAAACCTGCCCTCCTCCTCCTCCTTGATCTCTCGGCAGCATTTAACCTGGTCGACCACCAAATCCTGTGCCACCATCTCACCACTGCAGCAAACTTTTCACCTGAAGCCACTACTTGGGTTGCAGCCTTCTTAGAGGGCAGATCCATGAGAGTGTTAGCAGAGAATTCCAATGCCCCCACCCCAGCTCCTATCCCATGTGGCGTGCTCCAAGGGTCCTATGTGTCCCTGACACTCTACAATACATTCACCAAACCCTTATATGACCTACTAGACTCCATCGGCATATCTTACACCAACTATGCCGATAACCCCCAAATCCTCCTCCCCTTGTCCGGCAACTGCCTGGATGACACTTGCTCCCTAAACAAAGAATGCACAACGATCCAGGCCTAGATGGCCACTCACTGCCTCTGTGTGAATGATGAAAAGACAGTGATCCTTCCCGGTTGGACTTTTGGCAGTGATCCAGAATTTCAGTGCCCAATAGACATAGTTAAATATCGATGGCATTCAAATCCCAATATCCTCCTCAGTGAAGACTCTGGTAGTCTACCTCGATGCTACTCTCTCACTCACGCGTCAAGTGAATACCATTGCCTCATCTGCCGCATACACAACAAAACTGATTGATGCATTCAGATCATTCCTCTCTCAGGATAGCTGCCTTACTGTTGCCCGAGCGATTATTGGGTCAAGACTACACTATTGCAATGCCCTGTTTGCTGGGACTTTGTTGCATAACATTTAAAAGATGCAGGTGATCCAGAATAATGCTACCATAACTGCCCTCAGTATTCCGAAACGTGAACACATCTTGGCCGCAAGAAAGGATGCGCACTGGCTTCCGATCTGAGAACAAATCATATTCAAGACCCTGTCTATTACACATAGATGCCTCACCAACTCAGCCCCACCCTCTCTCTCACATATCTATATTGAGTTATTTTTGGTTGATATGTCTTGATACATTTATTGTTGTACGTGTTTTGTGTATGGTAAAAGGTTATATTAACCATAACGCCAAAAAGGAAATTAGGAACAAATAAATGTAGTTTATCCTTTATTGGGGCAAGTTAATTTATGGATTATTTCTTGTATCTGTTTTTTAATATGTTGTGGCCCTATCAAGGGGGAGGGGGAGAGGGGTGAACCAGCTCACCCACTGGTGCCTTTGGACCGAGCAGACCCACTCCCCACACCTCCTTACCTGCAACGACGGCGGCCTCCAGGCCGGCACAGGATGCCAGAGAACAGCAAAGCAGAGGCGGCATCCCTGTCACAGGGTGCCGCCAAGCTTCACAACCGTGGGGTAATAGTAGTAGTGGAGGAGGTAGTAGTGGTTGGGAGTTGAGGTTGTAGGTGGCAGGAGTAGCGAGCAAAGAATATTAGTAGTAGAATGGGTGTTAGTTGGCGAAGGGTAAGGAGGGCAGCATATCTTTGGGTGAGCAAGGCACCATATCCCTGAGGGGTTTGTAATGGTGAGAGAGGTGTGCAGATCACCATATCCTTGAATCATCTGGAAGGTAGTAGAGCGAGGTAATTGTAGAAGCGGAGTGGGAACAGTATTCGAGGTAATAGCGTGAAGAACGACAGCGAGTGGGAGAACAGAAGTAGCTATTGCTAGTGAATTAATGAGGCGTTAGCATTAGAAGAATAGTAGGGGCAAAGAAGTTGAGTGAGTGGAAGGAGGGAGAATAGGAAACAGAGGTAGAGTAGTAGTGGAAGATATCAGTTGTTAAAAGAACTTGAGTGAGAAAGGAAGTAAGATCGAAGGGTGGAGGTGGAAAGGCAGAGTGAGAGATTGGAAGGGACAGTGGGCCTCATTCCGAGGCTGGAGGTAAGGGTTAACGGTCACCGTTAATGGCAACGGTGACCGTTAACACTTACCACCATATTCCGAGTTCCCTTTTGCGGGTTGGCATTTAACGCCTGCTTTTAGCAGGCGTTAAAAATCCAACCCGCAAAGGGACCTTGGAGTAAATTACGGCACCGTAATTTACGGTGCCGTAATTTACTCCTTCCCCATTCCCATTGAGCCCTATGGGGGCAGGAATGGGGATGGGGAACCGGTATGGTGAATGGGGACTTACCGGTCCCTCCAACCTTGGAATGGACCGGTAATTACTCCATTCACCATGCCGGATTTCCATGGAGTAAATAGCTCCATGGTTGCTTACCATGGTGCTCTTTACTCCATGGATAGCTCCAGCCTCGGAATGAGGCCCAGTGACATGGTGGGAGAACAGTTGGAAGGGATTTGTACAGCGAAGGGTCAGGAGTGAGAGATTGTGGAAGGAGTGTATGTGACGCTGGGTGAAAGAAGGCACCATTCCCTATGTTCCAGCAACTAACCATTGATAGGAGAGGGAGAGTTAGAAGGTCCCTAGGGAGTCAGATAGCAAACGACTTAAGGAGACTATCTTTAGTTGTAGTGAGAAGAGACAGTTGGGGGTTACCAATCAATAGAATACTAACAACCCAGTGTGGACATCTGAGGTGAGGTCCCAAGCTCAGGGAAGTTGAGAGAGGAAAGGGACGGCCTTAGCACCAATATTCCCCAGTCCCTTAAAACCCCAAGAGACTGAAAAGAAAAATGTGCCATTCTGACATTTGATATTTTAAATAAACACCCTTGGATTTCATTCAAAGAGTCAGTGTTGTTATTTGCAGTGGGCCACCTGGTCACACTCTCTATATAACTGTTTTGAATGGATCTTTGTCATGGTAACGTGATTTGGTATGTGGAAGAGAAGTGTATAAGGTTTACTGTAAACCATGAATACACCATAATTGAATAAATAAAAAAAAAAGTAATTGAAGCGCTGCATTTACAGTCTTTTCTTTTTAGGTGGATGTTGAAGTCCTGAAATGTCAGGTGGCAGAGCGCAAGCTGGCTGAAAACAAAGAAAAAGCCCGCGAGGAGTCTTTCGGTAAGTGTGCGTGTCCAGCGTCTCTCGAGAAGAACCTCAGATACAAGAATGGGCTACTAGCAAGCCAGCTTGGGTTCATGCCAGGCTACTGGGTGGCGGCAGGCCAACCAGGCCCAAGCCAATCCCCTTTTGATAAGAGCAGACTGGGTGGGTTCAGCCAGTCTCCTAATGCGCTTTAGAGTGATGCAGGGAGTTGCCTCTGAATAAAGGAAGTAAGTGGCCACAACAATACTGGGGGAAGGAGGACGTGTGGTGGACAGGGAAGAGTTCAAGTAGGGTTGATGTCCCCTTCCATCTAACCCTTTTTGTGGTCTGGGAAATACTCCTGACGAGCTGGTTTTACCTTCTGAAAAGCTGAGATGGACTTGTGGCGGCAAGAGCTGGCACTTGGGAAGTGAGGGCAGAGTGGTAACCCGATTCTCCATGTCACTCGTCACAAGGAGATGTTAGTTAAGAATATGTAGAGCCCAACTGGTGTGGGACTTTACAAGACTTATCTCTTGGTATTAGGTAACCTACCTTTTAATGTAGGCCTGTACTACAACAAGTTGGTAGTGTGACCCGAGCAGCCAGGATTATCTTAAGAGGGCTAATGATATGATATGATATGATATGGCATTTGTAACGCGCCTATACACAAGTGTTTCAAGGCACGACGAGGCAGGGAGGGGGGAACAGGGGGAGGACAGACAACGATCCTACTAGGGCAGGTGTCATTCAGACCGCGCAAGTGCAGGGGTAGGGGGAAGGGAAAAGTGCAGTACAAGGTAAGTAGAATAGAAATAAATAGATAAATAAATAAATAGAGCCAGCTGGTGGCAAGTGCAAGGTAAGTGCAGACAAGTGCTGGGAAGGGGGGGCTGTAGGGATACAGAGACAGTCCCGCAGTGCAGGGGTTGCCAGGGAGGCAGTGCAAGTGGAGAATGGCTGGGCCCAGGACCGAGGTCGGTGAGAGTGGCCAAGTTTCAGATTCAGTGCAGAATTTAGTGAAGAATTAGCAGAGGAGAGGGAGAGAGAAAGCAGAAGCAAAGAGGAAGGTTTTAAGGTGCTTCCGGAACCGGAGATGGTTCTCCTCGAGTTTCAGGGAGGCAGGAAGACTGTTCCAGAGGGAGGCTCCTGCCGCGGAGAGAGATCTACCCCCAGCTCGTTGCTTCGAGAAGCGGCTGACCCTGAGGGAGTTGGAGACGGATGAGCGAAGGGCTCGGGAAGGAAGATATTTAGGAAGAGAGAGTTGCAGGTATTTAGGCCCCAGGCCCCAGAAGGCCTTGTGGACAATGCAGAGGGTTTTGAACTTAATCCTCGCAGCCACTGGGAGCCAGTGTAGAGATTTCAGTCCTGGAGAGATACGGTCCCTGGGCTTGAGGCCAAGGACAAGTCTCGCAGTTCTGTTCTGGATGAGTTGCAGAGGGCGGAGAGTGGAGGCAGGCAGATTAAGATAGAGACTGTTACAGTAGTCCAGCTTCGAGAGAACCAGGGCTCGGGAGACAGTGAGCTTCTGGGGGAAGGAGAGGAAGGGAAGAATACCTCTAAGGAGGAGTAGCTGGTAGTGTGACTTCTTAGAGACGTCAGATATATGAGGAGAGAAGGAGAGTGTGGAGTCAAAGATGACCCCGAGGTTTTTTGCCTTGCAGGTAGGAGCAGGAAGAGGCCCAAGAGACGCTGGCCAGAGAGCTGCAGGGAAGGAGGGAGTGGGTGTGCCGATGAGTAGAATCTCAGTCTTACTAGCATTAAGGCGGAGGTCGTTGGCAGCACACCATTCCTGGATAGCAGACAGACAGTCAGAGATGAGGGCAGGAGAGGAGGAGGCCGAGGGTAGCCTGAAAATGAGCTGGGTATCGTCCGCATAGCACTGAAAGTTGGGGCAGAGGGCGGCGATGCGGTGGGCAAGAAGTGCCAGATACTGGTTGAAAAGCCAGGGAGAGAGATTAGATCCCTGGGGAACACCACAGGTGGAGAAAAAGATGTCAGAGAGGAAGGACCCAAGTTGGACCTGGGAGGGTCGATTGGAAAGGAAAGAGGTCAGCCACGCCAGAGCCTGACCAGTGATACCCAGGTTATCGCGGAGACGGTTGAGCAGGATGGCATGGTTGACAGTGTCAAAGGCAGAAGAGAGATCGAGCAGAATGAGAACACACGGAGTGTTGGAGTCGAGGTTCAAGAGCAGGTCATCACGGATGTTCAGGAGAGTAGTTTCCGTGCTTCTGGCCGCTCTGAAGCCGGATTGGTGGTCATGAAGACTACCAACAGCTTCAGCATGGAGGTTAAGCTGGGAGATGGCCAGTTTCTCCAGGAGCTTGCCCAGGAAGGGAGTGATGGAGATTGGGCGATAGTTAGCCAGGCAGGAGGGGTCGGCAGAGGGTTTCTTAAGAAGAGGGTGCACAAGGGAGTGCTTGAGGGGGGATGGGAAGACTCCAGAGGCGAAGGAGAGGTTGCAAAAGTCAGCCAGGGCAGGAGCCAGGGAGTCGATGTGGTTCTTGATAGTTTTGGAGGAACAGGGGTGAACCTGTTTAGACGAGACTTTCATAGATCGGACTTGTCTGGAAACTTCGTCAGCAGAGAAAAGGGGAAAGGCAGAGAAGGAGGGAGGAGGGGTGGCTGCAGAAGGGCCGGAGGAAGAGCAGGGAAGCGAGGGAGGGAGGTGATAGGAGGAGAGTGAGGACAGGATGTCCTGAGTTTTAGAGATGAAGTGAGAGGCCAGTGCAGTACAGAGGGCCTGGGAGGGGACAGGAGAGGTAGAGACTGCAGCAGGGGTGGCAAGCTCCTTGCAGATTTTAAAGAGTTCGGCCGAATTGTTAGATTCTGCAGAGATGCGGGCTTGGATAAGGGCTCTCTTCTTGGTGAGAACGGAGAGACGGTATTGCCTTTGGAGCAGTGAGCTGTAGAGCTGTACAATGAAATCAGTAAATACAGGTATCCAAGTAAACACTTACACACTTAGAGTTATAGTATTAACATGTATTTATATTTACACAAGGATTATTAGACAATGTTTAAAAAGCAGCAACTACTAATAATATTAATCCCAAAGTTAGGATTCATTTCAACAAGAGCAATAAAACAGGTAAGTAACTTTTCATATGTTATGCATATTCCAGCACATTGAGTGACGTCATGTCATTTGAGGTTAGTAATGACACTTATTTGTTATCACCATTGTAATATTGAATTATAAGGAGGGATACATTATAGTTAGATCAGAACATACTTTCTACTTTGGAAAACAGTTAGATTCTCCCAGAGGGATGTAGGCAGTCTTTTATCCCAGCAATACTAGTGTTCAACAAAACATGTAAGGGAACAAGCACTGCCAAAGCCAATGGGTTCAGAAGGGGGCCTTTAGGGAGCCAGGACAGCCAAAGTCAATGGGCTAGTTCAAAGTTCTGATGCTCTCTTCTTAGAACATTTTTAGAAATGTCAGTAATTCAAATAGAAAATCACAGAGGAGCCTTTTTGAAGAAGCACAAGCTGAAAGGTCAGTGCAAGTGAGTTGGGGTCAACACAAAAGAGCGTAAAATAGTACTCCCCAATCTAGGAAGCACCACAATTGGCAAAAGGTAGATGTACCCCAAGCCCCACAGTACCTGTGAACTGAAGAATTTGTTTCAGCTGGATGCCTTCCTGTTGCAGTGTAGCAGACCCTTGTTTCTAGTCCTTGGTTGTGGTAATGAAAGGGAGGACGTCTGGTGGGCTTCTGTGGCAGCACTTGAGAGAGGGGCTCTGCAGCAATGGATTCTCCTTGATTCAGCTGCCTTTTGTGGTTTTGACACCTTTTTCTCCGCGCCAAAGAAGAATGAACAGCTCTGGTTAGAAATGAATAGATCCCTCGGTCCTGAACTCTGGGGATGGGACTCTGGATGAAGATCTCCTGCTTCTGTAGGGTCCTCTGGATGCTGACAAAGTTTTGGCTGGATTCGCACTTCCGAAGACAATGCACTCGATGATGGTCAGGGGTCCCAGGGCATTGGGATTCTGCAGCCTTGAAAAGTCACAGCAAGTCGGGGGTTGTGCCATAATGAAGCTTGTCTTAAGGCTAGTTGGTCTCACCAGCCCAAGGGGGGAAGTCGTCCCGTACAGGTCTTCCCAGTCAAAACGAAAAAATAGTCAGCGGAGCTGCAGGGATTTACCAGGCACTTTGCGGTCAAGGAGGGTGCTGCTGACATCTCTTCACATCTTCTTCATTGGATGTTGTCCTCCAGTGGTCGACTCTGCCTCTAGTCCCAAAAACCTCACCTTTTAAGCAAGTTCCCATTAATTCACAGCCCTAGGCAGTCAATCACCCAGGAGGGTGGCCACCCTTCTGGACAGCATCCGGCCAATCAGAACTGGTTTCATTCGGGCACACAAAGAGTCAAAGGACAGGGAAGTTTCGGGACCCTCCCTCACTTCCTGCCTTTCCAGACACTTCCTGCCTTTCCAGACCAGAACTAACTGATGAGAAATGGCAAAAAAAGAAGACCATGGCCATTTTGAGAAAATGATCACCCTTAGGTGCTCTACTGCAGCTGAGGAATCAGCCTGCAGATACATGGCACAAGGTAGTAAAAAAGAAACCACTGCCAGCAGCCATTCAAGTTAGTTAGTGTAACAGCATATTACATGAGAAGTGGGACAAGGGAGTTACTATGTAACCCTCCAGCACTCCACATAGGGTAGTGTGTGCTGGACTTACAAAAGAAAGGTAAGTAAGACAGGAGTCATCTTACTATTCTTGGGAACAGTAGTTCACCCAAGAAAATGTACTTAAACATTAAGAGAAGTCCAAGGGACTTCCCAGTGGCACTGCACAAAATGTACTGTGTGTCACAATGCAAATAGCAGATGCCTATGGAGTTTACCAGACTCCATGAAACAGTAAGAAACACAAAAATGCTAGTCAGAAAAAACAAACGAGTGAGAAAGATGTCCCACTCACTCAGGAGTTGACATTAAAAAGCCCTGAGTCCAGCAAAAGAGCTAGGGGTCTCTAAGGTTAAAGGGAATTGGCACAGAAATGAACATTCTCTCTAACAGGAGCTACATCATGAGCAGTGCAAGGGGGTCACTGAGTTATGGTATTATTACCATGATGGTGGCTGACTTATAGTCAGAGTGTTGCTTTTGTCTTTGTCACACAGTGCCTGCACTGTCAATATGGAAACAATTATTTTACATTGTGGCTGAAAGGCCTTATGTATTGGTGAATGCCTTGTTATCTCTGTATCTAGGCCTGACATCACATGGGGATTTTTGCTATTGATTTACTGACATGCTCCCAGGACTGAATTCAGTCTGTTTGTCACTCAAAGCCAGGTGGCACACAGTTGTGTCTATGAATGTCAGCACCTAATTACCTGTGCACTTTATTATATTCCCTGCATACATACACCAGCCTTACAGCTCAGCACCACAATACTCTGTTTGCGGCCATAATTCCCTACAAGAGCCCGACATTCCCAATAATATACATGTAGAAAAAGCTGATCTTCTCTACAAGCCACACAAGATGTGGCCAAAGTCTCCATTAAGGATTTATGTAGGCATGATGAGATCAACCCTAATTGTGGCCTCAGAGTTAATATCTCTACATGCCAGTGTTGATTTATTAAATGTGAGGGGGTGGGGTAGTCCCTTTCTGCATGTAAGTGGAAGGGAAGTTCTGGAGGGTTGGGTGGTTCAAGTCCATTTTCAGTTCTGTTTTTTATAGTAGTTGTAGGTTTAAGTTTTGTTGTGTTATTTGAATTCATCGCAAGGGTTGTGAAGCGGGATCCACTCATGTCTTACACTTACCAGAGGAATTTGAGGGTGGTATCCTGGAATGTAAATAGAGCTAATTGTGCTACCAAGAGGAAAGTGATTTTGATCAAACTGGAGGAAATTGGAGCAGATGTTGCACTGCTTCAGGAGACTCATCTGCTGGATACAGATATAGATAAATGGAAAAGGGGGTGGGTCAGTGATGCTTACTGCTCGTCTTTCACTACTAGTTCTAGAGGTGTGTATTCTGTTTAAAAGGAATTTGTCGATTACTAAGATGAAATGTGAGAAGGATGCTAAAGGGAGGATTATCTGTGTCACTGCAAATATTCAGGATGTTCTGTATTGTTTCTGCAACATATATGCTCCGAATTGGGGAGATGGTAGTTTTTTCATCTCTCTAGCACAGTTTTTACAGAATATGCATGTAAGTAATGTTATTATGGGAGGGGACTTTAATGTTGTTCTGGAGCCTTAACTTGATAAAAGTATGGGGGCAGTGGACAGTGCAAATAATCTGAAAAGGACAGCATTAAAAAGACTAATGGGTGAATGGAATCTCTCAGATGTATGGAGATTGCAGAACCCTTCAATAAGACAATATACTTTCTTCTCTGCCAGACATAATGTATATTCACGGATTTACCTCCTTCTGACTTCTGGTGTCTGCACGCAATCATTCCAAAGGGGAGACATTAAAGCATTATTGATTTCAGATCATGCTCCGATCTCAATAGATTTGCAATTGGCCTTTCCTGTTCCAAAGTCTAATACATGGCGGATGAATGTCACACTTCTGGAGGACGATGAAATTGTGGATAAAATAGTTCAAGAGGCAAGATTCTTTGCAGCTGAAAATTGGACTGGCGAAGTCAGAGTGGAGTTTGTGTGGGAAACCTTCAAGTCATACATGAGAGGTATGCTGATTGGATTGTCAAGCAAGAAAAAGAAATGTAGGGATGCTGAAGTGAAAAAGCTCAATGAAAAAATTCAGGGTCTTGAAAGGGGAAATATGCGAAGCTTTTCAAGTGATACTTTGAGAGTTTTGAGACTGAAAAAAGAAAAATTGGAGGATTTGTACTCTACAAAGGCTGAGTGGTGTTACGCTCACCTGGTATCCACAGGGACGCCACCCTGCCAGGTTACTCGCTGGTATGCTTCTCAGCTTTACCCTGATGTGGTCTGCGGGGAAGGTTGCCTTGTGGTAGAATTAGGCGTGCTCTCCGTCCTGCCTTCTTTGCAGGGGCGCGTTGTCTTTCATGGGCGAGTGCAGTCCAGTTACTTCACTGACGCCGGCCCGTTTGATATTGTTCAGGTAGGTCTTATTGCTGTTCTTTAGTTTTGTTGCTATCCTGCATGCCTTTCTTTGTTTAAAATGTCTCATTTTTCTCCCTTAGGTATGCGGAGCTTCAGCGCGGCGAACTGGCTTGGTTGAGCCCCGCTGGTAAAGATGGCGCATTAAGAGCGCTATGATGCGGTAAGTAAGCGCTATGCGCAGTGCTGCAAAGTCTTGCCTTTGCTAACCTGTGTTTTCCTTCCTTGTAGGTCGCGGTGTTCTTCAGCGCGAGTGGAATGTCCGGAGTGGTGCCAGCCGAGAGGCGACCCGCCAGGTAAGCCTTTTGAGCAGTTCGTAATTTGTAAATGTCTCTACTGCTTTCTTTAATGTTGCCTATATCTTCCTCTTTCAGATCGTTCTGTCCAGGAGGCGTGCAGATTCGAGGAAGCTGTTCTCAGTAGCTGCAAGTGTTTAAAGATGAAGACTGCTGGTAAAATGCTGCTGCTAATGATGTTCCTTTTGTCTCCTTGCCGGTTCTGCTTCTCCGAGGTTCGAGGAAATAGCTGGACACGGTGAGCCTCACGTTGCAAGCTGCAAAGTAATGCAAAGCGTTTTGTCTTGCTCGGGTGTGGTTTAAATAGCCCCAACAAAATAGTCTGGGTAAAGTAGTCCCTAGGCTACCACATCCAAAACACTAGACCGCATAGCTTGGTTTTTAGGAACCAAGCTATGTGGATGCCTCCATGTTGGCTGACAATACAATAAAGTAGTTCCCAAGCACATTGTTTTTCATGGTGTATGAGCCTGGCACCATAGGCGCGAGGACTGGCCCCATGAGGGCTTTTGAAGAGGATCCATGCTCTAGAGGCCCGAGTCCTGACTCCACCTGGCCAATGGGTTTGCCAGAGGGGGTTTTGGGCGAGGGTCGTGACAGCGGTTACTTTTTAGAACCAAGAGCAATTATTATGAAAAGGGAGAAAAATGTGATAGGCTTCTTGCTCATCGCTTGAGAGTCATGGATAATGAAAGGACTTTTAATGCAATAGAGAAGCTAGATGGGGTGGTGACTTTTGACCCTATGGAAATAAATGCAACCTTTGAGTCATATTACAAAACCCTATATTCTTCAGAAGTCAACTTATCTGCGAGTGAGATATGTCAATTCATTGATGACTGTCATTTGAAGAAAGTAAGTTCAGAATCTTTGGAGTGCATGGAAAGAGAGTTAAGTGTGGAGGATCTCAGGATGGCAGCTTGTGCATTGAATTCTAGGAAATGTCAAGGTCCAGATGGACTGCCAGCGGAACTTTATAAAATATTTCTAGATGAGGTTTTTGAACTTATGTTGGAAATGTTACGCATATCTCTAAGGGATGGATGTCTTCCAGTTTCAACAAGGCACGCATCGATCTCTGTTTTTCTGAAGGATGAGAAACCACCAGTTAAAACGGGCAGTTATCAGCCAATCAGCTTGCTGAACATTGACAACAACATTTTTGCCAAAGCATTGGCCTTGAGGATTGAGACTTCTCTGATGGATATTATAGATCTAGGTCAGTCAGGTTTCGTGAAAGGAAAACATGCATCAGATAATATGAGAAGACGTTTGCTGACTCTATTTGAAAGCAGGCAACGTCAGAATGATGTGGTGACGTTATCATTGGACGCGGAAAAAGCATTCATTCGTATTGAGTGGAAATATCTTTCGAGTGACTTGGAGGGATTCGGATTTGGGGAAAACATGATCGGATGGATATGATTGCTGTACACACGCCCTACTGCATGTGTTCGAACTAATGGCATGAGCTCAGACATTTTTTAACTTGAAAGAGGCACGAGACAGGGTTGTCCATTGTCACCCATCCTGTTTGTAATTGCTATGGAACTACTGGCTGTGAGGATAAGAGAAGAGGTGAGAATTGAAGGTATTCATTATGGTGGAGCCAGTCAAAAGGTTTGGCTGTATGCAGATAATATCTTACTGGTAGTTCAGAATGTTGAGAACTCCATTTCTGTGCTGATTGATGTATTTCACAGAATATCGGGATACAAGATCAATTGGTCCAAATCGGAAGCACTACCAGCATCAAATTCATGCACTATTTTGAAAATGAGGAACTTTGACTTCAATTGGTGTCTGAGCAAGATGAGATATCTTGGAATTTGGTTGACCAGTGATGTCTCAAAAATTATGGATGTCAACCTTACTAATGTGGTTCAATCCTTGAAGCTTGATTTGAAGAGATGGAGTGAGCTTAAGTTAAGTCTATGGGGGAGAGTACATGCAATCAAAATGACATCAACACTGTGTGTCAATTATGTGCTTAGTATGCTCCCCTTGAGCATTAAAAAGAGCTTTTTGAAGAAAATTGAGAGTCCAATCCAGTCCTTTCTCTGGGAGAATAAACAGCCGCGCCTTAAATTGTGGAAATTGCAGTTGCCCCAGGACTGTGGAGGTTTAGGGGTTCCAGATTTTGAAAGTTACCACTTGGCTTTTGGAGCCAGACATCTGGTTCCATTTGTAGAAAATTCTAATGATGTCTGGACGCTGGCGGAGTCAAGTCGTTCATCTCCATTGCCGCCTAGGGCTATGCTGTCCACGGTGGATGGATCTGGATATCAGTCATTTCCGCCAACAAAATTTCTAAGAACATGTTGGAAGGAGCTTTGGAAGAAGAGTAAAAAAAAGGTCTGTGATAATGATTTTATCCCAATCTGGTTGAAACCAGGAATAATGTTGAATGGGAGGCCGCTACTTTGGTTCAACTGGTTCCAAAGTGGAGTGATATGGCTGAGCGATTTGATTGAAGATGGTAAATGGATCAGTTATAAAAGACTTGCACGAGTTAAAGATCTCAGAGACTGCACAATGGCAGAACATAGGAAATTGAGGAAAATCCTGCGGAATGAAGGTGCAGTTGATGGCAATGGATGGCAGATTTGGTTGTTTGAATATAAGGCAGGAGGTGGTATGGCGTCTAAGGTGTACAAAAATCTGGGCCAATGTCATGGACCGGCTGAAGGATTGTTGTCAAAGTGGTCTGAGATAATTGGCTCAGAAATGTCTGAGGACAGGTGGATGTATATTTGTAAAAACGTGGCTCTGACTTCTATTAACCTTGGAGAGCAAAGCCGTCAAATCAAAATTCTAAACAGGGTATTTTGGACTCCCCAAAGACTACATGCGAGAGGAATGATCGATTCAGAGGCTTGTTGGAGGTGTAAACATGCATTTGGCTTTTTTGAACACATGATCTGGGATTTTTACGAACTGAGGACATTTTGGAGGAAAGGCACTGAGAGGATGAATGAGGTTCTGTTGTTTCAGGAAGATTTTGACTACAATACTGTCATCTTGGGTGAGGATGATAGGGTGGACGAACTCACTTACCCACAGAAATGCTGGTTTCTCAGGGCTGCAAGCTCGGCAAAGAAAATCATTTTGAGGAAATGGAAATGTGATGAGAGACCGACCTTTTCAGAGTGGGTGGAGGATTTAAGGCAGGTTTCCAGAATTGAGAAGATTGTTCTTCGCAGGAACAAAAGAATGAATTGTTTGATCAAATGTGGGGTAAATTTTTTGGATGAGTTATAAAACTCTAATTTAAAAAAACTAACTCCAAACTACACATCCTTTAACATTAACAATAACATCATCAAGGTCCTGCCGGAGGTAAAAACGTTAGGATTCTACCTGGACTCCTCTCTCAACCTAAAAAAGCAAGTTAACTCTCTCTCCTCTACCACTGCCTACACTTGCAAATTAATCCGAGCTGCCAGACCATTCCTGTCTAGCACCAGTTGCATTATCTTGGCCAATGCGCTCATCATGTCCCGACTTGATTATTGCAACCCCCTGTACTCAGGAGCCAACAAGTATGTCACTGACAAACTTCAAAGGCTGCAAAACAATGCTCTTAGAGCAGCATTGAACATACCTCACAGAGAGCATATCTCTAAATGTAGGAAAGAGGCCCGCTGGCTAAAAATAAAAGACAGAATCCTCCTCAAAACGATATCCCTCACCTCCAAATGTCTCAACACCTTAGCACCACCCTACCTTTCAGAAAAAATCACTAGGAAAACTGCCGCCAGACCACTGAGATCTGCTAACACCTTCCTGCTTGACATTCACAGATTCAAACTTGCCACGGCTGGAGGAACCAGCTGCACAAGTATGGAACACACTCCCCACTGACCTTAGATGCCCTCTCCCGTACTCTAGATTCAGAATCAACGCCCTCAAATGGCTTCGCTCGAATGACCTATAACGTCTTTCTCTGCCTGCCTTTCTTTTCCTGACATGCACTATCCTAATGCCTATGACTCACCATCCTCGCTCTCACAAGTGCAACCACAGGCCACCCATCTGATGCTTCACCTCATTTAATGTATTATACTTCTCTCTACAATTATTGCCTATACTGAATCTTGCAATGTATTTGTTCTCTCATACTGTATTGTAATTTATGCACGTACCAACTATGTAACACTGTAACTAAGCTTCAAGTATTCTTGTACCGCTGCGCCCGGCTGCCCATGGGCTTGGTGCGCATTATCAAATAAACAAACAAAACAAACTGTTTTTCGATTGATCTTTATTGCTTTCTGTTAAGGTATGGGGTGGTGGTACTTGATGAGATTAAATGTGATGAATTCTATAGTTCTAACATTGATAGATCTGATTTTCAGCTTGGTTATATGTAAATTTCAATAAACTTAATAATAAAAAAATAATGTGACAAAGCTTCCTTTTGTCTCACTTGCAAACACCCATCTGAGCAGCCTGATTGCATCGAAATGGACTGAGAACAAGAACAATGTTTTTGGGTGAGACAGGCAAATCACAGACTATGCCCAGTACTGCGTGGCAAATCAATTGAAATCCCAACAGAGGTATCTAGTGAATTAGATTTCTGATTTAGGAGTTTATCAGTAGATAATAGCATACGTAGTGTAGCAGATGACCTTAGAATATTATATTTTCAAATCTTCCATCTAGCTGTACAGGTGGCATGATTCAGGAAATATAAGAAGTTCAATCTGTTTTTATTGATGGAGGGAACCTGGAAGATGCTGCTTGATAAAAGGCAGTATCCTTGCAGTCTCGGATATTGGAGAACAGCAGTGGAATGTGGTTGGATGCCTCTCTAACTCTGGTTTCACTTTACACTAAGGAACTGATGCTATCATAGGTGGCAACCTTTGATTTTTCGCTGCAGGGGGAAAAATGCACACAAAACGTGAAGCGGGAGAGCTGTACCCATTGCCAAGTTGAAACATCACATTTTACAGCACATTGTGGGGCAGGAATTAGAATAAATACATAGGATTCATAGGAAGGTCTAAACATATAACATCTCAGCAACATTCAACTAACCTGCTGAGATTCCTTGCATCATTCTGCTTTATTGATTTATACATCATCATTTATGTGTCTATAGAGTGATAACATTTTACAATAACAGCTTGTATATTGATATGATATGATATGATAGTTTATTTATATAGCACTTATACACAATGTGTTTCAAAGCGCTTCAAGGCAAGGGAGGGAACAAGGGAAAATACAATGACATTCTTGCATGCCATGAACAGTAAGGATGTGAAATTAACTATCATACTCGGCCTGACGACATTTCAGATAGTGCAAGAGCTAAGACATAGATAAGGAAGGGAGGGGGAGAGTGGGAAGGAAATGGAAACAGACAGGCGACTACCGTACTAGGCCTGACGACATTTCTGGTAGAGCCGGAGAAAAACAAAAGGTGAGGGAGAGGGGTGCAGAAAGGGAGGGGAGGAACAAAACAAGCGACTATCGTACCAGGCCTGACAACGTTTCAGATAGTGCTGGAGGGAGGGGGGGAACAGTAAGGGGACGGGGGAGCGTCAGACGAGGTTGCTATCATACTAAGTCCAGGGACATTTCTGATAGAGTAAATGCGTAGAAGAAAGTAAGGGGAGGAGAAAGGAAACTGGAGAGGGGAGGAGAGAACAGAGAGTAAGTAGTCAAAAAGAATGGAGAAGCAAGAGGGGAGAGCGAATACAACTGCAGAATTCAGGAGCAACACATAATGTTGCAAGCGAGGCTACAAGATGAAGATGGGAACAGCATGATTCAGGGTCACCATGAGTACAAGATGCAAAGGAAGTCCAGCATGAGGGTTGAGAAAGGGTAACGCACCATGAATCAAAGATTCAATCTTTGGCTCTCCATCTTGCCAATGCGTTTTGGATATTTCCACATGTCCTTCTTCAAGGGCTATACAGCTGTCCTTTCAATTAGTCTAAATCAATTCTTCGACCTACCTACAGAAAATAATAATATGCTTTACTAATTTGATCACCTTCCTGGCCATACCTTCACATTACTCAAAATAGGTCATAACACTAACCTCTTGTTGCTCATCAAATTCACTTGCTGTGTATCCATAAAACAAAAGAGATGTTATTATGATGTAATATACAAGCTATTATGATTTAATACACAAGCTGTTTTTGTAAAGAGTTATCACTCTATATATACAGAAATGATGATGTAGCAATCAATATGATGGGATGTGCAAAAATGTGAAATAATAAATGTTATACTTTGAATGTAATATTTTTCTTTACATTATCTTACTTTGATACTGCATTTGTCACTGTCTAGAGGGTGGATTCCCCAAAGGAGTGCATTCGGATTACCTGTTGGTAACAACAGGTCACTGCATTGCAATTGTTTCGATTATCCCTTGGCCTGGGTTCATATCCGATTGCACCTAAAGTTTGTGAACATCTAATATGAAAAATAAGAATGATTGATTTAAAGTAGTGCACTGTGAGAAACCAGAGGGTTTTTCACCC
This sequence comes from Ambystoma mexicanum, assembly GCF_040938575.1. NCBI lineage: Eukaryota > Metazoa > Chordata > Amphibia > Caudata > Ambystomatidae > Ambystoma > Ambystoma mexicanum. The sequence continues at coordinate 1,144,631,264 of NC_090923.1, read as the reverse complement.
GCTAGGATGTCTCTCTCAGGTGGCCAGGGCATGGCCATCGCCTTTGGATCCAGACCTGCGGGATGGACCAGTGCGGAAGGATCATCTGGGGGAGGGGTCTTTGGGGATTGGGGGTGAGGAAGCCGATGGTGAGACACGGTATTCCCCCTTTTTTGTTCATCTACCGCATCCTATTTTTTAGGATACTCCGAGGTCCCAATCCCCCCTTTTTATACAAACACTGGGCCGAGGAAGAGGGTGATTGAGAGTAACAAGACTAAGGGGCTCATTATGACCCTGGTGGTAAGGGGTTAATGGGGCCGGTAGAGCTGCCGGCCCATTAACCCCCTACCGCCGCATTACGAGGTTTGCTCGCGGGACCCGCTAAGGACGCCTGGTTTAACCAGGCGTCCTTAGCGGGTCCCGCGAGCAGACCAGCATGCTAACAACGGGCCCGTCAGTAACGGGCCTGTTGTTAGCATGCTCCCCATTCCCATTGAGCCCGATGTATTATCTGAATAGCGATTAGCTCAGTTAGAGATATAAAGAAGAATGCACTAACCTGCACATCCAGCTGTAACGGGGAAGGGCAAAGGTACTGATGACTGCGAAGGCTTCCCTATAAGCCCAATCACTCCCCACCCGGATTGAACAACCAGGAGAAGGGGGGACTGTGCCCCCAGGGAAACCCTCTATGGGAAAAAAACCTGCGCGGCACTGAAGACACTGGTTCTGGGCTGGATTCAATGTCCTGGAATCTTACGGGAACTGTGATGCTGAAGTACGAGCTTGGTCGGGAAGAGTTCTGTAGAAATGAGAAAGAGCTGATGAGAGAGAGGTAAAGGTCGGAAGAGGAGAATCCCACAGAAACCCTGCGCCTACCTATATCTGCCTCGGATGTTCTAACGCAGACAAATTGCACTCCATGTATCAAGGAACTCGGAAGGCTGAAGGGATGGAAGGAACACTCCTGGAAGGTACGGAAGAGGAGGATGGTTAGTAGAATAGTAGCAGGTAGCAGAATGGCGGATCTTGGAAGAGAGAAGAGGAAAGGACCTGAAAGTAAGTACCATAGAATGAAAGCAATTGTACTAGATTCGGATAGAGGTCCGGAGATACTCTGTAGGGGGTCTCGGCGGGTGAAATCAAAGAATCCCTGAATTCTGGAAGATTCAATGCTAAAGCACACAAGAGGGAAAAGAGTTAGCAATCGAACACAAGTCAGAGAGTAAAGATCCCTAGAAGGCGATCACTTACGAAGCGTCTGTGCTAGTAGCGACACGCTGAGGCAAAGCAATCGGTTCCTTATATCCGGTCACATGACCCGCTGGCGGCATCTGTGAAGTACGTGAAACTAGGCCGGCACTCAAAGAATAGCAAGAAAGAGACACCACCATGCTGGGGGGATTCACAAATGCGGAACGGCTCGTCCTGCCGCGATGCCACAAGGACCAACGTTTATAGCAGGTTGTAACAGTATGCCCCCTCCGCAAAGGCGTGGAACCCGGCTTTCCGGGATGCAGCCGGAAGAACCTGCGAACCAAATGAGGGGCATGAACCCCTGAAGCTGGTTCCCAGGACCTATCAGCCGGAGAAAACCCCTTCCAATTGATCAAGAACTGAAGACGCCCCCTGTGGTAATGGGAATCACAAATAGCAGCCACTTCGAATTCAAGTCCCGTAGCAGTAGATACCGGGGGAGGACGAGAAACAGGGGAGCGTAGAAAACGATCAGGCACTCCCATCTTAATCTGGGAGAGGTGAAACACAGGATGTATCCGAGACCAAGAAGGAGGCAGTGAGAGTCTGATTGCTGCTGTGCCCACCAGGGACACCACCCTGAAGGGACCAAAGAACCGGGGAGACAGCTTAGAAGGAACCAAATGGCGAGGAAATACACTGTCGGCAATCGACTCCTTTGGAGCTGGCCTTCGATGGCAATCCGCAATCTCCTTGGCCCGATCCTGAGCCGAGTGAAGAGCCCTGTGGGCAACTAGATGACCCTGTTGAATGTTTGCAACAAGCCGGTCCACTCCGGGAAAACAGGAAGGAGTGGGTGAAATGGTCGGAACGTAAGCTGGATGGTAACCATAAGTGCAATAGAAAGGGCTGGTCTTCAACGCCGAATGCTTGGCGTTATTATAGGCGAATTCCGCCAATGGTAAGAGATCAACCCAGTCGTCTTGGGCCGCTGATACGAAACAACATAAATAGCATTCCAGTGTTTGATTCAAGAGTTCTGTTTGCCCGTTAGTCTGTGGGTGATACCCTGAGCTCAGTGCCCTTCTGATTCCCAAAAAGGAGCACAACTTCTGCCAAAAAAGGGAGATATACTGGGGTCCCCGGTCCGACACGATTGTGTCTGGTACCCCATGACGTGAGAAGATATCAGAAATGAAGACTCTGGCCATCTGGTCTGCATTAGGAAGTTTAGACAAAGGGGTGAAGTGAGCCATCTTTGTGAAATAGTCTATCGTAACCATAATCACAGAGTGATGAGAGGATTAGGGAAGATCCACTATGAAATCTCTAGAGATCCTCTACCAGGGTCTTTCGGGGATAGGCATTCGGGTAAGTAATCCCAACGGAGGCTGTCTAGGTGATTTGGACTGCAGACAGGTAACACACACAGAGACATAGTCATGCACATCTGAGAGAAGATCAGGCCACCAGAAATGACGTTGGATGAGATCTAACGTGGACTGATATCCACGATGTCCAGCTACTTTAGAATCATGGCACATATATAGTACCTCCTTCCGAAGGGTGGTGGAAGGTACTAATACTTGCTCCTTATGAAAGAAAATTCCATTGCTCCTCGTTAATTGGTATCTCCGTTCGAGATCTTCACAGGACTGAAGATGTAGAATTGTGTCCTGCTTAACGGTCTGGAGAAAATCAGTTAGTACTGAAATGAATCGAGCCCTGGGAAACAGACTCTCTGGGCTAAACCTAGCCATAGGATGGTCCTTCCGAGATAGAGCGTCGGCTCTAAGATTTTGGCTTCCCGGTAAGAAGGTGAATATAAAACGATAGGGGAGGAAAAAGTGTGCCCAACGTGCTTGACGACTATTAGTAGTCTGGGCCTGTTGAAGCACTTTCAGGTTTTGATGATCAGTACGGACTTCTACAGGGAATGGAGACCCCAATAACAGATGTCTCCACTCCGCAAATGATCTCTTGATGGCCAGTAGTTCTTTTTCCAGTACCGAGTAGTTTACTTCCGAGGGATTAAAGGTCTTTGATAAATAGGCAACTGGAAACTCCACACCTTGGCTGGATTTCTGCAGGAGGACTGCTCCCAAAGCATAGTGAGATGCGTCAGTCTCTAGAATGAACTTCTTGGACTGGTCAGGGATAGACAAAATTGGGGCAGAGGAAAACAATCTTTTCAGTTTATCAAAGGCCTCTTCCGTCTTTGAATCCCAAGAAAAAGGTACATCTTTTTTCAACAATCTTGTGATGGGAAGAATGATGTCGGAAAAACATGGGATGAATTTACGATAGAAATTTGCGAAGCCCAGAAACCGTTGTATCTCTTTCATGCTTTATGGAGATGGCCATTCCAATACGGCCGATACCTTTCTGGGGTCCATCGACACTCCCTGAGCCGATAGCACGAACCCTAGATAATTGACCTGAGTTTTGTGGAATTTGCATTTCTTCGGTCTAGGACTACTTTCACATGCCGGATGTGATCTGTTTCATTTGCTGAGAAAACCAATATGTCGTCCAAATATACAATCACATAGTGCAATAAGATGTCTGCAAACAAATGGTCCATGAATCCTTTAAATATGGCTGGGGCATTTGAGAGGCCAAAAGGCATTACCTGATACTCATAATGCCCAAAGGGTGTTCGGAAGGCTGTCTTCCATTAATCTCCGGGAGCGATACGGATGAGATGATAAGCCCCTCGGAGATCCAATTTTGTGTACATGGAAGCCCCTTGCACTGCTTTGAGAATGTCTGGAATTAGGGGCATCGGATATTTGTCTGGTACTGTGATCCTGTTGAGGCCTCTATAGTCGATACAAGGTCGGAGCTCCTCTGTATCTTTCTTTGGAATAAAGAACAGAGATGCCCCAGCAGAGGAGGTGGATTCAGTAATTAGGCCTAATGTTTTACGTCGTTCCTTTTCATTCAACGATAATGGACCTCGAGCTGTCCCAATCTGCATAGGCTCTTCTGTCTGTGGTGTCTTGCTAGGTGTTTGGTAGTGCTCGGATCGTGGACGAAACCCCTTTGCTTTCTTTCTTTCAGCTAATCTCTCTTGGAGACGATAGTCCATCTGCATGGTGATGGTGATCATGTCAGCTAATTTGGCAGGACGGGGAACTCTGGACACTTCGGCCCTCATTACGACCCTGGCGGATTTATTCCGCCATCGGCGGACTTTTCCGCCATGGCGCAAAGTCCCTTTACGCCATGGCGGATGGCGGACTTACCGCCCCATTCCGAGGTCGGCGGGGCGGTAAGTCCCCATTGACCCATTTACCCTTCCCCATTCCCATTTCGGCCCCATAGGGCTCAATGGGAGTGGGGAAGGTGTTAATTACGCCACCGTACACTACGGTGGCGTAATTAACACCGAGGTCCCATAGCGCCATGGATTTTTACGCCCGCAAAAAGCGGGCGGAAAAATGACCATGGCGCTCTGGGAACTCGGAATTGGCGGTAAGGGGTCGGCGCAGCTAACGCTAGCCTAAACCCCTTACCGCCAGGGTCCTAATGAGGGCCTTCATCCTTTAGCTCCTCAGTGAGTCCTCTTCGGAATAACGTAAGAAGAGTGTCGTCCGTCCAATTAGTTTCAGAGGATAACTGTTTAAACAAGGTAATGTAAGTCAGGAGATCCTCTTTCCCTTGCCTAAGATCGAGGAGTTTCTCATGAGAGGCCACTGATATCTCTTGCCTGTTAAACATGGACTTAAGGCTGTTAGTAAAGTGTTACGAAGTTCGTTGGTCGTGTAGAGTATGAACAACCCCTCTGTCCCCAAGAAACACCCTGACGATAATAGATATATTGTCAGTGTGAATATTAAGGCCCCAGGTGGAAGTCCGGAAAACCAGGACGCGGGAACAGCCGGAAGAACCCCTTGAGCGCTGTAAGGCAAGGTACAGTGGTTAAGTAAAGAAACAGGGCCCGAATACCTCCATGTGCATAAACCCAAAATACCAGAATACCTGTGAGATCTTGGGTCAAGGCGTGGGTCTCCTAGCTGTAGCTTGAACGAGCTGTAGGGTAGAACAGGTAACCACCTATTTGCAGGATCGAGGTCCTAGCCAATGAAGGGTTAAGCAAGAACAATCCGTGGAGCAGGCGAGGGTCGTAGTAGGCAAAATCCAAAAGTACTTGAAGGGTTAAGCAAGAGCAATCCGTGGAGCAAGCGAGTGTCGGTAACAGGCAAATCCAAGAGTACTTGAAGGGTTAAGCAAGAGCAATCCGTGAAGCAAGCGAGGGTCGGTAACAGGCAAATCCAAGAGTACTTGAAGGGTTAAGCAAGAGCAATCCGTGAAGCAAGCGAGGGTCGGTAACAGAGCAGGTCCTTGAACGAAGAGAGAACGTCACGTGATCCAAAACGAAACAGCTGTGAAGCAACGCCTTCGGTTCACAGACTCCTTTTATCCCTGGAAGGGACGCACGTAGAGTCACGTGTGAAGCGAACCGAAAGCGTTGCAATGCTGCTAGGCAACCAAAGTCACGTGATCCGTGTAGCGCCGGGAGGCGCCGGTCTCCGCAAGGGATGTGAGTTCCTGAAATGACGGAGCCTCCAGTTGATCTGCCACCACCGTGAAGGGCGATAAACACCCGCTCCCCCAAACATGCCATGCCGTGCCCTGATGTGTGCGACGTGAGTGTGGGACATAATGCACGAGTGTCGGGGAGTGCGGGAATGGATAGATAAGGAGGGGCGAGCGGAAAGGTGTGTCCGTGGTCTAGGAAGCGGTGTGACAGAATCCCCCCTCAAAGGCCCACGAGCCCGTGGGCTAGTAGGATTGTCCCTATGAAACCGAGAAACCAGAAGCGGAGCTCGGACATCCCGGGGGAGAACCCAAGAGCGATCCTCGGGACCATAGCCCAGCCAGTCCACCAGGTATTGAAGACGACCCCGATGGAAACGGGACCCAAGGATGGCACTGACTTCATAAACATCCTGGGAAGCCACCGAGACAGGAGCGGGCGGGACCAGGACACGGGTAGGAGCAAGGTAAGGTTTAAGGAGAGAAGTATGGAAGACCGGGTGAATCCTCCAAGAAAGGGGAACCGAAAGCTTGAGAGCCACGGGATTCAAGACCCTGGAGATCCTATAAGGACCCACAAAACGAGGCAACAACTTGCGACATCCAGGGATCCGCAAATGCCTGGTCAAAAGCCACACCCGGTCGCCCACCTGATACTCCGGGGCTGCAGCCCGTTTGCTGTCAGCCTTTGTCTTCATAACTGTCTGGGCCTCACGGAGATGGACCAAGGTCTGGGCATGGACACCGGCCAGATCACGAACACAGGCATTAGCAGCGGGAGTAGTAGAGGGGAAATCAGGAAGTGGAAGGGCACGTGGGTGCTGCCCGTATAGTGCATAAAAGGGCGAGAAACCAGTGGTCGAATGACGGGAGTTATTATACGCAAATTCAGCAATATACAGCAGTTTGGCCCAGGAGTCCTGGTACTGGAGGGACAAACACCGCAAGTACTGCTCCAGAGCCTGATTCACCCGCTCGGTCTGCCTGTCGCTTTCGGGGTGATAAGCCGAAGAGAAGCGAGCATCGATCCCCAGAAGTTTGGTGAGAGCGCGCCAGAAACAGGACGTGAACTGTGATCCACGGTCTGATACGATGACCTGCGGTAAACCAAAGAGGCAGAAGACAGATCTGAAGAACAAGCGAGCCAGGGTTGGAGCAGAAGGTATACCAGTACAGGGGATAAAGCGGGCCATTTTGGTGTACGAATCGACAATAACCCATATGGTATCATAGCCCTGTTTGCGGGGTAGGTCAGTGATGAGATCCATCGAGACGGTGTGCCATGGTCTGGGAGGTACGGGTAGCGGTAAAAGTAGCCCTAAAGGCCGTCCTTTGCGGGGTTTGCATTGGGCACATATGGAACAAGTGTTGACGTAATGTTCGACATCTTTTCTCATGGAAGGCCACCAGCACCAGCGTTGCAACAGGTCCAGAGTACGCTGTTGCCCGGGATGGCCGTTTACAGCAGCATCGTGTGACCATGTTAACGCCTGGTTGCGTACGTCACACGTAGGAAGGAACAATTTGTCGTGAATAAAAGGTAACCCCTCGTGAAGGGCAATGTCCCATTCGTTGAGTGCCTGAGGATTCTGGGAAACCCAACGCCTGATGTCAGTAAGCATGGTGGGGGATGGAGTACAAGTACAGATGACATGGCCCTCTCCTAGTAGTGTGTCGGGGTACACGGACAAGGACTCCCCTCCGGGAGAACGGGATAAGGCATCAGCCTTGCCATGAATGCGACCTGGTCTGTGTTTGACCACAAAATCAAACACGGCAAAAAACAAATGCCACCGCACCTGTCTGCTGTTTGCACATTTCAGAGAGGCCAGGTCCTGTAGGTTTTTGTGGTCTGTATATACCACTGTCTGATGTTTTGCTCCCATGAGATGATGACGCCACGTTTGTAAAGCATCCTTGATGGCCAATAGTTCTTTTTCGGTTACTGTATAATGTGATTCGGCCACCGAGAACTTTCGTGAGTGATAGGCCACTGGATGTAGACAACCGGTAGTCGGGCACGGTTGAGACAATACTGCGCCTAGAGCAAACTAGGAGGCATCTGCCTCCAGTACGTAGGGGAGATCGGGATCAGGATGCTGCAAAACAGGGGCGGACACGAACCTGGCCTTGAGTTCCTCAAAAGCCTTCTGATGAGCGGAGGTCCAAGTGAACGGGACAAGGGGGCTGGTCAGAGCGGTCAGTGGAGAAACAATAGAAGAGAAGCCGACGATGAATCGCCGGTAGAAATTTGCAAAGCCGAGAAAAGATTGAAGTTGTTTCAGATTAACGGGAGTCGGTCATTCCGTGACGGCATGGACCTTAGATAAATTCATGGACAGGCCTCCAGGGGATATGTGAAACCCCAGAAACTCCACTTCCTTGGAATGAAATAGACATTTTTCAGGTTTGGCAAATAAGGCATTAGCCTTAAGGCGAGAGAGCACTTCCCTAACATGCCCGACGTGTTCCTCCAGGGAGGATGAATAGATCAGAATATCGTCCAGGTAAACCATCACGAACGTATCTAGGATGTCCGAGAATACGTCGTTGATAAAACGTTGGAACGTGGCAGGAGCATTACAAAGCCCGAAGGGCATTACAGTGTATTCGAATAAACCCTGTCGGGAGCAAAACGCCGTCTTCCACTCATCCCCAGGCCGCATACGAATTAGATTGTATGCCCCTCTGAGGTCCAGCTTGGTAAAAACAGATGCTGTAGTCAACCTGTCCAGTAGCGTGGATATGAGCGGAAGAGGGTACCTGTTTTTTATGGTGATGGCATTTAACCGTCTGTAGTCCACACATGGACGGAGATCACCCTCCTTTTTTGGCACAAAGAATATCGGACTAGCAGCCGGAGAACAAGAAGGACGTATGTGACCCAACTCCAGAGCCTTTTGTATGTACTCCTTAAGGGCTTGCTCCTCTGACCGTGACAACGAATAAATCCTACCCCTGGGTATAGGAGCATCCGGAACCAGGTCAATCGGACAATCGTACGGTCTATGAGGGGGAAGGCCCTCAGCAGTGGCCTTATCGAACACCATGTGAAAATCGTGGTAGGCCGCAGGTATGTCGGCTGTGACAGCCCCCACAGTGTGTGAAAGCACAGGGTCCGAAACACTGTCGTTGATATGGGTGGCAGCCATGGCACCAAGAATCGTGGCAGGAGTGGACAGTGAATCTGTGTCGATGAGACAGAAATGTTGACACACATCCGATTCAAACGTGACCTGTCCGTTGCCCCAATTGATCAATGGGTTATGTTGTCGTAACCATGGTATTCCCAGTATGATGCCGAACAGTGGTGTATTAATCAAATCAAACGCCAGGGTTTCTCTATGGATGTTTTGAATCACCACTTCCATAGGAGCAGTTTGGAACCTGATCGGGCCGGAAGATAGCGAAGTACCGTCCACAGCATGCACTGGTTCCGGATGTTCCTTCCTAACCAGGGGCAGATTGAGACGACGGGCCAGGGAAATATCGATGAAACAACCAGTGGCCCCAGAATCGATCACAATATGGACTATGTGTTTGATCTCCCCAGTGGGTTTTAGCAGGGCATGGACCACTATCGGTCTAACAGGGCCAAAGGCAGGTTCGGAGGGGGTCGAAGACAGGCTCGCCGGTGCCCCCTGTGTCATGGGCGAGCCTTCGGAAAACCCGATGTTTTGTTCTGGGGGCGTCGGGGGCATTCCCTTACAAAGTGTTCGTTTAACCCGCAATAAAAGCAGGCCTTGTCGTTTCTCCGGCGTTCTCGTTCGGATGGGGTTATCGGACTACGGATACCTCCTATTTGCATGGGTTCAACAGGGGCGGTGGATAGGGGATGTCCAGAGTGGGCAGAGAAAGATGTTTCGGCCCTTCTCTCGGATCTCCTTGCGTCTACTTGTAAAGCAAGATCCACCAAATCCGAGAACACTGAGGGAAGGGCAGGAACCACTGAGAGAGCATCTTTCATGGAGTTGCATAGGCCCCGATAGAATACGATTGCTTTTTTCTCCTCTGGCCAGGATGTTTCAGCCGCGAGTTGGTTATACTTAGTGATGTATTCTATCAAAGTGTGTTTGCCTTGTGTTAGATCCAGGAGTTCGAGATCTCTAGAGTGAGCTTTGTATCGTGTATCAAAGACTTTGGCCATTTCTGATACAAGAAGATCGAAGTCATAGAGAGCGGGATGGTCGTTCTCTAGCATCGGATTGGCCCAGGTGGCCGCTACCCCAGACAAATGGGACAGAAGAAATGCGGCCTTAGTAACAGAATCGGGGAACGCTAAGGGTTTGCACAAGAAATGTAACCTACATTGATTGATGAAGGTACGATACTTCCGAGGATCCCCCTGATAACGTTTGGGGGCAGCAAGGGGAACGGGCATAGGAAGCATTATAGGAGTGGGTGCAGGGACCATAACCGGGACTGGTTGGTCTGAGGGGACTGTGTCACCGAATTCAGCATCCGTGGGTAAAGGAAAACGTGTGCTTTGCAGGGCATCCAGACGGTGGTGTATTGCTGCCGTGGCGGTAGTCATGTCGGTCCTAAGAGCCGCCACTGCTTGTAACAAAGCGGTCACTGAATTCCCGGCGGAGGGATCCATACTTTGGACGACCAAAAAAAGGCTTCACAGTCTGTTACGAAGTTCGTTGGTCGTGTAGAGTATGAACAACCCCTCTGTCCCCAAGAAACAACCTGACGATAATAGATATATTGTCAGTGTGAATATTAAGGCCACAGGCGGAAGTCCGGAAAACCAGGACGCGGGAACAGCCGGAAGAACCCCTTGAGCGCTGTAAGGCAAGGTACAGTGGTTAAGTAAAGAAACAGGGCCCGAATACCTCCATGTGCATAAACCCAAAATACCAGAATACCTGTGAGATCTTGGGTCAAGGCGTGGGTCTCCTAGCTGTAGCTTGAACGAGCTGTAGGGTAGAACAGGTAACCACCTATTTGCAGGATCGAGGTCCTAGCCAATGAAGGGTTAAGCAAGAACAATCCGTGGAGCAGGCGAGGGTCGTAGTAGGCAAAATCCAAAAGTACTTGAAGGGTTAAGCAAGAGCAATCCGTGGAGCAAGCGAGTGTCAGTAACAGGCAAATCCAAGAGTACTTGAAGGGTTAAGCAAGAGCAATCCGTGAAGCAAGCGAGGGTCGGTAACAGGCAAATCCAAGAGTACTTGAAGGGTTAAGCAAGAGCAATCCGTGAAGCAAGCGAGGGTCGGTAACAGGCAAATCCAAGAGTACTTGAAGGGTTAAGCAAGAGCAATCCGTGAAGCAAGCGAGGGTCGGTAACAGAGCAGGTCCTTGAACCAAGAGAGAACGTCATGTGATCCAAAACGAAACAGCTGTGAAGCAATGCCTTCGGTTCACAGACTCCTTTTATCCCTGGAAGGGACGCACGTAGAGTCACGTGTGAAGCGAACCGAAAGCGTTGCAATGCTGCTAGGCAACCAAAGTCACGTGATCCGTGTAGCGCTGTGAGGCGCCGGTCTCCGCAAGGGATGTGAGTTCCTGAAATGACGGAGCCTCCAGTTGATCTGCCACCGCCGTGAAGGGCGATAAACACCTGCTCCCCCAAACATGCCATGCCGTGCCCTGATGTGTGCGACGTGAGTGGGGGACATAATGCACGAGTGTCGGGGAGTGGGGGAATGGATAGATAAGGAGGGGCGAGCGGAAAGGTGTGTCCGTGGTCTAGGAAGCGGTGTGACATAAAGGCTGGATACGAATCCAGGATCGCATTTCCCGAGGTAACTAATTGGGTTGCCCATGCTAATGCAGGGCCGGAAAGTTGAGAAATCAAAAACCCCACTTTATCCTTATCTGTAGGGAAATATCTTGGTTTGAATGTAAACTGTACTGTGCAACTATCCAAAAATTCTTTTAATTTATGAGGATTTCCATCAAATTTCCCCGAAGGCAGAGATTTCGGAGGGTTCTCAGGGGCTACTCGAGCTATTTGATGACAGAGCTGCGCATTATCCTGCTTGACACTTTGCAATTCCATAGACATGGACTGCATGGCGGCCATGAGTTGTTGCATTTGCTGTTCCATGGTCACTTGCCAGATGTACCAAAAAATATTCTTTAGGGCGTTGCTATCTGATATCTGAATAGCGATTAGATCAGTTAGAGATATAAAGAAGAATGCACTAACCTGCACATCCAGCTGTAACCGGGAAGGGCAAAGGTACTGACGACTGCGAAGGCTTCCCTAGAAGCCCAATCACTCCCCACCCGGATTGAACAACCAGGAGAAGGGAGGACTGTGCCCCCAGGGAAACCCTCTATGGGAAAAAAACCCTGGGCGTCACTGAAGACACTGGTTCTGGGCTGGATTCAATGTCCTGGAATCTTACGGGAACTGTGATGCTGAAGTACGAGCTCGGTCGGGAAGAGTTCTGTAGAAATGAGAAAGAGCTGATGAGAGAGGTAAAGGTCGGAAGAGGAGAATCCCACAGAAACCCTGCGCCTACCTATATCTGCCTCGGATGTTCTAATGCAGACAAATTGCACTCCGTGTATCAAGGAACTTGGAAGGCTGAAGGGATGGAAGAAACACTCCTGGAAGGTACGGAAGAGGAGGATGGTTAGTAGAATAGTAGCAGGTAGCAGAATGGCGGATCTAGGAAGAGAGAAGAGGAAAGGACCTGAAAGTAAGTACCATAGAATGAAAGCAATTGTACTAGATTCGGATAGAGGTCCGCAGATACTCTGTAGGGGGTCTCGGCAGGTGAAATCAAAGAATCCCTGAATTCTGGAAGATTCAATGCTAAAGCACACAAGAGGGGAAAAGAGTTAGCAATCGAACACAAGTCAGAGAGTAAAGATCCCTAGAAGGCGATCACTTACGAAGCGTCTGGGCTAAAGGAGTAGCGACGCGCTGAGGCAAAACAATCGGTTCCTTATATTTCCGGTAACATGACCCGCTGGCGGCGTCTGAGAAGTACGTGAAACAACTAGGCCGGCACTCAAAGAATAGCAAGAAAGAGACGCCACCATGCTGGGGGGATTCACAAATGCGGAACGGCACGTCCTGCCGCGATGCCACAAGGACCAACGTTTATAGCAGGTTGTAACACTATGGGGGCTCGAATGGGGATGGGTTCCTGGAATGGGGAAATACCGGGCCCTCCAAGCTCAGAATGGCCCAGTATTTCCCCATTCTAGGAACCTGGTACCCGGAATGGGGGTAGCCATGCCGCAAATACCGACATGGCTACCTCCAAGGTCGTAATGACCTCCTAACTCTCATACATCGTACTGGACATGTCCCGTGAATTTGGTCTTTCGAAGTCAGGCACTTGACTTCAAGTGCATACACCTGATACCAATTAGCTCTCCTCACACGGATAAAAGGCAACACCTAAAGATACAATCTGACCAAGTTTGAATACAAGTATGAGCAGAACTTCTGGGATGAAGGCAAACCTACTGGAGCAGAGCAGCAGACCAAGGGACGAGAGCTGCACGTAGAAAACCCCAAAAGTTCCCTACTGTAGGTTGTTGCCTCCGACAGGCCGCGTATGACACACGGAGAAGGCCAGATCCCACAAGCGAAGACTGCATTGTGTTTCAAGGACACCAGCAAACCTCCCAGGTGAACGGCAGAGTTGGGGAGGCGAGGCCAAGCCTGTGGTACTAACCTTGACTCGTGAATTAGAAATTGCAAAACCCAGAGAAAGATGCACAAAGCCAGTGAATTGGCAAGCAACCGGAGAGACCAGTGTGTGTTAAAGCGTGAAATAGAATCATTATATTGCAAGTAAAGGCTGCACGCCTCTGGATGAGATGCGAAGATAGGCAGACCTGTGAGTGAACTTTGATGTAAAGGACAGCTGTGAAATCTGCGATTCAAAGTAACAGAGTGGTCCGGTGAAAGGAAGTAGCCCATTCAAAGTCTCTGTGAAAGGTACTTTGTTTAAAGCGATAAAGCAAATAAAGCAAGAAAGCGAATGAACAACAAAAGTGAAATAAAGAAGATTCATTCCTAGACAAGGGAAGAGTGAAAGTTAAACCGTGAACTTTCAGTCGAAGTGGTCCTACGGTGGTCTGTAAAGATAGCCACACACATTCGAAAGTCTTCGACATCCGAAAGTGGTTTGAGCCCAACTGAGGGAGACCCGAAGTATAATAATCTTGGGGAAGGGAGCCCCCTTGTAAGTTTGTTTTGCACTTTATCATAAGAGGTCTGAGCTCGACAGAGGGGGACCTACGAGAACTGTGTGTTGAAAGGTCTGAGCCCGACAGAGGAGGATCTTTGTGAACGTTTTGTTTGAAACATTATTTTGGAAGTCAGCTAAAGAGACTTTAACGTGGAAGGCCAGACGGGCCTCAATCCACGGTTATGATCTCTGTATTGTGTTGGAAACCGAGCCAGAGTGTGTCATCCTGCCTACAGGGACCGCCTTACTCCGTGAGGCCTAACGTGGGCAGGAGAGCTGGTTCTACCACATTATCATTTGAACACTGATTTTTCCTTTTGCAAACATTTCTCCTTTTTACACTTTTTTGTACAAGAGATAGGGCAGGCATTAGGTTTTCTTAGCATAGGCCATTTTGATTTGCGTTATTTATTATTTGATGGTTCGAGACTACTCCCATCTTAGTTATAGGGCAAAGTAGGAGTTTCTCCAGCCCTAACTATTTCAATAAAGGTTTTACAACTTGTACGTATTGTGTCAGTGTCATACTTGTGGTACCATGCCTTCCTTACATCACCTCCCATTATTTTCTATCTCTGGTAGCTGGCTCAGTAGCACCATGTCCCCCGAGGACTCCTCATAAGGGACACTAGACGCATATCTGGGCTCTGAGCCTACACAACATCCAGGAACTCTTGAGCACATCTCAAGGCTGTCACACATCTATAACCTTACTTCTAATTAAACCTACAACACATTGCACACCTAACTGACAAGATAATTGATTTGCCCATTATGGACATCTGATCCTTTTCATGGCCATTTGGTCTAAACTTATACTATGGTACATGCAACCAAGCTAATGCTACCAATCAATCCTCATGTTATCGTCCCCTCTCCTTGTCTCCTTTTTGTGTTCTGCTCTCTCTCTGATTTTTCCCGCTGTTGACAATTCCTGCTTTCGTTTTTCCCCTCATTTCCGTGTCATGACACAGACCACGGTCTGCCTTGCACCCTGAGTGGGATGACAGTTCACCCACATGGACAAGGTTTCAGCGCTCTAAGACCACTACGGATGTGAGATGTGCAGTATAAAAGCTAAATAACATAAGATAACATATACAGCGTAATACACATGTCGATAGACCTTAATAAAAAATCAATTCAATAAATACATTTTACCAATCCTAAACTTCATTACACACAGAAAGTCCAACACACTAAAACACAGTTAAAACAATCTTAGCTGGGGAGATCAGGGATTGAAGGTTGTACTACCAGAACACATTAAAAAAGACATGTCCGGATTGCTCGCTACTAACTCCTTGGAACCCAATATTATCATCAAGAATTCCATAGTACACCCAGATGTAACAAAGATTTCTGGTATACAAACCCCCAGCACTACCAGGAATAGCTAATGAGCAGCTAACACAATTTCTCCCAGCAGGAGCCATAACCATTAATACATTTGGTGGAGCTGGAACACACATCCATACGACTGACAAGATGGCAAAGGCACGATGTGGAGGGACACAAAGATATCCGGATGTGGCCTTGAGACAATTGAATCATCCCTTGGGCGGCACCTAAAGGGGCAACAGGAGATTGTAGGAGAAATGTTGTGTGCATGATCAATGTACCCAAGCTGACTGGCACAAGGAACATATTAATCTATGGATTTGCTTACTAATAAAGGTATTCACCTGATAAACTTGAAACAGGGTTCTCTCTCAGTTATAACAGACTACATCGTTTGATGCAAGATAGCATACGACCCAGGTTTGACCAACCTGGACAACATCTGGATTGAACTTTGGAGATGGACATCTAGCCCATGGCCTGCACAAAAATGGAATATCGAACATATCCCCTATCAGGAACTAAGATTAAACTTGGAGGCACACAGCCACTTATACCAGAATCTCATGATGATAACCAATCAAAATTGCTGGACTCTTATGTAAACCATACGTGGAAGAGTATGCCACTCCATTTTGACTGTAACATGCGTAGTAGCATTGGAGTGCTGCCTAGCGGCCAAACTTTAGGCGACCATGATAGGGTGGGCTTGAGGACATTGATTAACTAGCAAAATCTTGAATTTATACTGGTTCTACTGATTCCTCGGACGAGTCCTCGTCCCACCAGCAGCATGGAGCTCTAAAATTATTATCATGGAATATTGCCGTGCTGTGGAAAAACATGTTTGACAATGAATGATGCTATTATTTTGTAAGAAACTACAGCATATTATGTTTCCAGGAGACTTGGGCTCTACTCACTTTACACATGCAAGGCTACGAGACCCAGTTTGTTCCCCGCAACAAAGGGCCTTGCGGTAGACCTAGTGGTGGCTTATTAGCTTGGATCAAATGTTCCCTGAACACTAAGACTAGGGAAGGTGTTAAAGCCTGTCATGATCTGCAGGAGTTGTTGATAGAAATGTCATCAGGCTTCAAATTCCTGCTGATGAAAATCTACAATGGGCCTAGTAATAAAAATGGCCCTGGACTAATGAATTTGGTTAAAGAATGAATTGAGCTGTGGAGGGGAGTACACAAACAAGAATTGCGTATTATTCTCCTAATTGATTTCAATTCTCAGTTCAGACCTCTTATCCCATTGTTTGAAAATATGGCAGACGAGGACACTACCTGGGGTATCCCTGACTTAGTAGCTGAACCTCCTAAAAGAAACAGTAAGTGTGCACTTGACATGGCAAGAATCCTTTTTTATCTAGAACTACGTGCATGCAACGGGAGGGCTAGGGGGGATAGGCCAGCGGTTCTAACTTATGTGTCTGGTCTTAAGTGCTCTCACATGACTACATTTTGATAAATGCGAATGACAGGTCTGATGTGGATAACCTTGTTGTACTAGATCGATCAGAGAGCGATCATCAATATGTTGCATTAGAATACTCCCTGAATCAACTGTTTAATCTCGAATCTAGATGTCATCCCACTGTATTTGAGTCAACTGTTTAATCTCGAATCTAGATGTCATCCCACTGTATATGAGTCAACTGCTTGTATATTGAATCTAGATGTCACGCCTTTGCACCCGAGAAAACTGTTTTATATCGAACCTATTGATCTTTGAGCCAAGTGTTCCCACGTGCAGTCCCATTGCACTCTAGTCTATTGCTCACACTGAAATATGTGCTGCCTATTGATTTTTGAGTCAAGTGTTCCCATGTGCAGTCCCATTGCATTTTAGTCTATTACTCACTTTGAAACTATGTGTTGCCCCACTGTATTTTAGTCACTCATTATCACTGCTAACCTAGGTGATGCCCACTACACTTGAAGCATTTGTTCCCATGCGTACTTGTTTTACCCCGATAGGCTGACCTACATAGCACTGTTACAGCTTGATTTGCCCACCCTACCACGACAACACCACAAGATGCAAACCTTACGAGTCACACTAGCCCTTCTCACACTAACAGCATTCCTAGTTCACAAACACAGGATCGCTCCAGTCCCCGCCATTAATTACACTACCCTTCAACTCAGGGCTCTCTCTCCCACCATGACACAGACACATCCTCAACCACTAACGAGCCACAATGACCAACTTGAAGAACACCAACAGCCCTGCTCATTCAAGTCCAAACCATGCAACACCACATCCAGAAATGCCAGACTTTGAGCCAGACTTGCTAAAATATATGAACCTCTCGCTAGAACGTTGACCTCGTCCAACCGTAGCAAGCCTACACCTAATAGGAGTACAGAAAAACTTCACAACCCAAACCTCAAAACACAGAATGTACGCATGCACTCCCCTGCCATGACCCAAGAAAAGATACGCACACCTCCATCCACCACCACCCACCTTAAAGGTGCTTTAATTAACGCCAGATCCATGATTGCTCATACCATTGAGATTGCTGATCTCATTCAGACCGAAAACCTCGACTTCGTGGCCATTACGGAATCCTGGCTTCATGCCGCTGCAGGACCTGCCATCATGTTAGCGATCCCTAATGGTTACACCATCCTATGATCAGACCGAAGCGAAGACCGTGGAGGAGGCATAGCCCTTATTGTCAAATCCAACCTATCTACCAGGATAGTCCCAGCTAATGACACTAAATCCTGCGAAAGCCTAACAGCCAAATTAGCTATTAACAACTCCCAAACCCTCACCATCCACTTGATTTATAGACCCCCAGGCCCTATCGGAACCTTTGAGGAGGACATTTCCATCACTCTATCTCATAACCTAAAAAATTCATCACAGGCCATCCTCTAAGGGGACATTAACCTGGGCTTCAACGACCAAAACGACCCACATGAAAGCAGAGTGGTTAACCTACTCTCTGAACTAGGCTTCTCACAAAGAGTACTTCACCCTACCCATAACAAAGGCAGAATACTTGATTGGGTGGCAGACCACAATTGCAACGCCTCCATCCTATCGATCTCCCCGCAAATCTGGACAGACCACCACCTTATAACATTTGCTCTTGAAACGGGCAGACCTACTCCTACCTTAGCCCAGCCAGCTCCATCCATCCCGACAAGGAATAAGAGAAAAATCATCCCAGATAACCTACTCCCGCTCATCCTCCCCACACTCAATTCACTACCAGACAACCTGGACCCCGAAACTCTAGTGAATGAGTATAACAAAATCATGGCCTCTGGACTGGACTCAATTGCACCACTCAAAATGAGACAAAGCAAACCTAAAGCCCACCTCAACTCCTAGTACACCCCCCACCTGAAAACACTTCGCACCAAAAAAAGACAATCTGAGGTCGCATGGAAACTACAACCTTCTGAAGAAAATAAAATCACTCTGAGGGATATATCTACCCTCTACAAAAAGGAAATATTGTCGGCAAAACGAGAAAACTATAACACTAGAATAGCCCAAGCCAACTCTAGCATGAAGGAACTCTTTATCATCCTAAAGGAAACAGAATCTCCTATCCCAGTGCCAGACAATTGTGTCAAAGACAAACTATGGTGCACCAATATATATATATATATATATATATATATATATATATATATATATATATATATTTTTTTTTTTTAAGAATTTTTTATTTTGAAAAATAAACAATACAAACCAAACTTGCAGCATTATTTACAATAAACTCGTGAATATCAATTAATGCTCATTACTGCTCCCCAAATCCCCCCCCCCTCAAGAGCTTATTTGCATTTCTAGTTCTGTATCCGCTGCGTGTGGCTGGGTACCGCTTCCTTCCGAAGCTGCAGGATCCACTACTGTGCCAAACAGTCCTGTTATTAACATTCTCCAAGCCATCAGGTTACCTACATCTTGCTCCCCGCAATTGCTACATGCCTCCTGCCACACCACCGTTTCAGCCTCCGCCCATTTTTGCAAGTCCCGCCACCATACCTCTACCCGTGGCTTGTGGCATTGCTTCCAGCCCATGGCTATCCTTCTTTTAGCAAGCACATATGCCAGGTCCCTCAGTTTCCCAAGGTGTTTAGTGTTCCGTGGTCTGGGAAACCCTCCCAACAGGCAGGCCCAGGCCGTATCTATGTTGAGCGGGACCCCTTTATCTGCTAGTTTCCGTGCCACTTCCCCCCAAAAACCTTCAATCACTGGGCAAGACCAGAACATGTGTGTCATATCAGCGTCTTCCTCATCGCATTTTGGGCATGCTTGTCTTCCTGCGTTTGCAAACTTAGATATTCTCTTCGGGGTCATATAGGCTCTATGCGTTATGTATAACTGTATCTGCTGCAATCTAGCATTTCTGGACACTTTCTTGTGGTATCCTATGGCACGTTCCCACATTCCATCGGTCATCTGTGCCCCCACCTCCGCTTCCCAGTCCAGCCTCAGATCAGTCAAATCCTTCCCCACCCGGGTCATCACCATCTCATATAGTCTAGAGATCTCGTGCCCTCCCTCCGATATGTCATATATTGTTCCCATTAGAACGTCTGGCTCTTCCGCCAGTACAGTCTCTGGCCAGGTTTTGCGAATAGTCTGCACTAGCCTAAGATACGTGACATATTGGCCTCCATGCAAGCCTGTCTCTTCTCCCAGGTCTTCGAAATCTTTAATAGCCCCTTCTTGCCATATGTCTCCCAATGTGGCCAGCCCAACCGATTCCCAATAGGTCCTGATTATCATCCTGAGCTGGTTGTCTCCCCTAGCCAAGGCAACCAGTGGCACCTGTGGGGAACACGGGCACGGGTTCTCCATCAGTTGGCATACTCTGTGCCACATCTTCCACCCAAGCAACAGCATACCCGGGCGTTCTTTCATTTCAAGTCTAGGAACCCAGATAATCTCTTTTAGGTAAAACGGGGTGCAGTCCCGCCCAAACAGCCTAGATTCAGGAGTTTCTTCATCAGAGAGCCATTTGGTTACATATTGCAACTGACTGGCTACATAATAGGCCTCAAAATTCGGCAGCTTAATGCCCCCTCTATCATGGAAGTTCTGTAGCTTCCATAGCGCCACTCTATTGCGAGTGCCGTGCCACAGGAAGTCCCTACACATGCTCTTCAGTTTGACAAAAAACTTTTTGGGTATCAGGTATGGTATGTTACTGAAGAAATGTAACAGCCTAGGCAGGACCACCATTTTGAGCATCGCCCCCCGTCCCATCATCGCCAGCGGCAGCTTCTCCCAAAACTTCATATTTGTGCGGATTTTTTTCACAGCCACCTCAGTGTTATGCAAGTGTTCCCCCTCCACAGTATGATACACATCTATTCCGAGGTAGCGGAAGGAATCAGCCGCCCAAGGTACGTACAACACTGGCAGCCGTTCCAGAGGGACTCCTATGTAGCTCCCCAATGGGAACATGCTCGATTTTTGGGGGTTTACCGCTATACCGGACAGTTCTGCATACTTTTCCATGACCTCTAGAATATACTGAAGATTTTCTTCCGGATATTTCAAATACAGTAGCAAATCGTCAGCATATAAGGATATTAGGTGTTTCTCTCCCCCTGCTTCAATACCGACCATGTCATATTGTTGTCTGAGGTACACTGCCAGGGGCTCTAGGGCCAGAATGTATAACATTGGGGATCAGGGGCAGCCTTGTCTGGTGCCTCTACTGAGTTGCCACCTCTCAGATATCACCGATCCTGTGCGTACTCTGGCCAGTGGTTCACTGTACAACAATTTCGCCCACCTAACATAACCCGGCCCCATCCCGTATTCTTCCAGGGCCGCCAGCAACCATGGCCACCTCACTGAATCAAAAGCCTTGACTGCATCTAGGGACACCACCGCCATTTCCCCATCGCTTCTGTTTCCCTCTTCAATCACCCGGTGGAGTCGCCTGTGGTTGTGGTTTGTATTTCTGTTGGGGACTTAACCTGTCTGATCCGGGTGTATCAGTTTACTGATGACCCTTCGTAGCCTATTAGCCAGGACCGCCGTCAAGATCTTGCTGTCCTGGTTCAACATTGACAACAGCCTACAGGAGCCGCAGCAATGCCCTGGCTTGTTGGGCTTGGGGAGCGGCACAATTAGTGCTTCTCTGAGCGTGTCCGGTAGCCGACCCTTCTCAAAAGACTAATTGAGCATCTCTAGCATAGGGGGGAGTACTTCTGCTTTATATATTTTGTAAAACTCGCCCTGGAATCCGTCCGTACCCGGGGTCTTGCAGGTGGGCAGCTGTTTTACCACCTCCTCTAATTCCTCCAGGGTAATCGGTGCGTCTAGTTCCTCCCTTTCTTCATCACTAATCTTGGGTAATTCCATGTCTTTTAGTGTTTCTCTAATCTCCTCCTGATTGTCCCCTCCCCTGTCCTCATATAATGTTCTATAATAGTCCAAGAATGCCTCGTTGACTCCTTCCTGGGTGTCAACCATCTCCCCGTCCTCTCTGGTTATTATCCTAATCGGGGGCCTGGGGGTTTCGCTCTTATATAACCACGCCAACAAGCGGCCAGTTTTATCCCCACTTGCATGTTGCCTCTCGACATACTTTTTGTAGTTAAGGTTGCAGAGCCTTTCCCAAAGCTCCGCACACCTCTGCTGCAACTCGAGTACAAGTTCCGCGTCCCCTCCTGCCCTGTCGCTTTTGCGCTCCAGTTTCTCTTCCGCTTCCTCTAGTTCTGTTAGGACCCCACCCTGTAGGCCTTTTGACTTAGCAATAGCAGCACCCCACAACACCACCTTAAAGGCCTCCCAGAGTGTGCACGCTGAATCTACGCTGCCGGTGTTCACCTCAAAGTACTGTGAGATCGCATCCCTGATGTCTTCCCTGAAGACTGGGTCTCTGAGCGCCTCCGCCCGGAGCGCCACGTCGGTATCCGCGCCCTGGGGCGGCAGTGCTGCCAGGTCAGCACCAGAGGCGAGTGGTCCGACAGGACCCTCGCTCTATATTCTATTTGGGTGGTCTCTATCATCACATCTGGCGTGGCAAAAAAATAATCCAGCCTCGTGTGCAGGTGCTGCGGAGCTGAGTAGTGCGAGTACTGTGTTTCATTAGGGTGTTTCAGTCTCCAAACATCCGCCAGCCCAAAGTCATCTAGTAATGTCTGTAATACCCTGGCCGCCGGGGTGGGCCGATCAATCTTCCCATCAGATCTGTCTGCCTTTGGGTCGAGCACACAGTTAAAGTCCCCCCCCAGATAACCGCTCCCCCCACACACGCGCCCAGATGAGTACATAGGGTTCTAAAATACGTAGCAGTGTTTTGGTTGGGGGCATATGTATTTATAATGCACACCTCTTTATTCTCTACCAAGGCCTTCAATATGACCAACCTACCCTCCGTGTCCACCACCTCTTGTGTGAGTTGGAGCGGAACGTGCGGTGCCACCCAGACTAGCACTCCCCTAGCGTAGGCAGAGTACGGAGAGCCCACTACAGTGCCTCTCCACTTCTTTTGCTGGGTCAGATGTGTTTCCTGCAACAGCGCAATATCAATCCTCTGCCTTTTTAGGTACATCATGACTTTGTTCCTTTTTAAGTAGCTGTTAAGTCCCCTGACAGTCCATGTTACGATCTTAAGGTCTCCCATGGCTCATGAGTGTCTTCCTGCCTCCCATGTAGCGACTCCCCTTTGCCCACGTGATACAGATACAGCCCTCCATGTTTGCTTGTAGCTTCTCGTACCAGCTCAAACTCCCCATAACTATGTACACAATAAATCCCCAACTTCCCTCCCCTCCCCCCACCCATCCCTTCCCCAACATCACACACCCCAACTGCTGCCCAGCTCCATCCTCGGAGCTCAGGCACCCCCACATTTAGCCCTGCAAGCACCGAACGATGCACAGAGCTCAGTAGGGTGAAGTCGCCCTAATGGCCACTTAACTAAAACTGTTGTGGGGTAGAGAGAATCGCTCCGTAAGGCTCCCGTTAAGTCAACATTAACCACAGTGCTTATGACAAATAGTGCAATAGTCTGACCTTCTCTACTGAAGGCTGCGCAAGCGACTATATTCAAGTCCCACGTGCCGCGCCATCTTGCGCACCTTCTTCATGCATCACTTATCTCTTCCGAGCTCTTTCTCCGTACGAACTTCTGACTCCTGGGGACATCCTTGCGCATCGAGCCATCCCATGGCTCCTCCGGGGTCTCAAAAAACAAAGTTTTATGTTTATGAATGACTTTCAATTTTGCCGGATACAGTAACATATATTTGTGGCCCGCCTCTCTCAATCTCCGCTTTACCATCCCAAAGTTCATGCGGCTACACTGCACAGACAGGGTGTAGTCCGGGTAAGCCGTGATGTTTGCCGCTCCTCGTGTGATCGTTCCTCCCTTACGAAAGTGTTCCAATATCCTCTCCCGGTCACGGTAATTAAGAATTTGGCTATCACAGGCCTAGGCGGGTTCCCCGGTGGCGGCCTCCTTGTTAGGGCTCTGTGTGCCCTTTCCACTGCAAATCCTTGGGATAGGGCTCCTCCGGGTATCTCTTGCAGTAGCATGGATTCAATGAATTCCGTGGGATCGTGGCCCTCCGATCCCTCCGGCAGGCCCACGATGCGGATGTTGTTTCGTCGGGCTCGTCCTTCCGCCTCCTCCGCTCTGCTCTCCAAGTTGCCCACTCTTTGTATCAGGGCGTGCAGTTCGGCTTTATGGGAGGCGCAATCCGCAGTGTTCGGGCTGGCTTCCTTCTCAAGGGACTCTGTGCGCTCTGCCAAGGCCCTGACATCCTGTCGGAGTAGGTTAACGTCCTCCTGCACCTCTCCGACCTTCAGGTCAGTGCCGTTTTTAGTTCAGTGATGGCTAGTTCGAGCTTAGATTCCCAGGCCGCCCTTAGGTCCGCAATCGCAGCCAGGATTTCTTGGTTGGCGCCCGAAGTCGTCATGCCGCTTGCAGGCAGCTTGTCCCTGCTCTTGGTAATGTCTTGACCCGGGGACGTCTTAGCGAAGTCGTCTAAGGTGGGCTGTTTCGCCTTCGGCCTCACTGTTCTATTCGACATGACCCAGGGGACCTGTAGTTTGCACAAGTGACAAATGTGCACTCAGTGCGCCCCTTTCGCTGGGTCACCGTGCGGCCTGCTTCTTCCTTTGTTCCGGACCTTGGTCGGCCATTTTGTGTCGTCTTTCGTCTCTGGTGCTCCTTATCTCTTCCGCACCGATCTCTGCCGCCATCCCTCCTGCACCATCCAGAAGTTCACCACGCGTAGCCCAATCATTCACACACCAGCATGTGTATTTTCAGCGGTCGACGGCCAGTCTTCACGCACTTTTTTGCCCGGATCTCGGGAGCTCCTCCAGAACGCGTCCTCCTACATGGCCCTCATAGCCACGCCCCACTGGTGCACCAATATTCAGCTAGCCCTAGCTAACAAAGTGTCAACTCTCCAATCTAAAATTGACAAGAAAAAAAGCCTCACTCAGCTTGGATACGAATCCTAAAATGTCTATCACCCTCCCCCCTAAAAATAACACTGACACTCCTCGCTTCAAGTTCTCCAAAGTTTCTATTATTGAGACTGAAAAAATCATTCTGTCACTCAAACCATCAAACTGTCAGGGGGACCAATGTCCAGCCCAACTGATAAAGGATGCAGCCAGAGACCTGCCTTGGGATAGGCCCGATCTTCAATAGTTTCGTAATCAGGACGTTGAGATAAGGCGTCAGCAATTATGTTTTGTGATCCAGGAACATGACTGATGTGGAACTGGTACTGGGCAAAGAAGAAGGCCCAACGGGCCTGACGACTGTTCCTACACTCCAAGGATTGTAGAACCTGAAGGTTTCGATGGTCCGTGCGAACCTGGACTGGATGTCTAGCTCCCAGGAGTAGATGTCGTCATTCTGTGAAGGCTTGGCGGATGGCTAACAGTTCCTTTTCCAAGACGGAATAATGTGTCTCAATGGGAGTCAGGGTTCGTGAAAGGTAAGCAATGGGGGGTTCCAACTTGTCCTCAAATTCTTGCTTCAAGACTGCTCCTATGGTGTAGTTAGAGGCATCCGTCTCCACTAGGAATGGCCGATTAATGTTGGGTTGGGCTAGGATGGGGGCTTGAGTAAACTTTGTCTTTAGGGGTTGGAATGCCTTGTCTTGAGGTGCAGACCAGAGAAAGGGAGTGTCTTTCTTCAAGAGAGCGATGATCGGTTGAACAATCTCAGAAAAGGTGGGTATGAACTTTTGATAGAAATTGGCAAGCTCCAGGAAGGATTGAACTTGTTTCACAGAAGTGGGAGCCGGCCAAGATAGTATGGCCTTTACCTTCGAATGATCCATACCAATTCCTTCTGGACGAAGGACAAATCCTAGATAATGAACAGAAGTAACGTGAAACAGGCATTTCTCAGGTTAGGCTAGGAGTCTGTGTTCACGTAGTTGTTGTAAGACTGCCTTTACATGCTCTTCATGCTTTAAAAGGTCCTTGGAGTAAATCAAGATATCGTCCAGGTAGACGATGACGGAGAGAAACAACATGTCAGAGAACACCCTATCCATGAATCGTTGAAAGACTGCAGGGGCATTAGCAAGTCCAAAGGGCATGACCAGATATTCAAAGTGTCCAAAAGCTGTTCTAAAGGCTGTTTTCCATTTGTCTCCTTCCTTGATACGAATCAGATGATAGCACCCCTGAGATCCAGTTTCGTGAAGATTACAGCACCTCTCACCGGTACCAGGATATCCGAGATCAAGGGGAAGGGGTAGCAGTACTTGAGGGTGCATTGATTTAATCCACGATAATCGAGGCAAGGTCTAAGTTCCTTGGTGTCTTTCTTGGGAACAAAGAACAGCGAGGCTCCAGCTGGGGATGTCGATGGTCTTATGTTGCCATTTTCAAGGTTGGTATCCAAGTATTCTCGGAGGGCCTTTTTTTCAGGTTCGGATAGGATAAACCTCCTCCCAAAGGGAATCACTGCTGAAGGCTCTGTGTCTATGGCACAGTCTTCAGGTCTGTGAGGGGGTAGAGCCTGAACTATGGCAGTTGAAAACACATCAGCATAACTTTGATAGGCCTTTGGGACCTGAATGATATTGGAAACCATGAGTGCCTCTTGTTGATCTACTGGATTACTTTCAGACCATATCGAGGAGGGATCCGGGGATAAACAATGAGACAGACAATACTCTGAACCAAGAAACGGCGATCCTGCTGTTCAATTGATGTATGGATTGTGTTTCTGCAACCAGGGCATGCCTAGTACCATGGGGTAGTGGGCTGATTTTATAATATCAAACTTGATCAATTCCTGGTGATGGTTTATTGAAAGTTGTATTTCCTTGGTCTGCAGGGATATGGGTCCTGAACTGAGAGGTCTTCCATCAGTTGCCTCCACAGGTTGCATTACACCCCGGGCTTCATATGGAATGTGGTGCGTAAAGACCCAATCTTGATCAATGAATACTCCCATAACGCCACAATCCACCAAGGCTAGGATGAGGTAGGTCTCCTTCTTTGATAACGATAAGAAGACTTGTAGAACCACTAGGTTGTTCTGTCCAGGAGAGTTCAAGGATGGAATAGATGTGGAGCAAACATCTCTCTCCCGACACCTCGCCCCATCTAGGATCGGGAGCTGGCGTTTCCCGAATGCCGTGGAGGGGCTAGAGGACATTCTCTAACCAGGTGTTTATCCGATGCACAATACATGCACAATCCTGTGAGGATCCTTCTCATCCTTTCTTGTGGGGAAATGGGTCCACGGAAGGCTCCTATTTGCATGGGTTCCAGGTCAGTGTCAGGGGTTGGAACATGATCAGTTTTTACTGAAGTCTCAAGAGAACATTTCTGGAAGGGCATCTTGGTCTTTTTTCTCTCTGCCTTTCTTTCCTGGATACAAAAGTCTATCTGCATGGCTAAATCCATAAGAACCTGGAATGAGCTAGGACGAGCCACACTGGCTAATTCATCTTTTATATCCTCGGTTAGGCCCCTACGGTAGAGAGTGAAACTTGCTTCTGAGGACCAATCTGCTTCCTTGGCCAATTGTTTGAATCTTGTGACATACGTTAGCATGTCCTGGGATCCTTGCCGAAAGTCAAGTAGGCGTTCCTGGGCACTATAAACCTGTTTTGGGCAGTCAAACATGGTTTTGAGAGCCTTTATGAATCCGTCATAATCATCTAGGAGGGCATCTCCAGAATTGACTAAGGGAGTAGCCCAAGTCAATGCATTTCCTGCAAGGTGCGAGATCATAAAGCCCACCTTTGCCCTGGAAGTTGAAAAATAATAGGGCTTAAAGGTAAAATGCACCAAACAGGAGTCCAGGAATCCACGAAGGGATTTTGCAGACCCATCATACTTGTCTACGACACCACCCTTTAACACACTCTCTTTTGTCGCGGAATCGCGAGACAAAACAAGTTGATTTAATGCGGCATTCTCCGCTTTTAAGTTCTGCACCTCGGTTGTTAGTTCTTGCATGCCACGCATGAGATCCTGGACGGCCTTTTCCATATCGGTTTCAATATCGGTCGTTCAGCATCTCAAACTGTCGTGAATCTCCCGCCGTCTCACCTGAGATCGCTTCTTGCAGGGATCCACGGGAAGATTCTTGTTGCGGGCGGATCAGGGTTTGTACAGGCCGGCACGAGTCTCTTCCGACTCCAGCATGCGTTCAGCGTTCTAGGATACTCGCGGGTTCAGGACGTCCAGGAAGGAAGAAGCGGTCGCAAGGATACGTGGATGCCAGGAACAGGGTGGAAAGGAGAGGGTGGAAGGAGTGGGAATAAGGGTCCAGGAACTTGGATAACAGAAGGGTTCGCCAAGCTGCGAAGTACACGTCTAGTCACTACCTGTTGATAGAGTTGAGATGCGCTGGGCTGCGGGGGCGTGGCATATTTATGGGACGTACTACGTCCGCCGTGAAGGCTGGTGCGAGGCGTGTCACGTGATACGGCCATGTAGGGAGAAACAATGAATGCAAGCCCCGCCGCGATAAGTACCAGGAAGTCCAGAAGGGGCGCGTTCTGTGGGTCATGACAGATATATGACAGTTGCAACAGTTGATATGAAACAAGCTTACTGGGATAAGGGAGCAAGACAGTGCGAATTTGGAAACAAATCGGAAAAGATGCAAGCGTGGCTAGAAAAGAGAGATGGAGGGACTAGATGGGTTAGAGAAATAATAACCAAGAACAATGAACATTGTACAAAGGGAGACCACGTGGCAGAGGCATTTTCACAATACTACCGAGACCTGTACAAGGATAGGGGATAACCCAGCATAGAGAACAGCAAGCAGTACTTGGAGAACACTGAATAACCCTTGATAATGTACTAAGTAGATCATGAATTGAAAGCCAAAATAACAATAGAAGAAATCCGAGAAGCAAATAACCAGCTGCAGTCAGGGAAAACTCTATGCCCCAACGGGTTCCCAATAGAGTTCTGGAAAAGGGCAGGAGAAAAAGTATTCAAAGCAATGAGTGAGATATTTGAAGAAAGTAAAGAAAGATGGAGCTACCCAGTGATCTCAGAACGATGATGATAGTGGTCATTCAAAAAAAGTTAAAGCCTTGCACTCCTGTATTGCATATTTCCCTATAAACCTCTTGAATGGAGAAACCAAAATCCTAGCAAACAGACTGCTCAAGGTGATCGTTCACCTAATACACTATGACAAAAGCGGGTTTGTCCCTGGAAGAGCCACAAGAATAAATCTCAGAAGAGTACACAGCACCCAGGGGAAAACCGTACTCCTGCGCTGTCCACATGCGGCAATAGTGCTTGATTCAGAGAAGGTGTTTGACACTATTAGGTTGGATTTTCTATGGGCCGTAAAGGGAAAAGCAGGGCTTGGGCCACGACATACAGCATAGGTCAAGCTACTATATGCCAACCCAAAGGCTAAGGCCAGGGTAAACATAAACACATCAGGCTAATGTCCCCTTCAAAGTCAGTCAGATAGTACAGCGAGTAGAGCACTCACTTTGACATCCGTGCAGAGCCTGCCAACGCAGGTTCGAATCCCTGCGGGGCCAAACTCAGCCTTTCATCCTTCCGAAAATTAGAAAAGACCACATATTCAAGGGTTTTAATTGGCCTGGAGGTGGAGAGGCATGAATATCACTTGATGCAGATGGTGTACTAATCTACCTCGAAGACCCACGGCGATGGAATTCATTCTCTAATTTGGAGTACACAGCGAACTGAACATTAATTGGGCCAAATTTGTACTGCTGCCAGTCAAAGGGGCAGAGAAGCAATCACCCAGGGATCGCCCCCTGAAAGAATTTAATGAGACTCCTTTAGATACCTGGGTATAGTGGTAGGAGTAGAAGAGATGGACTTTCTGAAAGGGAATCTGGAACCTGTAATTAATAAACTACAGGTGGATGTCAAATATTGGGCAAATTTACCAGTAATACTTATAGTGAGGGCTAACTTATTTAAAATGATGGTGTTACCAAAACTGCTCTATATACTACAAAACACCCAGAAAGAAACTTGAAAAGTAATAAGTAAAGTCTCAGAATATCTAGGGTTGGTGTGGTCAAAACCAGCTGTGATTTTGGAAAAAGATGTCCATACTGATATAGTAGACAGTGGTCCAGTAAAAGAAGCGGTATTACCATTTTACACCGCTTTGAGAGTGAGGGTTATGGAGAATTGGTTTAAGCAGATTCTGTTCCTCCAGTTAATAAGCTGCTGACAAAGAAATACAGAACAGCTTCTATAGATCCTCGATTCCTTAATAGGCATCCAACACCAGAGAGCCTAGTGGTTCAGGCTGCAACAGCATCTTTAAAGCATTAGCTTATCCATCCACTCCTGCTGACAAGGCCGATAGGAAAGTGGATGCTTTATGAAAGAGAATGTTTAGCACAGGCAGCATGGTGCTGAAATCTGACAATGCCACAAGTGCCCTGGTGAAGTATACACACAGCCTTTGCGGAGTAGCTGCCCTAGCAGCAGGCCACGTACCAGAAGGAGAGGAGAGAGAGAGGGTTTTTTTAACCTGATTTAGGTTAGAAAAGATGCAATGAGGCAATTATTGCAGTTAAGTCTCGAGATTGTTGACTCTGCAAGCAGGCTAATGGCTGCCAGTGCAGTATTAAGATGCCTGGCATGGCTTAGGGGGTCAGGTTTAACGGGCATGTCCAGGCACGTTTGCCAGACATGCCCTTCGATGGAACACAGTTACCTGGTGAAAAAACTGACAGTAGCTTAGAAAAACTGCAAGCATCAAAAGCTTCAGCTAAATCTTTAGAGGCAGCAATAAAGCAACCTGTATAATTATCAGGACAGGGATGGATAGGACGCCCTAAGGACAGTACCCTTAAAGGGGTCAGAGAAGAGCACCTCATGGAGCCAGAGGCAGAGGAGGTAGAACACCCTGTGGCTGAGCAGCAAAATCCCTTTTGCTTTCTCACCCACAATTCGGGAGTAGGAGCTGTGGTCGAAGTGGGCGGGAGTGGTTGGGAGCGGTGCTCCTCTACTTTTTCTTTTTAAGTTTTACTGTTCCTATACTGTTCCAAAAGAAAACATCTTCGGTTCCGGAAACTTCTCAAGACCTTCCTCTTTGCCTCTGCCTTTGCCCCCCTTCTCCCCTGTTGATCTGTTTCTTCTCATGGCTATGTGCACTTGGCCACCCTCTGTTATTTCGGGCCCAGGTACCTGCTCACCCTGCCACCCTCCTGCACTGCCTCCAGGCCACCATCTGCACTAGGGTTCTGTATCTGTACCCATACAGTCCCCCTCCCACGCTTCTTCTGCACTTATCAGATATACCTTTCTGACTAACTTTCACCTGCCACTTTCTGGCTGCACTACAATGGTTTAAAGCCCTCATTTATTATTTATTCTATTTAATATTTATTTATGTTTTCTTTCCTCTGCTTTGCACTTTCCTTGCACTTTTCCCCCATTTCCCCTTCCCATGCACTTGCTCTTTCTTAAATGTCACTGGACCTAGTAAGATCGCTGTTTTTTTTCTCCCTTGTTCCCCTCCCTTTTTGCCTGGTCGCGTTCTGAAACACTTGTGTACGAGCGCGATATAAATAAAATATGATTTCATTTCATTCATTACTTTTATTTAAAAAAGAAACCGTTCTGGAATGGTTACATTTTAAGATAAAAGTGTAGGAAGAAGTTGAAGCTTGAAAACCTCAGTGCACTGCACTGAACATTCTCTTAAACAGGTGTTGTTTTTTTGTGGGTTTGGATTGCACGTGGGAGTGGGCGTGGCAATGGGATTTGTGGGGAGCGGGGGCAGGCCAGCAGGGAACATAGTTCCACTGCTTCTTTTCGTACACTTCGACCAGTGAGTAGGAGGCAGACTGTCTCAACATCTCCAGAGTTGGCAGGGCATAACTTCGGAAGCATGGCTGCTACAGATGGTTACAGCCTCCCTTTCATAAGGAAACCCCCAAATTGCCTCCCAAAAGCCTGATCTTCTTTGGATCCAGATCTGCTCCTCCAACAGGAAATTCTAATCCTGTTGGAGAAATGTGGAATAGAACTGGTACCTGCAGCGGAGAAAAACCGGGGTTGGTACTGTCTCTATTTCCTAATCCCCAAGAAGGATGGAGTAGTGCGACCCATTTTGGACTTGAGATGCTTGAACAAGTTCCTCAGGAAGGACAAGTTCAAGATGGGTACACTTTTGCAGATCCTTCAGGCCCTTCGACTCCAGGACTGGCTGGTATCATTGGACCTTCAGGATGCTTACTTTCATGTGCGCATCCATCTCAAGCACAGGAAGTACCTGAGGTTCACAGTTGGCGGTTCTCATTATCAGTTTTGGGTTCTGCCATTCAGGCTCACCTCAACCCGAGGTTCTTCACCAAGCTTATGGCAGTGGTGACAGCAAGTCTAAGGAGGGTGGGGATCCACATCTACCCCTACCTAGACGACTGGTTGATCAGGGTTATTTCTCCAGAACAGTCTTAGTCGCACCTGCCACTTCCTCCACAAGCTGGGCTTCTCCCTAAACTTCAAGAAGTCCCACTTGACACCTTCAAAAAAGTTTCAATCTATTGGAGCAGTCCTGGATTCAGTCCCGCTTCCCGAGTAGATGGTCTCTCGCAGATGGTCCAAACATTTCTGAGTGCCCAACATCTCCCAGCCTTCGACTTCCTATGGTTGCTCAGCCTCATGGCATCCTGCGTTTTTCTGAGGCCAGAAGCCCGTCTGAGAATGAGATCCCTTCAGTGGGCTCTCAGATCCCAGTGGTCTCAATTCTCCGGCAGAATGACGGACCTTGTTCACGTCAAGGCAAAGGTCGCTCAGGATCTTCGGTTGTGGGCCTGCAAAGAGAATGTGATGAAAGGAGAACCTTATTGGCAGCCATGGCCGTAGATGACGATCATGACAGATGCCTCTCTCACAGGGTGGGGAGCACACATGAAAGATCTTTCAGTCAGCGGACACTGGTCTCAGTCGGAGTACAGACTTCATATCAACCCGTTGGAGCTGAGGGCAATCAGACTAGCGCTGATGGCCTTCATGCCCTCAATACAGGGGAAAAGCGGCCTGATAATGACAGACCACACAGTGGCCATGCACTATCTCAACCAGAGAGGGAGCGTATGGTCACTCCTCCTGTGCAGAGAAGCAATGCAGCTCTGGTTCTGGGCACTAAGCGAAGGAATCTCTCTTCTGGCAGTTCTATCTAGCCAGAGAAGAAAACAATGCGGCGGATGCTCTGAGCAGGCAGAGCACTATCTCCCACAAGTGGGAGTTAGCTCAGGAAGTCCTTCTGGAGATCTTCGCTCTTTGGGGGTACCCTTAAGTGGTTCTGTTCGCGACCAGTGTCAACAGTAAGTGCAAGCAGTTCTGCTCCAGCCAATTTCCCCAAAGAGGAGCTCTAGGGGACGCGTTCATGGTTGGCTGCGAGTTTCCACGTCTATATGCATTTCCACCAGTCCCTGTCATTCCTCATATCATCAGGAGGTTGAGGAAGTTCACAAAAACCATGATCCTCATTACTCCGGATTGGGCCAGGAGAACGTGGACCTTCTAGAGATGGCCATCTGCCCTCCAATTCCTCTAACCCAAAGAAAGGACTTACTTTCGCAAGAGGAAAGTTGCATTCTTCACCCAGTGATCAGGACTCTCAATCTTAACGCCTGGTGTCTGAGAGGGTTAGATGCAAAGATTGGGACCTTCAGGACGACGGGATTGAGGTGTTGAGGTCAAGAGATCTTTTCAAGTCCAACAACTAAGTCCCTGTACCACTGCCGTTGGAACACGTTTTCCAGCTGGTGCACGGATAAGAAGGTTGATCCTTTCACATGCAAGCTTCCTACTGTACTTTCTTTCTTAGTCCATTTAACCCATTTCAGGATTGCAAGTGGCCACAGTTAAAGGCTACTTGGTGGCACTGTCAATCTTGAAAAGATCTCCTGATGAGGGATTGTACTTTAAAGTGCCGATTGTTGTACAATTTCTTAAGGGACTAGTTTATCTGCTGGACCTCTCGGCTTTCTCTCACTCCAGCCCAGATCACCTTTTAACTTATAATACAGTTCAACAAAAGTGTGTTTCCTTCTGGTTACCACAATTCAGTACAGGTTTCCCTCCACCAGGCTCAAACCTTTCAATCAGAGTTTGTGGGGTTTCCCTTCCCCAAACTTCAATCACACCTTCATAGGCTTCCCTCTGTTGTGCTGAAGTGTAACGCTCACCTGATTCCCGTAGAGGCGCCGGTCTTGACTGGGCGTATACCGTATCTTCAAAGGTGATGTGTAACACACGGCTGGCTCTTTGGGCTGGACCTCTGTGCACTGTATGTCTGACTCGAAGGGTAGGATGTCTGCAGATAGAAAATATGGGATTAAGGAACTGGGTTATTGAATGTCTCTCTCTTCTTCCCTTTCTCTTCTCCTGTAGAACCCCAAAGGTTAACGCTCTCACCTTAGGTAAGTGGACGACGTGCTCTCCATCTGCCTCGGGGCAGGGTGCTGTAACCAGCTTCTTCACTGGATAAGGGGAGCAGGCCTCTTGACTTCAGAGGACTGCTGTCCGTCGTTTACTGCACGAACGGTAAGTTTCGAGTAATTCTAATGTCTTTAAAGTCTTTAGTAATGATGTTTCTTGTTTTGCAGGGTTCCGGCGATGGCGGATGACGGGCTGAAGTGAGTTGAAGATGGAGCCCGTGTGATGAATAGAAGCACCTGGAAGCACGTAAGTAAGCGCTTGTTGCCTGCTTCACGATGCGCTCTAACTGTCTTTTTATTTTGCAGGTACAAGTTCGGAGCGGCTGCAGGGTGCCGGAATACCCACTGGGTTAGATGTGGAAAGGAGTAATGGCACGTGAGTATTAAAGTTCCCCAATGTCTTTAAACGCACCTTGTTTTGTCTTTCAGATGCGGGATGCAGCGCCGAAGGCCTCCGGAGCGTGCGAAGAGTTGGTAAGCTTTTGTCTTTCAGATGCCGGAATGCAGTGTGAAGACCTCCGGAGCGCACGAAGAGTAGGTAAGCCTTTGTCTTTCAGATGCCGGAATGCAGCGCGAGGCGTTGGTGACAGCCGATGGACCAGGTAAGTGAAGAGCTGTCACTGAAGACCGTAATGCTAACCTGTTCTTTCTTGTCTTTATAGGTGTTGCTGAAGACTGGATTCAAGATGGTAAGCCTTTTTCCTTAGGCCCAGGATCAGATGCAGAAGACACGATGAGCGTTCTGTTGCAGAGGATGCAGAATAACGCAAAGCAAGATTCATCCATCGGGTGTGGTTTAAATAGCCTCCTGTAGTGCTTAGGTGTCTCCTTCCACAGCCACGCCTAGGTAAGAAAAGAGTTCCTGCTTTCCAGAAGAGTTCCAGTGTTCTGAATCTAGGGAGTGGCTCCTGCCCCACCCAACAGGAAAAGTGGTTCCAAACAGAAGAGGATCAGAGGCTCAACTGGCAGGCAAGTAAGCAGCATGGTCTGCTGCAGGTAAGTCCACCCAAGCATTATGAGCCCGGCGCTTCCAGCGCTGGGACTGGGCATATTTATGAGCCTGGTGCCACTGGCGCCAGGACTGGGTCCAAAAGGTCCCAATTGGGACTGGTTGGCACTCGGAACCTGGGTTATGGATCTGCTTCCAAGGGAGTTGGGAAAACCCTGACCTTTTGGAAGCAGAGATCATGACAGTACCCCCCCTCAAGGCCCCTCCCAAACCGGGCTTCTCCGGGGGTTTTGGCTTGTCAGGAAATGTTCGGTGAAATCTTTTGATTAGGCGAGGAGCGTGGACATATTCAGCAGGTTCCCAGGATCTCTCTTGGGGGCCGTAGCCTTTCCAGTCAATTAGGTAAAATAGTTTAGATTTGGAGATCTTGGAGTCCAGAATGCTTTTGACTTCAAACTCGAGTTCTCCATCAACTAGGAT
Source organism: Ambystoma mexicanum (assembly GCF_040938575.1). NCBI lineage: Eukaryota > Metazoa > Chordata > Amphibia > Caudata > Ambystomatidae > Ambystoma > Ambystoma mexicanum. Next base: position 1,144,595,700 of record NC_090923.1, on the reverse strand, counting down.
AGGTTTTGGAGATTTAGTTAGTCGGGTTTGAGGTTGCACGGGTTTTAATAGAGAGACGTGGAAGACCGGATGTATCTTCATGTGCGGGGGCAAGTCCAACTTGACCGCTACTGGGTTTACTATGGTAGTGATGGAATAGGGACCAAGGTATCTTGGGTTGAATGTGCGTGGCCCTTTTAGAGGTAGATATTTGGTGGATAACCAGACTTGATCCCCTACTTGATATTGAGGGGCTTCCTTCCGATGTTGATCTGCTCCTTTCTTGTATTGTTCTTTAGCCCTTTGAAGGTGAGAAACAGCTTCCTTAAAGGCTTGGGTGATTGTAGAATGCAGGTAGTCTACTGCTGGTGTTTCAAGATCTTGGAGGGGATCCAACTCCGAGGTTCGAGGGTGACTGCCGTACAAAAGAAAAAACGGGGTTTTCCCAGTTCCCGAATGGACAGAGTTATTGTAGGCATATTCGGCTATCCAAAGGATGTCTTTCCAAGTTTTTTCAGTTTGTTGCAGCATGCAGCGTAAATACTGTTCCAGAGTTTGATTGGTCCTCTCGGTTTGTCCGTCGGTCTGAGGGTGGTGACTGGTCGATAGTCTCACATCAATTTGAGCCGACCGACAGCAACTTCGCCAAAAATGAGAAATAAATTGACTACCTCGATCCGAAATTAGAACCGAAGGAAAACCGTGCAGTCGGACGATGTTTTCGAGAAATTCTCGGGCCAGAGTTGCTGCTGTTGGCAAGCCTTTGAGCGGAATGAAATGCGCCATCTTGGAGAATAAGTCCACGATTACTAGAATCGTATTGTATCCGGAGCATGGAGGTAGATCGGTGATGAAGTCCATAGAAAGCGTATGCCAAGGGCGAGGTGGGATGTCAATAGGGCGTAAGAGGCCTGCTGGTCTTTCCTTTTGACTCTTGTTTTGGGCGCATACTCCACAGGACATTATAAAGTCTCTGATATCTTTTTTCCAAGACGGCCACCAGAAGTAGCGCTTGATCTTTTCTGAGGTCTTGGCCATACCGGGATGTCCTTCCATTAAAGAATCGTGATAACAAGAGATTACTTTTTTCTGTAAATCTGTGCTGGGTAGGTATAATCGTTCTTGGAAATACAATAAGTTGTCCTTTACTGCAAAGTCCTTTCCCTGCAGATGCCAATTCTGTATGTCTGCTGGAGTTACAAGTTGCCTGGCTTTATCCTTAACTTCCTCTATGGATTCTGTGGCGATTACACCCAGAATTCTTTGTTCGGGAATGATTGGTACAGGTTTAGGGTTGATCAAGTGTTCTTCCACTCCCATCCGAGAAAGGGCATCAGCTTTACCGTTCTTTGTACCAGGTCGATAGGTAATTATGAAGTCAAACTCGGCAAAGAATAATGCCCAACGGAGTTGTCTAGAGGATTGGGCTTTTGCGGTTTTTTAAATATTGCAGGTTTCGGTGATCCGTAATCACAGTAACGGTGTGTCGGGCCCCCAGCAGATAATGCCGCCAAGCCTTAAAGGCAGACTTGATAGCCAGAAGTTCCTTGTCAGTAATCGTGTAATTGATTTCAGGAGGCGAGAATTTGCGGGACCAAAATGCCACGGGATCCAACTGATTGGTTACCGGGTCCTTTTGTGATAGAACTGCCCCCATGGCAAGGCTTGAAGCATCAGTTTCCACGATGTAGGGGAGTTCGGGGCGAGGGTGTTTTAAGATTGGTGCAGAGATAAATTTAGTCTTCAAATCCTGGAAAGCTTGTTCCGCCTCGGTAAACCATTCAAAACGTTTGTTTTTCTTTAACAAGGCAGTGATGGGCTGGACTATTCGAGAGAATTCGGGGATAAACCTGCGGTAAAAGTTAGCGAAGCCTAACATGCTTTGCACACCTTTTACGGAGGATGGTGATGGCCATTTGAGAACTGCATCGACCTTCTTTGAATCCATACGCACTCCGCCAGGTGATAATATGAATCCCAAGAATTCAACTTCAGTCACGTTGAAAACACATTTTTCCAACTTAGCGAAAAGTTTGTGTTGACGCAATCTTTCGAGGACCATTTTCACGTGTTTCCGATGTTCAGATTCCGATGAAGAATAAACGAGGATGTCGTCAATGTAAACAACAACACACACATCTATAAGCTCTCTGAGGACATCGTTCATAAAATATTGAAAGGCGGCCGGGGCATTGCAAAGTCCGAAGGGCATGACCAGATATTCAAATAGCCCATACTTGGTGCGGAAGGCCGTCTTCCATTCATCGCCCTCTTTTACTCGTACCAAGTGGTAAGCTCCTCTAAGATCCAGCTTTGTATATATGCATGCTTTTCTGACTTGGTCCAGGTGTTCAGGGATCAAAGGTAACGGATATCTATTCTTAACGGTGATCTGGTTCAGGGAGCGATAATCTATACAAGTTCTAAGGTCTCCTTCCTTTTTTGGAACGAAGAACAAAGCTGAAGAAGCAGGGGACTTGGAAGGACGAATAAACCCATTTGCTAGGTATTGATCCAGGTATTGTCGAAGGTGAAGGTTCTCAGGCTCGGTTAGGGCATAAATTCTACTACAAGGAGGAGTAGATCCAGGTATCAGGTCTATCTGGCAGTCATAAGACCTATGAGGAGGTAGAGAGTTAGCCTGATCCTTCCGGAAAACATCTTGGTATTCTAGGTATTCGGGAGGTAACTGGGGAGTCTCTGAAGAAATTGCTGCCAGTGCAACACCAGGTGGAGGGTGACAAGTAGAGACACATTCTGGAAACTGGACCGTTCTTGCTCGCCAATCGATCAGAGGATTGTGTTTCTCTAACCAAGGTATTCCTAGAATAATCTGAAACTGAGGGGCCTTGATCACATCGAACACGATCTTCTCATGGTGTCCATCTTGACTTACTAGCGTCACCTCTTGAGTGGTATGCGTTACTGGCCCGGAGGCTATCTCCGTACCATCCACCGTAGTAATGACGTCCTTTACAACCTTGGGACAAAGAGTTAGATTCATCCTCAAAACCATTTCATGATCCACATAATTGCCGATGGCACCGCTGTCGACGTAAGCTTCAATTGCATGTAATCGATCCGGATTATCAGGGCTAATGAGGACCATAGGTATCACGAAATGCGAGGTCACGGAACTGGTTTTCACGCTCGGCAAGAGGACCTCTATTCTTGTCGGGCGAGGTCGTTTCCCTGCTCAGAGTTTGTAACTTTGGTAACTGCAGCTCCTACTGCCTTCTTGGCAGGTTTCACCGGACAGTCTCGAAGAAAGTGCCCTGAGTTTCCGCAATAGAGGCATAATTGCAACTGTTTTCTCCTTTCCCGCTCCTTTTGTGTTAGAGGACCTTTCAGACCCCCTATTTGCATGGGTTCCCGGAGTCTACTCCTTTGGAAGGAGTTGGCGGTTTGGAAAATACTCGAGCATCAAACTTGGAACGATCGGCCTTCCTGTTCTGCAGTCTGTGATCTATTTGAACGACTAAGTCTATATAGTCCGAACAATCTTGTGGGGGATTCACTACTTGGGCTAACACATCTTTGAGCTCTCCACGTAGACCTCTATAAAACAGCGTAATCCTTTTGTCCTCAGGCCATTGAGTTTCCACTATCAGTCTGTTGAAAGACGCAATATAAGCCAAAAGGTCTTGATTACCTTGTCGCAATGAAAGAAGCTCATTGTCCAAGGCCTGCCCCTGTGAATGTCTTGCGAACAGTTTTTCCATACTGAGCTGAAAAGCTTGAAAATCATGGAGGACCGGATCATCTTGATTTACTAGAGGGATCGACCAATCTGCCGCATTGCCACTAAGGTACGAAAGCACGAAAGCTACTTTAGCTTGATCAGTTGGAAAGGCTGCTGGCCGGCATAAGAAATGCAACCGGCACTGATTGATAAATACTGCAAACCTCTTTGGGTCACCAGAAAATCGTTCGGGCGGAGCCAGAGGTACATTCCCAGGCAGGTTGATCTGCACTGGATTCATAGAGGATGTAGAAGGAAGATTTCCCCCAGATGCGGGTAACGGGGTCTTTCCGGCTTGTGACTGTAGCAATTGTCTAGCGAGATCATCTGTTCGCTCCTTGGAAATAATCAGTTCCCTTCTTAGAGCGTTCGTTTCCTGACGGGCTGCATGCACTTCTGCCCTTAGTTCCCCAAGTAACTGGGCTAGCTGGTCGGTATCCGAGGTTTCCATAGCGCCTGGACGGGAGTTTTGTGGTAGGCTTTGCGTTCTGTAACGCTCACCTGATTCCCGTAGAGGCGCCGGTCTTGACTGGGCGTATACCGTATCTTCAAAGGTGATGTGTAACACACGGCTGGCTCTTTGGGCTGGACCTCTGTGCACTGTATGTCTGACTCGAAGGGTAAGATGTCTGCAGATAGAAAATATGGGATTAAGGAACTGGGTTATTGAATGTCTCTCTCTTCTTCCCTTTCTCTTCTCCTGTAGAACCCCAAAGGTTAACGCTCTCACCTTAGGTAAGTGAACGCCGTGCTCTCCATCTGCCTCGGGGCAGGGTGCTGTAACCAGCTTCTTCACTGGATAAGTGGAGCAGGCCTCTTGACTTCAGAGGACTGCTGTCCGTCGTTTACTGCACGAACGGTAAGTTTCGAGTAATTCTAATGTCTTTAAAGTCTTTAGTAATGATGTTTCTTGTTTTGCAGGGTTCCGGCGATGGCGGATGACGGGCTGAAGTGAGTTGAAGATGGAGCCCGTGTGATGAATAGAAGCGCCTGGAAGCACGTAAGTAAGCGCTTGTTGCCTGCTTCACGATGCGCTCTAACTGTCTTTTTATTTTGCAGGTACAAGTTCGGAGCGGCTGCAGGGTGCCGGAATACCCACTGGGTTAGATGTGGAAAGGAGTAATGGCACGTGAGTATTAAAGTTCCCCAATGTCTTTAAACGCACCTTGTTTTGTTTTTCAGATGCGGGATGCAGCGCCGAAGGCCTCCGGAGCGTGCGAAGAGTTGGTAAGCTTTTGTCTTTCAGATGCCGGAATGCAGTGTGAAGACCTCCGGAGCGCACGAAGAGTAGGTAAGCCTTTGTCTTTCAGATGCCGGAATGCAGCGCGAGGCGTTGGTGACAGCCGATGGACCAGGTAAGTGAAGAGCTGTCACTGAAGACCGTAATGCTAACCTGTTCTTTCTTGTCTTTATAGGTGTTGCTGAAGACTGGATTCAGGATGGTAAGCCTTTTTCCTTAGGCCCAGGATCAGATGCAGAAGACACGATGAGCGTTCTGCTGCAGAGGATGCAGAATAACGCAAAGCAAGATTCATCCATCGGGTGTGGTTTAAATAGCCTCCTGTAGTGCTTAGGTGTCTCCTTCCACAGCCACGCCTAGGTAAGAAAAGAGTTCCTGCTTTCCAGAAGAGTTCCAGTATTCTGAATCTAGGGAGTGGCTCCTGCCCCACCCAACAGGAAAAGTAGTTCCAAACAGAAGAGGATCAGAGGCTCAACTGGCAGGCAAGTAAGCAGCATGGTCTGCTGCAGGTAAATCCACCCAAGCATTATGAGCCCGGCGCTTCCAGCGCTGGGACTGGGCATATTTATGAGCCTGGTGCCACTGGCGCCAGGACTGGGTCCAAAAGGTCCCAATTGGGACTGGTTGGCACTCGGAACCTGGGTTATGGATCTGCTTCCAAGGGAGTTGGGGAAAACCCTGACCTTTTGGAAGCAGAGATCATGACATGAAGCCTCCTTTCACTTTCGTTCCGTTGTCGAAGACTTTCGAAACTGCAAGGCATTTGCTCTTAGCCATGCTTGACCACTACGACCTTCTTTCCTCAACAGTCACTTTTTCTCTCTTACACCAAGGCCTCTTGCTAAATATAGTTTCGGGCACAGTACTTATTTCAAAGTTCAAAGATATCTCTCACATCCAGGTTTCCCTCTGCCGGGATGAAACCTTAAAACAGTTCATCAAAGGTAGCGGGCGCCCCTCTCTCGCAAGAACAGACATGATAACCTGTTCAGTGGTTATTAACCACTTGAGAGTTCGCAGCCACTGCTTTTACCCACTGTGCCTTTCACAGATGGGAAATATCCATTTGCATATCAGTCTTTGTCCTGCCCAGGGGCAGTCCAGCACCGAAATACAATGGCAATTCCAATCTGAACGAGAGTACCACCAGCAACCCCATACACGTGTTTCACCCTTGTTGGGGATCATCAGTGAGGTGAAGCTGATGCCTCTCTAAGCACAGTGAGAGGGAGACCTAGGGTTACCAATCCCAGGTTCCTTAAAAAATAGTTTAACAAAGGTAGCGGGCGCCCCTCTCTCGCAAGAACAGACATGATAACCTGTTCAGTGGTTATTAACCACTTGAGAGTTCGCAGCCACTGCTTTTACCCACTGTGCCTTTCACAGATGGGAAATATCCATTTGCATATCAGTCTTTGTCCTGCCCAGGGGCAGTCCAGCACCGAAATACAATGGCAATTCCAATCTGAACGAGAGTACCACCAGCAACCCCATACACGTGTTTCACCCTTGTTGGGGATCATCAGTGAGGGGAAGCTGATGCCTCTCTAAGCACAGTGAGAGGGAGACCACGTCTGGTTGCCCCCAGGAGACCTAGGGTTACCAATCCCAGGTTCCTTAAAAAATAGTTTAACAAAGGTAGCGGGCGCCCCTCTCTCGCAAGAACAGACATGATAACCTGTTCAGTGGTTATTAACCACTTGAGAGTTCGCAGCCACTGCTTTTACCCACTGTGCCTTTCACAGATGGGTAATATCCATTTGCATATCAGTCTTTGTCCTGCCCAGGGGCAGTCCAGCACCGAAATACAATGGCAATTCCAATCTGAACGAGAGTACCACCAGCAACCCCATACACGTGTTTCACCCTTGTTGGGGATCATCAGTGAGGTGAAGCTGATGCCTCTCTAAGCACAGTGAAAGGGAGACCACGTCTGGTTGCCCCCAGGAGACCTAGGGTTACCAATCCCAGGTTCCTTAAAAAATAGTTTAACAAAGGTAGCGGGCGCCCCTCTCTCGCAAGAACAGACATGATAACCTGTTCAGTGGTTATTAACCACTTGAGAGTTCGCAGCCACTGCTTTTACCCACTGTGCCTTTCACAGATGGGAAATATCCATTTGCATATCAGTCTTTGTCCTGCCCAGGGGCAGTCCAGCACCGAAATACAATGGCAATTCCAATCTGAACGAGAGTACCACCAGCAACCCCATACACGTGTTTCACCCTTGTTGGGGATCATCAGTGAGGTGAAGCTGATGCCTCTCAAAGCACAGTGAGAGGGAGACCACGTCTGGTTGCCCCCAGGAGACCTAGGGTTACCAATCCCAGGTTCCTTAAAAAATAGTTTAACAAAGGTAGCGGGCGCCCCTCTCTCGCAAGAACAGACATGATAACCTGTTCAGTGGTTATTAACCACTTGAGAGTTCGCAGCCACTGCTTTTACCCACTGTGCCTTTCACAGATGGGAAATATCCATTTGCATATCAGTTTTTGTCCTGCCCAGGGGCAGTCCAGCACCGAAATACAATGGCAATTCCAATCTGAACGAGAGTACCACCAGCAACCCCATACACGTGTTTCACCCTTGTTGGGGATCATCAGTGAGGTGAAGCTGATGCCTCTCTAAGCACAGTGAGAGGGAGACCACGTCTGGTTGCCCCCAGGAGACCTAGGGTTACCAATCCCAGGTTCCTTAAAAAATAGTTTAACAAAGGTAGCGGGCGCCCCTCTCTCGCAAGAACAGACATGATAACCTGTTCAGTGGTTATTAACCACTTGAGAGTTCGCAGCCACTGCTTTTACCCACTGTGCCTTTCACAGATGGGAAATATCCATTTGCATATCAGTCTTTGTCCTGCCCAGGGGCAGTCCAGCACCGAAATACAATGGCAATTCCAATCTGAACGAGAGTACCACCAGCAACCCCATACACGTGTTTCACCCTTGTTGGGGATCATCAGTGAGGTGAAGCTGATGCCTCTCTAAGCACAGTGAGAGGGACACCACGTCTGGTTGCCCCCAGGAGACCTAGGGTTACCAATCCCAGGTTCCTTAAAAAATAGTTTAACAAAGGTAGCGGGCGCCCCTCTCTCGCAAGAACAGACATGATAACCTGTTCAGTGGTTATTAACCACTTGAGAGTTCGCAGCCACTGCTTTTACCCACTGTGCCTTTCACAGATGGGAAATATCCATTTGCATATCAGTCTTTGTCCTGCCCAGGGGCAGTCCAGCACCGAAATACAATGGCAATTCCAATCTGAACGAGAGTACCACCAGCAACCCCATACACGTGTTTCACCCTTGTTGGGGATCATCAGTGAGGTGAAGCTGATGCCTCTCTAAGCACAGTGAGAGGGAGACCACGTCTGGTTGCCCCCAGGAGACCTAGGGTTACCAATCCCAGGTTCCTTAAAAAATAGTTTAACAAAGGTAGCGGGCGCCCCTCTCTCGCAAGAACAGACATGATAACCTGTTCAGTGGTTATTAACCACTTGAGAGTTCGCAGCCACTGCTTTTACCCACTGTGCCTTTCACAGACGGGAAATATCCATTTGCATATCAGTCTTTGTCCTGCCCAGGGGCAGTCCAGCACTGAAATACAATGGCAATTCCAATCTGAACGAGAGTACCACCAGCAACCCCATACACGTGTTTCACCCTTGTTGGGGATCATCAGTGAGGTGAAGCTGATGCCTCTCTAAGCACAGTGAGAGGGAGACCACGTCTGGTTGCCCCCAGGAGACCTAGGGTTACCAATCCCAGGTTCCTTAAAAAATAGTTTAACAAAGGTAGCGGGCGCCCCTCTCTCGCAAGAACAGACATGATAACCTGTTCAGTGGTTATTAACCACTTGAGAGTTCGCAGCCACTGCTTTTACCCACTGTGCCTTTCACAGATGGGAAATATCCATTTGCATATCAGTCTTTGTCCTGCCCAGGGGCAGTCCAGCACCGAAATACAATGGCAATTCCAATCTGAACGAGAGTACCACCAGCAACCCCATACACGTGTTTCACCCTTGTTGGGGATCATCAGTGAGGTGAAGCTGATGCCTCTCTAAGCACAGTGAGAGGGAGACCACGTCTGGTTGCCCCCAGGAGACCTAGGGTTACCAATCCCAGGTTCCTTAAAAAATAGTTTAACAAAGGTAGCGGGCGCCCCTCTCTCGCAAGAACAGACATGATAACCTGTTCAGTGGTTATTAACCACTTGAGAGTTCGCAGCCACTGCTTTTACCCACTGTGCCTTTCACAGATGGGAAATATCCATTTGCATATCAGTCTTTGTCCTGCCCAGGGGCAGTCCAGCACCGAAATACAATGGCAATTCCAATCTGAACGAGAGTACCACCAGCAACCCCATACACGTGTTTCACCCTTGTTGGGGATCATCAGTGAGGTGAAGCTGATGCCTCTCTAAGCACAGTGAAAGGGAGACCACGTCTGGTTGCCCCCAGGAGACCTAGGGTTACCAATCCCAGGTTCCTTAAAAAATAGTTTAACAAAGGTAGCGGGCGCCCCTCTCTCGCAAGAACAGACATGATAACCTGTTCAGTGGTTATTAACCACTTGAGAGTTCGCAGCCACTGCTTTTACCCACTGTGCCTTTCACAGATGGGAAATATCCATTTGCATATCAGTCTTTGTCCTGCCCAGGGGCAGTCCAGCACCGAAATACAATGGCAATTCCAATCTGAACGAGAGTACCACCAGCAACCCCATACACGTGTTTCACCCTTGTTGGGGATCATCAGTGAGGTGAAGCTGATGCCTCTCTAAGCACAGTGAGAGGGAGACCACGTCTGGTTGCCCCCAGGAGACCTAGGGTTACCAATCCCAGGTTCCTTAAAAAATAGTTTAACAAAGGTAGCGGGCGCCCCTCTCTCGCAAGAACAGACATGATAACCTGTTCAGTGGTTATTAACCACTTGAGAGTTCGCAGCCATTGCTTTTACCCACTGTGCCTTTCACAGATGGGAAATATCCATTTGCATATCAGTCTTTGTCCTGCCCAGGGGCAGTCCAGCACCGAAATACAATGGCAATTCCAATCTGAACGAGAGTACCACCAGTAACCCCATACACGTGTTTCACCCTTGTTGGGGATCATCATTGAGGTGAAGCTGATGCCTCTCTAAGCACAGTGAGAGGGAGACCACGTCTGGTTGCCCCCAGGAGACCTAGGGTTACCAATCCCAGGTTCCTTAAAAAATAGTTTAACAAAGGTAGCGGGCGCCCCTCTCTCGCAAGAACAGACATGATAACCTGTTCAGTGGTTATTAACCACTTGAGAGTTCGCAGCCACTGCTTTTACCCACTGTGCCTTTCACAGATGGGAAATATCCATTTGCATATCAGTCTTTGTCCTGCCCAGGGGCAGTCCAGCACCGAAATACAATGGCAATTCCAATCTGAACGAGAGTACCACCAGCAACCCCATACACGTGTTTCACCCTTGTTGGGGATCATCAGTGAGGTGAAGCTGATGCCTCTCTAAGCACAGTGAGAGGGAGACCACGTCTGGTTGCCCCCAGGAGACCTAGGGTTACCAATCCCAGGTTCCTTAAAAAATAGTTTAACAAAGGTAGCGGGCGCCCCTCTCTCGCAAGAACAGACATGATAACCTGTTCAGTGGTTATTAACCACTTGAGAGTTCGCAGCCACTGCTTTTACCCACTGTGCCTTTCACAGATGGGAAATATCCATTTGCATATCAGTCTTTGTCCTGCCCAGGGGCAGTCCAGCACCGAAATACAATGGCAATTCCAATCTGAACGAGAGTACCACCAGCAACCCCATACACGTGTTTCACCTTTGTTGGGGATCATCAGTGAGGTGAAGCTGATGCCTCTCTAAGCACAGTGAGAGGGAGACCACGTCTGGTTGCCCCCAGGAGACCTAGGGTTACCAATCCCAGGTTCCTTAAAAAATAGTTTAACAAAGGTAGCGGGCGCCCCTCTCTCGCAAGAACAGACATGATAACCTGTTCAGTGGTTATTAACCACTTGAGAGTTCGCAGCCACTGCTTTTACCCACTGTGCCTTTCACAGATGGGAAATATCCATTTGCATATCAGTCTTTGTCCTGCCCAGGGGCAGTCCAGCACCGAAATACAATGGCAATTCCAATCTGAACGAGAGTACCACCAGCAACCCCATACACGTGTTTCACCCTTGTTGGGGATCATCAGTGAGGTGAAGCTGATGCCTCTCTAAGCACAGTGAGAGGGAGACCACGTCTGGTTGCCCCCAGGAGACCTAGGGTTACCAATCCCAGGTTCCTTAAAAAATAGTTTAACAAAGGTAGCGGGCGCCCCTCTCTCGCAAGAACAGACATGATAACCTGTTCAGTGGTTATTAACCACTTGAGAGTTCGCAGCCACTGCTTTTATCCACTGTGCCTTTCACAGATGGCAAATATCCATTTGCATATCAGTCTTTGTCCTGCCCAGGGGCAGTCCAGCACCGAAATACAATGGCAATTCCAATCTGAACGAGAGTACCACCAGCAACCCCATACACGTGTTTCATCCTTGTTGGGGATCATCAGTGAGGTGAAGCTGATGCCTCTCTAAGCACAGTGAGAGGGAGACCACGTCTGGTTGCCCCCAGGAGACCTAGGGTTACCAATCCCAGGTTCCTTAAAAAATAGTTTAACAAAGGTAGCGGGCGCCCCTCTCTCGCAAGAACAGACATGATAACCTGTTCAGTGGTTATTAACCACTTGAGAGTTCGCAGCCACTGCTTTTACCCACTGTGCCTTTCACAGATGGGAAATATCCATTTGCATATCAGTCTTTGTCCTGCCCAGGGGCAGTCCAGCACCGAAATACAATGGCAATTCCAATCTGAACGAGAGTACCACCAGCAACCCCATACACGTGTTTCACCCTTGTTGGGGATCATCAGTGAGGTGAAGCTGATGCCTCTCTAAGCACAGTGAGAGGGAGACCACGTCTGGTTGCCCCCAGGAGACCTAGGGTTACCAATCCCAGGTTCCTTAAAAAATAGTTTAACAAAGGTAGCGGGCGCCCCTCTCTCGCAAGAACAGACATGATAACCTGTTCAGTGGTTATTAACCACTTGAGAGTTCGCAGCCACTGCTTTTACCCACTGTGCCTTTCACAGACGGGAAATATCCATTTGCATATCAGTCTTTGTCCTGCCCAGGGGCAGTCCAGCACTGAAATACAATGGCAATTCCAATCTGAACGAGAGTACCACCAGCAACCCCATACACGTGTTTCACCCTTGTTGGGGATCATCAGTGAGGTGAAGCTGATGCCTCTCTAAGCACAGTGAGAGGGAGACCACGTCTGGTTGCCCCCAGGAGACCTAGGGTTACCAATCCCAGGTTCCTTAAAAAATAGTTTAACAAAGGTAGCGGGCGCCCCTCTCTCGCAAGAACAGACATGATAACCTGTTCAGTGGTTATTAACCACTTGAGAGTTCGCAGCCACTGCTTTTACCCACTGTGCCTTTCACAGATGGGAAATATCCATTTGCATATCAGTCTTTGTCCTGCCCAGGGGCAGTCCAGCACCGAAATACAATGGCAATTCCAATCTGAACGAGAGTACCACCAGCAACCCCATACACGTGTTTCACCCTTGTTGGGGATCATCAGTGAGGTGAAGCTGATGCCTCTCTAAGCACAGTGAGAGGGAGACCACGTCTGGTTGCCCCCAGGAGACCTAGGGTTACCAATCCCAGGTTCCTTAAAAAATAGTTTAACAAAGGTAGCGGGCGCCCCTCTCTCGCAAGAACAGACATGATAACCTGTTCAGTGGTTATTAACCACTTGAGAGTTAGCAGCCACTGCTTTTACCCACTGTGCCTTTCACAGATGGGAAATATCCATTTGCATATCAGTCTTTGTCCTGCCCAGGGGCAGTCCAGCACCGAAATACAATGGCAATTCCAATCTGAACGAGAGTACCACCAGCAACCCCATACACGTGTTTCACCCTTGTTGGGGATCATCAGTGAGGGGAAGCTGATGCCTCTCTAAGCACAGTGAGAGGGAGACCACGTCTGGTTGCCCCCAGGAGACCTAGGGTTACCAATCCCAGGTTCCTTAAAAAATAGTTTAACAAAGGTAGCGGGCGCCCCTCTCTCGCAAGAACAGACATGATAACCTGTTCAGTGGTTATTAACCACTTGAGAGTTCGCAGCCACTGCTTTTACCCACTGTGCCTTTCACAGATGGGTAATATCCATTTGCATATCAGTCTTTGTCCTGCCCAGGGGCAGTCCAGCACCGAAATACAATGGCAATTCCAATCTGAACGAGAGTACCACCAGCAACCCCATACACGTGTTTCACCCTTGTTGGGGATCATCAGTGAGGTGAAGCTGATGCCTCTCTAAGCACAGTGAAAGGGAGACCACGTCTGGTTGCCCCCAGGAGACCTAGGGTTACCAATCCCAGGTTCCTTAAAAAATAGTTTAACAAAGGTAGCGGGTGCCCCTCTCTCGCAAGAACAGACATGATAACCTGTTCAGTGGTTATTAACCACTTGAGAGTTCGCAGCCACTGCTTTTACCCACTGTGCCTTTCACAGATGGGAAATATCCATTTGCATATCAGTCTTTGTCCTGCCCAGGGGCAGTCCAGCACCGAAATACAATGGCAATTCCAATCTGAACGAGAGTACCACCAGCAACCCCATACACGTGTTTCACCCTTGTTGGGGATCATCAGTGAGGTGAAGCTGATGCCTCTCAAAGCACAGTGAGAGGGAGACCACGTCTGGTTGCCCCCAGGAGACCTAGGGTTACCAATCCCAGGTTCCTTAAAAAATAGTTTAACAAAGGTAGCGGGCGCCTCTCTCTCGCAAGAACAGACATGATAACCTGTTCAGTGGTTATTAACCACTTGAGAGTTCGCAGCCACTGCTTTTACCCACTGTGCCTTTCACAGATGGGAAATATCCATTTGCATATCAGTCTTTGTCCTGCCCAGGGGCAGTCCAGCACCGAAATACAATGGCAATTCCAATCTGAACGAGAGTACCACCAGCAACCCCATACACGTGTTTCACCCTTGTTGGGGATCATCAGTGAGGTGAAGCTGATGCCTCTCTAAGCACAGTGAGAGGGAGACCACGTCTGGTTGCCCCCAGAAGACCTGGGGTTACCAATCCCAGGTTCCTTAAAAAATAGTTTAACAAAGGTAGCGGGCGCCCCTCTCTCGCAAGAACAGACATGATAACCTGTTCAGTGGTTATTAACCACTTGAGAGTTCGCAGCCACTGCTTTTACCCACTGTGCCTTTCACAGATGGGAAATATCCATTTGCATATCAGTCTTTGTCCTGCCCAGGGGCAGTCCAGCACCGAAATACAATGGCAATTCCAATCTGAACGAGAGTACCACCAGCAACCCCATACACGTGTTTCACCCTTGTTGGGGATCATCAGTGAGGTGAAGCTGATGCCTCTCTAAGCACAGTGAGAGGGAGACCACGTCTGGTTGCCCCCAGGAGACCTAGGGTTACCAATCCCAGGTTCCTTAAAAAATAGTTTAACAAAGGTAGCGGGCGCCCCTCTCTCGCAAGAACAGACATGATAACCTGTTCAGTGGTTATTAACCACTTGAGAGTTCGCAGCCACTGCTTTTACCCACTGTGCCTTTCACAGATGGGAAATATCCATTTGCATATCAGTCTTTGTCCTGCCCAGGGGCAGTCCAGCACCGAAATACAATGGCAATTCCAATCTGAACGAGAGTACCACCAGCAACCCCATACACGTGTTTCACCCTTGTTGGGGATCATCAGTGAGGTGAAGCTGATGCCTCTCTAAGCACAGTGAGAGGGAGACCACGTCTGGTTGCCCCCAGGAGACCTAGGGTTACCAATCCCAGGTTCCTTAAAAAATAGTTTAACAAAGGTAGCGGGCGCCCCTCTCTCGCAAGAACAGACATGATAACCTGTTCAGTGGTTATTAACCACTTGAGAGTTCGCAGCCACTGCTTTTACCCACTGTGCCTTTCACAGACGGGAAATATCCATTTGCATATCAGTCTTTGTCCTGCCCAGGGGCAGTCCAGCACTGAAATACAATGGCAATTCCAATCTGAACGAGAGTACCACCAGCAACCCCATACACGTGTTTCACCCTTGTTGGGGATCATCAGTGAGGTGAAGCTGATGCCTCTCTAAGCACAGTGAGAGGGAGACCACGTCTGGTTGCCCCCAGGAGACCTAGGGTTACCAATCCCAGGTTCCTTAAAAAATAGTTTAACAAAGGTAGCGGGCGCCCCTCTCTCGCAAGAACAGACATGATAACCTGTTCAGTGGTTATTAACCACTTGAGAGTTCGCAGCCACTGCTTTTACCCACTGTGCCTTTCACAGATGGGAAATATCCATTTGCATATCAGTCTTTGTCCTGCCCAGGGGCAGTCCAGCACCGAAATACAATGGCAATTCCAATCTGAACGAGAGTACCACCAGCAACCCCATACACGTGTTTCACCCTTGTTGGGGATCATCAGTGAGGTGAAGCTGATGCCTCTCTAAGCACAGTGAGAGGGAGACCACGTCTGGTTGCCCCCAGGAGACCTAGGGTTACCAATCCCAGGTTCCTTAAAAAATAGTTTAACAAAGGTAGCGGGCGCCCCTCTCTCGCAAGAACAGACATGATAACCTGTTCAGTGGTTATTAACCACTTGAGAGTTCGCAGCCACTGCTTTTACCCACTGTGCCTTTCACAGATGGGAAATATCCATTTGCATATCAGTCTTTGTCCTGCCCAGGGGCAGTCCAGCACCGAAATACAATGGCAATTCCAATCTGAACGAGAGTACCACCAGCAACCCCATACACGTGTTTCACCCTTGTTGGGGATCATCAGTGAGGGGAAGCTGATGCCTCTCTAAGCACAGTGAGAGGGAGACCACGTCTGGTTGCCCCCAGGAGACCTAGGGTTACCAATCCCAGGTTCCTTAAAAAATAGTTTAACAAAGGTAGCGGGCGCCCCTCTCTCGCAAGAACAGACATGATAACCTGTTCAGTGGTTATTAACCACTTGAGAGTTCGCAGCCACTGCTTTTACCCACTGTGCCTTTCACAGATGGGTAATATCCATTTGCATATCAGTCTTTGTCCTGCCCAGGGGCAGTCCAGCACCGAAATACAATGGCAATTCCAATCTGAACGAGAGTACCACCAGCAACCCCATACACGTGTTTCACCCTTGTTGGGGATCATCAGTGAGGTGAAGCTGATGCCTCTCTAAGCACAGTGAAAGGGAGACCACGTCTGGTTGCCCCCAGGAGACCTAGGGTTACCAATCCCAGGTTCCTTAAAAAATAGTTTAACAAAGGTAGCGGGCGCCCCTCTCTCGCAAGAACAGACATGATAACCTGTTCAGTGGTTATTAACCACTTGAGAGTTCGCAGCCACTGCTTTTACCCACTGTGCCTTTCACAGATGGGAAATATCCATTTGCATATCAGTCTTTGTCCTGCCCTGGGGCAGTCCAGCACCGAAATACAATGGCAATTCCAATCTGAACGAGAGTACCACCAGCAACCCCATACACGTGTTTCACCCTTGTTGGGGATCATCAGTGAGGTGAAGCTGATGCCTCTCTAAGCACAGTGAGAGGGAGACCACGTCTGGTTGCCCCCAGGAGACCTAGGGTTACCAATCCCAGGTTCCTTAAAAAATAGTTTAACAAAGGTAGCGGGCGCCCCTCTCTCGCAAGAACAGACATGATAACCTGTTCAGTGGTTATTAACCACTTGAGAGTTCGCAGCCACTGCTTTTACCCACTGTGCCTTTCACAGATGGGAAATATCCATTTGCATATCAGTCTTTGTCCTGCCCAGGGGCAGTCCAGCACCGAAATACAATGGCAATTCCAATCTGAACGAGAGTACCACCAGCAACCCCATACACGTGTTTCACCCTTGTTGGGGATCATCAGTGAGGTGAAGCTGATGCCTCTCTAAGCACAGTGAGAGGGAGACCACGTCTGGTTGCCCCCAGGAGACCTAGGGTTACCAATCCCAGGTTCCTTAAAAAATAGTTTAACAAAGGTAGCGGGCGCCCCTCTCTCGCAAGAACAGACATGATAACCTGTTCAGTGGTTATTAACCACTTGAGAGTTCGCAGCCACTGCTTTTACCCACTGTGCCTTTCACAGATGGGAAATATCCATTTGCATATCAGTCTTTGTCCTGCGCAGGGGCAGTCCAGCACCGAAATGCTATGGCAATTCCAATCTGAACGAGAGTACCACCAGCAACCCCATACACGTGTTTCACCCTTGTTGGGGATCATCAGTGAGGTGAAGCTGATGCCTCTCTAAGCACAGTGAGAGGGAGACCACGTCTGGTTGCCCCCAGGAGACCTAGGGTTACCAATCCCAGGTTCCTTAAAAAATAGTTGGTGGTACTCTCGTTATGCCTACAGTGGCTTTTTCCCCTCTTGTGGTTGCCGCAGGAGAGGGGCCACAGGCCTGCTAGCTGGGCAAGCAGTCACTGTGGCTTCCTTTCGGGGTAGATCCTATCTGCATAAAAAAGGACTACCAGGCCAGGGGAAGAAGGAAGAAATCACAGCCAAGTTCCAGTAGTTCAGGTGAGGAGGAAGAAGTGTTCTCCGATTTTGGTGAAGACCCCAGGGAATTTGTCACTGTGTTAATTCACTTTCTTCTTTCGCTGCTTTGATCCTGAAGTCAAGACTGATACCACAGATCCTGCGGCACCGCTCCAACTCTGCTGTTCACCCGGGAGGATGGCTGGTATCCTTAAGACACAAAATAATGTTATCTATTCTCTCTAGCTGGGCTTCCTTGCGCAACCTACAAGGCCCTTCAGAGGTAACAATCTCTCGCCGGGGATCTGCTCTGCCTGGTTCAACATCACCCTGGAATAACTGCTCCTTCTCGTGCACCGCCTTCTTCTAAAAGTTCAACCATAAAAACATTTCTCTGGACTTCAAGTACCATAATGCAATGTTCTTATTTCACTCCCACTTCGCCAGCTCCCCTAAACAGCATTCTGGCGCTTTTGGGAACTGCAGGTTTTAAAATTGGATGTTTCCTAAGGCCAGGGTCTCACCACCTGCCCCTCAAAGGCCTGGGCTTCAGTATCTTACCCAGGGGAGGAGCTCTGGCCTCGGCACTGCCAGGCAACCCCAACTGCCCCTGGTTTGGCTCCCTGGAGACAGAGCTCCCTCGCCATACTGCAGCCTTCCTGTACTCACAGGCTCAGTATTTTGTCAGTCCTTCTTCCTCTAGGCCTTCCAGGTTTCCTCCAGCTGTAGTTCCTTCCTCCTGGCCTCTATGCTTCCTCCAGCATCCCCAGCTCTCCCAAAGTGTGCTTGTGTGCTCCACCTTTTATTCTTGTTGGGAGAATTAACAGGAGTCAAGTGTGAGTGGTTGTCCAGCCCTGCCTGACTCTGCCTGACCTGGTTTACGGGACAAGATGGAGACTGCCCAGAGGAATTCATGCTATATTGGTTCCTATGGGTAATTTTCATAGCTCCATTTTGCCTCTTCTTCGTTGCAGTGGTTTTGGGGGAAAAACTGTGGGGAGGAATTATGGGAGTTGTAGTGTTTCTGAGTGGTGGTAGGACAATTATAAAAAATGCTGTTAGGAGAAGGGGAACAATCTTGGTGCTGTAAAACATGGGGCGATATCTGTTCTCCTTTTCCTGCTTCTCCTACGCCTCCCTTTTGTGTTGGTACCTGTTGGAATTGGGGAGGGGGCAATGGTATAGGATTCAAAATGGTGTTTGGTAGAAGAGGGAATGTCAGGAAGGGAGGTGTTAAGGAATTGGGGACACCATGTCTCACCTTGGGACTCCTCCTACCTCTCTGGTCCACTCCCCGGGTCCGGACCCAACAGCAATAACCCCTTCCTAGCCACCCCTGAAGAGGATCCCAAGGGCGTTGATAGGGAAAAGCCCTTGGGTTTTTCATATTGCCAAGAATGTCCATGTGATCGCACCTTCCTTTCTCACAATGTCAGATGCGTCTCCATCAGCGGCAAGACATGCAGAACAAAAACTAGAACTGAGGTAACAGTCATTGCGCGTGCTTCATATACCAGCGTAGAAATCACAGACGAGGACGCTACGAAGGCCGCCGAGGGCCATGATTCCACGCCGCACAACGCTCGACCCTATGAAAAAATGATTCCGAAGCAAGCTGCAAGCAGACTTGGATATATCAAAGATAAGGAATATGTGGGTGGAACATCCAGCCAAAAGAATGTTACCACGGGCAAGTAACTTGTTCATCTAGGGCAATCGAACACCAAATCCAGAGATGCCCTAGGTTGAGGCTTCTACACATATGGAATGGCTTATCGATATGGCACTAATGGTGGCCAAAAGGGATATTGTGGCAAAATGGGGAGGGGTAAGGGACCCTGGTGTATCATTATGGCGAGAGGGGATGGATCAATGCTGTGCACTGGAAGAAAGGGTATACAGACCAAGAGGGTGCCCAACAAAACACTACAAAATATGGGGCAATGAATAGAACGGAACTCAATTAGGCCAAATAAACTTAGCAAATAACTAAAGCAGAGTTTCCTAAGACTTTGATTATAATGCTAGTCCGGACACTTTATAAGTTGCAAGAGGTTATTTGAAACAAATAAGAGACGAAGGTTGGAATTGAGGGTGAATTAAGCGATAACAGGGAGAACAGAGGGGGGAGGCCCTGGATAGAATTGTGAGTATACATTTCTGAATGTATCTTCTATAACGTCCTGTTTAAGTTGACGTCTTTGAAAGAAAACAAATACAACTATCTATATAAAAACATAAAGTAAAATGGAAAAGCAGCTAGGGTGGATAAAATACCTGTGGATATCTTCAAAGAGAATGCTGCTATCTGGGTGCCTTTTTTCTATATTTCGTTCAAAGTGGTTGTAGCTGCTTCAATAATACCACCCTCTTGAACAAAGGCTGAGATCATTCTGTTTCATAAAAAGGTATGCAAAGAAATGGCTAGTAATTACAGGTCCTTATCACTGCTAGATGCATCTTGCAAAATATACGCCAGAGTCTTACTGGGTCGCCTGAATGATTGGTTAGAATCTACGGGTGGTATACATCACTTACAGGCTGGATTCCAGCAAGGGGTCAGCACTGTTGATCAGTGTTTTAGATTAGCCTTACTTCTACTCAAATATGTTGTGCTAAGAAAGATTAGTTTATATGTATTATTAGTTGATATGAAAACATCTTTTGATAGTGTTCCCCACATACTTTTATGAGATAGGCTCAAGAATGTAGGCGTTCCAGAATAATTTCTGAAAGCAATTGTTATGCTCTAAAATAATAATGAGGCAGTTGTCCACTGGAGCCTTACAGGTTTATTCCCTGTTCAAAAGGGTGTGTATCAAAGGTGAGTACTAGCACTGCTACTCTTTTGTTTATTTATTATTGCTATCATTGATTCAATTGCTAGGCTTCCTGCAGATGCGCCTATCCTGGACCAATGATAAAATACTGATGCTCCTCTTCATTGATGATGCTGTCCTGATTTTAAAAACATTGAAAGGACTTTGAGATATATTTAAGCTATTCAAGGATGTGTGTGTTGCCAATATCCTGGAAATAGACCAGAATAAAACCAAAGTAATAAAGAACCCAGTTGATAGTCAACTTTGAGGGCACAGCCATTGAACATGTTTTAAACTGTGACTATCTGGGTATTGGATTTGAATGCAGATGCAGGTGGAATGATCAACTGAATACATTGCATTTGACATTAGGCCCTGTAATGTGCTCATTTGATTTGCATTTATTCAAGGGAATGGTACAATCAGCACTCCCGTAAAGGTGCATAATTTACAAGCATGGGCAGCGGCAACATTTGGTGCTGAAATATGGGGACACTCCAACTCAACCAAATTAACTAGTGTTGAAAATAAATTCATGAAAACACTTTTAGCTCTTCATAGGGGTACACACAAATATATTACTCAGACTAGATCTTGACTTAAAAGACATTAAAAAATAACTTTTTTCGAAAACCATTGTTATGATGGATAAGAATCTGGTGTTCCCACCTCTTAGCCAAGTTCACTGAGGCAATTCTAGATGTTCTGGCACAAGATGGAAGCACAAGTTTAGCTTGGTGCAGACATGTCAAGACTCTGCTGTGGAACTTGTACCTTTGAGAATTTTGGGATAATCCAACTTGCATAAATAGCAATACCAAGGTACATGTCAAGAGCTCATGCATGACTCTGGTGTCATCCCATTTGAGGGATGAATGTCTGAAAACCTTGTTGTCCCGTGAATATTGGTTATACAAAATAATATTGGCTTTGACTAATGTCTCAATATATTTGCTCTCAATTTGCCAGATCACTTTATATTCAGTTTAGTCTCTGCACTTTACCTCTAGCATATCTAAAAAAGATTTGGAATGCTGTGGAATCGGATCTCTGCTGGTCATGCATAAATGTCAAAGAGTCTTTGCAGCATTTCATGCTCATTTTCCGAGCGTAGAAAGATCTGAGAACTTTGTACCTGAAGTCCCTATTTACTAATCATGGAAAACAAACCGCTGCAGGAGCCCTGACCTTTTAAATAATCTTTCTTTTATAACGCGCTTAATGCCGGAGACTGGTTGCTAAGCATGAGACCGGGATTCGAACCTGTGTTGCTATGCTTTGTCTTGCTTCCAAGACAAATGCGTTGCACCTGAGCTTTCCTCCCGGCCTTTGTGTAAGTCTATCTCTACCGCCGCGATTACCTGGTGTAGTGAAAAGGGGTAACCGCACCCTCCTGGAGCCAGCCCTTAGTGCAATGTAACTCCTAATCCCCTTCCCTCACAAGTAAGAAACTATGCGAGACACAATGAACTCAGTCTGGAAGAAAGCCACTCACTCAGAAGATTTTATGCTTGCATTTATTTACTACATAAACTAATTAGAATCAAGCAGCAGTTTTCAATAGTGTGGGAATTAAAGTGCAAGCTGAGCAATACAAACTATCAGTCACAGATGAATATGCAATTATTCTTACGCTCCTAGGAATCATTGATGCCGATACGATAGATTCACACTCAGGACCCACGCCACTCAGTGCCCGGCACCCCTCAGGGACTGGCCTAGCCCCTGAAAGCCTGCTCCCGAGCGGAAATGTGATGCCAGGAGCCTCTGCCCTCTAGTGCTGGCTGGTTGTCCAGGCGCTGTTTCTCTACGTGCACGATTCTTTCAAACAGCCCAGGAAGAGTCCTCCTCTAACTGGCCCAGGTAAAGATCTCTTATTAGGGGCTGCATGTCAATCACTATGACGTACCAGCTCTTCGAGAATCTTCTAGGCCAAACCTTCCATGCAGCAAAACATGTTTTCACCTGGACAGTTACTGCCAGTCTTGGCTCTTAGGCTCCGTGTACGTTGTTGTGGGAAGCGCCTTCTACATTCCTGTGTTATCAGTGCACCTGACTCGCAGAGCACAGAAGAGAATGGCTGTGTCTGGCTCCTAAAAGCTGCGCAGGGCTTCTTGCAAAACTAGATGTTTATGTCTCAAGAAGGGCCTTCGCAGTTAACTCCTCGCTAACATGGTGGCTCACTCAGTTCGAGAGGCCTGGCTGCTTCAGCATTTTCCTCCACGCTTCAAATAAGCTCTAAATAAATGCAAGATAGCTCAGTAGGTTAACGCAAGTGCAGGTTAACGCAAGTGCCTAGATGCTTTTCACGACATTCCACCCCTTTCGAAGTGAGGCCTGAAAATGCTGACTCAGTTCCATGATCTAGAATGTACGGTGTGCTGTAGGCCGATCAAACGTTTTTCTCGTGCAGTCATTCTATTATAGAGGAAAGTCATTCTGCGCAAGAGCCCAATGAAAACGATAGCAATTAGCATTAGGGAAATCAGTAGCCACAGCAAGGGATGCAACATTATACTATGCAGCTTTTGTTTTTTTTAAAAAAAACTTTATTTTTGGTATTTAACACACCATACAACTACACACCCACATTAGGGTGGACATTAACTTTGTGCCGTCGATTTGAACTCTCCCATCAAACCCCCCCGTCCCGCCCAAACAGCGCCACCGCTGGAAATCATCTCACTCCTCCTGATCCTTGACTTGAGGAAAAGTTGGACTGGACTGAGATTACATCAAGATGTGCTGCCCGTCTCCGAAGCACTAGCTGCGGAGGCTTCCGCTTCACTCATCAAGAATATTATCAACGGGCCCCATATGTCAGGCGGGCGGGCGTGTAGAGGTAGAAGTTTTATAAAGTCTGATTCTATATCCTGGTAGTAGAGTAAGTCTTTACGCCAAGCTGCATAAGAAGGAGGAGGGCCTTGGCCCCATGCCATGGCAACTCTCTTACGAGCCAGTGTCAGTAGAACGCCAGTCAACTTCCTTGATGGAGTGGAAATCAGCCCTGTCATACCTAGCAGCGCTGCTGTATGCCTCAGGTGTATTGCTTCTCCTACGATCGCCGTCGTTGTGTCCAGCATACAGTTCCAGAAAGGGGCTATTTCAGGACATTCCCAGGACAGATGGACAAAGTTCACAGACAAGATTCCGCACCTCTTGCACTCCGTCTGCGTGTCAGGGTGATGTTTGTTGATTTTTTTCAGGTGTGTAGTAGGTTTGGTGGAGGAAATTGAAGTGGATACGTTTGAGACGTGAATTAAGTGCGATTTTCTGAGTCTGATTCAGGATGTAGCCCGAATCCTCATCTGAAATGGTTGTCTTTAGTGCTCTTTCCCATCTGGTTTTTGCGCCTGTGTTGGCGGGGGTCGTGCTAGAGATTAATGCTTTGTAAATTTGCGACACCAACCTGCCGTCACCCTGTGCCTGAATAACGTCATGCAGCAGTTGCCAGGTAGGTGGTTGACACGGGAAGTCTGGCAAAAGGGACTGTAGGGTGTTACGAGTCCGGAAATAGAAGAACACGTCCAGTGCAGTGTTGCCCCCTTTCATTTTTGCTTGATCTGGGGTTAGGAAGCCTTCTTCTGTAAAAAGGTCCCCTAGAGTTTGTATGTGAAGCTTATCGACCCATTGGTGAAAGACCTTCTCTGAAGTTAGGGGGATTCCAGGAATAAACTTGACTGGCAAGAGAGGAGAGTACCTTGTTTGCACCGCGAGCTTATGGCTAAAGTCTTCCAGACCTTGTACGTCGTGAGCATCACATTCATCGTGGGGCAAGGCACAGGGATCTGGCCAAAGACCACTGCAGTCAGAAAATTGGGCGTTGCCAGGGCTCGTTCCACTTGTACATGAGGGCGGATTGTTTGCGTTGCATACCAATGGCTGAGATATTGAGCCTGAGCTGCCCAGAAGTATTTCTCCATGTCTGGGAGGGCTAGCCCCCCGTTGGACACGGGAAGTGTCAGTATTGAATGCGCCACTCTGGCTGGTTTGCCCGCCCAAAGCAACTCAAGGACCAAGCTTTTCAGCCTTTTCAGGAAGGATTGCGGTAGTAGCAGAGGAATATTGTTAAAGAGGTACAGTAATTTAGGCAGGACCACCATCTTGACCAAGATGGCCCTACCCCAGAACGTTAGTGGGAGCGTCTTCCAGCGTGAAACCTTGTCTTGTAGGGACTTGACCACTTCCTCGTAATTATCTCGAAACACCTTGTGCTGGTAGCTGTATCCCCAGGTACCGAACCTTCGCGGTTCTCCATGTGAGTTTGAATTTGTCTGCAAACTGCTTTGTGGCTCGAGTCAGTGGAAAGACGACGGATTTAGAATGATTGATTTTTAATCCAGAAGCCGCTCCGAATTTGATGACTTCCCTCATGACCGGGGTCAGGTTAACTTCAGGGTTGCGTATGAACAGAGCCATGTCGTCGGCGTATAGTGAGACGATGAGCCTGTGTGGGTCGATGATGAGTCCCCTCTGTTGTCGGAGTTCCCGAAGGTTGGAGGCTAATGGCTCCATTACCAGGGCGAAGATTAAAGCTGAAAGCGGGCAGCCTTGTCTCGTACCTCGCTGCAGGTTTATTGAAGCTGATTTTGCAGTGCCTACAATGATATTAGCTTGTGGCTTGGTGTACAGGAGAGAGACAAGCTTGATGAAACGAGCTCCCAGTCCCATCCTGGTGAGAACCATGAACATAAACGGCCACTCCACCGAATCAAATGCTTTTTCGGCATCTAGGAGGACCGCAATTGCCTGATCTGTGGGGTCTAGTGCCTCGATGATTCCGAACATTCTCCGGATGCCGAAGGTTGTGTTGCGGCCTGGTATAAAGCCGGCTTGGTCCGCTAGTACAAGAGCAGGCATCAAGGGCATCAACCTTTTGGCTAGGAACTTGGCGAGTATTTTATTGTCTAGGTTGAGCAGGGAGATAGGGCGGTACAAAGCACATTCTTCTGGTGGTTTGCCTGGTTTGTGCAAAAGGATGACATTGGCTTCACAGGAGGAGTGAGGGAGAGACCCCACTTCTAACGCTTCTTCGTACACCAGGAGAGGAGCCAAGGTGTCTGCAAAGGCTTTGTAGAATTCTCCCGTTAGGCCGTCGGGGCCTGGCGCCTTGGAAGAGGGTAGGGTCTTTATGGCAGCTCTAATCTCTTTCTGTGAGATCATCTCATTCAGAGGTTCACACAGATGTTGTTCAGCCCAGTAGAGCTCTGTGTCTTCTAGATATTCCAGTGGGACGTTTGAATCTTTTGGGAGTTTAGCACTGTAAAGATCTTGGTAGAATAGGCTGAATTCCTCTGCAATCTTTTCGTCGGTATGGACCACCTCGCCTTGCTTGGTTCGAATCCTCTCGATTTGGGACTGTTTGTTGTCAGCTCTGATTAGGTTCGCCAGAAGGGCCCCTGGTTTTTGGCCCTCGCTGTATTGACGGACTTGGCTGGTGCGGCTTAAGAATTTGACCTCCCGCTCAGCCGCAGCATTGAATTTTTGCAGTTCCATTTTCAGAGCTGCAGCTGACTCTGGGTCGGCCGTGTTCGTGATCTGGGTCTCAAGAAGCTTTAATTTGTCTTCGCTGTTTTTAAGCTTGCTCCTAATGAGCTTGAGGATACCATTTTCTTTGGCGTGGCAAAGTCCTCTAATGAAACATTTCAAAGACTCCCAGATTGTGCCTGCTGAGGGGACCGAGCCTAAGTTGGCTTCAAGAAACACGTCTTATCTCCTCCCTTAATTCAGAGGCGAAGACTTCATCGCGTAGCGTGCCCATTTTGAAGCGCCAGCGCTGTAATGGCGGTGTGGAATTGGATGGCTTGAGATTAAGAAAAAGTGATGAGTGGTCTGAGAGCGTTCTCGGATGAATACAACACCGGCCACACGACAGGGGGCCATTTGTTGAGATGAAGAAATAGTCGATCCGGGAACTTGTGTTGTGGACTGCAGAATGAAAGGTGAAATCTCGCAGCTCCCCATTAGATACTCTCCAAACGTCTTGAAGATCAAACGCTTTGCACATTTCCTTTATTTGAAGACTAGCCTTAGAGGGCGGCTGCTGTGTGGCCTTTGATCTGTCTCTTATAGGGTCCAGAGTCATGCTCATGTCCCCACCCCAAATAATTGTTGCAGGGTCGTGAGCGGAGAGCTGCGACAACACCCAACCGAAATTGTCAGGGCCATCCACATTCGGCGCATATGAATTAATGAAAGTCATTTTCTGACCTGCGATGATGCCGCACACCAAGATCGCTCTTCCTTCGGTGTCTTTTGCCGTATGCAGTAGACGGAAACTGAGCCTCCTGTGTATGAGAATAGCGACTCCTCTCGAGTATGTAGAGTAGGATGAGAAGTATCTGTGGCATCCCCAGCTCTTGGCCCACTGGTGGTCTTTCCCTGGAGTGAAGTGAGTCTCTTGGATCAAGGCCACGTCCACTTCGTGGCATCTGAGGTAATGCAAATTTTTTCTGGTTTTAGCTGGGATATTGCCTCCTCTTATATTCCACGTTAAGACATCGAATGGGGCGAGTTAGCTTTTATATAGGACCACTTTACCATTCCAGTGGACAGAGATGGACTGGTTGTACTTGGACTAGTTTCAGGGTCAGTGCACAGAGGACGGGAGCCTGGCTGAGGCGACGGCACTGATAGTGGGCAGGGCGCAGGTGGGGAACAGGACGGTCGGGGACAAGCGGCGCTGAACATTCCCAATGAACTCTGAGGGCTCGGTCTACGGGCTAACCCCAACAGGCCCAAGACTTTACTTTCCAAAGGGTGGGCAACCCCCAACTGGCCCACCAAGAGGTCCCTCATTAACCAACAAACAACCCAAATGGTCCATGGAGTTACCATACCGAGGAATGAAACTCCACCTCGGCGGAAAAAACTCAATTTAGGAAAAAAAAAAACGTAACAAAAGCTGTGCTAAGGGCACACGAGGCCTCCCAAGTGTCCCAGCCCCGTCTTTCGCTAGGTGTGTACGTTCCGGCTTACTCTGTGCTGCAAAATAGATCCAGAGTCGCTGCCCTGAATTACCATTTATGGAGGAGTCCTGGGGTTTCTATCCCTCTGAGGTCTGGGGCGAGCCTGGTTCTGATCTGGGCATCCCAATCG
This sequence comes from Ambystoma mexicanum, assembly GCF_040938575.1. Lineage (NCBI taxonomy): Eukaryota > Metazoa > Chordata > Amphibia > Caudata > Ambystomatidae > Ambystoma > Ambystoma mexicanum. The sequence continues at coordinate 1,144,568,271 of NC_090923.1, read as the reverse complement.
GTCTAAGAATAGATTTGCTTCATCCGGGGTTTGGAAGAACTGGACCTTTCCCCCGTGCTGAACTCTAAGGCGCGCTGGATAGAGCATTGAGTACACCATTTGACTGTTACGGAGTCTCTGCTTGACGCTGGCAAATGTTTTTCGTTGTGTCTGCACTGAAGGGGAGAAGTCGAGAAAGAAGTGTATTTTGTCCCCTTTGTGACTTAGAACGCCTTTTTCTCTGGCAAGCCGTAGTATGGAGTCCCGATCTCTGTAATTCAATAGCCTCGCTATTATAGGCCTGGGCGGGGAGCCCGGTGCTGGTCTCGACGCGGAAACTCTGTGAGCCCTCTCAATTATGAAAAGGTGGGACAGAGCATCACGTCCGAATAAGTTGATACAAAGGGACTCAACGAAGTCTTCCATTTTCTCCTGCGTTTGATGTTCTCTCACTCCCACTATCCGTAGGTTATTCCTTCTTGAACGGCCTTCTAAATCCTCACATTTGGCAATGGTTGTTTTAATTTGTGATTCCAGTTGAGAGACTTTGTTGGTTAGAATTGTTGAACTGTCATCGAGATTGGACACTCTCTGCTCCATATCGTTCATACGTTCATCTGAGAGTCCATACGATGTCGCAGGAGGTCGACTTTAGACGCCAGACCATCCATTTTATTGCTCAGATTGCCAATGCCAGCCTTCAAGTCAAGGAGGATTTCTTTGATTTCGGAGGAGTTGCCAATAGAATCATCTTGTTGAGACACTGAAGCTAGGTCCTCCTGGGAGAGTGGTACCCTGGGGGTCGAGCCGCTTTCAAAGTTTAATTTCCTCTGGGACTTGTCAGTCTTCCACTTCGTGACAGCGGGAATGGGAATGTCTGTTGTCGGCTGCTTGTGACCAGACTATAACTAGGGCACCTTGAGGGCCTTTCACTGGACTGGACTGAACGCTGCTTGATGTGGATGGCGGTCTTGCTGGTTTATAAGGGGAGAGGCTTCACAATCCAATATTTGTGGGTAGTGGGGATGGATTCTATGGACTTCAATGGGGGTGGGGTACTCTTTCTGGCGTTGTTGGCTCTCCTGAACCAGGATGAAGTTGCCCACCTTAGTGAGGTGAGGCCCAATGGGCCCTGTTTGCGTGTTTGTCGCAAGGCACAAGTCACAGATAGAGCAGGGTCAAGTTGGACATCCTCGGGGATTCTGCGCCGTCTTTGTGAAGGAGGGCCTCCTCCGTCACTCAGCCCACTGTTAAACTCGGCTTGCTTGTGGGAGGCAGGAGGGGGGGGGTTGCCATATGCGGGACCAGCTCCCTGCGGGGAGAGATGAAGACTTTCCCCCCACTCCTTACCTCCGCGCTTGCACAGTCTTTCCCTCTTCGAGGCCTGTGTCGCCTTGGGTGCTTATGAGACTTGGAGGGGGCTCCCAGTACCCAGCTCGGCTCCTGCCGCTGGGCTGACGGTGTCCACTGCGGGCTCGGAAGAGTGTGGGCGTGGTGCCGTCGTTGGAGTCGCCGCCTGTCTGCCGGGCCGCATAAGCCCCCTACTTGTAAATTGGCTCAGAGCAGGGGAGGGAGAGGTAGTTTGCCCCCCACCGCTGCTGCGCTTCCCGCTCAACGGCCCACAGCCATGGAGCTGGATGCCGGAGCCGGCGCTATGGAAGCGGGCGGAGACAAAGTGAGGGAGCAGCTGATCTTTTCACGGAGCGCTGTCTCCTCCGAGGTCGGCGACGGCTGCCTGGGTAACTCGTGGCCACAATCTCCGCTCGAGCGCTGGCATCCGATGGGGGAGGCAGGAGGGGGCCCCGAACCCTCGCCAAAATGCTGTCTGCCTGCGGACGCCACCGGTGCTGGTTTGTCATCGGCCCCCGTGGTCCCCCCGTCGCAGCTCTGCCTCGGGGGGGAGGATCAGGTTACCTCTGGAGAGGGGGCCGGGCTCCGGATGGCTGTCGTCCCGCAAGCCAGCCACGCAGGGCACGGAGGCAGAGCCGCATGGGCCAGGACTTGGCTTGAGGGCATCGATTCGGCTCCAAATTTCACAGATGTGTCGCTGGGGAGCCCAGAAAGACAAGGATCTGCGGGCTGGCACACAGATTAACCGGGAACTAGAGGATTCCGAAGGATTAATACGGGGCGATGCGGGAGCCTTAGACCAAGTCGGCCATCTTGGATGGCTCTCTAGCGCCCTATATTAAGCAGCTTTGTGGAGGAGGGTGACCATCCAGTGACATCCTACCAGTGGTGAGTAGTAACTGATTGCATATGGTCAGCGGTTTTGATTAATTGATTCCTGTCTATCATCACCTTGCACTCTGCAGAGGTAACTGAGGTAGCTAACGTTTGGAAATCTTTCCAAGCGGTTTGAGCAAAATGTCTTATAGCTTGAAGCCGGGCAGTAATCACCCCATAGGGTAGAGTCCAGTTAAGCAGATGTGTGAGCTCAGCATGTAGAGTGGTGTGAGACCACCGGGTCAATGAATATAAGGTGTGAGTAACAATGTCTAAGATAGTCACGACCTGATCTACAAAATACTTGAGTGTTTCCTAGCAACTTATAATTATTAATAAGCAAGGAATGATTAGTAACTATACAGGCCTTGTGCTGGTCTATCTAGAAAATGTTAGTCTCATTAATATGGTACTGCACCCAGGTGCACCCCCCTGCAATGGGATGCATGCATGGGTCCGGAATCCACCCAGTTTGGGGAAACACCCACCCCTGATCCCAGGGTATGCAGGTTTGACTGTGGATGCTGTAGTTTTGGCTGTCTAACCATTCCCCTCGTATTTGCGGAACCCACCAAGAGCCATTTATTTTCATAGGCAAGACTATGAAAGGGCACCATATTTCCAAAGCATAAGCAGTTCTACTAACTTGCATTAAAGTGTGGCAAGTGTTATTCATGCAATCAAAAGCAAGCGGTTTAATCCATATGTTTGCTGGTAACTGTAGCTCTGTGTGCCAGTGGGTTGAGGATAGTCATCCCCACTCGGAGCGAAAAGCCAACACCTGCTGATTTTAACAATGTTTGCCATAAAATGCATCTGGTATCTTTTGCAGTCTTATTGACCTGCCCTATGGCAGAAACAATTTCTTCATAGCTAAGGTTCTGCCATCTCCAATGGTTGCCAATACTTGTAGCAGTGTTTCGCAGGGTAGGGCTTATAAATGGGCCCCACTGTGCCAGAGGTTTTATGGCAGCACTGGCATCAGAACCCATGGTGGCTAACTTATTGCGCACAGTTTCTATGTCAAAAGCGTTTAAAGCTCTCATTCCCACCCCCGCTGCTCCCGCAATCAATGAATCTAGCCCCATAGCTACGTGCAATTTGGTGATGTGCCACAAAAATTGACTCCATTTGTAGCAGCTTGGTTGTAATAATGAAACATTGCCTCGTGACAAGTCTATATCTAAGTGTACCTCCGTAATAATAGAGGCGTGCATTACGGGCCTACAATTTAAATGTTGTCTTACTACTGGAAAATCTAACATGTGCACAGTTTCTACCTTTTGTGATTTAAAGAACACCATTCTCCAGGTGGCATGCCTGCCATATACAATATTAGTTTTAGATACAAACACCATACTTCCATCCGGCAGTGGCTGTTTCGTTGCACAATTGTATGAAATGCATTTAGTCAAGTTATAGTCCACAAAATCTTGGCGAGTACACTCGCTGCAGTTCTTGGGGCAGAAAAAACATGAAACATCAAACAAATTGTTGGATCCATTCACTGAAACATTTGGGCCTAGGATTTCATAAGCACCAGTCATATGGGTCAGTGACAAAAGGTGTCCGACAATGTGCCAAGCCAGTACTTTAGCAGTTCCATAAGGATACTCATTTGTAGTGCTTTTCTCACAGGTTGCGGTGCGATTGTTATCATCACGCAGGACTGCAGCATCAGGTGTAGTGTATGCGATTCTCAGAGTCCATGTAGCGTCTTGCATCAACCCATTTTTTACAGTGAAAGTGTTTGCTTGGCAGGTCAGGAGCACCCACAGCAAGGCATGTCCCATCCCCGTCATGTAGCACTACGTTTGTGGTGTGAGCCTAGAAGCAGGGATATAAACAGGCATGTCAGAATTCTGCAATAGTACAACATAAGTACTTCCAACACCTTAACTCAGCACTTCACCAGCCTCAGGCCTCAGCGTGGTGTCTGCGGCTTGTTTACTTTCAATCACTTGGGGAACAACTGCTTGCTCACAAATCAATTGTGCAATTCGGTCATATTTGGTTAATGGTACCTCGGATACACCATCGTTATGTAAAAGTACAGAATCAGTCACTCCTCCCAAAATGTCAATGACTTTCTTTCCCAGGCTGGATCGTGCAGCAATGCGTCCATAAGTGCCAGCCGGCAATTTGATGCCAATACCCAGCGATATGAATTTGGTTTGCCCCTCTGGTATCACATCATCTTCATAGGTAGATAGATCAAGTCCAATGCTGCCTGCAGTAGATTGCACAGGCAGCTTTGCTTCTTTGTCTGTTTTCCGCACAATAAGAGTCTTTGTGGATTCCACCTTCTCACTTGTCAGTCTCACAAAGGGTGTCTGCCGGTTTCCCAACGGATGATTGTTCCGTTCAAACAGTGCTTGTGCCAGGTGTTTGGACCACCCCTTTAGAGTGTGAGTCTTAGTCAGTTTCTTTATTTGTTACTTGAGCAGCCTGTTGCTGCGCTCCACCAGAGCAGAAGCTTCGGGATACCGACCTCTGCGCAGTGTCCATTTGATGCCTTGCTCTAGCGCCCAGTTCTGCACATTATGTCCGGCAAAACGGTGCCTTGATCTGATTGAATTTCATCCGGAATGCCATAGTGCCTGATGAGGTATTCCATTCCTTTCAAGGTAGCCCGTTGATCTGCATGGGCAACTGGATAGGCTAACAGCAGTCCAGAATATGTGTCTACCATGGTCAACACATAATGCTTCCCATTTTCGGGCGGCAAAGGGCCAATGTAGTCAACTTGCCAAACGCTAGCAGCTCTTTCACCTCTTCTCAAAGGGCCTTGAGGCTTCCTCTCTAGTGGATAGTGCTTCACTTCGCAGCACACAGAACATTGGGAGGCAGCTTGTTTGGCATGATCCATGGTAATGGGCAATTGTCTCCTCTTAGCCCATTCATAGGTTCCTAGTTGCCCTAGATGCCCTGAGGTTTGGTGTGCCCAGTCCGCCAATCCTTGCAATACCTCAGCTTCTTCAGGTGTTGTCACTGGGCGGATCTTTGCCATTTGATCCACTTCGTTGTTAAACAGTGCAGCCAGTGAGATGGCAGAGGGCATCGACATGCCCAATGCAGATTTTGCACCTCTCACCTTTGCGCCACATCTCTTCCCAGATGTCCGGCCCTCCCCAGATCGGAGTGTTTTTGATCTGCCAGCCGTCTCTTCTCCATGCCGGTGCCCAATGTGTCAGACCTTGATATGTGGCCCAACTGTCCGTGTGTATGCGGTCTCTGTCTCTTTCACCTGTTCAATCACGGAGGCCACCACCTGCAGTTCAGCATATTGACTGGATCCTCCCACACCTTTTCTCATCAGCACTGTTTCTCGGTGGGGCTAGAATGCAACAGCTTGCCAGTGTCTTTGCCCTTTATCAGGTATTCAGAAGGGTACCTGGTTACTGCCTTGCTCTGCCCTGGTCGGTACAATAATATCAACAAACGAATGAGCAAGGTCAGGTCAATCTCTGCTGAAGAGTAACCACTGCTACACCCTGAGTGGTTAACCCCTTGTGTGGGTGGTCACAGAATTCTCATGAAACTGTTCTTCTTCTGCACAAAAGGGTTTTATTTTGAAGTGCAGTGGTGCAGTAATACACCTTGTATTTTTCAAAAACATAGGACATTCTCATTTGAGGACATACAAGGTGTAGTACCTAAGTAAGAATGATCAAGTAGTCAGTATTTCAGACATCTACTTGTACAGTTTGTTCATTCTCTATAGGGTCCTTGGGAAGGAAGCTTAGAGAATTCAGTGGAATCATAGACAGGTAGGGGGCCCATAGAGTGTGGGCACAATCAAGAGTTGAACAACAACATATAATACATGTCAACACGACAGTGTTTCGGCCATTTTGCGTGGAGCTAGGTGAGCTCTAATGGTGTAGGCCTTCATCAGGACAGGAGTGTCTTTACGAGTGGAGAGTCCTATGTGGTCTATAGGAGTGAAACAGACAAAGAAAGTGTCAGGATGTACATGGTCAGCAAAAGATCGAGCAGAGAGAAGTTATGAATACTATATAGGGCGGATGCCGGTGCTTACCGAATCCGAGGAGCTTAGTGGCTCAGATTAAGAGGTGGAAGGATCCACTTCTTTAGGATGCAGTCGTCATCCTGTCAACAGGCTTGGTCACGCCTGTCAGGGAATAAGGAGGTAGGATTACAAAATGGCGCCCCAAGGGTGCGGTTCCTCTCTAGCCCATAGTAAGTGTGTGACTAGGGAGGTGGTGGTGTAGGTCTTAACAGATTTGGTGAGAGTAGACCTAGTGGTGGTCCCACTAAATGACGAGTGCGCTTAAATGGGATAAAAAGGGCTTCTGTGGAATCACAAATGCCATTTATCAAGTGCACAGAGAAATTAGTGCAAATCTGTATTTAATACAATGGGCCTCATTACAACTCGGGCGTTAAGGGTTAACGCCGTCGTTAACCCTTAACGCCTGATTCCAATTTTAACGGCTGCTTTTAGCAGGCGTTAAAATCCATGGCGCTAAACCGCCTTGGTGCTAATTACGGCACCGTAATTTACGGTGCCGTAATTAGCGCCTTCCCCACTCCCATTATGCCCTATGGGGCAAAAATGGGAATGGGGAAGGGTAAATGGGAAATGGGGATTTACCGCCCCACTCACCTTGGAATGGGGCGGTAAATCCGCCATCCACCATGGTGTAAACGTAGTTTACACCATGGTGGTAAAGTTGGTGTACTTACCGCCTGGGTCGTAATGACCCCAAATGTGATTAAAAGGAGTGCCCCTTCTCAACGGTCCTGGGGGAAGGGTGGACCATGATCTATGTGGGCTGAGCAAGTTCTGGATTACAGTGCCACAACACGTGTCATGCAGCCTATGGTGTAGGTGGCACGAAGGGCTATGGGCATTTAAATGTGCAGAGTCATACTGTTTACAGTGAGGGTAGGCCTACCGGTTTCTGTGCATAAAGCCGCGGGCAGTAGAGCTTACCTATTGCCAGTGCATTCAGCTACCAAGATCGTTGAAACAGCAGTGTGTCGTCTCTGATGTTGAGTATGCAAGTGTGTAGAATGCAGGCTAGGGCCATGTTAAAGAACAAGGGCCCTCTGGTGGGGTGACTATCTAAGTGGCTGTTTAGAGTTAATGCAGGCAGTCAGTAGGGCCAAAGTGCAAGTCATGCATGATGATGATGTCAGCCACTGTCAATCCCTTTGGGTGTCAGCTGTCATGTAGTATAGAATCAGGCCTGTGTTACTTCATTCCCACATGTTGTTCATGACAGGCATATGACATCAATGGTTTATATCAATTTACAGATGTAATTACTTTAAAAACAAAAAAAAAAGATTTGACACAAAATCAAAAAACAAATTGTTACACAGTGCAAATTCTTGTTTTTAGAAAATGGAAAGGATCTTTATGAAAGTCTGGCCAGATGCAAGGTGGACGTGGTTTCTCAGAGAGCATCTGCAGCTATATTGTATAAAACACATTGCTGTAGACAGGTGTTCTGTCATAGGACATACATATTGTCGCCATATTTTACAGGAAATGCTTCCACTCTACAGTTATGTTCAAACCCTCTGACAGTTCGTAGTTTGTGGACCCATTTCTGTTCTAGTCTGGTCAGGGTTTTGTCAATGTCTCCACCTCTACTGGTGGTGTTCACTTTCTGTAAGACACACCACTTTATATCCATGTTGGTGTGGTTCTTCTTAACATAGTGTTCCACTAGTGGTTTGTCAGGTACCTTGTTTTTTATACAAGACCGGTGCTCGCCAATTCGGGTCTTCACAGCTCTCATGGTTTTCCCAACGTATAGAAGTCCACATGGGCATTCAATGGTGTAAATAACTTGGTCCACGAGATCTCTTTGTGTGTGAATACTTTGGTTGTCTCTGTGAACTGACAGGCCATGCATTTGCCACATCGGTAGTGTCCTTGGACAGGTGGTAAGTTCCATAGAGTATTGGGTTGTTTTGGAGTTTCAAGAAACGTATGGACCAGTGACTCTTTGATGTTGCGGTTTTTCTTGAAGGCAAAAAGGGGCACTTTTTTGGAGAGATCCAGTGTTCTTGATCAGTGGCCAGTGCTGCTTGATTGTCTTTTTTATCAAATTGCTAAGGGGACTGTAGGTTGTCACGCATACCAGTCTGTCCAGTTCTTTTTTGGTGGTTTTGGTGAGGCAGATAGTACGGTCCGTGTTTGCTGCTCGTTTGCTTGCGTGTTTCACGGATTTCCTCGGGTAGCCTCTGTTGAGAAGGCGGTTTTGTAGATCTGTGGCGTGTTTCTCATATGTGTCACAGTTGGTGCAATTCCTCCTAATCCTCAAGAACTGTCCGTAGGGCAGGTTATATTTCAGACCTTGAGGGTGATAGCTTCCAAAGTGTAGTAAGGTGTTCCGGTCTGTAGGTTTCCGAAATAGTTCCGTGTGTAAATAGTCTCCTGACCTGTAGATGTGGAGGTCTAGGAAGTCAATCCCGTGGAAGTACCAGCGCATCGTGAAGTTGATGTAAGGATTGCATAGATTGAGCCATTCCTGGAATGCAGTTAGGTCTTGTTGGTTCCCCTGCCAGACGAGGAGCACATCGTTGATGTACCTTTTCCACAGCTTGATGTTGTTTCTGTAGGGATTAGTGTCTGCCATGACGTTTTCGGTTTCGTAATGTGCCATGTACAAGTTGGCAATGTCTGGTGCAGAGGTGGCTCCCATGCTGACCCCGTTGATTTGTTTGTACAATTGGTCTTTGAATAGAAAGACATTTTCAGTCATTGCAAGTCTCACACATTCTAGTATGAAGTCTGTAGGGACGGTTTTGGTGTCATTTCTTTTATCCAGAAAGAGTTTCAATACCTCTAACGCCTCTAGTTGTGGGATTGAAGTGTAGAGGGCCTCTACATCCAGGGTGGCGAAGATGTAATCTTGTTCCATGGTGTTGGTCCCCAGCATGAGGATGGTATCCGTGCTGTCTTTGAGGTAGGAATTAATTTGGTTCACAAAAGGTTTCAAGACGAAGTCCGTGTAGACTGATAGGGGTTCGAAAATCGAGTCACAAGCCGATACAATCGGTCTTCCAGGAGGTTTTTGTAGGTTTTTGTGTATCTTTGGCAGTATGTAGAACGCCGGGATTCACAGGTGAGCTTTATTCTACTCTAACCAAATCTGTTAAGACCTACACCACCACCTCCCTAGTCACACACTTACTATGAGCTAGAGAGAAACTGCACCCTTGGGGCACCATTTAGTAATCCTACCTCCTTAACCCCTGACAGGCGTGACTGCGCCTGTTGACAAGATGACGACTGCATCCTAAAGAAGTGGATCCTTCCACCTCTTAATCTGAGCCACTAAACTCCTCGGATTCGGTAAGCACCGGCATCCGCCCTATACAGTATTCATAACTTCTCTCTGCTAGATCTTTTGTGCTGACCACGTACATCCTGACATGTTCTTTGTCTGTTTCACTCCTACAGACCACATAGGATCCTCCACTCGTAAAGACACTCCTGTCCTGATGAAGGCCTACACCATTAGAGCTCACCTAGCTCCACACAAAATGGCCGAAACACTGTCGTGTTGACATGTATTATATGTTGTTGTTCAACTCTTGATTGTGCCCACACTCTATGGGCCTCCTACCTGTCTATGATTCCACTGAATTCTCTAAGCTTCCGTCCCAAGGAACCTATAGAGAATGAACAAACTGTACACATAGATGTCTCAAATATTGACTACTTGATCATTCGTACTTAGGTACTACACCTTGTATGTCCTCAAATGTGAATGTCCTATGTTTTTGAAAAATACCAGTGTATTACTACACCACTGCACTTCAAAATAAAAACCCTTTTGTGCAGAAGAACAGTTTCATGAGAATTCTGTGACCACCCACACAAGGGGTTACCCACTCAAGGTGTAGCAGTGGTTACTCTTCAGCAGAGATTGACCTGACCTTGCTCATTCGTTTGTTAATATTATTTGCCCTTTATCATACTTTGCGTGCCGTCCGTGAACCATGCAGAATTCTGTTCTTCCTCCGTCAATGTATCATATGCAAGCGAAACTTTGAAGGGAGATTCTGGCAATGCAACTGGGGTGCTCGGTTCAGGCATCGCTTCCAGATCCACTGCCTCCAGCATTTGTTCTTGCAGTCTGGAAACCCCTGTGCTTTCGCACGTTGCTGTAAATACCATTTCCATTTCACATGAGTGGCGTCTTGCGCCCTGCCACTCTTTCGCTCACAACAGTGTTGTGCACCCAGCCCATGATCGGAATTTGTGTGCAAATTGTCACTGGTTGCTTGCCTGTGACTCGCAGAGTGCAGAAGAGAATGGCTGTACCTGGCTCCTAAAAGCTGCGCAGGGCTTCTTCCAAAACTAGATGTTTATGTCTCAAGAAGGGCCTTCACAATTAACTCCTCGCAACCATGCTGGCTCACTCAGTTCGAGAGGTCTGGCTGGTTCAGCATTTTCCTCCACGCTTCGAATAAGCTCTAAATACATGAAAGATAGCTCATTGGGTTAACGCAAGTCCAGGTTAACGCAAGTGCCTAGATGCTTTTCACAACATCTGGGGGTTTGACAAATATTTACTTAGAGCATGAGCATGGCTAGCTGAAATTGACGATCATGTATAGTTAGCTGTCCCTCCGAATTTTTTAACCTTTCATATGTCTTTTATCAATTTGTATATTTGAGATTCTGAACGTTTGTATGATGAAGGTATTTTTAACAATGTTGACTATAATGTATTCTGCATTTGTATGACTAGCTTTCATGACCTATGTTGAATAAAGCAAAGATTGATAAATTGATTGAGAAAAGAGATTTGCACTCTGTTAGCTCACCTGTTCAACAAAAATAAAAAGCAGGTTGCTAATGGCTGCGATACATGCCAATGCTGTGCTGTGATTCAATTCCTTAAATGAGGCTTTGGGGCCGCTTCTGCCGGGATGAACCATTGAGGCTTTTATAATCGCCTCATTAGGACACAAAACTAGGTTTTTCAAAAAAGGGTTGTGTGACGAATCCCAAGATGTCGTCACTTCTCCCCGAGGGGGAGCCACTTCCCATGAGGCCAAGGAAGTGAGTCCGCTACCCAATAGTCCCCCTGGGGGTGGTATTCAGCAGGCAGATCTCATGGGGAGACACTCCCCTTCTAGGGACAAGGACCAGCATCAAGGCAGAACGCGGTATAACACCCCTCAACCTCCACTCACTTCCTTTACCTCACTGCAGTCCATGAGGCCCACCTTATCATCCCTCACTTTCATACCACACACTTGAATGTATATATGTGAAACTGAATACCCTACAGTTACTGAGCTGAGGAAGAGCAAGGATGTCTTAATGAAGGTCTCCTTGACAGGTACTGAGACGAGGAGAAGGTGCAGAGCCATGAAGAGTCCTCCTAAGAACTTGAATGAGCATTCTAGCTGTCATCGCTCATTCAACAGAAAGACAGAGGAAGGACTTACCTTTTTGTCAGACCCTCCCAGGAGGAACCGCGAGCTGGGAGGACTCCCAGGGCAGAATGAAGGAGAGGTTGCTGTCCAGGATGTGAGAAGGGGAACCCAGGCGTCCCTACTCGGTCCGCCGTGCACAGGCCGACTGGAGTACTGGGGAATTAGGAGTCCTGATGCAGGAAACAGCCGCATGGTGCAATCGTGGAGAGACGCGCAGCCCGCCCAGAATGAAACACTGCAGAGGTGCCACAAGTGCAATGGAAGCAGCGAGAGAAGATAACGAGGACGCTGGAAGTGTCCGAGACCGTCGAATGAGGAACAACAGAGACCCAGAAGGTACATGAGCTGTCAGGGTCGGAAAAGGGGACAAGAGAACCCTCAAACCAATGGTCGGGGACCCATGTATTACACAGAGGAATACTCTAAACAATGGTGCCTGGTAGGAGAGGAAACCAGGTCTATTATGCATAAAATACAAAGAGAGCAGGGTCTGGGACCCACAACTTGAGAGGGAGAGCATCACTAGTCCCCCCCCCCCCCTTCTTTGAGTTAGTACCTGGTAGGGTAGTGAACCAGGTCTGCCAAAACAAATCACTAAAGGAACTGTGATACAGGTCTGGGACCATTATAACCATTGTATATGAGAAAGGCCAGGGGAAGGGAGACCTCTCCCCCACCCCTGGTGTTGTGAACCGTGAAACTAAAGCCATTAATGTAAGTCCAGGGGAAGGGAGCCATTCCCCTGGCATTGTGAAATCGTAGAACCAAGTGAAAAGAGAGTCCAGAGAAAGGGAGTCATTCCCCCTGGCTTTGTATTAAGATACCTGGAGAAGTAAGGCATTCTGCAGGAATCCAGTAGTGAAGAACTATGGGCCATAAGGAATGTTGATGTTTGAACTGCAACTTTACCTTTTTGAGTTTGAATTAATAACGGTACTGCTCTTTGGCATTACAACCTGGAACTTTGTTTTGTGCTTTGGAAAAAGGATTCCGACCCGGGGAAGGGAGTCATTCCTTCAGGTAAAGACTCCACCTAACACCTGGAACTGTGATCCACTGTCCAGAAGAAGGAAGCCATTCATCTGGACCAAGAGCATTCACTACCTCTTTAGTTTAGTTTAGTTTTACGTGTGAGGGACAGAAGTAGGGGTTTGACACAGGATGGTGGAGTCTTTTTAGTTACATCAACATCTTTAGTTGAGGCAGGGAAACCCCTCTTAGAGTTAGGGAAAGTTAGGTTTTCTCTTTGTTTTCATTAGTGATAAAGGTTTATGCCAACAACCATGCCACCTGTGTGCCACTCTCCTACTTCTGTATCCTTACAGTTACCACACAGAAACATTGACTGACAAACCGGTCAGACCAGGGAATCGGGTTAACAAAGTGGTTTAATAATAAATATGTACAGGATTGGCCAAAATAAACACATAGGGCCTTGTTATTAGTCCGGCGGTAGCCGTGCCGGTAAAAACAGCACGGCTGCCGCCAGAGTAATTTTTTTTCCCGGCGCCTGGCAATGGGGAACTACCGGGGCATTACAGTCCCGGCTGTCCTGCCGGCCAGGCACTGGAAAAAAAGAACTCCCCATTTCCATCGAGTACCATTGGACTCAATGGGAATGGGGAGGACAGTAGCACTGACGCCACTCGTAATGGTGCCGGTGCTACTGTTGAAGTCTGCGGGCGGGTGCCGTTCCTCCCGCCAGGTCAGACTTTGCGGGTGGGAGGGCATCCCTCCTGCAAACTTGTACTCTGCCATTCCGGTAACAATGGTGCCAGTAAGCCTACCGACCGGCACCGTTGTTACCAGGCCGGCAGGGTTATAATGAGGCCCATAGTTTCTGACTCAAACTAAAAGTTGTCAGGATGGTGCTTCTCCTCAGTGGGGTAGTATCTGAGAAAACGTATCCAAAGAAAGTCTCTCTTGTAAAGGTAAAGTTTTCAACAAAAGTTCTGCCAGTGCTCATAAAGTCCGGAGCCAGTTGTTCCCCAGCAAATCCCCACAATAAGCCATGAGCTCCCAGTCCCAGGATTTAATAGATTCTGACACCCTATTTCTCCTGGTTTTCTGGGTCACTTTTGATGAGGTTTCAGTCCTAGGTCTAAGGATTTCTGCATACTCTTTGCCACAGTTCTCAGTGTCGTGCGTCAGCTCATTTATTTGGAGCTTGTGGGTGGATTCTGTAAGTGGGCCGTGAGTGTAAGGCTTTCCAAGATAGGATGGAGTCTGAGGATGACAAAAGGCTTCCCTAAAGCTAGGATAGTGTCCTCACTAGGATCCCCACTTCCTTCCTCTTCCCCCTCCCTTGCGTCTTGTCTCAGGTTTCACTCCCGTAATACCTTTTTTCCTCCATTAGCTATCATTCTAGGCAGTGGGCAGTGGTGGCTGGTGAATTCATTAATTGGAGGGGAGTAAGTATTCCTCCAAATATTCCAGGGAAACCGAGTGTAGTGAGGGAACCCGAACCCCAAAATTGCACGGTCTAACCATGGCCCTCGTTCAAGGCTTTTATTTCACTGTGGCCTTTTAAACTATGCCACTACCATCAAGTACAGCTCTCAGAAGACATCATTATATCTAAATGTAAGCTTCAGAAAACCAAGGACGTTCTAGAGGACCCTGTGAAAACGTCTAGCTGTCTCCTCTATCAGTGCTTTCTCGGCATCCAGAGTCTGAAGTGCCAGCTGTGGATCTGCTCCCCGCAACATCTACTGTCACTGCCACCAGAGTGATATATGCAGTGGTGACAAAGCAGTGTTTTTTTAGTTTTACCAAATCAGCAATATAAATTGCCCGTCTGCCAGCAAGTATTTTTAAATGTATTTGAATGTTGGCGTTCCAAATATTGATGTGGTGTTATGATGCGGTTAACCTGCTGTCCTTTCCCTTTTTCAGTATAATTGTTATATTTGACCGATACCTTGTCCTTGGCATCTCATATGTAACCATGATATGTTAAAAAATAATGTGGTTATGGGCTCGGATCATACTTTCTCAATCACTTTATATATACTTTATATATATTAGTAGGTATGCCATAATTCCCTAATTTATCACATTCTTCCGAGGACCTGAGCTTCATTTTGAGGGAAGACAGATCGCTTTCCATATAAACTGTGGCTATAGTGCTGGCTGCTAATACCACCTACTGCACTTGCCTCAATGTGATAAGTAGGGATATATTTGGCACACATGAGACCTTTCTAAAGCATTATGGGACTGCTAAGGGCTGGCTTATTTGCTCTTACTTGGTTGAAGTCTATTTGAGCTTGTTATTAAGGTGTGTTTAATTACATATTATACTGATAGTTAGATGATGGCTATTATAAAGAAGACATTTTGTGCTGTTTACAGAAATATGGTAATGCATCTTAAAATATTAGAGATTGCATTGTCTGGCAGCCTAATTGCCCTTGGGAT
Organism: Ambystoma mexicanum; assembly: GCF_040938575.1. Classification (NCBI taxonomy): domain Eukaryota; kingdom Metazoa; phylum Chordata; class Amphibia; order Caudata; family Ambystomatidae; genus Ambystoma; species Ambystoma mexicanum. Next base: position 1,144,553,211 of record NC_090923.1, on the reverse strand, counting down.
AAAGGGATATTTCTTATTCAGTCCTGAGAAGCAAGTTATACAAGGTTCTGGAGAAGATGCTTAAGATGGGCATTGACTGGAAGGATATTGTGGTGGGCCAGATTCCCCATGTTCATGCTCTACTTTGGATCTATTCAGCGCTTGTCAGTTTGCCTTCATCCATATTCAATATCTTTAACCCCAAAACAAGCAATTCACAAGTGTGTAAAGCAGTAGTATCACAGTATTGTACAAAAGCTTTATTCAGCATTAAAACCATAAAAGCACTGTGTGAACAACAAATAAAACAATTCAAACATGAACATTCTTGAAGAAAAGCAGCAGGATAAAACAATTCATCTTGCATAAAAGCTTAAAATAACATAAGAATCCATGATAAAATTACCATGTTCAGGCTAGAAGTAATTTCATTCTTCGTAGCCATGCCAGATACACACATTTTGAGACAAAATAAACTGAATTGAGGTCAACAGTATTTATACAAAGATCCACAGCAGAAACAGCCAATCTAACATTTTGCAATTTTAGAAGCAGGATTAAATAATGAGCCCTCAGGTCAGCATATCTAGGGCAAAATAATAAAAAGTGCACAATAGTTTCCTCTGCAGTACTGCAAGCCGGACATAATGTCACATTATCTTGCTTCCATTTGAAGGTAAATGAGGCAAGCCTCAATGTATGTGTGCATAACTGTGTGAAGAGCACACAGGCATAACCCGGACTAACAGTCAAGATACATTTCAAAGCCCTTGGTCTGTTTAAATTGGTAAAACAGGCAGCCCATCCTTCGGTCCTGACAGGCCGGGCTGAAATCGTCCCTGGAGAGTGGGGGCCAGTTTCTGGCCATGCCTGGGCCGTTTTGGCAAAAAAGAAATTAAAAAAAAAATTTTTTTTTCCAATGTTTTTTTTTTTTTCAAAAAGACTTGCATCCTTCTTAGGTCGATAAATGAGTACCAACACAGGTTAGGTGATATTGTATGCATATTTGTTTTATAAAAAAAGAGCTTAAGTGAAAGTGCTAATCAATAACATTATCATTCGGCCTTGGACGTCTGCTTGGATTCACAGTAATTTAGTGTACTTAGGGACATTGCTATTTGATGACACTTCCTGTTTTGTCAAGGCGTGAAAGGTCGTGTTTCATCGCTTCCCGGGATGTCACATTGGGGTGGGGTCAAATGACATCACTTCCGGTCATGTCATCAGAGGTCAAGGGTCATGCAGCGAGGGGTGGGGCACTTTTTTGAGCCGAGGGGTGGGACACTTTTTTTGGGGTGACCCAGCCTATTTCTTGTCCCAGTCCGACCCTGCTGACAGGCCTGCCTCATCCTGATGGTGCAAGCCTCAGTACAAGCCCTTTTGACCAGTGCCTTAGCCCCCAGGGCCATTCCTTCAGAGTTTAGCCATATGTTCGGTAGGTACAGCTCAATGAGCCTAGAACAGACAAACCTGAACCAGGGGAGTGAGCCAAAACCAGACACATTCAGCAAATTATTCAAAGCTTCTCTATATTTAACCAACTCGGGGACACTACAGATCCTGATCCAATACATTAGAGGACCTCAGACATAGGCAGAAAATCGCATTCCCAACAAAGGCTAGTCATCGGGGCTTCACAGGGTTGCATCAGTAAGGCTCTTAGAAAATTATTCTCAGTTATACTTAAAAGAGGTGTCTTACAATTCCTCCATAGCTCTGCCCTGTAAATGGCTGCAGATAGGCCCTGAATTTTATATAACTGGAGTGCTGGAGAGACTTCGCCTCTACCATGACTATAAAAGAAACGTAAGATACCCCCACTGTATTATTCAAGCGACACTACAGACTTAAGTTGTTGTCTCGTCCATGACAGGTCTTCAGATAGTTTGACTCCTAGGTATTCATAGGCACTAACTTGTTCTAGGAGACTACCTTCCGTTAGAACCGTCAGCTTGTTTTTCTTACTTGCCCTATGACCAAACACCATCACCTTGATTTTTTCAGTATTTAAAACGATATCAAGTTCCTTACATTTGTCATTGAAGACGGCCAGGTTATGCCTCAAACCCATTGATGTGGTTGACAGGATCACTGTGTCCTAGCATAAAACAACGCAGGGAACCTGTTGCCACCCAATTTGGGAGGATCAAGACAGTGGAACAGTAAATCCTCTACAATCACATCAATATAAAGACATAATAAGAGGGGGGCCAGCACACATCCTTGGTGCACCCCCCTTTCAACCTCAAAGCACGCTCTAGCCCTCCCCACCCCCAGCCCCCATCTGACCGTGGACTTATTAAAGGTATACAGTGCTTGGATGCAAGCTAACAGAGGCCCTGGGGCTCCTTTGCTTTTCAAAATAGCCCATAGCTTAGCTCTAGAGACACAGGGGGTCATTCCGAGGTTGGAGGTAAGTAACTGTCTTTACCGGCATGGAGTAAATACAGTGTCTGTGTAGGTAATAGACCGCTAATAGAAGGCCATTACGACCTCGTGGGCACAAGCTTTGCGCCATGCCGGTAAAGACATTACTGGCATGCCGCTAAAGTCCTGAAAAAGGCCCTTAGCGCCATCAACTAAAGCGCAGATTGCACCGTAAATAAGCGGAACCGGAAGTAGCGTCATCGCACAGGAACGGGAAAGAGCAGGGTGGCCATCTTTAAAAACAAAATTCATTGCCATCCTCAGCAGCCAGGACCTGTTGGATACTGCTGTGTGTGAGATCCTAACCACTACAACACCACAATGCCCAAGACTATGAAGAAGGGCACCTCCCGCCAGCGCAAGGAGCGCTTTAATGAAGATGAGCTGACCATGCTCGCGGAGACCCTGGAACAAAATGCAGATGTCGTGTTTGCCCAGAGCATGAAGAGGGAGGCCATAATATGCAAGAAGGAGATCTGGGCACTTGTGGCGCAAAAAGTAAGATTGGTCGGTAACACCCCCCGCACTATCAAGGACTGCAGGAAGAGGTGGGACGACTTGCGGCTGCGAGTCCGCAACATACTCTGGGCTAACAGGAGCCAGGTCATGTCAACTGGTGGAGGAGCTGTCATGATGCCTACCCCCGGGGACCCAGACCAAGTCCAGCAACCCCGGAAGCAGGCATCAAGTTACCCCAAGCAAGCCCAACAACCCCCGCTAGGGGCTATTTGGGTGCAGTCCTGGTGCCTATGGCGCCAGGCTCATATGGAGGGTCAGTCCTGGCGCCATAGGCGCCAGGCTCATAGATTAAAACTTACCTGATGCAGACCATGCTGCAAACTTACCTGATGCAGACCATGCTGCAAGAGCTCCAAGCCAAACGAGGCTTGGAAGGGACTATTTTTTTACTCGGGTGGGGCTGGGAAGGAATACTTACCTGGGACTACTTTGGAGGCTATTTAAACCACGCCCGAAGAGCAGCACACGCTTCGCGTTATTCTGCATCCAGCAGCGTAACGCTCACCGTGCCTGCAAGTCTGCATCCAGTCATCTGCCACGCCCGTCTCGAGTTTGGAGCTCCTAGAAAAAGGGAGAAAGAAGGAGAAAAGGTTAGAACAAGAGCAATACCTTTGATCCTTACCTGAATTCCTGATCCATCGCGCCTTCTAGCTGGAAGAAAGAAGTTTTTTTATGCGCGTCGCCTCGCCTGCTGCACCGCCGCGCTGAACTCACCGGCCTTCGCAGCATCTTCATATTTCACTGCATCCTCCTGCATGTTACCGCCGCACTCTGGCACCTAAGGAGAAGACAAGAACAGCAAGTTGAGCCAAGGGAATACACAGAGGAATACCCCCATAGACTTACCTGATTTTACCACCAGGGGTACTATTCTTCTTCACGGGTCGGCGCAGCTTCCACTGCATCCTAGCCGAACCCCGGCCCCTAAGGGGAATCAAAAGGACAGCAAGGTGAAACAAGGGACTAACAAGAGGAACCCTCCTCACCACAAAAGACTTTCCTGATTTTACCGCCGGAGGCATTATTCCCCGAGACTTCATACTTTCTCTCAGCGCCTGAATAAGGGAGAAAGCAACAGGTTACATATGGACATTATTTTATCGAACTGTGTTGGATAGTACAAATCCTTACCAGAACATTACCGGTTGCCACGAGGAACTCTTCAGTAGGGTCAAGCTGCAACCTGCAAGGAATCGGACAAGAGTGAAAGTCAGACATTTGAACTCTTACGAACTACATACTTACGGCGTCTTGCCGGGAATATCGGAGTCAATATTGTCCTGGAACTCACCAATTCCTTCAAGCCAGTGAAGCAACTGGTTATCTACGCGCCCCTGCGCTCAATGCAGGATGGAGAGCTCATCTCTTCAAATCATCAGGTGAGACTATAAGAGGGAACATCCAAGGTGATCAGTGGGGAGAACAGCGGGGTGGGGGGGATTTATGCTCAACTCCACGGGTGGTTAATTCCCTTTCTCCACTTGCAGAAGAATATTCCTACGGGCAAAGCAAACGAAGCTAGGTGGGCCAGTCCAGTCTGTCATCTCGGCCCTACACGTCACACTGGTGGAGGCCGCAGCAGTCCAGTCCAGATCGACGCCTCTGTGGGAGCCAGGTGAGCATAACAGGAGCAAGCTCCCCCATAAAGCTGTCCCGGTGGGAGGACATATGTGCTAGCCTGATTGGCATGGAGTCCATAGAAGGTGTGGGAGACATGGAGTGTTGGGCCACGTCATCGGCAGACGGAGGCGAGTGTCCTATGAAAGCACTGTAATGCAGAGTCCGATGATAGTCCACCAATATGTCTGTCTAAAGAGGCAAGCCATGGCCCAATACACACACATTCCCAGCAAAGTTGTTGTACGGAGCACAGACACATGCTGATGCCTGCAGCAAGGCAATGCCATACTGTACACAAACCACACTAAGATGTCAGTGGCATGAGTCACACTGCATGCAGGCCCCAAGAAATATGCATGTCACATACCATATGTCTGCCCCAAAGTAGGTGACCATGGACGGAGGCCGGCATTACCCACCCATGTAGCAAGCAACGTGATCATCCAAACTCAACTGCCTATTACTTTTTAATGTGTAGATGAGCAATTATACAAACGTATGCATGATGCTTATCAAACCATCACTCATGCCGTCCCTCTCTTCAACCCCCACAGTCTCAGACCATGACAGCGAGGTGCGGGACTCACCCCCACAGCCAACCACACCCCGGAAGAGGGCCAGAGATGAGGGCAACAGGTCTTCAACCTCAAAGGCCCAGCACAAGGCCCGCCATGCACCACCGAGGGAAACCACCTCCAGATGCCACGGCACTGGTGCCATCAAGGGCTGTCGAGACGGAACCTGAAACTCCTGTCACACTGCCACAGGACACAGCTGAAGCTCCACACTCGGCAGAGTCCAGTTCAGTCGGGGAGGCAGCAGCCACAGCACCCCTGGCTGAGGAGGAGGCGCAGGTAGGGGTGTGGGTGCCCGTTGAGGACGACTCCTCAGAACTGCCTCACACACCAAGTCCAGCTCCATCCCCCCAGATCACATCGTTAGAGTCTGACCACGCCACCACCCCGGAGCAGTCTGCGGGGGAGTACAACCAAGGGGCCAGGAGTCCCATAGTGGAGCCCGTAGAAGTAGTACATGACCCCCAAGCACCCTCCACAGGTCTACCGGCGGGGCCGCAGCGGCATGAGGAGCTGACTGCCCTTGTGCGTCAATTTGTGAGTGACAATACCCAGTCAAGGCAGGAGTGGCATGACAACACCGCTTCTCTGGGCAAGATAATTGCCGACAACACCGCCTTCCTGGGCAAGACCTTTGCGGAAAATACAAGTCGCCTGTGCGAGGAGGTATCCGCCCTGCAGCAGGTCCTCGGCCGCATCGCTGATGCTATGGAGGCTGAGTGTCCGGCCCCCCAAATGGAGCGGGCAGCCACCCCATCGTCCTCCAGCTCAACACAGACCAGCCCACTCTGCAGGTCGTCGCGCACCCTGCGCTGGCCGGACATGCCGCCACCAGGTCCAGGGAATGGCAAGAAGTAGACTGGCCAGTCTGATGAAGGCAATAGACACTTGTTGGGACATGTGTGGGGGAGTTGCGGGGGTGAGGGTGTGTGGGGGAGTTGTAGGGGCAGTTGGAGGGGGGTGAGGGTTTGTTGGGGGGAGGGGGTGAGGGTGTGTTGGGAAGTTGTGGGGGGAGTGGAAGGGGTGAGGGTGTGTTGGGGAGTTGTGGGGGGAGGAGGGGTAGGGTGGTTGAGGGTTACTACACTTTTGTCTTCATTGTAATTTTCAATACACCCGTTGTGTAAAAAGAATGACTTGAGTGGACATTCATCATTGCGCATGTTTCATTTATTCATATACAGTGCATAGTATACATGTACCCCCACACCCAGTGCCCGCTGTCCAACTATCATATCACCCTCAGCAGCCATGTGTGTCAGAAATATTGTGCAATCACTGACTGACGCACAGCACGTCCCTTCTGTGCATCGGCACCGCAATGATGTGCAGCCACATCTTCTTCATTCCCTTCATCATCACTAGGTGGTAGCAGTTCAATGTCAGGGGCACGTTGCGTCGGATACACATGTTATGCAGCATGACACATGCCATGATGATCTTGGCAACCTTCTCATGCATGTAGAGGAGTGCCCCACCCGACCGGCTAAGGCAACGGAACCGTGCCTTCAACAGGCCAAAGGTCTGCTCAATGACCACACGAGTACGGGTGTGGGATCGATTGTAGCCCTCCTCGTGCCTGTTCTGTGGGTTTCGGACAGGGGTGAGGAGCCACGGCTTCAAGGGATAGCCACTGTCACCTGCAAGGGAGGCAAGGAAAGGTATATGTCAGTTGATTCATGATGGACAGCTGTACAAGTCACACATGCCTGCAGATTACCATTGGTCACATGCACGTGTCCCTGGTTGTATTCACGACATGTTTAGGCCCTCAGTGTGTCCTGTTGTCATGATGCCTGCCCCCGGAAGACCAGACCAGGCCCAGCAGCCCTGGAAGCATGCATCATGCCACTTGGAGCATGCCCAAAAGCCCCAGTTAGGGGCTGTTTGGGTACAGTCCTGGCGCCATGGGCGCCAGGCGCATTATTGATAACTTACCTGAAGCAGACCATGCTGCATACTCACCTGAGGCAGACCATGCTGCATGAAGACTCAAGCCAAATGAGGCTTGGGAGGGACTATTTTACTGAAGGGACTATTTTGTTACTTGGGTGGGGCTGTGGAAGAATACTTACCTGGATCTTCTTCCAAGGCTATTTAAACCACGCCCGGACAGCCACACGTGCTTCGCGTTATTCTGCTTGCTGCAGCGTAACGCTCACCGTGTTTTCAGCAGCTCCAGTCTTCAGCCACGCCCGCTTCAGTCCTGGGACTCCTGAAACAAGAAGACAAAAAGGATAAAGGTTAGAACAGGAGTTTTAACTTTAATCCTTACCTGAATCCTGATCCATTTCGCCACGGAACTGAAAGACAGAAGTCTTTGAAGCATCGCTTTGCATTCCTACGGCGCCGCGCTGAACTCACCTGCTTGCCGGTACTTCAGCATTCCATCACGCTCTCTCCATCTGGCGGCCGCCCTCCGACACCTAAGGAGCCAAAGACAGCAAGGTGAGCAAGGGGACTCTCTAAGGCCATACAAGCTACCCCCAAGGACTTACCTGATTTACCACGGGAGGTACTCACCTCATTTCGGGTCGGCGCAGTCAACTCTGCTTCATCGCCGTACCCCGGCCCCTAAGGGGAGAAAACAAGGACAATACCAGTTACCCCCCACAAAACTTACCTAATTTACCACGGGGGTCTCACCTCATCTCGGGTCGGCACAGTCAACTCTGCTTCATCGCCGTACCCCGGCCCCTAAGGGGAAAAACACAATAGACTTACCTGAATCTTACCGAGTGCCATTTGGAAATCTTCGAGTGGATTAATCGGCAACTTGCAAGGAATCGGACAGAGTGAAGAGCAGACATTTGAACTCTTATGAACAATTGGACTTTAGAGTCAATACTGGAACTCACCAATTCCTCTACGCCAGTGAAGTAACTGGTCATCAACGCGCCCCTGCGGTCGACGCAGGATGGAGAGCTCATCCTTCCAAACCATCAGGTGAGACTAAGGAGGGGACATCAAGAGTGATCAGTGGGAAGACAACGGGAGTGGGGAAGGTGGGTTGACACTCAATTCCACGGGTGGTTAATTCCTCTTCTCCTTTGCAGAAGAATATTCTTGCGAGCCAGACAAACTAGGCTGAGCGGGCCAGTCCAGTCAGTCATCTCGGCGCTACACGTCACGCTGGTGGAAATAACAGCGGCCCAGTTCCGGTCGACGCCCCCGTGGGAACCAGGTGTGCGTAACACCTGTGCCATGGAATAATGGTGTGGGTTGCATCTTCAAGATGACACACGGTGTGCACTCACGTCTTGTTGCTCATGCATTGTGTACGCATACAGCTGTGTTTGTGTCAAATTTGTGATGTGTTGTGTTCTGTATGATATCTTACTGGGAGCGTTGGCAGTGGTCTCTTCAATATTAGGCATTCAACACTGTATTTTCACATGGTGACATGCAGCATGGCTGTGGTTGTGGGGGGCCCTGTGACAGACAGTGGATTCCCTTGGTGGTTCAATTCAATGCAATCCCAAGGATGCTTGTCCTGTGTGGGGATTTGCTGCAGACAGCAACATAGTGCATATGCACTGCATGTTGCTGGATGGTGTTACGGAGGGTGAGGTCCGCTGATGAGTGGTGTACGTGTTGTGGGATGTGGGGTGGTTTACTGTTAGTCATGTTGTGATAGTGGTCGACCTTACTTCATTCCAATGGGATTTGGGTGTCATGTTCCGTTTGGGATGCTTTGAGGCACAGTGTTTGGTGATGTGCACATCGTGCACTCACATTGACGTTGACACTATGGTGGTGTGTGCATCTCTCCCCCCATTTCAATGCCATGTGCTGGTCATGCAGCCTACCAAGCAGCCAGGCACGTCATCCAGCATGTCGCTCCATGAAGCGTGGTAGCGTGGAGTTACGCAGGACCATAGAGTCATGAGTTGTTCCGGGATATCGGGCACAACAATGTGTGATGATCTTGCTGGCGTCGCATACCATCTGCACATTGATGGAGTGGTATTGCTCGCGGTTGCGGTACACCGCCTCCATGGCATGTGGGACCACCAATTCCACGTGGGTGCAGTCGAGGGTACCTATACAATTTCGCATGCCTGCCAGTGCATGGAAGCCAACGTTTGTATCAAAAACCTCCTGGGGAGTCCGTGGTAGGAATATGTAGTCCCTTGTGTGCTTGAGGAGGGCATCCAGCACTTGGTTTAGTATGCGAGAAAATAAGGGTTGTGATATGCCATGCATTTGCCCCACTGTGTGCTGGTAGGTGCCTGTCGCAAGGAAGTGGAGCACAGACACTACCTTCAGTAGAGGGTGGATGGCGGTGTGTATTTCAATGAGGCTGATAATGTCGTCGTGCATCATGTCCACGTTGGTGGTGATGGTGTCCCCGTCCAGATGGTACAGGGTGTGGATCTGCTCAGGTTTTAGGTGGAAAGGACTGGCTCTGATGCAAGGGATTGGGGGCTGCCTGCGTGGTAACGCTGGCTGCACTGGTGGGGCATGCTGGGCCTGTCTCACCCTCCTTCTCCTCCTGTGTCTCCTATGTGGTGCCTGCTGTTGCTGTTGTTGTTGCTGTTGTTGTTGTTGTTGTTGTTGTTGCTGGTGTGGCAATGCAAGCATGTCCTCCAGCTCCAGTATTGCTACTACTATTGGAATCATCTTGGTGTGGGAAGGAGTGTGGTGTGTGGTTGTGCTCCTTTTGTACTGGCCCAGACTCCATTGCCTCCACCTGTGCTGATTGTGTGCACCTGTGGCAGTTGGGAACACTGGACATAGCATTTTACGGTTGGTTTGCGATGCCGGTATCCACTATTGGCGCCTTCATGATGCCAGTATTTGCTTGTCCGCCTGATTTGTGATTTCCTCCCTTTAACTGCATGCCGCTAATGCCGGTATGATGGGCCGCGTGCCCGCGCACATGCTGCTATTAGAGGCACCGTTATTTATGGTGCCGCTAATAGCGGGGACTTAGGTCGGAATATCCCGGAGCGGTATGCGATGCCGGTAATCCTTTACCGGCATTGTTTTTCCATTACCTCCAACCTCGGAATGACCCCCACAGTCAAATGCTGTTCGTAAATCAACAAATGCTGCGTAAACCTTAGTGTGCATTAGAGAGGCATACTTTGCCAAAATCAGTCCCAGCCGAAAACACTGGTCAACCGTGCTGACCCCCTGTTGAAAACCAGCTTGGAGATGATTGGATTGTGGGCCCCTGGGCCACCCACTGCTACATGCATCTCGTCAAGACTTTGGTGTACACATTACCCATGGCATCCAACAAGGAGATAGGTCTATAATTTCCTGGTACGTTCTTGTCCGTGTTAGGCAGAAACCTGTGCAGTTCCCTTGGGGAACACTGCAAAAGATTTAAGACTACAGGTATAGCAGTAAACCCACTTGGTAGCAGTCCGCACCACCCAGATTTACCTGGTAGCTGTGGCTGAGCAGTCAGACTTCCCTCAAGAAGAGTTAGGCAGTATGCAAAGTATACACAATATGTACTCAGGCACAATAGCACAAGCAAACACTGACCAGAGCTTGGTTTCAAAAGTATATAGTTATTTATTTTTAAGAACACACAAATTGAAAACACTCTAGCAAAATATAATAAAACACTCTAAACACAGTTATATGGAAAGCAGTCCCAATTCTCATTCCTATCTAGACAACTCTAGGTTAACACCACATAATTAAAACAGAGGTGAGCGCTTAACGTTAGATGACACTCTAGTAGGTTAAAGAAGGGAGGGAAAAAGAGCAGAATTAGGATAAACACACCACTCTAAGGTCAAGAACACTTTTGGTAAGCTCAAAGAAGCACAAAGTCACAGGTGAGCAAAAGTCACTAAGCAGGGCCCACTCTTAGAGCAGACAGAGCGAAAACGTGCCCAAGATCACACAGTTGGTAGGGTTTCAGAGTCTTGCAAAAGAGTTCGGAAAAGAGTTAGAGAGGCTTAGAAAGTTTAGCCAAAGTGTCCCAGGCAATCCCAGGATCGAAAGCCGGGGGCTAAAACTACCCCGTACAGTCGGTGGCAAGGGAAGCCAGGCGGAACACGGTACCTTAACGGAAAGGATCCTCCAGCGGGGGCAGTTGTTCCAGGCAGTGGCAGCAAGGCTCGACGTCGGTCAGGGGAGAAGAAGATCTCGCTGAAGAGCAGAAGAAGAAGGTCGTTGCACTGCCCGGGAAGAAACCAGCCGCGGAGTGCTCCGGTTAAAGGGTTGTACCGACTTTCGCGGTTGGGGTAAAAGTGGTGGGTATTCCGGTTGCCGGGGTGCTTGGCACTGGCAAGGCGGCCACGAGATACCTCGAAGAGCGGAAAGAAGGTGAAAACTGGTTGTCCCCACCAGTCAAGGGAAGGAGCCACTCCGTTAAGAGTTCTCCTCGGTCGTCGGGAAAAGTGGTGAGATGGTTCAGCAGGGCTCCACCGGCGGTGTTGTCGTAGCAGATCAGCTCAGCTCGTCCCTCGTTGGATTCTTAGGTCCTGTGGCGACTTCTGAAGTTCCAGTCCCCAAAGCCCTGCTTTTATGCAGCAAACCCCCATTCACCCAGCCTAGCTGTCACTCAAACATGCTAAGTGGTGAGCCGGCCGGCTCACCACTTGGGCCAATCAGGACGGAGTGCGACTTGAGTTACCTAGGTAACTCAGTCCAGGGTGCCTAAATCCCCCTCCACCCCTCCTAAGTACCCCAGACAGAGTGGCACCACTTTGGAGGGCTTCTGTGGAGAAGCCCGCCAAAAGTGGGACAAAGGGCTCCACTTTGGGTCAGAGTTACAGAGGCGAATGCCAACGCCATTTTAGCATCAAGTTTTGGCAAAAAATCCCAACCGGAGTTATAATAATAAATATATAAACCGGCGGTATGTTTAAGGCTACTGTAAATAAATAATTAAATGTGTTAGCCTAAAACAATGGGAAATCCCATAGGAAAATATTCGCGGTCGAATATAAAACGTAGTTTCCACTGCCACCAGCCAAAACTCGATCAGGGGGGACGGAGACGTGCCCCCTCGACTAACAGACCCTGGGGCAATCGAATTGCCCCAGCCAGTACGTCCACAATATGATGGTTTGTACTGGTTCTGTTCAGGATTTAAGACTAGTAAAGTCTTTGGTGACTTTACATGCCCTGGGAGACAGTAGTCAGTCCCAGGGTATGGAGTCTATGTTGGGGAGTCCCTAGGACACCCCTGGGTTACGGCACAGAGGGTGCTGTGTAACCCACATCACAAAAATATATGAGGCCCTATGGAGTAAAAGACCCTATAGCCCATTCAACACAAGGTTTAACCAAGAAAACACACTTCAACATGCCCAAGAGTGAGGGTAAAAGAGTCTCACTCTTGGCAGGAGAAAAAAATAAACCCCAGCAATCCAGCAAAGCTGCTGGGGGACTCACTAGGTAGGGAAATTCAGCCTAAACAGAGAATTCTCCCTAACACTCGCCCCCCCCCAGACTAAGGGACAGGAGGATTTAATCCACTCCTGGATGAACCTCATACCTCTAGTCGATGATATACATCCTAGAGAGTCCATCAGCATTTTGATGGTGACACCCTGACCTGTGCTTAAGGGAGAACTCAAAGGTTTTCTTTTGCAAGCTAAAGGACCTACAAACCCTTTGAGGAACATCAGTCTTTTTGTTATAGGGGATCTGGTTGACCAGTCCCTCAGAAGTTGGTACAACTTCTGAACCTATGTTAGGCTTTTTGAAGGGGTCCTTATAAAGGATTCCCTTAGATCTAGAGGGGCCTCCAAGGTTCCTCACCACCTCTCTTGTGGGAGCAGGTTGGGTCTTAGGCCTCTTGGTTGGAGGGGTTGGGGTTAGGCAATGCACCTGCTTCCCCTTCCTCTTAGATCTACCCTTACCTATTTTAGGAGTTTCCCCCCTAATATTAGGAGTTGAGTTGGGGTCTTCAGTAGAAGGTCCAACAGTCTGAAGGTTTTTGGCCTTAGACTTTTCCTTTCTGGTTTTCCACCAGCACTGAGAATTACCAGTTCTCTCAGGTCCAGATAGGGGCCTAGTTGGTCTATCCACCTCTTCCTCAGAAGCAGGGGGAGTCAGAGACTCTGAGACTAGGGGAACAATGATGGAGCTTGGTTGGGGCGCCCATGTTCCTAGCATACTATCCTGAAATGTGCCTGGGTTAGAGGTCAACTTACTAACACCAGGGCTTGTAGTGGGGTTCTCAGTAGAGGGTCCCACAGGCTTAGAAGGGTCCTTCAAGGTAGCCTTTCTAGCCAATTTGGTTAAGTTCTGCTTCTCCATACTGGGAGGCCTGGGGGTATGTGACACTACTCCTAGAGTTTTTAGGTCATTCCCCAACAGGACCTTCCCAGGTACCTCAGTCTGAACACTGACAGGGATCCTCACTGTCATGTTGTTACACTGAATGAGGGCTGGTAGAATAGGAACCATTTGGATAGGGCCTCCAGACATCTTAGTGGGACCTTTGGGTGCTTTGGCCACATCCTCAGGTTGAAAGAAGCTCTCATCCACTACTGTTCTGCTGGCCCCAGTGTCTCTCCTGGCAGGAGTATCCTGGCCATTGACAAGAACACTGTCCACATAATACACCTTAGAGTTAACAGGTAGGGAGTTATACACAACCCTATTCTGGGGACTAACCAGACCCATAGGCTCTAAGTTTACAGTTGCTTGAATACCCAAGGGTTCTTCAGCAAAGAGTTCAAAGTGGGCACTAGCCATCTGTACTTCATCCTCAGGAGTGAAGGCTAAGGAGACTGTGCTGATCCCTGCAGGTTTACCCTTGCACTTGGGATCTCCTTTGATATGGTCAGTACCCTGACAGACATAGCATTGTCCAAATGCTCTCTGGAAGGGTGGCTTGTTGTGACCTCCTTCTGGCTTGTGGCCAGAAGGTACAGTAGCCTGACTGGGTTTCCCATGGGGCTTACCCTGGTTATTTTGTGGTTTGGGGCCCTCTTTGGGATAGGATTTATTAGAATTCTCTTTGGAGTCTGTTTTTGGCTGTTTCTCCCCATCCTTCTTCTGAGTTACCCCAGAATCCTTGTGAGTGGCCCTGTTGGCAACCCACAAGTCAGCAGCCTTAGCTAGCTTCCGGGAATCTAATTCCTTGGAATCAGCCAAGTGTTGTCTGAGCTCAGGAGAGCAGGCATCATAAATAGTCTCCAACATAAACAAATTCTTCATACCTTCATAAGTGTTCACTTTGTAACCCTTAATCCATCCCTCTAAGTTTTTCAACCCTTCACTCACCCAGGTAGCCCAAGGGGTACCATCATGCTTTTTGAGGCTCCTAAACCTCGTAAGATACTGGGAAGGGGTCTTCCCAAACCTAGCTATCAAAGCTAGTTTCACACATTCATACTCTTTCCTATCCTCCTCCCCCATCTCCATTACCACATCAGTTGCAACAGGGGGAAGCCTAGAGAACAACCAGGTGAGTAAGTCATTTCCTGTGATGTTCTGGAGCCCATGATTATATTCAAACAGAGACAACCAATCCAACACATCCAACTTAGGCTCATACATACCAACCAATTCTTTAGGCATCCGGGGTCTTTTAGGACTGGAACTTCTAGAGGAGCCAGAGAGAGAAGCATTCTCAACAGATAATTTCTTCATTTCTAAGTCATACTTGAGCTTCATTTCCCTTAGCCTTAGTTCTTTGTCAGTTTGAGCATTAAGTTTCTTATACTCCAATTCTAGTTTCATTTTCTCCAGTTCAAAGTACTGAGGACTAAATGTGGGACCTGGTAAAGGTCCAGTAGGTACAGCAGGTAGAGCAGGCAGAGGCCTAGGGGGGACAGTCATAACAGCCTCACCCTCCTCTTCTGACTCTTCCTCAGAATCATCAACATTTTGCTCCATGTTAACTTCAATACTGTCATCTACAGTTGCTGGAGTGGTAGGTTCCTCTGAACCATCACCCAGACTTTGGTTAGCTAACAATCTTTCAATCAGCTCCATTTTCTTGCCCTTAGTCAGGAGATCCTTATGTTTACAGAGCACTCTTAAACAATCAGCAGTTTTGGCTGCAAGGGACTCTTGACTATAGCTTTCTATAACTGACATGTTAGAGGATTACTTTTACAGCGCTAAGCTTTGTGGTTAGTTGCACTAAGGTATCTAAAGCACAATAAAATGTATACTCAATACAAATCCCACCGCTGTACACCAGTGTTAGGCAGAAACCTGTGCAGTTCCCTTGGGGAACACTGCAAAAGATTTAAGACTACAGGTATAGCAGTAAACCCACTTGGTAGCAGTCCGCACCACCCAGATTTACCTGGTAGCTGTGGCTGAGCAGTCAGACTTCCCTCAAGAAGAGTTAGGCAGTATGCAAAGTATACACAATATGTACTCAGGCACAATAGCACAAGCAAACACTGACCAGAGCTTGGTTTCAAAAGTATATAGTTATTTATTTTTAAGAACACACAAATTGAAAACACTCTAGCAAAATATAATAAAACACTCTAAACACAGTTATATGGAAAGCAGTCCCAATTCTCATTCCTATCTAGACAACTCTAGGTTAACACCACATAATTAAAACAGAGGTGAGCGCTTAACGTTAGATGACACTCTAGTAGGTTAAAGAAGGGAGGGAAAAAGAGCAGAATTAGGATAAACACACCACTCTAAGGTCAAGAACACTTTTGGTAAGCTCAAAGAAGCACAAAGTCACAGGTGAGCAAAAGTCACTAAGCAGGGCCCACTCTTAGAGCAGACAGAGCGAAAACGTGCCCAAGATCACACAGTTGGTAGGGATTCAGAGTCTTGCAAAAGAGTTCGGAAAAGAGTTAGAGAGGCTTAGAAAGTTTAGCCAAAGTGTCCCAGGCAATCCCAGGATCGAAAGCCGGGGGCTAAAACTACCCCGTACAGTCGGTGGCAAGGGAAGCCAGGCGGAACACGGTACCTTAACGGAAAGGATCCTCCAGCGGGGGCAGTTGTTCCAGGCAGTGGCAGCAAGGCTCGACGTCGGTTAGGGGAGAAAAAGATCTCGCTGAAGAGCAGAAGAAGAAGGTCGTTGCACTGCCCGGGAAGAAACCAGCCGCGGAGTGCTCCGGTTAAAGGGTTGTACCGACTTTCGCGGTTGGGGTAAAAGTGGTGGGTATTCCGGTTGCCGGGGTGCTTGGCACTGGCAAGGCGGCCACGAGATACCTCGAAGAGCGGAAAGAAGGTGAAAACTGGTTGTCCCCACCAGTCAAGGGAAGGAGCCACTCCGTTAAGAGTTCTCCTCGGTCGTCGGGAAAAGTGGTGAGATGGTTCAGCAGGGCTCCACCGGCGGTGTCGTCGTAGCAGATCAGCTCAGCTCGTCCCTCGTTGGATTCTTAGGTCCTGTGGCGACTTCTGAAGTTCCAGTCCCCAAAGCCCTGCTTTTATGCAGCAAACCCCCATTCACCCAGCCTAGCTGTCACTCAAACATGCTAAGTGGTGAGCCGGCCGGCTCACCACTTGGGCCAATCAGGACGGAGTGCGACTTGAGTTACCTAGGTAACTCAGTCCAGGGTGCCTAAATCCCCCTCCACCCCTCCTAAGTACCCCAGACAGAGTGGCACCACTTTGGAGGGCTTCTGTGGAGAAGCCCGCCAAAAGTGGGACAAAGGGCTCCACTTTGGGTCAGAGTTACAGAGGCGAATGCCAACGCCATTTTAGCATCAAGTTTTGGCAAAAAATCCCAACCGGAGTAATAATAATAAATATATAAACCGGCGGTATGTTTAAGGCTACTGTAAATAAATAATTAAATGTGTTAGCCTAAAACAATGGGAAATCCCATAGGAAAATATTCGCGGTCGAATATAAAACGTAGTTTCCACTGCCACCAGCCAAAACTCGATCTGGGGGGACGGAGACGTGCCCCCTCGACTAACAGACCCTGGGGCAATCGAATTGCCCCAGGCAGTACGTCCACAATATGATGGTTTGTACTGGTTCTGTTCAGGATTTAAGACTAGTAAAGTCTTTGGTGACTTTACATGCCCTGGGAGACAGTAGTCAGTCCCAGGGTATGCAGTCTATGTTGGGGAGTCCCTAGGACACCCCTGGGTTACGGCACAGAGGGTGCTGTGTAACCCACATCACAAAAATATATGAGGCCCTATGGAGTAAAAGACCCCATAGCCCATTCAACACAAGGTTTAACCAAGAAAACACACTTCAACATGCCCAAGAGTGAGGGTAAAAGAGTCTCACTCTTGGCAGGAGAAAAAAATAAACCCCAGCAATCCAGCAAAGCTGCTGGGGGACTCACTAGGTAGGGAAATTCATCCTAAACAGAGAATTCTCCCTAACAGTCCCCCTTCTTGAAAAAAGGCAGAATAACTGCCTCATGCGATGCTTTTGGTACGCTACTCGTTCTGTCAACAGCATCAAACACCTGAGCCAACAAAGAAGCCCAGATGCCAATTTCATCCTTCACTAGGTGAAAAGGTATTGAGTCTGTACCTGTGTAAAGCAAGGATCACTGTTTCTTTTCTCAGGACACTAGCTAGGTGCTGGTATTGTAATGTTGGCAGCAGAGGCCATGATATTCAGGTTACCAGGCAGTGGATACTGAGGGAGGATCAGTGCAGAACCCTGGTTTTCACTGTGCTATTTATCAATTGTACTTCTGACTGTTCTGTGAGGAGGGATGTTAGCCAGCACACACACATGCAGCAAGTTGAAGCACTTGGGGGCCAGGGGAATACTCCCCATCACTCTTGCAGTCTTTCCTAGGTTGCCTGATACAGACCCTCTACTGAGCCATTGCCTTCTCTTCTGGGTCCTGTCCTAGTCTTACCTGTGCCACACCATGCATCTCATTATGCCCTCTTTGGTGAGTGAGCTGGAGACTGCCGACAAAGTTTACAAAAGAGAGCCTTTAAGGTGGGAAAAGAGAAACCCAGAAATAATAATGGTTTTGCAGGGATAAGTAATGAGGCCTCTATCGCCACAATAAGCAACCTTCATTTCTAGAGAACAAGGCAGTGGGTGATGAACCGTTTAATCACCTGCGCTGGCTGTATGTTTATTATATTGATGAGGGGTTCAAGAACCCATGCTGCATGTGCCTTGGTCTGGGGCCACACCCTAAGTGCCCCGGGGGGTTACCTTGGAGAAAAGAAGGACCAAAGGCAACTTTGCACTTGCAGTGTTTGTTAAGGAGTTCTCTCCTATGCTTTATTTGTCAGTAATGTGACGGCACATTCAGTATATACAAGCAGCGATGTGTCAGTGTCGGACTTGTCCTTGTGACAGGTTACAATTATAATCATAGATGCAGTAGTGCATTGGCGAAGGAATAGAACAGCCAGCACGTGGTTCGACCTAAGGGTCTTTATCAAGGCTGTGGCAGTTAGTGTGATATTATTTTAGCAGAGTGACAAAGGACATTCCTATTGATTGATTCAAGAGGATAGTTTGGGTGTTAATACATATGCTTACATTATGTAGTGTAGGACATCGTTCAAAATGGTGATAGATGCATGTTATTATAGTCCATGATTCATGGGCCTATATACATACATAAAAGTAACAATGGTTGAGGCCAATTGATGTAGTATTAGAATAAGTGGAAGGAGGGGAGCAAGGGAGAGGGGAAAGCAGGGAGTAAACATGATTAGCAAACAGTGGTTTAGTTTTCTGTATTCCTGTTATGTTACTGGTGAGCAGGTGGTGGTCCTGTGTGGTGCCTAGTATACAATGGTGCAATAGTGGTCCACGTATGTGGGAGAATATATGTGACATTTCTCTGAGGTGCTTACGTCATGTTTCATGAAACAGATTGAGCCATCGTCTGCGGGTCGTTGGATTGTTTAACAAAATGAAAAGGTGCTCTTGATAGTGGAAGTGGTTACTTATTTGATTTATTCAAATTATACGTCCCGTGTGCAGATTGGGCAGTGAGTTGTGCCTCTGGACTGGACCGATCCCTCAGGGTTTGGATTTGGTGATTTGCTAGGCTGGTGATGGAGGTGCATAAAGGGGGGGGCGTGTCTTATCTTACCAAGCATGCAAGAATGATCAAGTCTATGGGCCTCATTACGAGTTTGGATGTAGCCATGGTGCTATTAGCACCATGGCTGCCTCCAAAATAGTGTCCGGGTTCCTTGAATGAGGAATTACCGGGTCATTCCAACATTGGAGGACCCGGTAATTCCTCATTCAAAAAACCCATACCCATTCCCATTTGAGCCCCCATAGGGCTCAATGGGAATTGGGATGGAGCTAATAACGGGCCCGTTAATAACGGGCCGGTCATTAGCTCCCTGGTCCCCTTGCGGGACCCGTAAAGGACGTCTGGTCTGACCAGACGTTCTGAGCGGGTCCCGCAAGGGAACCTCGTAATAGGGCAAAATGGGATTACTGGCACCATTACCGGTGCCGGTAAACCCATTCCACCCACCTCGTAATGAGGCCCTATGTGATCAGCTGTGCCTCTGAGCCATTGCTGAGTTAAAATAGGGATTTTCCCACCAGCGTCACACCACAAGCCTTGCCACAATCCTGAAAGCAATCACAGAATTACACAAACATACTTTGAGACTGGCACAACACATACTCTTAAGATGTGAATTTCCTATCAGGCAGCACCACTTTTGAAAACTTGGAACTATCCACCAAAGAATTACTGCACGTTGCTGCACCAGCCAACTGCAAGCTAAAAGTTGGATGTCATTCCGCCACCTTACCGGCAAAAATAGCCGGTATTATAGGCGCTGGTAATACTGGCACCTGTAATACCAGCAAATTCCCCCATGGAGGCAAGTGCGCCTCCATGGAATGGTGAGTTACACCATCACCCAGCATTCATAATCCGGTGGACATTCCACTGGACCGAGTGCTGGTAACAATTTTATTTGCTGGTATCCTGGCCGATTTACCATCGGGATACTGGCAAACCTATAACGAGCCCCAATATCCCTCTAGTGTTTTCCCTGGTCTTTGACCAGTATAGCCCTTGCTTCTGTTAGAGTGATAATATCTCATGGATTATGCATGGGCCATGATGGTGACAATCCTTGCTTTGTTTTCTAGTGTTCATTTTCTCTTGGATTAGACATGGGCTAAGACTGTGACAGCGCTCGCTTCTATTCCAGTGTTGCTATCTCTGTTGGGTTTGTGAGAAACCAAAGGGTGTCTCACTTACTAATACCCGGGGATCTCTCTCTCGGGTGGTCAGGGCACAGCCATTGCCTTTGGATCCAGACCCTGGGGGTCTACCAGTGCGGGAGGATCACCTGGATGGGGAATCTTTGGAAGTGGGGGTGAGGCAACTGATGGTGAAACGCTGTTTCCTCCCCTTTCCTGTGCCCATACCCCATTCTATTTTATAGGATTTTCCCGTGTTCCAACTCCGCCCTTGTTTCTACACAAACACTGGGCCGAGCAAGAGGATGAATGAGAGTAAAGAGGCTAACACTTATATATCTCATTGGACATGTTCCATTAATCAAATCAGGCAAAGTCAGGCACTTGACCATAATCACATACATCTGATACCCATTAGCTCCCCCCACACGGATAAAAGGCAGAACATAGAGACACACTATGAGCAAGGTGAGACACAAGAAGGAGCAGATCTTTTGGGGCGAAGGTGAACCCACTGGAGCGGATGACCGATCAAGGGACCAGAACGAAGGGTATGGAAACCCTGAAGATCCCTGCAGGAGGTTGTTGCCTCTGGGAAACCACAAAGCATACGTGGAGAAAGCCAAATCCCAGACAAGAAGAAACCGGCATTGTGTTTCAAGGACGCCAGCAACCCTCCCGGGTAAACAACAGAGTTGGGGAGGCGAGGTCAAGCCTGTGGTATCAACCTTGACACGAGAATCAAAGCCGCAGAGACAAAAAAGGAATGCACACAACTGGTGAGTTAGCGAAGACATGAAAGGCCGGTTTGTGTCAAGGAAAGATTGAAGCCACAACAGTGTATCTCACTATTGAAGGTTGCGCGCAGGCTGTAGAGACGCAAAAGAAAGCAAACCAGTAGTGAACTTTTAAGTTACTGATAACTGTGAAGCCAGTGATACAGAGTAGCAGAGTGGTCAGGTGAAAGGAAATAGCCCACACGAAATTCTCTGCAAAATGTTTGATGTCTTGTTCTAAAGCGGCAAAGTGAACAAACTCTGAAATGCAGAATGTGCAAGATTAACCCTGACGAAAGGGGGAAGTTAAAAGGTGATTGTTTTAAGAGGAAGATTTCTTTGAACTTTTCTGATTGTGGTATTGAACTACCAAGAGACACTGGGGCAAATAAGGTATGGGGGAGCTGAAGTGAAAGTCGAAGTGGTCCTGTGGAGGTCTATGGCAAAAGTCTTTCACATTTGAAAGTCTTTGACATCAGTGAAAGGTCCGAGCCTGACTGAGGGAGACTGGAAACATGAAATAAGTTAGGGGAAGGGAACCCCTAACGAATGTAAATGAAGCTTGCAGAAGGGAACCCCTGCAAGTGCTCTGCTTGTGAGATCCGAGCCCGGCTGAAGGAGATCTACGTGGAATCAGGTACATTTTGTTGAAAAGTATGAGCACGACAGAGGGAGACCTATGTGAACTGTTGATACCTTGAGAGGTCCAAGCCTGTCAGAGGCATACCTACCTGAACTGTTGATACCTTGAGAGGTCCGAGCCCGACAGAGGAAGACCTACGGGAACCTTTGTTGAACTGTGAAAGAACTTTTCGAAAACTGGAATAAGTGACTTTAACTTGGAAGGCCAAGCATGCCTCAACCCACGTTTTGAACTGCCTATTTTTGATAACCTAAGTTAGAGTGTGTCATCCTGTTTACGGGGGCTGCCTTACTCTGTGCTGTCCAACGTGGGGAGGAGAGCTGACTCAACCACCTTGATCCTTTATGTTATAACAGTGACTTACCTTTGCATACACATTCCCCTTTACACACTTTTTGTATAAGGGATAGGGCAGGCATTAGGTTTTGTTAGTATAGGCCATTTTGATTTGACATAGCCTGACTAGGGCTGTGTTTTCTTTATTATTTGATGGTAGCAACTACTCTCATCCTAGCTATAAGGCAAAGTAGGAGTTTTTCCAAGCCCCCAAGAATTTAATAAAGGTTTTGAAACGTGTAACTCTTGTGTCAGTCTCATACTTGTGATATCAATGCGTCACTTACAGGTTGCACATGTGTCTTGATAGAAATAGCCTTGACTTATCCATCAGGTTTAATATCTCACTTGGTGTATACATGGGTTATGACAGAGGCAAACATTGCCTCCATTCCAGTGCTAATATCTCTTTGGCTTATACATGAACTATGATGGCGACAAACCTTTCTTTGATTCCAGTGTTCATATATCTGTTAGGGTATATAAGGAACATCACGAAAGGCAAATCTTCACTTTTTTTCCCCCTAGTACAAAGTTTCTAAGTGTGTGCTTTTCCTGTGTGAAGGCTATGATAGAAATCAGCCTCATTCTGATGATATATTTTGTTCACCTTCTCCGAACTGCAGATGCAGATCGAGTTCAGTCCGATAAAGTTGCCCAAATTCTCGAAGTTGAACAAGACTGCTTTGCTCGGTCCCTGAACAAGAAGGTCCAGGAGTTTCGAGAGCAGATGCAGGCACCAGATACCAGGCGGGAGTTTGATCTCTATGACCCTGATGCTCTGAAGAAAGACAAGCCTGCCAGAGTGTCTGACGATGACCCTAGATGTGGTCCTGCCAGTCTGCAGAAACTGGGCGGGGAAGATCTGAACAAGCAAGCACGTGAGAAACTGCAAGAAGAGCTCACCAAGAAATGGCTGACTGAACAGAGGCAGGAGAGGGAGCGCCTACAGACGCAGAGCAAGTATGCAGGTAGAAACCCACATTGTGTTTTTGGGCAGCATGTTGTGCTTTTTCAGATGTAAACCTGTGTGAATTGTGTATTCTGGCCAGCATATCTGCTCCCACAGCTTGTGCGATCTGTGTAATTCATTTTTTAAAGATTGTTGTAGTATGCCAACCTGTCAATCAAACAGACACTTACCAGTTCCATAAAGTATAGTCTAAAAACCATTTCAGTTAGGAAAGAGAGTCAAACTGTGAATGATATGCCTGTTGTGGGGTATCCGGTCATTGCATTGACAACCAGAGCAACGACAGCCAAACCATCTAAAAAAAGCATCTAATGCATTTTTTTAGATGCTAATGGGTTTAGTTTAATAAAAATGGGTTTTAAAGGTTAAAAAAGGGGTTTAGGGGGGACCCCCACCCCCATTAAAAAGAAAAATGAAAAAAAATGCTTTCAATGCTTTTTTTTAGATGGTATGGCATTAGATGCTTTGGCTGTCGCTGGAATGACTATAAACCTGGTATGGGTCATTGTGGCTAACTATGTACAGATTATAAGGGCCAGATCCCTTTGTAGAAGGAGGGGTGGTACTAATGATGCCTTTGTGTACATCAAAGGCTTCTTTGAACAGAGATAAACTGAGGGATAAACCTGCTGTCAAGACTTGTGAGCTATGTATAATCTAAGACAGCACTATATAACTGATGGATAGATCTACCTGCAAGACTAAAATAGTTATGTAACCTGAGGCATATGCTTTGCTGTCTGAGGTGTGAGCCTTACAATCTTTATAATATGAGAGGAATATCTGCATGTGGACTATTCCTGATCTTTTCATTCTCTTAGGACCCATTTCTACCAAAGCTGAGCTGTCCCCGCCCTCTTGCGTGCATGGTCATACCATCTGTAGACCTGGAGTGTATGCGTGGGAAGAGTGGATGAGATTGTCCCAGATCACACTGTTATGAAGAGTCTGAATGGAACTGTTTGTATACTGTGTGGAGTAAGTACAACCTTCGGACCTTAGTGACTCCTGCTCGTCCTCCTTGCTCACATGATGCCCTGACTGCAGGACACTCTATGAGAACCTTGTTTGCCCAGCAAGATAGAATTTTCAAAAGGTAGACCAAAGTGCATACACTGCCACAGACTCCACTGCCGGTGCACTCATTGGCTCCCGAAACTCAGTCCTTTTCTCACCATCATTCCATAAAATTTGATTTGAGAGTGAGTTTTACAGAATGAATCCTCTGGAGCAACAGGACTAAAGACTTCTAGTACAGGAAATACTACAGTATGTAATTGGTACTTATCTTATTGGCAAATCCAGTATGCAGTTATTTAGATTCATGCATCATTTTACAGCTTTGGTTTTCATTAGGCAGTCTACCAAAATATCATCTGAGCCAGGGAGGTTGTTTAGGGTGACCTGACCAAACTGAGAAATTAGCCGATGAGACCACTGTAAGGAATCAGGACTCAGACACAAGGGCATTGTGTTGATTGCTATAATCTTTTATTAAGAGAAAAGAGGGTTGGAGAAAGACCTATCTCACCCTATCACTATGAGGGGTTCCCCTGCATCAATAAAAATGAAAGGATGTCAATGTCAGAATGTCTAAAAGCAAAAGGGTTTTCTGTCCTGTGTCCAAAACCCTAACCTGACCCTTACATGCTAAACCTAGGATAATGTTAAAAAAGGGCTAAAGTCTCTCAACTGGTTGAAGGTGGTTCCTTCCACAGTTCCAACCCAAAGTTCCAAAAGGGTGTAAAAGAAAACAAAATAATCAAAGTTCCACAAACCTCAAGAGGGGCTTCCATTCCATGAGGTTTCTCGGGATGATTTCATCTCATCTCATCATACTCAGTAGGTGTCCCCCTTTTTGCAGACGTTATTTGGCATTTTAAACCTTAAAGATAATATGCCCCAAGGGAGGTGCTTCGCTTCCCCTTGGTTTCTTTTTCCAGTGTCCACAACTTTCCAATCCAGGGATATCCTTTCCTTCCCCTGGGGCTTCCTCAGCACCTTCGAATTTACAAACACAATTCCTTTCCTTGGGCTTCTACAGCGCTTTAATCACAGGAGTAGGTTTCCTTTCCCCTGGATTTCTC
Organism: Ambystoma mexicanum; assembly: GCF_040938575.1. Classification (NCBI taxonomy): domain Eukaryota; kingdom Metazoa; phylum Chordata; class Amphibia; order Caudata; family Ambystomatidae; genus Ambystoma; species Ambystoma mexicanum. The sequence continues at coordinate 1,144,528,246 of NC_090923.1, read as the reverse complement.
AGCCTCCAGGGATTTTGTGTCTCTCTGTGATTGTCCAATTTATTTAAGTTTCTCACTCAGGGGGTATGGTTCCCTTCCCCTAGAGTATCGACAATCTTGAGGGGTCACTCTCCCTCTTCCCAATTCTCACAGTACATTTCACATTGCCTGGTGTACTCTCCTAACACGATTTCACAATGTTTACTTTGCACATTATTGCCTGATGTACTCTCCTACCAAGCATTCACAACTCTTACTTTGTACATTCAATTTTCTCCCGTACCTGGTATACTCTCCTGCCAGGGCTTCTTTGTATAATTGCACCAAAGGGGTATGAGTCTTATCTTGTACTGTGACACTTCTACCACGTCCGAAGTTTCCACAATCTTGAGCTGTCACTCACCCTTTTCCCAACTCTTACAGTACATTCACATTGCCTGGTATACTCTCCTGCCAGACTTTCACAGCTTTCACTTTTATACTTTTCACCTTTCTCCTATACCTTGTATGCTCTCCTGTGAGGCCTTCTTTGTATGTGTGCACCAAAAGGGTACGAGTCTTCCCTTGTGTTCTCACACTTCTCCCATGCCTCCTAGTATACTCTCTTGCCAGGGCATTCAAAGCAGGTTGCATCAAAGGAGTATGAGTCTTCCTTTGTGTTCTCAAACTTCTCCCATGCCTCCTGCTATACTCTCTTGCCAGGGAATTCACAGCAGGTTGCATCAAAGGGGTATGAGTCTTCCCTTGTGCCTTTACAGTGTTCATTTTGTATTTGGGTGTGTCCCCCAGACTCGCCACACATTGCCTGGTATACTTGGCTGCCAGGTCTTCCTCAACATATGTCAGTTTCGCTCAATCATCCTTGGGGTCTTCAACCCTGCTTCACTAGTTTCCCTTCTTAATACTTTCAGTGTTTCCGTTCCCTTGCTTGGGTTTGCTTTGTCGCTGCTTCTGTGTGCTGCGCGGTCTACGCTACAAAGCGCCCCAGTATCCCACTTCCCTTGCTTGTGCTCACCAGTCGCTTGTGGCGGCGTCAGCAATTCTCTGCGGTCCTTGTTACCTTCACCGGGGAGCCTTGTCTTGCTGATGGTGTCCTGTCAACTCTTTGGTACCTGCTTCACTGTGGCCTCCTTCTTGCAGCGTCTCCTGCTGCAGGCTCTTGGATGGCGTACCTTCCTTCCAGCCTCTTGCAACGGCACCGACAGACTCTGGCCTTCTCCCTTCTCCTGCTTTCATCTGCTTCGTTCCCTGACCCATGTCGGGTAAAGTGGATCTGCTTCCCCTCGATCTCCATCATCTTTACGGTGCTGGGCTTTTGAATGTCCCAGCACCTATCGGAAACTTCCAATGACTAGAGCGCATCTTTAGTTCAGTGCTCTGCATTACTGCTGCGATCTTCCTTGTCTCAGTTTTTCCAGAAGGACAATGGAAAAAAGCTTCACAGTCAGTACTTAGTGGGGTAACTGGTTCTATGTTACAATATACAATACAGGTTGGAGATGTAGCATACCCAACGAGGGACATGGAACACAAATGTTACAGAAGCATCCATGGCCCTCTTGTCATGCCCAGCCTTGCAAGCACGAATGCTTGGAGAATTGCAATGATATATAACAAATACTTTGTGAGCCAACACTCTGGTGCAGACCAGGTATATTTCAAGAGGCCTGTTAAGATCCAAGTTAAACAGATTCCTTTCAGCTTCCAGGGAGGCGCTTGGAAAGAAAGAAGGCACACATATTTCCTGGTTACTAGCATCTACGACAGAAAGGACAGGTGGGTCCTAAGCTCAACCAAGTCCTTATGAAAAGTGGTAGATGGCTCAGAAGAGGTAACAGACTATGATAGCTTTGAACCTTTAGTTTATGATCCCTGGATCAATAGGTTCAAAAGGTTTGTGAGCCAATGCGGAGCTTCCTCTGAGAGGTCAGAAATGAAAGTCGGACACAAAGCTGACATGTTTTTGGTAAAGACTTTTATTAACATAAACGGGTTGGAAAAATGCCTCTCCGACCCTGTTCTAAGAGGAGTTTCCCAACCTAAAAACTAAAAACTAGGTATCTGTCTCTATCAGGATGTTAGAAATCAAAAACCGTCCTTGTGTCCAAATGTTTTATCCGGACCCTCACACTAAAAACCAAATAATAAAGTGAGAATTGAAATGTCTCTAACCTGGTATTTGCAGAAAGTGTTCATAAATGAAAATAGAACTGCTCCAATGTAAAGGTTCTCCAAGGTAACATAACCTTGATTCCAGAGGGTGGTTTCCTTCCCCTGGATTCTTCAATGGTATGGAAATCCTTCTTAGTCTAACAGTTCTTTGTGTCTTTCTTGGACCTCAACAATCCTGTTAGTTACAAAGCTGCTTAGCCTTGTAATTCCTTCTTTGAAAAAGTTACTTCTTTGTTCAACAAAACACTTCTTGGGACTTCTTGTAGCTTTGCAGTTGCCTGGTATAATCCCCTACCAGGACTTCTTATGTACTTCCAACTGCCTGGTATACTCCCCTGCCAGGACCTCTTATGCACTTCCAACTGATGGTATACTCTCCTGCGAAGACTTCTTCTCTAGTTCCATTACATCATTTGGAAGTACAGCATTTTAATAAAGAAAGTTTCAAATAAATCCTCACTAAACCTACTCTATCGGGGGATTCCCTACCAATTCTAAAGGCTAAGGAAATAATCCTAACTTTTGCAAACTGGCACTAAACAACAAAACATTTAAAAGTGAATTATAAACAACATAAAAGAGTGAACAACAAATTACCAGTGTTGTGAATGACCCTCACCTGTCCTCTGTAAATCCATTCCCTAAAAGAAAGTCTTGAACCAGTTCTTATACGTTCCAAATGAAACAAACGTTCACCTAACATTAATCCACAGGTATCTGTTCTCCAGCTTTCAGTTGAAAAGATCCCATTCCAATTCCAGCCAAGAAAATAGCACCAATAGTAATCCTGGACGTCTTCTGTCCAAGATTGTTTTGTCACAGTTCAAAGAATAAGTTAGCAACTTCTCCTTCTACAACTCTACAAGTGTTCATACCCTCTGCAGTACATTTGGTATAATTGTCAGGATGCTTCTTCTTGGGAGGTTGCTTTCCTCTTGACATCCACCCTTTTACTACTGTTACCGTGGGAACAGACTCCTTTGACACAGTATTCTACGACTTCATCCAACTTCAATGTAACATCCACTGACAGTATTTTACACAACCACAGGTTCTGGTATTTCTATTTCAACTTTGTGCTTCTGGAATTTTAGGCATTAAAGAGAAGACTCTGCAACCTCTACAGGTAAGCAAGGTACTCTTCTTTCCTATGCTCCAAGAAAAGGGAAGCCTCTTTGCCTCTTACTGCCAGTAGTATGATCTGCTTCCAGACTGGCTTGATCTCAGTCTCAGCATTACAGATTATTAGTGCAATATTCTTACAAGCACCCAGCTTCATTCACACCTTCTTAGTTCCAGTAGCTTCCTTGAGGGGTTCCATGTGTTAATATCCCTGCAAAAATATTGCGATACAAACATACCGCCATATTTTTGTGGCGATATTGAGGCATGGACCCTGCGGGGGACACCCCTGCAATCCCTGCATTATTTTTAAATGTGCGATGGACACCCCCCGCAACCCCTGCTCCCACAAATTATCCCCCCCCAAAAATATCACCTATGGCGTTCCCGACAACCAAATATACAGTGATATTTTTGGTGGGGATAATATTACCTGATACCCCTTGAGGTTGTATTGCCACACTTCCAACTTCAGGTAATAATGTCCCACTTGTATCAGAGGACACTGGACGTTTACCAACTTCAAAACTCAGGTGGTTGGATTTAAACAGTCAGTCAGTCAAACAAACTTTTATTTGGTTTTGACCTTCAAGTTCCAAAATTCGGTTATTATAAAATGAAAGAATATTTCATGCAAAAAAGAATAATAACATTTTTTTTAAAAGTACACAAAATTGCATATGAAAATAACGCCGGAATTACATGAGGATGCAAACATTCTCTTAAAAATCTCACAGCAAGAGTTACATAACGAATACCTTCATTATTCAAAATGGGTCTCAAGTACATACATTTCAGTCGATGGGTTTCGCAACACCTTAACAGAAAATGCAGCATAGTTTCCTCATAGAGTCCACACATTGGGCAAAGATCCGACTGTATACCCTGCCCTCTCATGGTTCTACAAGCAACTGGTAAAGAGCCAAGCCTAAATCGTATGTACAAAGGTTTCTCAAAAGGTAAAGGAATATCATCCAAATAACCCTTGAACCATACATACAATGTACTTTCGAGATATTCAGCACCAGATTTTAACTTTAAAGCATCTGCTATCAAATTCTCAAACATAATCATCTTCACTTTAGTTTTCGAGGTACTCACATCCCCTGTCCTGATGCTTTGAGTGTTGTTCCACAAATCATACATGTCCAACTGGAGAAGACCTGACTTAACGTGTGTAAACCAGTTTAAGCTTCACCCCACATTTAAACTCATAACATGGGACAGGGCATTCCTTTATTTCTCCAAGCCCTCGCCAGTCCAGACTCTGACCCAGAACAATATCGGTTTAAACGCAATCTGGGCCGATACTCGGTTATTATTAAGTTGCAACTGGACTAGGGTAGTTGGCGCAGACACAGGCAGAAGTAGTAATGTCTTCAAATTCTTTTTTCACAAATACACAGTTTAACAGTATTGATGTGACCCCACAGTTCTGAACGATATGTTGCTGCAGGTGTAGCTTGATTTAAACCACTATAGAAAGTGCTTGCCTCTTGGCTTGCATAGTGCTTGTTCTTCTTGGTAATAAAACAACTCCTGGGATTAAAGATTACTTGTTCTTAATCTTACATAGTTCAGTCTTCAAAGGAGAAACCGATTTAGGTACACGCAACCACTCTTTAAGGTAGATCTTTAACCATACATAGCTGCAATTGTTCGTATTCCCCCGTATTAACACAGAGACACTTCTTAACTCCGGTCAGGAATTATAATTGGCCACAAGCAACCTCTCTTTAGACTTGTAACAATTGTGAAAAGTCAACATAAGAATTTCAGAGTGATTAGGCAAGTTTTCCCCTTTTATTAGAGACACACAACCACTCCAGCAACATTCATAGCTTGACAATGGGAAATGACATGCTTCTCTTCACATGCGAGCATGCTGACTTTTACTATAAGTGTGTGGGGTACATTTCCATTGTCTACGAGACTCTTCAAATGACAAACAGTTTATACTCGCTTCTATCTGCACACAAGTCAATTTAGAGCAGGTAACAGTTACCAGCGAGGTTTTCAGAGTGAACCTGGACGCCAAGCTTCACTCACCGGCTCCGGGAACACTGCAGTTGCGGGCTGCTTCACCTTCCTGACTTTTTCTTCTTCTACTACGGTTCTTGGCACAGTGGGGACCCACACCCTCCTACAGCGTGGGTGTCTCCGGTCCAGCCACGCCAACCTAGAGTCTTCTGCACTCCTACATCCCTCAGCTTGCTTCTTGCTACAGGCCTTGGGTTTCAGACCTGTCACGGCTCTGCAGTTCTAGCCACAGGTGCACTTGAGAAAATCTTCACTCTCAGCATGTCTCTCTCAGTGCAGCCACAGCAAGGCAGGGTTTGTGAACACCGGATCCTCTCAATACTTGCAGGTCAAATCTGCTTTCTCCACATCCCGGCGTTCCTTTAAGTGATCGCACCTCCGCGTAAACTGCCAGTCTCATGCTCTTCTGCTACTCCTTTCAGACTTCCAGCTCCTTCCTGCTTCCCTCTCCGGCTGTAATTGTAACAGGGGCTGCAGGATTTAACTTTATTCGAAGATGTTGTAGAGAAGGCAACACTTTCACTATTCCCTGTAGTGTATCTTTGGTATTAAGGAAGATATTTATTTTTAGGGGCCGAAAGGATTCTTTCTTTTTATACAATAGGTTTTCGATGTTACAACCTTGGGTGTTACCGTTTTAGATTTAACCAGAGGTTGAGAGATATTAAAATGACAATAAACTATTACCTCTTCTGGATTAGTGGTACGAATACACCCTTCAGAGGAAAAGTACTGCATCTCGTCCCACGGAATCTCCTCCCTAGCCCGGGCCCTGTCTCCACCCTGGTGATCCTCCCACAGTACACCATGCCCTGAGTTGGGATCAAGAAGCGTCTGCTGTCCCCAGGTCACATGTGAGGAGACTTTAGGCAGGGTTTCAGTGAGAGATCTGCAGGATTCTTCACATCACGCTTATGCAGTATAGCTTTGCCGCCTGCTTTCCAGGTATCCACCAGGGTAAAGGAGTCTAGAAGTGTCTGCAGGGTTTTAGCAGGCAGAGCCGGTCTAGTATATTTTGCGTCTGATCGATCCAGGGGAGGGTTTAGCGTACAATTAAAGTCGCCTCCCCATATTATGTTAGTATCCCTTTAAGGGCCCAACCTGGGATATACGGTTTGGAAGAACTTAGCCGCCCTGTGGTTGGGGTCGTACGTATTGACCAGACATGCATCCACCTATTCAAGAAGGCCCTGTAGTAACACTATCCTACCCTCATTATCTGTTTTAATCTGGGTGACCTGGGTACTGAGAGCGCAATCCATATGAAATAAGCCGTGTAAGTAGAACCTAGAACCCGCCCCCCCATTTCCTTGCCAGTAGCATTTGCTTCTCAGCCATGAGGTGTGTTTCTTGCAGCATGGCTTTGTCGATTTTACATCTCTTAAGGTACGAGTAGACCCTGTTTCATTTCACATAGGCATTCAAACCCCTCACATTCCATGTGGGGACCTTCACAGTTCCAGCCATTGGCGCTTCCCCCCCACTACCAGGCTTCTCCCCCCCCTCCTGGCACCCATTTCTGCTTCCTCCTTATGAGGTGTTCCACACAATGGTAATGCACTACTAATCTTCATTGACATACGTGCAGGCAAAGCCCTCCCCAGGAACGCCCCCCCCAACATCCCCAACAAAAAACAAATGCCTAGCTGCGTTCCCGTTGCTTAGGCATGTCCGCTTCTCGCGTTTGCACCAAGCCGACCTGCTTGAGGTTAATGCACAGCGGATAGGCACACAAAAAGTGCCCCTAGAAAGGAAAATTACTCAGGGGGGGCAGGGGTTGTGGCAGCAGCAGCCACGAGGACGATCTTTCTCATCATGATGTACACTGCTGAGGCCCCGCCATGTCCAAAGAAAGGAGCCAGGTCAGCAAGTGTGAAAAAGGTGTGTTCTAGGAGAAGGCCCCCCTTCTAGCGAGAGATCCTTTGCCTCAGGGTGTCCCCTGGCGGCAATGACCCTGGAGCGCTTCGTCTCTCCTCAGTCTGGTCCGAATACTCTAGCAGCTCCTGGCCACTGGTTGCGTAAAACTCCCTTTACATCCCTCATCAGCGTCGTCTCCCTATTTACCACCAGGGCATATCTAGTCCCTAGCCATCCATGCCTGCGCTTCCTCTGGAAGGTCAAAGAACCAGGTCCTGTTTTTGTGTGTGAGCCGAGCAGAGTAAATCAACATATACTTCAGGCCTACCGCTCGGAGCCTTGACTTGGCAGCTGTGATTTGCGCTCTGTTTTTCTGTACTTGAAAAGTGTAGTCTGGGTAGCCCGCCAAGTCTGCTGAAGTCCTTTTCAGCTCACCCCCTTGTCTGGAGTATGCCAGTATTTTCTCCCTGTCCTTGTAGTTCAGGACCTTGGCGATGATCTGCCTCGGAGGTGCACCTGGCGGGGGCGTCTGGTCAGTGCTCTGTGTGCCCTCTCGATTGTGAAACCCTGCATGAGGTTTCCAGGGCCAATCTCTTGAAGTAGCATGTTCTCAATATATACTTACTATCATTATATTATTTCTCCTGGGATGTCCTTCTGCTTCTTCCACTCTGTTTTCCAGGAGGCTGACCTTCTGCTGCAAAACATGGACATCCGCTAGCGTCTCGCGTAGCCCTCCACTGTTTTCCTTCATTTGAAAGTTTCGCACATCGTGGCGCAGCAGTCCGACATCCACTTGCACTGCTGCAATCTGCGTGCCTTCAAGTCTGCTATTGCCTGCATCACCTGGTTATGCAGCTCCATGGTCTCGCTTCCTTTCCCCTGCGCTGGTTCCATATCGCCACCTGGGGGATTGCTGCTTGCCTTGGCAAAGCCATCCAACGTGGGTTGAGTAGATTTCAGCTTAGCTGACTTAGTTTGCTGGTGCGCAGTCTCGTCCTCTTTCCACCCTTAGATTATGCACTGGGTGACTGAGCTTGGATAGTCATGTCTTAGTTGTGGTTGAGCGCCTACCGGAACTCCCTTTATGTGTGTGGCAGTTGTAGGGCCCACCATGCTGACGCTATTTCCGTCCATGAGCTTAAGCCCCTAAAGCCGTGCCCTCCGCAGTAAGCAACACTAATTGTGCACACTTGGGCTATTGTCTTGGTCCTTCTCTGGCCCTGCACCTTGGTATGACTGTTGTCCACTAGGCTGTCACCGTTGCTAGTAGGGTTAACTGGATGTTGCTGCCTACTGCACCATTATCCCAAAAGGTATGTGTCAGGCTGAGAGGTCCTGTGTCCGCAGAAGCTGCTGAACCCCCGACAATCCCCCTGAAATGTAATTCCCAGAACTAGATTTTAATTCAGCTCTGTTAACCACACCCCAAAGGGAAAGGGGGAAGTGGATAACAAAACAACACCAGGCAGACTGCGTCAAGGCTAATCAGAGCTGAACCTGCAGAGGATATAAGAAAAGCAAATACAATTCCTTAATTTACTTACTAACATTATGAATGGGAAAACATTAAATCCTTAACTAATAATCAAGACTCATACCTGGTTCTTCTCTTGAAATTTCTTAGAGAAGTTTGTAAGAAGCTGAAAATCTCTCTTACTTGAGACTCATGAAGTTTATAGCAACTTCTTACTTGAAGCCATTCTGGAAAGCTTAGTTCGTTGTCTCTTTTCCAAAATGCACTGATCTCCAGTTAGATTGTCTTATATAGATTCTTTCTTATTTTCTCTCAAAGCTGTTCAAACTATTTACACTTCTGTTGAGTTTTTCAATCCTTGAAGAATACACGTGATAATTATGTCCATACAGATGAGCTTCTCGTTGAAATCCTCCTGGATTGAAGAACGCGCGCAAAAAGTTCACCCACGAACGAATACACGCGGAAAAAAAGGACACGCGCTAGAAACCACACGCGCGACAATAATCACACGCGGTTCTTAGATTAACGCGTCAGAAAACACACGCGCTCTTTAGTTCACACGCGACAAAAAGTTTTCTCGCATAGAAGCACAAGCGCCATAGAAAACACGCGCACATAAAAACGCACGCGATTCTCAGATCCACGCGCTACTGAATACCCGCGCTGGAAAAACACACGCGCACTTGAATACGCACGCGATTCTCAGATCCACGCGCTACTGAATACCCGCGCTGGAAAAACACACGTGCACTTGAATACGCACGCGATTCTCAGATCCACGCGCTACAGAACACACGCGCTGGAAAAACACACACGCACTTGAATACGCACGCGATTCTTAGATCCTCGCGCTACGGAACTCCTGCGCTGGAGAAAAACACACGCGCACTTGAAGTTGCACGCGACAGACAGATTCTCACGCTACTGCGCTAGGAAACACACGCGCACTTGAAGTCGAATGCGACCAACAGATTCTCTCGCTATCGCGCTGGAAAACACACGCGAACTTTAAAAGTTCAATAGTACTAGTACAAAAAATAACTTTTCTCAAATGTTTTCAAGGAAAATGTCATTGGGGAAGAACAGAGTTACTGTACAAATAAAGTCACTTATCTCCTGAGCGAATTCATAAAGATCTTCTGAGTCTCCTGTCTTCAAAAACGAATTCCTGTCAACTGATGTCTTCTCCCGGAACCCCCAAGAAAGTAGCCGCTCAACTGCTAACACCTGAAGGATAAAATCCACCAGGCCCAAGTCTAAAGCAGGAGCAGCCACAAAACACGTCCTCTCAGATGGGGTTTTGATGATGAAAGGCACAGAGTGACAGTTTAGAATGTTCATTGTTGTTCTGCATTGTCTTCCAACCAATCAGAGCTGACACTGTGAGACTCCATTTTGCTTTGGGTCAGAACCAGGATTCTGAGTCAGCAAGTTAAGGCCTAACCAACTATAATAGAAAACTTCCCACCCACACAAGGCCAATCTGAAAAGGATAATTAAAGTGAAATAAGGAGAAGGAAACTTAAATGAGGAAAAAGATAGCCTGAATAGGGGAAGGAAACCTGACAGTACCCCCCTCCTAATGCCCAGTCTCTGGGCCTACCTTATGTGGATTTTTTGCGTGAAACTTAGCAACTAAACGGGGGGCATGTACATCAACTGAATCTTCCCATGATCGTTCCTCAGGTCCATATCCCTCCCAATCAATTAAATACTGCAACCTTCCCCTCACTTTCCTGGAATCCAAAATTTGTTTAACCACAAATTCCTCAGATGAATCCTCCAAAATCACAGGGGAAGGTGGTGTTCTAAATCTAGTTCCTGAACAAACTGGTTTAAGAAGACTAACATGGAAAGTAGGATGTACCTTCAATTGCTTGGGTAATTTCAATCGTACTGCCACAGGGTTGATGATTCTCTCTACCTCAAAAGGGCCTACAAATCGTGGACTGAACTTATTCTTTCCCTTAATTTTCAGGTATCGTGTAGAAAGCCAAACTAAGTCTCCCACCTTATATTCAGGACCAGCCTTCCTTCTCAAATCTGCACACCTTTTATATTTCAACTTGTTTTCTCCCAGCACCTTTTTTGCTCTATCCAAGTTATTTTTCATTAACAACAAACGATCTTCCACTCTAGGATTCCCTGAATCCTCCAACACCTCAAAACTCAGAAAGCGAGGATGAAACCCCGACCCAAAAAGAAAGGGGACATAGAAGTAGCATCTTTACCACAATTGTTGTAAGAGAATTCGGCCAACCACACCAAATCCACCCATTCCTCTCTAGCTTGTAAATAACACCTTAAAAACTTCTCCAATTCTTGATTTACTCTCTCCACTTGTCCATTACTCTCCGTATGATACCCAGAAGTCAAACTAACTTCCACTCCAAGTTTCTTACAGAAAGCCCTCCAGAATTTTGAAATAAATTGAGATCCCCTGTCAGAGATAACTTGACTTGGAAGTCCATGTAGTCTAACTATACCTTGCAAAAAACTAGGAGCCAGTTTTTCCGCGGTAACCTCTCCCTTCATTGGTAAAAAATGTGCTTCTTTCGTAAGAAGATCGACCACAACAAGAATGGTAGTACAACCTTTATCTTGAGGGAGATCAACTATGAAATCCATAGAAATAGTGTGCCAAGGACGAGGAGGAACAGGCAACGGCTCCAATAAACCATGCGGCTTCCCAACTTGACTTTTTGCTTGTGCACAGACTACACAAGTTTTTACAAAGTTCAAAGTGTCTTGGCAAATTTTTTCCCACCAAAAATTTCTTCGAACCAATTCCAGAGTTTTTCTGAAACCAGGATGTCCAGATAAAATGGATTCATGACAATTTCTCAAAACCTTTTCTCTTAACTTTTCAGTAGGTACGTAAAGCTTGTTATCAAAATAAGGTAGATCGTCTTTCAAACTTCTGGCTGGATCCAGTCTCACCCACTCCTCCATATTCTGCAAAGACATATTCTGACGAACTTCATTCAAGAAATCCATTTCTTTAATGGCTCCAGCTAACAAAAAACGTTCTGGAGCAATTATAGGTTCTGGTTCTAGAATCTCTCTCTCCTCACTTCCAGGAAATTGGCGGGATAACGCATCAGCCTTTTTGTTCTGACTTCCGGGTTTAAAAGTCACAATGAAATCATAATCGGCAAAGAATAAGGACCAACGAAGTTGTCGTGGAGACAAAGTTCTTGCAGATTTTAAAAACAATAAATTTCGATGATCAGTAAGGACTGTTACTGTATGTCTTGCTCCTTTTAGAAAATGTCTCCATTCTTCAAAAGCGGACTTTATGGCTAATAGTTCACGATCAGCAATTGTGTAGTTCACTTCAGCAGCAGAAAACTTCCTAGAAAAAAAAGCAACTGGATGTATTTGACCAGTAGTTTCATTCCTTTGAGAAAGCACCGCCCCCAACACCAAATTTGAAGCGTCCACCTCCACAAAAAAAGGTTTAGAGAGATCTGGATGAATTAGAATTGGACTAGAAGTAAATCTTTGTTTTAACTCTTGAAAAGCTTTTTCTGCTTCAAGGTCCCAGTCAAATTTCACTCCTTTTTTCAAAAGTCTCGTTATAGATATGATATGATATGATATGATATGATATATGATATGATATGATATGATATGGTATTTGTAACGCGCCTATACACAAGTGTTTCAAGGCGCGACGAGGCGGGGGGGGAAACAAGGGAAAGACAGACAAACGATCCTACTAGGCCAGGTGTCATTCAGATCGCGCAAGTGCAGAGGTAAGGGGAAAAAGGAGAAAGTGCAAGGGGAGGAGGTGGGGGGGAAAGTGCAGTACAAGGTAAGTAGCGTAAAATAAATAATGAATAAAAAGGGCCAGCTGGTGGCAAGTGCGAGGTAAGTGCAGAGCAAGTGCTGGGAAGGGGCTGTAGGGATACAGTGACAGTCCCACGGTGCAGGGGGGGCCAGGGGAGGCAGTGCAAGAGGAGAGTGGCTGGGCCCTGGACCGAGGTCGCTGAGAGTGGCCCAGATGCAGGTTAAGTGCAGAATTCAGTGGGGAGTTAAGCAGGTTTAGCAGGGGAGAGGGAGAGAGAAGGCAGAAGCGAAGAGGAAGGTTTTGAGGTGCTTCCGGAACCGGAGATGGTTCTCCTCAAGTTTCAAGTTTCAAGGAGCAACCAGCCGAGAAAAACCTTCTATAAATCTCCTATAAAAATTGGCAAACCCTAAAAAACTTTGTATTTCTTTAACCTTAGTAGGAGAGGGCCATTCAAGAACAACTTGCACCTTTTTAGGATTCATTTCTAAACCCTTAGGTGACATTATAAAACCTAAAAACTCCACAGAATCTGTATGGAATTGACTTTTTTCCAATTTGGCAAACAAATGGTTTTCTCGCAGCTTTTGTAAGACTAAGCGTACATGTTTCTGATGTTGATCCAGGTCAGAAGAGAAAATCAAAATATCATCGATATACACCACAACAAAAATATCCAGGTATTCTCTAAAAACTTCATCAATGAAAAATTGGAAAGCCGCTGGAGCATTACATAGACCGAATGGCATAACTTGATATTCAAACAGCCCAAACCTGGTCTTAAACGTTGTTTTCCATTCGTCCCCCTCCTGCACACGTACAAGATGATAAGCTCCTCTCAAATCTAATTTAGAGAAAATATTTGCTCCTTGTATTTGATTAAGCATTTCCGAGATGAGAGGAAGAGGATACCGGTTCTTAATAGTGACTTTGTTAACTGCTCTATAATCTATGCAAGTCCGAAGCGTGCCATCCGGTTTTGGTACGAAAAATAAAGGAGAGGCCGCCGGTGACTTAGAATGACGAATAAACCCTTTGGCCAAATTTTCCGACAAATATTCTTTTAAATAATCATTCTCTTTCTCAGTAAGAGCATATACCCTACTACTAGGCAAAATTGTTCCTGGCTCCAGTTCAATTTTACAATCAAAGGGCCTATGAGGTGGTAATTCTCCTGCCACTTTCTCATCAAATACGTCCCAAAAATCTTTGTAACACTGGGGAAGTTGACCCACTACAGCTCCCACATCATGACATCCAATTCCAGTCTCAGTCAGAAAACTTGACACAGAATTACTTTGTTTTACATCTTCCCCTAAGAGACTTCCTGCGAAGCAATTCTCCTTACAAAACTCTGACTGCATGTCAATTGTTCTAGCACTCCAATCAATCAGGGGATTATGGAGAGTAAGCCAAGGCATACCCAAGATGATCTTCAACAAAGGAGCATCAATTAACTCAAACGAAATTATCTCTTTGTGACCTCCTGATAACTCCAAAGTTAAAGAACCAGTCCTATGAGTAATTGGCCCCGAAGATAGATACGTACCATCAACAGCCCTAGCCTGCTCTACAACCTCCTTCTGAATAATTGGAATTCCCAAAGATTTTGCCAACCCCCAATCCATAAAATTTCCAGTGGCTCCAGAGTCAATTATTACGGGACCATTTCCCTTACATTCCAACTCAAAAAATAAGGATACATTTACGGTTATATGAGGAACCGCTGTCTGCACTGTATTGGCGATCTGTTGTACCTTGACTGCTGAGGAAGAAGTCTTCTTGGGGGTGTACGGACAGTTTCCTAAAAAGTGCCCACCTCTTCCACAATATAAACACAGATTGTTTTCTCTCCTCCTAGTCTTTTCTTCCACTGTTAAAGGACCTCTGATTCTAGAAGATGGATTATTACCTTTGGATCTACTCTCTACTTTAGGTTTATCTACTCTAACTAGAGACTTGACATCACTCGCACAATGACGCCTCTCTGCCTTCCTTTCACTCAAACGAAAGTCCAATTGAATAACCAAATCAATCAGACCTTCACAAGTAGAAGGGCGTTCAACTACTCCAGACAATGCATCTTTTAACTCATCTCTAAGGCCCCGATAAAACAACGAAGCCTGTTTAACCTCTGGCCACTTGCTTTCTAACACAAGGGACTTAAATTGTGTTATATAAGCAACCAAGTCTATATTTCCTTGCTTTAGTTCTAAAAGTTCACCATCCACTTGCAGAGATAACTGTCTTCTATCAAACATCTTTCGGAAAGTCTCTAAAAAACGAGTGTAGTTTCCTAAAACCGCACTCTTTTGACTCACCAACAACCCAGCCCAAGCAGATGCCTCCCCAGAAAGATAGGACAACATAAAAGTTATCTTAGAAGCATCCGATGGAAATAATTCTGGTCTGCTCATAAAATGTAATTCACATTGTGTCAAAAACACCCTAAACCTCTTATGATCCCCATGATATCGTTCTGGAGGCGCCAAAGGAACTGGCATAATTAAACTCCTTACCCCTTCTGTCACTGGAGGCGCCCGTTGTATTGGTGGTAAATGATCTTCATCTTCCCTTTCTAACTCTGGTGGAGAACCAGCGCCCCCTGAAACCTCATCCTCTCTCCTTACTCCCCTCTGTTGAATTAGTGTAACTTTAACACTCAAGTCATCCACCTTTTGACTAAGTAATGCATTTTCATCCCGAGATATTTTCAACTCCTCCCGTAACTCCCTGATCAAAGATCCTAACATCTCCATGGATTCGTCGGGGTTCATGACAGCTCGGGCGGACTAAATTATTGGCCTTTCATTCTGTCAGGCTGAGAGGTCCTGTGTCCGCAGAAGCTGCTGAACCCCCGACAATCCCCCTGAAATGTAATTCCCAGAACTAGATTTTAATTCAGCTCTGTTAACCACACCCCAAAGGGGAAGGGGGAAGTGGATAACAAAACAACACCAGGCAGACTGCGTCAAGGCTAATCAGAGCTGAACCTGCAGAGGATATAAGAAAAGCAAATACAATTCCTTAATTTACTTACTAACCTTATGAATGGGAAAACATTAAATCCTTAACTAATAATCAAGACTCATACCTGGTTCTTCTCTTGAAATTTCTTAGAGAAGTTTGTAAGAAGCTGAAAATCTCTCTTACTTGAGACTCATGAAGTTTATAGCAACTTCTTACTTGAAGCCATTCTGGAAAGCTTAGTTCGTTGTCTCTTTTCCAAAATGCACTGATCTCCAGTTAGATTGTCTTATATAGATTCTTTCTTATTTTCTCTCAAAGCTGTTCAAACTATTTACACTTCTGTTGAGTTTTTCAATCCTTGAAGAATACACGTGAGAATTATGTCCATACAGATGAGCTTCTCGTTGAAATCCTCCTGGATTGAAGAACGCGCGCAAAAAGTTCACCCACGAACGAATACACGCGGAAAAAAAGGACACGCGCTAGAAACCACACGCGCGACAATAATCTCACGCGGTTCTTAGATTAACGCGTCAGAAAACACACGCGCTCTTTAGTTCACACGCGACAAAAAGTTTTCTCGCATAGAAGCACAAGCGCCATAGAAAACACGCGCACATAAAAACGCACGCGATTCTCAGATCCACGCGCTACTGAATACCCGCGCTGGAAAAACACACGCGCACTTGAATACGCACGCGATTCTCAGATCCACGCGCTACTGAATACCCGCGCTGGAAAAACACACGCGCACTTGAATACGCACGCGATTCTCAGATCCAGGCGCTACAGAACACCCGCGCTGGAAAAACACACGCGCACTTGAATACGCACGCGATTCTTAGATCCTCGCGCTACGGAACTCCTGTGCTGGAGAAAAACACACACGCACTTGAAGTCGCACGCGACAGACAGATTCTTACGCTACTGCGCTAGGAAAACACACGCGAACTTTAAAAGTTCAATAGTACTAGTACAAAAAATAACTTTTCTCAAATGTTTTCAAGGAAAATGTCATTGGGGAAGAACAGAGTTACTGTACAAATAAAGTCACTTATCTCCTGAGCGAATTCATAAAGATCTTCTGAGTCTCCTGTCTTCAAAAACGAATTCCTGTCAACTGATGTCTTCTCCCGGAACCCCCAAGAAAGTAGCCGCTCAACTGCTAACACCTGAAGGATAAAATCCACCAGGCCCAAGTCTAAAGCAGGAGCAGCCACAAAACACGTCCTCTCAGATGGGGTTTTGATGATGAAAGGCACAGAGTGACAGTTTAGAATGTTCATTGTTGTTCTGCATTGTCTTCCAACCAATCAGAGCTGACACTGTGAGACTCCATTTTGCTTTGGGTCAGAACCAGGATTCTGAGCCAGCAAGTTAAGGCCTAACCAACTATAATAGAAAAATTCCCACCCACAAAAGGCCAATCTGAAAAGGATAATTAAAGTGAAATAAGGAGAAGGAAACTTAAATGAGGAAAAAGATAGCCTGAATAGGGGAAGGAAACCTGACAGTATGCTGCATGTGCACAAACTCGCATTGCCTTTGATTCACAAGGGCTTTCTTATATTAACACCATTCTGCCCAAGTTCTTGTGCATCCTGCGCCCATCTAGTCCACTTAACATGGGCATGCTTCACAACATGGGTATCCCCAGGGCTACCTTTCATGTTGCTCCTCCAGTACAGGTCCCTTTGTGCAGGTCGTGCCTCTGCGCGTAATGATTCCAGAGCTTTAGACAGTAGTACAAAGTCCCCCCCCCGCGCGGCCCGGGTCTCAATATTCAGAACTCGCGCCCAGCCCTCTGTGCGTGAGCACACTGAAGTGCGAGCGAAGTGGTTATAATTTACCCTACGGCCCGGGTATCCATATTCAGTGCAGTCATCCAGGTCGCATCACGTGAGCGTCCTCAGTACGCCGATGGAGGCACGGCCACAGACCCCCACGCTCCCACAGCAATGGTCCCCACTCCGAGCGCTCAGTAACTCATGCATGCATCACTGCTGTGCAGCCTGGGCTCGCCTGCTTATGAGCCTGCTCTCCGGTCACTCCCCTAAAAGGGCTGGGGCCAGTTTGCACGTAGCTCGTACCTGCCTGATATGCTGCGTGAAGTTGCCGGTGCCGGCGGGGGTGCGGCAGCAGTTCTCCCTCCTCGCCTTCTCCACTCCGGGTGCTGCAACAGTCGGGTGGCCGTCTTCTCGTGTTTATGAGCCTCTGCTGCTCCGCTCATCAGCCATCTTTTCACCTGACCTGCCGCCACCTATGGATGTAACCCGGGCACTGCACAACCTCCAGCCTCTGCCTCACATCCGTCTTCGCTCAATCACCGCAGCTGCCATATTGGACAATGGCGCCGTCAGCAGTCCGCACTGTCGCACTTCTCAGCCCTTCTCTCATAAGGCATACCCCCATGCTTACACTCAGTTTCACTGAAGTTCCTGCACTGGCGCTTGCTTCACGGGGGCAAATCCGCCAAGCCTGTGATTTGGTGGACCCTTAAATGCAGCGGTAATAGCGTTAACGCCGCATTTAAGGGTTACCGCCAAACTCGTGATGACCCAGTTAGTCTATAATCGCTTTTCCTTCATACACCCTCCTGCGTTCCCAGCTAAAATGTTACAAAGTCCAACTGGATAAAAGGGACTGATGATTGGGTGTGGAGGAGCCATGGGAGAGCGAGGCCATGCCCATGCTGGAATGTACTACAGACATCTACAATCTGCTACTTGGCAATAGGCCCCACTTTAGTACCTTTTTTGTGGGACGTCCCAAAAGTGTGGAGGAAAGGGGACTAACATTTTCATTTTTAGGTTTAGGCATTTGTTAGCTAAACAGGCACTGCCCCAGACAAAAAAAGCCACTGTGATGAAGTCAGTTACCTAGCCCTGTCCCTGTCCCTAAAACTGGAAGGGACTCTCCGGCCCAGGAAAGCCAGCCTACTACAGTGTTATTAGATCTGTAAGCACCCTAGAGGCATTAAAGGGTGGGGCTGCAGAGTTCACCTCCTATTTCCAACAGCACCACACTTTGGTGAAGTAGATTTACCCTGCGTTTGTATGAGGTGTAAGGAAGGCAGGGTATCGAACTAAGACAGACACAAGTGACCACAGTTCAAGGGTGTTTATTGAACTTGCACAAGGGGTTGAAAAACACCTATCTAAACCTAAATCTACAGATGGGAGCAAGCTTCGACTATCAAATAATAATAATGCAGTCCTAGTGGAGCCTTGGCAAGATAAAAGGGCCTATACTTTAAAAAAACTATTCCCAATCCTTATCGCTAATTTACAAACAGTGTGGGGTAATGTTCATGAAAAAGAAAGACTTGTTCCCAAAATGATAAGTCAGGATATTCGGGCCGTTGGTCTCCCTCTACCACGTTTTCAGCCCGGTGCAAGGTGGTTCACTTGAGCCAAGCACACACTCTGACTTCTCCGACACGAGGATACAGTTCTATTTCCAGCATCAGGGCCTTCTGTGCCCAAGTCTCTTTTCCCATCAAAAGTCTCTTGATTCAGAGGGCCTGATGTACAAAACAAAATAGAAAGTTATTTTCTTCTTACAGTTTTATGATTCGGGTGTCTCACCCTGGATCTCCCTTATCCGGGCTCAGATCCCTTTCAAAAGCAAAAGTTCAACGTTGGATCCCCCTCTTCCATGCTCAGATCCCCAAAGTTCAATGTTGGATCCTCCTCTTCTGTGCTCAGATCCCTTTCTTTGTTCGGGTGACTCACAGTTCACCCCGGAGCACCCTCAGCCGGGCTCAGATCCCTTCTTTGTATTCAATTAGTCTCCCTCAACTGGGCTCGGACCAATTGCAGTTCACTTTACACTTATCGAAGCCTTTCAAATGTGCACAGGGTTTATCTTGACCCGTTGCAGGACCACTTTGATATAAAGTTCCTTTTTCACCATATAGTTGGCATTCATTTGGATGCATAACACAGACCTTCGAATGGGCGTCCACGTGGCACCGGACCACTCTGTACACAGTATCTTATTTATGGCTTTCAAAATACATTCACTCCTTTGGTTTCCACTTGTTCGTGGCGCTCATCACACACTTCAAACACTGTTCTTTGTGGATTTCTTCATACAATGTTGCTGCTTGCAACCTTGGTTCAAACATAAGGGGATATCAGCCTCTCGGACTCAGTGGCTGTGTTGCTTTTGCGGACGCCATTTTCTTGGGCAAGGTTTTTGGTCAGGCGTGGTTAACCTCCTTTCCAGCTCTCAAGGGTCACAAATGAAGGCTTCCCTCAGCCGGGCTCGAACCTTCTCTCACGTAGCACAGTGGACCTCAAAGGCTTCCCTCAGTCGTATTCGATCCTCCTTTCAAAATTCACAATTCATAAAAAAAGGGTTTTGGGACTTCTAGTCCCAGAATGCACTGGGCTCATTTTTGCTCCTACTTCACAGCTCCCCGAAATGGCATTTTCTGTCTTTGGGAGCTGTAGGAGCAAAAAGGGGATGTTAATTGGAGGTCAGGGTCTCTCTGCCTGCCCCTCAGAGACCTGGGTTCGCCTGTCTGGCCCAGGGGAGGAGTTTTGCTGTGGTTACCGCCAGACAACCACAGCTGCCCCTGGTCTTGCCTTCTGGAGGTACAGTTCCCTCCTCCACACTGCAGTCTCCTCTCATGTAGCAGGGCCAGTGTTTGGGCAGTTTTCTCCTCCTCCCAGGGTCTCTACAGCTTGGTAGGTCCTTCTCCTGCTTTCTGGCACCTTCCATCATCCCCAACTGTCTCGAAGTGTGCTTTCCTGCCCCGCCTTTTATGCTGCCTGGGAGAGACAAGTAAAGTCTGGTGCGAGTAATTAAAGAGGGAGGCCTGACTTAGCCTGGCCTCATTAGTGAGACAGTCTGCTGTAGAAAGGGGAGAGTCTGTTGTCTGTGTTTGTGGTTCCCTGTTGCCAATCTTCATTCTCCCAATCTCTCTCCTCCTCGTCTCAGTGGCTTTAGAAAAAACAGAGGGGAGGAATTATGGGAATTGTAGTTTTCACTAATGAATTTAGGAAAATCTGGAAAAATATTGTCAGGAAAAGGAGGGTAGTCTTGTTGTTGTAGAACACGGGGTGACATATGTGATTTCTTTCTCCCAATTCTCCTTTGCTTCTCTTCTGTGTTAGTACTTGTTGGAATTGGGGAGGTGGTAACGGTATGGGTTCTGAAATGATGTATGGTAGGTAACAGGGGGAATGTCGGATAGGGAGGTGTTACGGAAAGGGGGATCCCATGTCTCACCTTGAGACTCCTTCTCCCTCTCTGGTTCCGGGCCCAACAGCGATGACCCTTCTCCGGTCACCCCAAAAAAGGATTCCAAGGGGTTGGATGGAAAAAATACCCTTGGTTTCTTTACAGAGGTCAGAGGAAGAGGGTCAAGATCCAGGGTAGAGTGGGAGCATCCTGAATCAACATCCTGTTTGTGAGTATGGACCACACGCACACACTCCCTCAAAGAATCAACAAAGAGACAGATAATATGCAGTCAGCTAGGATGCCACTGGGTTCTGTGCCCCAGCAGGGACCCTTGCGTGAAGAAGGGTAGAGGACATGAAAGGTGAGAATAACTGCAAGGAGAGGTGTCACATGCAGAGAGCCACTCTGTGGATCCTGTGTGACAGGAGGGATCCCTGCAAGCCCTCACTAGAAACCTGAAAGAAACCAAGGTATATAAGATAGCAGTGCGTTTGGAGATCACAACATGGCTGAAACAGATTGGAAGGCATGACATTTTGCCCACATTTAAAAGCCTTGGGTTGCCACAGACCCGCATTTGCAGGGGCAAAGGCAAGCAGCTGTAGCAAGTGCTTATCCAGAGGATCCAAGCATGAAATACAGACAGCAACCAGGATGGTGAGTACCCTGGGCCAAGTGCTGGAGAGTTGAGGACCTTGAGGACACTTAGTGGCTTGAAACAACTTGAGGGGGTAAGAGAGATGAAGAAGGCAAAGTCCCTGGAGATACAAAAAACATAAAGAGAAAAACTGCTGCCAGAAGTTAATATCAGTTTGGTTATTAATTTAAAAGCGTCTCGTATCAACAAGTGATAAAACAATGATTCAATCAAGAAATAATAATTGCATCCAAAGAAATCATACAGACCACTGAAATGTATTCATAAAACATGAAGTTTGATTTGCTAACATTTCAACACAAAGCAATAACACAATTGTAGGCGTAACAATGTAGTAAAAAGAGACGAATCAGTGTAAAAGTAGGTTGTAGTTGGTGAACAGGACCCAGTGATAATAGTGTGCCAGATCAGAGCTGGTAATCAAGGAAGCAGAAGATGAAAGAAAAAGATGAAAACATTAAAAGTAAAAAATTCCAAGAAAATTCTGGTGAACCATAGACAAATCAATAACAAAAACTTGTTTGTATTGTTCAACCAGTACCCTTACTTAGGAAGCAGTATACTGAATTCTTCCTGAGAGAACCATTGGTTCTATCTAACTTAGCAATTAAGTCAATGGATATTGCCTAATCAGAGACAGCGAGTAAGGTGGTGATAGTCAATCACACTTGTACATTTATTACTCTTATAGTTACATTTGTGAGAGCTGAAATGCTTCTGTTATCTTTTGACAAAACACATCCTTCCTTCGTTTTGGTGGAAAACTGTTTTGGCAACCTTGAAAGTGAACACCAAAAGGGGTCTGCCTATGCGACAGGGGGAAGGGGGACAGGAGAAGAGTAGTGTCCAATGATTGAAAAGCTAGTCAAATGGGTGGACCAATGGACACTCCCCAGGAGGTCGGATTGCGTTTCGGCGGTGTGTGGGTGTTGAAGGCTGCCTTCGTCAGGGCGTAACTGAAAGACCCTGTTGGATGCATATATAAATAAATAAAGTTAGGGCTGTATGTGTTTGGAGGCAATTTGGGATACAAATCTCAATACCAAATTGTTCAAAAATAAATGGCGGCTAATAGCAAGAAGATCCATGGAGAAAGGCTTAACATGGAATTCTGAAACTCCATTTCTTGAATGCTGTGCCTCGGGCAAGCTCCGCCGGTGCTGCAGGGCTTGGGTAGGTATAGCAGGCCAATGGATATGTGCCCCTGGTGGATGGCATGCTGCTCCGTATATGTGTAGAGTTAATCAAATTAACTGGAGCAGTTCTAGGTAGGGGACAGAAAGGGCGAAACCAAAAACCTCAACTTATTGGCCCTGGAAGTCAGAAAAGAAATACTGAGTAAAATACGGCCAAATTAGTCTTACCTAAACCTAAAGTAGTTAAGCATTGTGCTGGGATGGGAGTGTTCAAGTTGATATGGACAGCGAGCCAGTTGAAAGAATGCAGTCCGCAAAGTTTGCCATACAGGCTGTGTGTCAAGAATGAGACAAGAGAGAGCCTGTATCAGTAAATGCATACACAAGCTGATGTATTTGTGAGCCTTGCTTTTTCGCAAAGCTGAGATGGATGGAGCATGCAGCACTTACCTAGTTGTTGGCGTCCATTTCTCAAGAAATGATCGCTGTGCCGGCGCACAAGGAATTGTCTCTTTTGCTGCAGTAGAGCAAGCTATTGTATGAGCTGAGGCAAATGGAGCTCTGGATACTAGTACCGGAGGGGCGAAGAGCCCGTGTGAAAGACAAGGGTTTTAATAAAGAGCCGCAAAACCTCAGGCGCGGCTGAAAACTGGGACGTAGCACATGACTTCTGCCCACATTTAAAAGCCTTGGGATACCACAGACCCGCATTAGCAGGGCCAAAGGGAAGCAACTGTAGCAAGTGCCTATCCATAAGATCCAAGCATGAAATACAGAGGCCTTGATAGAACTGTCCAAGAAGATAGAAGCCTATATAAAGCCATGGCATACTAGGATGGGCAACGCAGTCAGCCAGGTTCATGACAGCAGCCAGGATGGTGAGTACCCTGGGGCAAGTGCTGGAGAGTTGAGGACCTTGAGGACGCTTAGTGGCCTGAAATAACTTGAGGGGGTAAGAGAGCTGAAGAAGCCAAATTCCATGGAGAAGCTTATAAGCCTGATCAAGCTGGAAACTCTGAAGCAGATGAAGAGCTTGAGAGGCTGGTTGTTCCCTGAAAGACCTTGTTCTGCTGAGAAGAGAGAAGGGCAATATGTACTTTATAATTGAGCAGGGAACTATATCCTATATCCCTTAAAAGTGAGAGGGGCACTATATATTTTACTAGGTAGCTAAGCACCAGAACATGGGATTCATTGAAAGCAAGACCTGGGCCAAGCACTATTATCCTGAATGGCTTACTAATGGTGAGCTAGGCTCTGTATCCCTGGGATGGTGATATGGGAAAAGGAGCAAGTTGGGCCCTATATCCCTAATCCTGCGATTTGTGCAAAGAAGCTATCTGGGTGCTTTATCCCTGGGACTGGGTTTACAGTAGAAATCCTAAGTTAGACCATTTTCCATGGCAAGAGAACCTTGATCTTAACTTTTTCAAGCTAGGAACAACTTTTTAAAGTTGTAGATAAACCGATGGTATCCATAGGTGTTTATTCCAAACTTATCTTGACCAGAAATAAAGTGTTAAAAAGGTATCATTTTGTGTCACGTTTTTTTCAGGCCACCGCACCATCAAGTAATTGTGATGAATCCAGGTAATTCGTCCCCTCACCCCAAGAGGAGCCACCCCCTTTGGGACTATAGAGGTGAGCCTGCTAAGCTTAAAAGTACCTAGGGGACAGGGCAAGTCAGATTCCACTGTGGGTGACTGCCCCTTAGAGGGTAGAAGATCCTTAGAAAGGGATAAAAGTTATCCTCTCTTCCCTAGACCCCAATTTATTTGTTGGCTACATGGGAGTTGGTCTATATGAAGTCTTGAAATATCCTGTAAAATTGACTATTGTGGTTTCTGACCCTCGGTACACACAGTATTCGCTGGGAACGAGATAGAAATGGGAGGTCCCACCCTTTACCAGAAGGCTAAAGAGACAATCAGGATTGAAACAAGAGGAAGAGGAGAGCCACAGAACTGGAGCAGCGCGGAACCCACCTCCTGGAAGGAGTGGCAGGAAACTGAGAGTGTCTGCCGGACCCGACCGTGGCTGAGCCCGCAGAATGCCTGTGGCCCTTCCAAAGCAGAAACTGGAAGTGCCAGACTGATAATAGAAGCACGCAGGCCAGCGGGAGAAGGGACTGAGCTCCACTCGACGTGGAGTACTGCAAAGAGACCGAAGAAGTGAGGACGCATTGCACAACCTCCATGAGCCTCCAAAGGGGCACTGCCATGAGACAAGAGGTACACAGTGGCTCTCGGGAACTGGGATAAAGGATGAGAGGGCTAACTGGGCCCCAAAGTGGGGTGAGACAAGCCCAACCCCAAGGCGGGGTGGAGAAGGGAAGCCCCCCATGCCAGGCCAGATGAGAGTAAGATGACCCTATGGTCAGGAGAACCCCCATGGCTGGGGGAGAAACAGATGACCCCAAAGTTTGGTGAAAGAAGTGAAACCCTAAGGCGGGGTGAGAAAGAGTAATGACTCCCAAAGCAGGGTTAAAAAAGTAAAATACCCCAAGGCGGGCTGGGAGATGTGACACCCTATAATGGTGTGAAAGAAGTGTAACCCCAAGACGGGGTAAGAAAAAGACAACCCCAAAGGTGTGGTGGGACATGTGAAACCCCAAGGCAGGATGAGAGGGAGACGACCCCAAGGTAGGGTATAAGACATGATGCCTCAAGGCGACTGAGAAAGAGCCGACCCCAAGGCAGGGTGAGAGAGAAAAGACCCCAAGATGGGATGGAAGAAGTGAAATCTCAAGGCGGGCGAAAGCGAGCCAACCCCAAGGAGGGGTGAGAACAGTGAGGCCCCAATGTGGGTGACACAAACTAAAATTTCCATGGTGGGGTAAAAGTCCAAGGCAAAAGCTCCAGTAACTTACCGCAGAAAGAAAGCCTGGAACACCCTCACAAAAAGAGGCAACACACAGACTAGGCATTCCCAAGCCAATAAAAGAGGACAAGAGACATTTATTAGAGTGATTGAACTGTGCTGGTGGGAGAGAGATTGAAAAGACATTCAACTTTCTTGCTTAGACTGTTCACCAAGGGTCAGGAGCCTCATTAAGAAAGACACACCGAGGTGGGGTTCAGAAACTAGCCACCATTCACTCACTAGGGCCAAGGGCCTAAGTGTACGTGATTGAAAAGGGTAGCAAGCGCCCCTCTCTAGAAAGAACATGGCATGATAACCTGTTCTGTGTTTTTTTTCCCACTTTGAGAGTCTGCAGCCATCGCTTTTTGCTCACTGTACCTTTAACAGATGGGAAATATCCATTTGCATATCAGCCTTTGTCCCGCCCACATGGGCACTCCAGCACCGAAATGCTATGGCAATTCCCTTCTGAACAAGAGTACCTACAGCAACCCCATACACGTGTTTCAGCCTTGTTGGGCCTCATCAGTGAGGTGGAGCTGTGCCTCTCTGAGCAAGTGTATGTTAGTTGGATTTACATATTTATTGTAAGTAGACCGAAATTGGGTCAGTATAGGATTCCTGACAAGCACCGTTCTATAGTTTTCTTTATAGAGTTGGGCCAAGAACCTTAGTGTTAGGGTTAGAGTAGGTTGTGATTGATAATAAAAGAAAGTCACCTACAATACAACCTTGTCCATCTCCTGATTCTGATCTACCACATAATCCATAACTCCTTATATTGTATCTTGCATTCTGAGATGTTACACACACCCGTATGCCCTCCTTCAACAGGTGCTCGTGCTACCTAGGTCAGCACCAAGGCAACCTCAACAGCCGTTTCTGTTGACATAATTTGGAAGGCAGTATCGTGGAATACTCATGTTTTCTGTAATTGAGTGTGCATGTTAAAGGGTGTATACCTCGTTGGTCAAGTCGTGCTCAAAAACATTTTAGAATAGATTGTATGATATAAACATGACTGTGTTCTAACCCTTTTCTCCCCGATCTATATAACCGCTTGCTTCTTGTCTCATGCTTATAAGTGAATGCAGAGAAAATCATTCAGATTTAAAATAATAAATATTGATTTGGAATGGATTGTATCCTCCCACGTATTCCTCATCTATGATAGTCGTATCCGGCAGCTTCGCTGCTTCAGAAAATACATTTCGGCAGAGGGTGCTGTGCATGAGGTTGTGGTGTCGATGTCCCTCGAGGGCCACCATGGCGTGTCAACGTCACTCGTAGTACAAATAGCTTGTGTCGCGCCTGTTGGCTTCAGTTCCGTTTTTTCAAGCTTTGCTTCGAGACAACAGCGCACTTCTTTTTTTCCTTCGAGAAAACATGTCCTCTTCATCGACCCATTCGACCCCTAAATCGGGTTTCAAAAAGTTTCATGCCTGTGGGCCAAAAATGTCCATCATAGACCCTCAGACCCTCACTGCATTTGGCTTTGGTGTCTGGGTAAAGACCATCGAACCGACGACTGCGGCTCCTGTCAGTCTATGACTGAAAAAACTCTTTACAAATGAAAAGTTAAATTGGCGTGGGGCAGGAAGCTTCGAAGAGCTCTTCGAAGAAATATTAAAAAAATGGGGAGTCCAGAGACTCCACTCGGCATTAACATCCAAAGAGGTCCGGATCGACGAGACGTTCATCGACTTCTTCTTCTAAGAACTCAAAAAAGAGACGACACAGGTCTCCCTCTTCATCGTCCAACACTTCCACAGAGGTTTTACGATGTGCGACTAGGTCGGATTCCTCCAGCAAGTGGAATGCTTTCAGGGTGGAAATGATGCAAATCTTTGAGAATGTGGCCTCGACCCCCTCAAAAGAGCCTCTCAAGAGTCAGACCTCGGTCGCTCCCTTGGATGACGCAGGCAGGTCAAGAACTACTTCGGCAAGTAGTAAGTCAGACTCTCGACATTCTCAACCTGACACCAAGAGGTCGAAGACTTCAACCCAGGAATCGAGTCGTTCCCCGGTTCCGTCAAAGACACTTAAAACATCGACACTATCGACGGCTCATCGACACCATCAGCGCTGATTGCGTCGATGTCGAAAACATCGAAGAATCTGTCGACGCCTTCGACGATTCCTTCGAATCCCTTGAGGCAAATTCCGGTACAGGAAAACATATACAGGCCTGTTCGAAAGTATGACTTTATTCAGTCAATGTCCTCTATTTCTGAAGAGGATAGTGCCTCTGAGGCAGATATTTCTCAGTTAGGAGTCAAATTTGGCTCTAGAGAAGTTCCTGAGGAACTAATTGACCCTGAGTCAAGGTTGAAAGACCTTTGCGACTCCCTCCACTCTGCCAGTGGCCTAGATACGTCACCAGAGTTTGGGTTCACAAAACCTGACCCTTCAGAACATGCTGATTCGGGGTACAGGAACCTCATTAACAAGGTGACTGAATACATGAGTTGGAGCAGAGCCTCACCAACCTTTGAGCAAGGTGATATGGCAGACATCCTCGATCAGGGCCCGCAAAAAGACCCCATTTTACCCTTCAATAGAGCCCTACAAAGGAAGGTAGAAGCTAACTGGGAGACTCCCAAGTCTGGTTCAGCTATTAATAGGAGCTTTACCAGAAAGTATAGACCATCTTCCAGCGACCCTGATTATCTCAGGAAACACCCTTCACCTGAAAGCCTGGTGATCCAGGCTGCTAATTCTTCCAGACAGTCAGCCTATCCCTCTATCCCCCTAGGTAGAGAGGATAAGAAGGTGGACGCTTGTGCCCGCAAGGTGTTTGCCTCGGGCAGTATGGCTCTTAAGTCCACAAAATGTCACCTGTACCCTAGCCAGGTTTACCCATACCCCGTGGGACTGTATTAAAGGGGCGGCTGAACATATTCCAGAAGGCGAAGAAAGTGAAGGCTTTCTGAATATAATTAAGGATGGCAAGGAGGCGATGGGGAAGTGTCTCCAAGCAGCGCTGGATACTGCTGACAGAATCAGCAGATCCATGGCTGCAAGCACGGTACTGCGCAGATTTGCGTGGTTGAGAATGTTTGGGTATGCACCGGACGTGCAGGCCAGGCTTCTCAACATGTCTTTCAACGGCTCGAGGTTGTTCGGCAGCAAGGCGGACGAAAACTTGGAGAAGCTGCAGACCTCCAGGGCAGCAGCTAAGTCCCTTAGCGCCTCCATTCGGCAACCTCAGCAACCTTATTCGGGCTCATCTTCCTGGAAAGGCCGCTCTTTTCATTACTACTCTTCTTTTGGTAGAGGAAAAGGAAAGACTATACAGATAGGGCAAAGGAAATTCCCTTGTGGTGGACAAGGAAAGAGTGCTAAATCGGCCTCAGCAGCGGCATCTTTACCCTCAGCCGCTGCTGCAGCTGCCTCTAAGCCACTCTGAGGCCTTAGCCCACAAGACCCCGGGGGGAGGCAGAATCTCTCATCATCTCTACGAATGGTGGGGCATTACTTCAGATGCTTGGGCATTGGAAACATTATCCCAAGGTTACTGCCTTCCTTTTCTAAAGAGTCATCGGGATCATCCACCGGGAGCCAGCTCTGTCAAAATTCCAGATCCGCTCCTTTTGTAGGAGATTTTAACCCTGCTAGAGAAAGGTGTAGTAGAACATTTACCTGTAGCAGAGAGGAACAAGGTTTGGTACTCCCCACTACTTTCTCATTCCCAAGAAGGACAGAGGACTGAGACCCATCTTGGACTTGAGATACTTGAACAAGTTCCTCAGGAAGGACAAATTCAAGATGGTCACACTTTCGCAGATCCTTCAGGCTCTCCAACTCCAGGATTGGTTGGCATCTTTGGACCTTCAGGATGCTTACTTTGATGTGCCAATCCATCTCAAGCACAGAAAGTGCCTGAGGTTCGTGGTTGGCTGCTCTCATTATCAGTTTTGAGTTCTGCCATTCGGGCTAACCTCTGCCCAGAGGGTCTTCAACAAACTGATGGCGGTGGTGGCAACGAGTCTCAGGAGAGGGGGGATTCATGTCTAACCCTACCTGGACGATTGGTTAATCAGGGCCTGCTCACCCAAACAGGCCCGGCATAATATGAGGATAACCTGCCACTTCCTTCACCAACTGGGCTTCTCTCTCAATTACAAGAAGTCTCATATGATACCATTCCAAAAGCTCCAGTTCATCGAAGCGGTCTTGGATACTTCCTCAGGGAAAGCCTCGCCCCCTGAGGTGAGAGCTCAACACATTCTGCAAATGGTAATAAGATTCCAGAATGCCCAGCGTCTACCGGCCTACGATTTTCTGAGGTTGCTTGGCCTCCTGGCATCCTGCATTTTTCTGGCAATACAAGAAGGAATCTCTCTATCGGCAGTTCACCTAGCCGGGGAGCAGAACACAGCGGCGGTCACTCTGAGCAGGCAAAGCACAGTCTCCCACTAGTGGGAGCTAGCTCAGGAAGTCCTTCAAGAGATCTTCACCCTTTGGGGAACCCCTCAAGTGGATCTGTCCACGACCGAGTTGAATCGGAAGTGCGAAAAGCATTGCTCTAGGGGACAAGTTCGTAGTGGACTGGCATTTTCCACTCCTGTACGTGTTTCCTCCAGTCCCCGTCATTCCTCATGCAATCAGGGGGTTGGGAAAGTTCAGGAAATCCATTATATTGCTCCGGGTGCGGCCAGGAAGACGTGGTACCCGGACCTTCTGGATATGTCCACCTGCCCTCCAATAAGTCTTCCACAAATAGAGGACCCTCTCTCGCAAGAGGAAGGTCGGGTTCTCTGTCCAGAGGTCAAAACACTCAGCCTTCACACATGGTTTCTGAGAGGCTGAGATATAAGGATTAGTACCTTCCGGACGACGTAATGGCGGTTTTGCTTTCGGCCAGAAGGCCAGCATCAAATCTTTGTACCGGTTTCATTGGAATAAGTTCAGTAACTGGTGTAGAAACAAGAATGTGGATCCTTTTCACCTGTCTCAAAAAATAATAATTCCAATTTTCTACCCTCCCTCTCATTTGGGCATAGAGGAGGAGAGGTTGCACAGACAGGACCCAAAAAGGGCTCTAAGTTTTTATATAACGAGAATGGCAAAATCACGTCTTGATGACCAACTCTTTGTGGGTTATTCTGGTCCTAAATTGGGAATAGCGGTGACATAGCAAACTATATCCCGCTGGATAACTCTGGATATTGTGGAGTGTTACAGGCTAGCGGGGAGGGAACCGCCGGAAGGGCTTAAAGCTCATTCCACAAGGGGTATGTCTACGTCTGCCGAGTCCCCGTAATTGACATCTGCTCAGCTGTAACGTGGGTGTCAATTCACACTTTTGTCAAGCATTACTGCTTAGATTCCTCATTTTCCCAAGAAGGCCTATTTGCAAAAGCAGTACTTCAATCCATCTATGATAGGGTAAATAGTTCTCTCGCCTCATAATATCTTACTGCTGTGGGAGTCTATCATAGATGAGGAATATGTGGGAGGGCACAATCCATTCGAAGAACAAGTTACTTACCAACTGTAACGTTCTTTCGATTGGATGTTCCTTCCACGTATTCCTCATCTATGATAGTCGAACATCCAGTCGAAATAACGTTACAGTTGGTAAGTAACTTGTTCCTGTCTGTATACTTGTGCAAAAATTGACAGCAACCTTTCCTGAATGATGTTGGGTGTGATTGAGTTTTAGAGAATCTGGCTTCACTGGAGGAAATGTGAGTTGTTGCATCTTTCTGGCTTCTTGGCAACTTATCAGAATAGACAATGGTATCCTATGTGGGCAGAGTTCATTTTCTTAGAAATTATGTTTTTAGAGTTGTGGCTAGTGTACCTTCGACTAATCAGCAGAACGCTCTGATGTTTGTTGGAGCTAAGGTGACCCCTCACCTTCTTGCAGAATTCCAGAATGGTGTGAGATCTCTGTTGCTACAGTGGTGATTGTAGCCTAACCTTTGCATTATTTCTCTAACATCTTAATTAAATTGCCCTTTGCCTTTTTTAAAATCCTTATGAGTATGGTGATTAAGCTGATATGTTCTATTTCTCCTTGATGCCCTGTGGGGGTGGGGGTCCCAGATATAGATGCATATTACTTGGTGGTTGAATAGCAATTTGAATGTTTATGGTAAGTTTGTGCTGCTGGCCCCTACTTGTGAAGCTCTACATTTCCCTGAAAGCAGTACCTTTCCCTAGCAGATTGTACAGGTCCCTTATTGCAGTTATATGTCCTTTGCAGGCTTGTACAGGTCCCTTATTGCAGTTCTATGTCCTTTGCAGGCTTTGAAATGCCTGTGATGAAAGGACGTCGTACCCTTATCGGAAGGTTTACCAAAACAGAAAATAAATGTATGATCTGAGCTAGTTTACATTGTAAGCTGGCTGTACTCCACCCATACTTTTCACATCTGAACCTGGCTACGTTTGCTGGACAAGGTTTTACCTTTACATTCAATTACATTGATGTTTTGCTAAATTAGAATTGGCCAAATATTGTCATGTTCCCAAATGAGATGTTTCTTTCAATTATGTTCCTTGATTTAGGTGGGTCTAAAGAACTACAGATTATAATGTGCTGTATGCTTTTCCCCAGACTTTCTGCCAGAGTTTCCCTAAACACTGGTGCACTTTGTGTTACATAGATGGATACTTCATGCACCTCACTTTTGGTTTC
Organism: Ambystoma mexicanum; assembly: GCF_040938575.1. Classification (NCBI taxonomy): domain Eukaryota; kingdom Metazoa; phylum Chordata; class Amphibia; order Caudata; family Ambystomatidae; genus Ambystoma; species Ambystoma mexicanum. The sequence continues at coordinate 1,144,496,338 of NC_090923.1, read as the reverse complement.
TTCCCTGTTGTCCTTAATGCAGTCAATGAGAAATCAAAATAGTAATCTGTATTAGGTCACTCACTTTAAAATAAGCAGTGGGGGGAGTAGGGTTGCAGCAAAACGCTGAGGCTGTCAGTATACACACACACACACAATGCTTTATTTTAACTATATTCATCACTGTTCTGGCCCCCCAGAGAAAATGCATCAACGCGATTGCTTGGTTCCCAGAAGCTGTTCGAGGTGTGCAGATTATTTTGGGCTCTTAGAACTGCCTTGTGTACCCTCATTATGGGTAAGATGATCTTGAAAATAAGTGAAATTGTTGAGATTGTGATTGTTCACTTTCTCTTGGCATATTTATCGGGTTTACATTGTGTTACTGGCCGCTCTATTTCTTGGCTTGTTTGTGGCCCCATACAGAGTGTTTAATCTAAATGGGATAGGTGTGTTAACTAATTCCTAAACCTGTAAAAATCGGTTTGATGTGACCTAAAGCTCTGCTGTCTCAATTGTGAGTCAGTGAGACCAGTGTAATATGAGGTATAACTTTGCTACCTAGCCTTCAGTCCGTATGTCCCAAAAAAAGGACAGCTTTGCTTTCTTTGACCTAAAACTGTAAGCTGTTTTACTTGAGGAGTAGCTTAGCTAACGTTGCATGAACATCTAGTTACCACTAAGTCAGGCAAGTGATGGATTTTAAGTGCATCATGTACCATGATATGTCCTATCCCTGCAGACAATCTCTGTGATAAGAAGCGAGTGGAACTGGATGAGCGGGCCCTGCACTTGGCCCGCATGGAGGAGGATTGCAGGAAAGCTATTGACTTGGCAACTGAGAATTTCAACAAAGCCCAGGTAATGTCACTAACTCTCCCCTGAATTGCCACCAGGAAAGCATCTCCTGGTTCAGAATGAGGTCTGTAGGGGCCCTCAGACTGAACAGATCGAGGGACCTGAGATCCCCAAGGCTGTAGTGTAATGCTGGTGTCTCTCTTTTACAGGCTGCTGAGGTGGCAGAGCGTCGGCGACTGGAAAAGCAGCAAGAGGAAGATGACAACTTTGCTGAGATCTACAACCACCTGACTGGGGACATCCTGACCGAGAATCCTGACCAGGCAATTAGCTGGTTTGGGCCACAGCGCGTTGTGTCAGACCGCTGGAAGGGCATGAGCCCTGAGCAGCTGGAGGCAATCAGGCACACACAGGAGCTGCAGCGCCAGGAGAATGAGGTATGAGTAAGGGCCTCCCATTGCTCAAAACGAATCCCACTTCCCTGTGTAAGAGCAAGTACCCTTATGTGCCAGCCCTTAAAGTTGTACGTGTTGGCTTCCTCTTAATGTAGCTTTATAGATCGAGGGAGGGGTCATTATCGAGAGATTTGCTTCGGGCCCTAAGTTGGGGAAGGGTCATTGTCCCAAGCGGTAATGACCCCTCCTGACATATATAAGGCTTTTATTACATTTTGGTAGTAGCAATCTTGGAGGTGAAGTAAAAACGCTACTTTAATAGTGAGTAAACTAAATGGACAAACTCAGTAAATTAAATGTGGTTTTATTCTGCAGTGTTTAAATAGCAAGGTTGTTTTCATAAGTGAAGTATTTTAATTGCAAACTTACTTAAACTGGAGTGGGTTTACCATGAGCATGCATTAGGGGTCGTTTAAAGGTAAACGGCTTCTAAGAAAGTGAAGGCCTCTTCCTATGTTTTAGCTTTCTCTCTTGTATTTCAAATAGGATGTTCCCACATAATGCCCAGCAAGGAGTTTTCTTGTTGACAGGAACCCTACCTGGAAATTGCATTGTGATTTTCCTGTCTGCTTTTGAAGTCGGAATGTTCAGAATGCAGTCAATACCAGTAGTTACTGACTGCGCTCTAAACATTATGATTGGTTGAGAGGAGGTCCATAACAATTTTCATGTGTTAATGGTATCTATTATAGGAACATGAAGACGTGAGAACTAAAGCCTAAGAGCAGGTGTAACTTTCCCCTCTCCTTCTGGTCAACTTGCCCTCTCAGTTGAGCTTCCTGAGAAGAATGTTTTCATGATCAGGCTGCTTTAGTCTATTTTTTTGTTTCTGGCTTTTTTCATCCCAGTTGTTTTATGTTTTTTTTATTTTCAATATTTGTTTATTTCAGCATTTAAAGTGAACAGTTTAACATTCAATAGGCTTAGATGAAATTTGGGTTGAACTCGAGTTAGTTCCTTCATCGTGATGTTCTCATTAATCAAATTTAAATCTAAGTTCAGGAGCAAGTGTCTCATTGATACAAAAGATGTTTTGAAAACATTATTCTACTTTATTTTATTCTTGAACTGTAATGTTCCATGTCCCCCTCACATTCCACCAAGAGTTGTCTGTAGCACTAAAGGTTCCTGGCCATCTCATCCTCAAGACGGTTTCAACAGATGAGATTGGGTAGTGCCCTTATTCCTCGTTGTAATTTCACAGCATTCCCTGTCGTGGATCTGGCCTATAGTTACTGATTTTAGCTTAATCTAGTTTGACGTGCTATCTCCATACATTCCTCCAACATGTGTATACTAGATGGATTCCATATGCTGGGGAATGTTACCATGCTTTGATTTGATTTATTAGTTTGTAATCTTTTCCAAGGCGTGCATTGACCATATTTTGACAAGCCAAGCAGGAGTTTGTAGTTTCCCCAAGAAGGTTACTATCCCATGTTTTTCTTACACTATCATTTGAGTTATTACCTTCCCTCTATTACTGCATAGGCATCATAGGAAATTTGACCCCAGATCTTTCTGGGAGGGTATATTCATGTTGGATGCTATTCTCGTAAATTTATATGTTTAAAGAACCATCATAGTAGAGAGCATGTTGGCAATAGAAGCAGTGTGACTGCTAAAATGAGAGGAGGGCAGCATAGGTTACTGATGGCCCATCCTCTCTTTTCTTTAGCTGTGTCACGTTAGTCTGCTTGCTTGATGTACGGCTTGGGTGCACCGATCACTTGCTGCCTCCCCAGAACCCTCAACTTCTACCCCAACCAGACACTGTGCCACCATTGTTGTTGCTGATCTGGCAAAGTGCCCTTGAAATCAGAGAAACAATTATGTATGAGCAAAAGTCTTATTTCTTCCTTCCTTGCCACCCCATGATCAGCCCACAGCACCACAGTAAAAACGAAAAGACAGACTTGAAGATGAAGTGCCCCTCATGAAGGGCATGTGGAGTATGGAAGTCGACTGATAGTTAGGCAATGCAAAAAAGTAAAAAAGGGCTAAAGCATTTTGAGGGTTTTGATCTGCCCAAAACTGATCTGAGATGCTCTTTAATTTGTGTTGGTAAAAACAGATGATTATCCAGTCGGAAGCTGCCATAAGGATGAATGGTTTCCACAAGGGACACAACACTAGACATATAATCAATAAAGTTTGTTTTAGATGTAAAATGATATTCAGAATGACATTTGGTCTTGACAAATGTCTTTCAAGTTCTTATTGTTTTCCCAGATTCTCCCTATCGTTGCTTACAGTCTCAAATGCACAATGTCCATATTATCCTGTCTTCCAGCTTTTGTTGACTTGTCTTTGGTGGGATGACTGGCTTCTGTTGATTGATGAATGACTGATACACTGGACTCTGCTAATGACCCAGGTCTTGGCCAATGTCCCAACAAGTCCCACAGCTTCCACCAGATAGGAGCCCACCTTTAAGTGTTCACAGCCTGTTCTCTTGTCTCCTGATCACCTGCCCGCACTGGGGTCCAGGTCCTGTTGCCCACCAGCTGGATTTCACTTTACTTCTTATTGCCACACCACATGCTCATTCCTAAGGGAACTCCCTTCACCTAATCCTTTCTAATCGCCTCACTGTCCATATATTCCTGTAAAAGCGTCAACGCTTTTCCACAACTTTGTTCCTCATCCCTGCTCAATCACACACACTGCAGGCTTAAGGTACGAGTGAGCCTTTCTCTTTCATGCCCCTATCATGATCAGGTCTCCTCTAATCTCTTCTGATGATTATAACTGGCGTCTTCCCTCTCATCCTTTTTAGCTTTTTTTCCTCACCACCTCCTCCAAAGCTCCTCTCCCAGCCTTCCCCTCAACTCCTCTCACCAACACCACCCTCTTAGCTCTTTCCACCACGCCCTGAGCTCAGCTCCTTTTCACCTTCCTCTTAACTGTTTTCTAAGCTCTACTCTCCTTCCTCCTTTGTCTCTCTATTCTCCCCTCTCCAACCGCCTCTAAACATTCTCCTCCTCTAAGCACCCACACTGGCCCTGTGATTTCCCCAGCCTGTACAGGGCTTTAATCCCCTCCCTCTGGGCCAAGACTTTCCCATTTGTTTGCTACTCGCCCTCATAATTGTTTCTTGTATGTGATTGTTTTGGGAGGATAGCTCAGGGGCTACATGCTGATCTTTAAAGCAAGACAACGCAGAGCAACAGAGGTTGGATCCCCGGGTCCGCACTTAGAAATCTCGGGGTATTTGTCACTCGCAGTCGCGGCCATCGCCGTGACTGGTGTTTACTTCCGCGTTGGAGTTTGAGAGGTCATGGGGGAAGGTTGCTTTAGTCCCTTTTTTGTGTTTATGGCCGCAGCTCCTAACGCGAGACGCAACGCTGCCGGGAGTATAAAATCCCTGCCTCCCGGCAGGTCATTGCGTTGCAACCCCTCTCCGTTGTTTACTTCGTTTCTGGGTCCTTCGCTCTTCCTCTGCACCTCGCTTTGGATTCTACTAGAGGTTATATTTTTCCCCCACGCGGTTACTTCTCATAGGTGTCCAGTCACCAGTAACCTCCATACTTTGTTTCTCATTGCCATCCGCCGCCCCCCTTTTGGTGGCGTCTGCCGTGCTCTCTCTCTCTCTCTCTCTCTCTCTCTCTCTCTCTCTCTCTCTCGTTCTCTCTCTCTCTCTCTCTCTCTCTCTCTCTCTCTCTCTCTCTCTCTCTCTCTCTCACTCTCTCTCGTCCTCTCACCTAGCTCTTGAGTCTGGTCATCGCGGGGTTTCTCTCCCGTGCTCCCGTGTTCCTCCGCAGTGCCTCTCGGAAAGACTTCTACCTTCAGTCCGGACTTCCCAGTTGCTGTTTCCCTCGCCTACTCTCCAGGTCGACCGCTACAGTGGACGTTTTCAGCGTTTGGAGATCCTTCGCTTCCTCCTCTTCATCGGTGGACTACTGGCCTTCTGAGAAACGTCTTGGCACCTCTTATCAGGGTTTTTTCCCCTAGTGGGTTTTTCCCTGCTTTTTCTGGTTTGATTCCGGAGAGGGGGTCACTGTGCCGCTGTTCACACCCAGCGGTCACAGTGGCTTCTCTCCGTGACAAGCCCTCGCACCAGAGGAAAGAGAGAGACTACCTGGCACGTCGAGGCCTGCAAGATACCATCGACTCGGAAAGCCCAGGTGAGGAGAACGTGGGTACGGAGGGAACACAGTCAAAGGTACCCCTTAAGTCACAGTTTGCAACGCCAAAGAGTATCACGATGTCAGCTGACGAACAAGTCCAAGAGCTATGGAAGGCATTCCAAGCGATGTCCCAGGAGCTACAAGGGGTCAAGACTGAGAACGCCTTGCTTAAACAAATGGTTGCGGCTAGGGAACCTACTCCCTCGGAATTGCCACCCATGGCACTGTCCTCGGGGAAATTTGATGGCTCCCCAAAGAAGGTAAAGGAGTTTCTCGAAGCATGCCTGGTTCATTTTACGTTCAGACCCCGTACCTTTGCTACAGATCAGGCCCGGGTGGGTTTCCTAATAACCAACATGACGGGAAACGCTCTTTCCTGGGCCACCCCTCTGGTGACTAGCGGAAACGCCATTCTGCAGGACTATCCGGGGTTTCAGAATCTTCTCAAGCACACCTTCGAACGACCAGAGCTCTCCTTTACAGCCTGCGAAGACCTGTTGGATGTCAGGCAAGGCTCGCTAGACGTGTTATCATACATCTCCTCTTTCAAGACGTTAGCAGCCGGGGCCGGATGGCCCGAGACAGCCCAGTATGCCATTTTCAGAAGAGGACTGAAGGAAGAAATTAAAGACGAGCTAGCCAGGTCTCCTCGTTCTCCTACTTTCTCAGATCTACTTTCTGCTGCTCTTCACATAGAGTATCGCCTTCAGGAGAGACGAGTTGAACGTCGTAAGCAAAGGACTCCTGGCCATAACTCAGACCCCTCTGTACCCGTTCTCCCTGGTCGCTCTACTAACATCATTACGGAAGAACCTATGCAGATCGGTGCTACCAGGGCGCCCTTGTCCGCTGCTGAAAGACGTCGCAGAAGAGAGAAAGGACTGTGTGCCTACTGCGGATCAGAGCAGCATTTTCTTAGAGACTGCACAGAACTGTCAAACAAGAGGTCGGGAAACGACTACCCTCGGCGTTAGTAGGGACAAACGACCGAGGGTCTTTAAGAAATCTCCATCGTCCCTATGTTTCTCTGTCAGTGACCTCTTCCGAGTCTAAGGAAGACTCCAGGCTAATGGTCATTCCAGTACAACTCAACCTCGGAAACCATCAGGAGGAGACACTGGCTCTGTTGGACTGTGGCGCGGCAGGGAACTTTGTTGACACCCTGTGGGCTGACAAGGTGGGCCTCCGTCGGATTCCCCGGGCAGAAGGTCAGAAGGTGGAAGGAGTAGACGGTTCACCTTTGTCCTCAGGTCCTATCACCCATACCACTGAGGAACTCACTTTGACGATCAACCAACATAAGGAAGTCCTGAGTTTCGATATTATCAGAGCGGCCCATTTTCCCATCATCTTGGGCATTACCTGGCTCCGACGACACAATCCTCTGATAAATTGGACCGAGAACCAAATAAGCTTCAGTTCCCCATATTGCGCTACTAACTGTTGTTATTTGGAAGGTCGGGCTGATCTTCAGCCAGTCAAGGTGTTTCCCAATAATCATGTAGGTATCCATGCTTTACCCAATTTCTGCTCGGGTTTTTCAGACGTTTTTCAGGAGTGCCTCCATGCCAGACTTCCACCCCATCGGCCAGAGGACTGCACTATCGACCTGGAGCCCCATGCCTTGGTACCATTCGGAAGGATGTTCGCCCTCACTCAGACCGAGAGACAAGTGCTTCAGAAATACTTGGATACCAACATGGAGAATGGTCTCATACAACCTTCCAAGTCTCCAGCAGGAGCCCCTTTGTTTTTTATAAAGAAAAGAGATTCCACCGACCTTAGACCTTGCATCGACTACAGGGGTCTAAATACAGTGACAGTCCGTGACCGGTATCCGATGCCCCTAATCACGGATATTATTGAGGCAGTAGAAGGTGCTCGAATCTTTACCAAACTGGACCTTCGAAACGCTTACCATCTGTTGCGGATAGCCAAGGGTGACGAATGGAAAACTGCGTTTCGTACTCCTCTGGGCCTATTTGAATACAAGGTAATGCCGTTTGGCTTGGTGAACGCCCCTGCGGTATTTCAGAGGTTCATGGACCGGATGTTCTCCGACATGCTTTCCATCTCGGTCATCATCTATTTAGATGATATCTTGGTTTTTTCCCCTAACATGAGAGAACACATAGCACAAGTACGACGAGTTTTGGAGCGTCTTAAGGAAAACCATCTTCTGGTCAAGGAGGAGAAGTGCAGATTTGCGGTACCTTCGGTACATTATCTGGGATACGTGCTATCAGAAGAAGGGATCGCCATGGATCCTGACAAGATGCAAGTGATTCTTGGCTGGCCGGCCCGACCTCTGTCCGAGAGGTCCAGAGGTTCTTGGGTCTTTCAAATTACTACCGAAGATTCATTCCGAACTTTTCGGAGGTGGTGTTTCCCATCACCCGCCTACTCAAGAAGACGGCCTATCCTTTTTCCTGGTCTACTGAGGCAGAAAGAAGTTTCTGTCATCTAAAAACCCTCTTCTGCTCTGCCCCGATTCTGCAGCATCCAAACCAAACTCTTCCATTTATTCTGGAGACGGACGCCTCCGCTATCGCTGTAGGAGCAGTGTTGCTTCAGTCTTTCAACAAGGTGGAGCATCCGGTCGCCTATCTCTCTAAGACTCTTTCTCCCAGCCAGCTCAACTACTCGGTTCTGGAGAAAGAATTGTTGGCGATGAAATTGGCTTGTGAGGAATGGAGGCACCTTCTCATGGGTGCCCGTCATCGGTTTCTCATTCGCACTGACCACAAAAACCTCAAGGCTTTACAGGACATGGAATGTTCTAACTCCAGACAAGCTAGATGGGCCTACCTGTTTTCGCAGTACGACTTCCAGATCACGTACATCCCTGGGTCTCTCAACCGTCTGGCTGACGCTTTGTCTCGCAAAGATTCCCACTTGGAAACGGTAGCGGTCAAGTCTGAACCGTTATTCCACAGAAATCGGATCTTAGCCACAGTGAGTTCTTTCCTTCAGGAGGTCAAGGCTGCCGTTGCGCAAGAGGCTCCCCAGTTCTCTTTTTCCGTTGATTCTCCTTTCCAAATCAAGGACGGCTGGGTCTTCTACAAGAAGAAGTGGTATATTCCTGAGGGGTCACTGCGCCGGAAAATCCTTAAATGGTGTCACGACTCACGTCTAGGTGGACACCGAAGCGGGAATGGTACGTTGGAACTCATCTCGAGATCGTTCCAGTGGCCCAACATCAGGAGAGACGTGTTTAACTACGTAAAGACCTGCCCTACTTGTGCCAGTGTCAAATATGCTTCCGGGAAGCCCCTAGGACTTCTTACCCAAGCGGAGATGCCGACTCGCCCGTGGGGTCTCATCTCCACGGACTTCATAGTGGAGCTTCCCGACTCCGAGTCATGCACATGTATCATGGTGACAGTGGACTCTCTAAGCAAGCTAGCCCATTTCTCTCCTCTTCCAGGACTCCCTTCTGCTACCAAGATGGCAGAAACCTTTGCCCGAGATATCTTTAAGCATCATGGCCTCCCCGACAAGATGATATCCGATCGAGGAAGCCAGTACATATCCAAATTCTGGACGGCTTTATGTACTCGATTGGGGATGGAAAGGGCCCTATCCTCAGGGTTTCACCCCCAGACAAACGGCCAAACGGAGCGACTCAACGCAACTTTGGAGCAGTACTTGCGATGTTTTATTTCCCAGTGCCAAGATAATTGGGTTTCTCTACTCCCTACGGCGGAATTCGTGTACAACAACTCCAAGCACAGTGCCACTGGCCTATCACCTTTTTATTGTACCTACGGCGTTCACCCGCGTTATCTAATGCCCGAGGTACCCAGTTACTCCAACTCTCCCACTGCAGAAGAGGTGTTAAGAAATCTCAAGGAGGCCAGGGACAGTGCATTGATGAGTTTGGCGGAATGCAGACGGCGGAATAAGACCGAGGCCGATAAACACCGCAGGGAAACACCTTCATGGAAACCGGGGGACAAAGTGTGGTTGTCCACCAGATTCCTTCCCAGATGGACAAGACCTTCTAAACTATCTCCTCGTTTCTTGGGACCTTTTCCCATCCTCTCCAAGGTCAATCCAGTTGCCTATCGTCTACAACTCTCTCCGTCTCTCAGACGCATACACCCTGTTTTTCACGCCTCTCTTCTTAAACCTTACTATTCAGATCCCAATCACCGGTCTCTCCGCCGGAAACTACCTGTCACTACAGCCGACCAGGAGGAATACGAAGTTTCCGCCATTCATGATTCCAGATTCCTTCATGGTCGGTTGGAATACCTCCTGTCATGGAAGGGTTACCCAAGGTCGGAGGATTCCTGGGAGCCAGCTTCCCATGTACATGCCCCTCAACTGTTGGCCAAGTTCCATCGCTTGCACCCAGGTAGGCCTGGGCGGTTGCACTCTAGGGGGGGGCATACTGTCACTCGCAGTCGCGGCCATCGCCGTGACTGGCGTTTACTTCCGCGTTGGAGTTTGAGAGGTCATGGGGGAAGGTTGCTTTAGTCCCTTTTTTGTGTTTATGGCCGCAGCTCCTAACGCGAGACGCAACGCTGCCGGGAGTATAAAATCCCTGCCTCCCGGCAGGTCATTGCGTTGCAACCCCTCTCCGTTGTTTACTTCGTTTCTGGGTCCTTCGCTCTTCCTCTGCACCTCGCTTTGGATTCTACTAGAGGTTATATTTTTCCCCCACGCGGTTACTTCTCATAGGTGTCCAGTCACCAGTAACCTCCATACTTTGTTTCTCATTGCCATCCGCCGCCCCCCTTTTGGCGGCGTCTGCCGTGCTCTCTCTCTCTCTCTCTCTCTCTCTCTCTCTCTCTCTCTCTCTCGTTCTCTCTCTCTCTTCTCTCTCTCTCTCTCTCTCTCTCTCTCTCTCTCTCTCTCTCTCTCTCTCTCTCTCTCTCTCCCTCACTCTCTCTCGTCCTCTCACCTAGCTCTTGAGTCTGGTCATCGCGGGGTTTCTCTCCCGTGCTCCCGTGTTCCTCCGCAGTGCCTCTCGGAAAGACTTCTACCTTCAGTCCGGACTTCCCAGCTGCTGTTTCCCTCGCCTACTCTCCAGGTCGACCGCTACAGTGGACGTTTTCAGCGTTTGGAGATCCTTCGCTTCCTCCTCTTCATCGGTGGACTACTGGCCTTCTGAGAAACGTCTTGGCACCTCTTATCAGGGTTTTTTCCCCTAGTGGGTTTTTCCCTGCTTTTTCTGGTTTGATTCCGGAGAGGGGGTCACTGTGCCGCTGTTCACACCCAGCGGTCACAGTGGCTTCTCTCCGTGACAAGCCCTCGCACCAGAGGAAAGAGAGAGACTACCTGGCACGTGGAGGCCTGCAAGATACCATCGACTCGGAAAGCCCAGGTGAGGAGAACGTGGGTACGGAGGGAACACAGTCAAAGGTACCCCTTAAGTCACAGTATTAAGCATGTTATAAATAACCAATTAATATTTTTGGTGAATTGTGGGGAAAATGTGCCAGCAAGCTATTCAAAGCAGGGGACAGCACCAACATGCTCTGTTTTTAGATGCAACTTGGCAACTTTGGCATGTGTGGAGAATCTTCTTCCTCCGGAAGCTCTGCAACGACCTTGACAGGATAGAGAATTCACAAACAGAACACTAACAAATGCTGTGAGCTATGGCCCATATTTGTTGAGATCCTCGTAAAGGGGTAGCATGTCTACCTGGTACTTTAGTACCATTTCTACTGCAACTGATTGTGTTGTCACACAAAAGGGTCGGTCTCTCTTGTGGTCCCACATGGCCATCCCCTCCCCCTTGTGTGTGTCATTGTCAGGGTAGCCCGGGGAACTTCCCCATGCCATCCCCAAGACACAGCATCTCTAGGTTTGTTTGGGCACCCGGCCCCTTGATGGCCCTATCATCCAACCAGCTCTCCAGAAAGGGAACTTCATCACCAACCCAAAACAGCAAACCTGTATGGCTAGCGTAGAAGGGAGACACAGGTGTGTTGGCAATCTGTGCTGAGCAAGCAACATAAAAGATGCTCAGTTTTTGAAGCATTACATTTGGGTCAGTTTGCTGCAATCCAGATAGTGACATTGGCCAGGAAATGTGCAAACTGGTTTAGAATGATATTTCTATGTTTATGTGTGTGTACAAAACTTTATTTGGCATAAAACCATAAAAGCAGTAGAAAAATAAAACAGACTTAAAAACAGACTTAAAAGAATATCACAAAGTATTACCTATTAAAGCAGCAGCAAAGGGACTATGCTACATGAAATACACAAATTTCACAACAAAGTTAAAATACGCTGTCTTCTTAGCCAAGCTCTAAATACAAATTTGGTTACAGAAAACACTGCATTCATATCATCAGTGCATTTACAGTAGTTCACCGCAAGAGTGGTACGGCTAATATTCCTGAGTCTAAAAAGTGGGAACAGATGCCGCTTCCTCAGATCCAAATAACCTGGGCAGAATAGTAAAAAATTGGTAACTGTTTCCGGATACACTCTACAGACCTTACATTGTGTGTCATTGTGTGGTGTCCACTTAGCTGTGTAAGTAGCTAGTTTGAGGGTATTGGTGCGTAGCTGTAAAAATAGCGCCTGAGCATAACCGGGGGCCACACAATCCAAATACTCCTCAAAACCTTGCGTCTGTTTTAAATCATAATATCTAGCCCCATTTCTCAAAGCCTGGCAGGCTCGTCTCATACTAGCAAAAATAGAATCCTTACATGCTCGCTTAACCACTAACTTGGGGCCTGGTGTCAACACTGCAGGGTTTGACCAAAAGGTCTCCAAGCCCACACCAGCAAGGCCAATATGCACATATTTAAGCCAGGGCAAGGAGCCAGAGCCGGGTATGCTCAATAGATTACCCAGAGCTTCCCTGTATTTACCAAGCTCAGGGGCACTTCAAATCCTCACTCAATATAACAGGGGTTTAGTCCCCAGAAATTGGGGAGAGGTTGCACTCCCAGTGAAGACTGGCCATCGGAGCCCCCTAGATTGCATTAAGACAGCTCTCAGGAAATCATTTTCTGTTACACACAGCGCATGTACCCTGCTATGTCCCCACATCTCGGCCCCATACAAAGTAGCCACCAAAGCCTGAGATCGATCTAGTGTTAATACTGGGGAAACTGCCCCCCTGCCGTGTTTAGAGAAAGAATGGTGGATTGTCCCACCATATTTCTCCAGGGTCACTATTGCCGTGTGATGCTGGGCTGACCAAGACAGATCTTCAGACAGTCTGACCCCAAGATAATCAAATGAACTCACTTGCTCAAGCACAGAGACTTCAGTAGAGATCTGCAGTTTGGTCGCTGTTAAGAGTGCCTGTAGCTGTGTGTAGGTGTGCTTGCATAGGCATCAACACAGCTGTACATAGTTATTCAACCCCACCCACCAGGCCTTGCTGCCAGGGGTTCTTAGTTGCTAGGTTGTTGTGTACATCGTTACCAGGCTCCAAGGCTAGGTGTCGGAGTGGAACTTGGAGCCTTGTGTATAGGGGAATTCTGATTCAATGGGAGGCAGTTGATGAGAGCCTCCCTGGCTGGGGGTGGTTATGTATGAGGCTTAATCTGATTTTATGTGAAAACCATGAATAAAGTACAAGAGTTGCAGCCTCCTAACATGTGTGACTCCCTCCTTGCATCATAACAGTCGCCTTGCCATGCCTCTGGCCAAAAACCATGACCTTGGTCTTGCTGATGTTTAGATGCATATGAAGCTCCCTATACTTCCCCATGAAAACCACAAGGCCACGTTTAACACCCATTGGGGTGATCAACAAAATCACAGCATGGTCCGCGTAGAACAATTCGGGGAACCTGTCACCCCCCATTTTGGGTGGATCAAGGCAGTAACTCAGGAGGTCCTCTATAATTTTATTCATATACAAACAAAATAAGATGGGGGCCAACACACATCCCTGGTGGACCCCTGCTTGACCTCAAAGAGCTCTGTTTGTTTTCCACCCCGGCCCCATCTCACTGCTACTGGTACACGCATACTTGCCAAGATTTCCCATAGCAAATTCCTCGAGACACAGTCAAAAGCTGTGCTCAGGTCTACAGAAATAACATATACCTTGACATTGAGTATAGACACATATTTTGCTAGTATTCGGCCAAGCCTAAAACATTGGTCTATCGTACTGAGCCCACACTGAAACGCGGCCTGGAGATGATTAATTCTCATGCCCTCCTGTGCCCACTTTTGGAGCCGCACCAACAGTACCAGCAGGGAGATGGGGCGATAGTTCCCTCAGAGCTTCTTATCGCCCTTCTTAAAAATGTGCAGGATTTCAGCCTCCCTCCAAGATTCAGGACATTTCCAGAGCTAACTACTGAATTGAACACCTGTGACAACAGGGGAGTCCAAATGCCAAGCTCGTCTTGTAAGAGGTCAATGGGGATTTTATCAGGTCCGGGGTCGTTCCCCACGCCCAGACCAACAATAGTCAGTTCGACCTCTTCAATGGTTATGGTTGGAAATTAATTTGAGTGGGGATTACATTCAACCCCCTCAAACACTGATTCTTCCCCCTGTTTAGACCTGTATAACCCACTAAAGTAGCAAAACCAGATTGCTGGAGATATTTGCACCTGTTCTTTGGCAGCCAGGTCATGGCCACCTATCCTCTTCCAGAAGCTAATCTAGTCCCCTCTGGCGCACTAGGACTGTAATGCCTCCCATTTATTCAGCACATAGACTCTTTTATTAGCTATGATCAGTGCTTTATATTTGGCAGTGAGGGAGTATCACCTGAATGGGGGGGTCCTCTGGTAGTGGGAGTGGGACACCGACGGCAACCAGACGTGGACTTCCTGCTCACTGTGCTCAGAGAGGCACAGCTTCACCTCACTGATGAGGCCCAACAAGGCTGAAACACATGTATGGGGTTGCTGTTGGTACTCTTGTTCAGAGAGGAATTGCCATAGCATTTTGGTGCTGGACTGCCCATGTGGGCGGGACAAAGACTGATATGCAAATGGTTATTTCCTATCTGTGAAAGGTACAGTGAGCAAAAAGCGTGTGCTGCAAACTCTCATCTCATAACAGGTTATCATGCCATGTTCTTTCTGGAGAGAAGCGCCTGCTACCTTTTTTGAAAGGGTGAGATGTGGTATCCACATTCGTTTAACAACTTTTCCCCATCCTCTAACGTAGGACATTCCAAACCACTGCCGCCTCTTTTTCTGGCTCTAACACTGTCTCACAACACAAAGGACAACGGACTAACACCAGAGCCGTTTACATGACATGTCCCAATACAAGGGTCAAGCAAAGTCAGGCAATTGATCAGAATCACACACACCTGACGGCCCTTTCCCTTCTCCACATGGATAAAAGGTGTTTCCATAGAGCACAGTACGAGCAAGGCGAGAAAGGCGAGCATGGCAGACAACACGACGAGACAGCTACCACACGGCAGTTCAAGAGAAGGAGAAAGGCGGCAGGAATCGAGAGTGTGGCGAGGAGAGAAGTGACCTTGCCCGTTTCATCCCAGACCTGCGGAAGCAAGCCTTAGACTGCGAACACTAGCACAAGTGTCCTGCAGCAGATGTCAATAGTACACAGGGCAGGCCTATGCTGATAAGCAGGAGCGAGGGAAGCTCCCGCACCCGTGGTACCGCCCTTGACTCCAGAGAAGCCAAAAGCCAAGCGGTTCATCACAGCCGGTGAGTCAAGGGGAGAGCCGATAAGAACCGGGTTGTGTTGAGTGAGAATCACAAAAGGGCAAGTTTTACACCAAAGTGGATGAATTTGGACTGAATTGTAAAAAGTGTGAAGGGAAGAACAGCTGCAGAGGGAAGCCGGCACCACGTGGGTGCTGACTCAAAAGACTCTGGTCGAGCCCCATATGAGAGAAACTACAGATACCAGAAGGCCTTAGGAGGGCCAGCGAAATAGCTCAAAGTGGTCATACAGAGGGTAAACCCCGTACAATCGAAATACTTTGATCTACAAACACTTTGAAAGAAAGGGAAGTGAATCCTGAATTGTGAAGGAAAGCAAGGAAAGTGAATCCCGAAACCGTTGAATTGAGTAAAAGAGAACATTGAAAGAAGATGGGGTCAGTGCCCAGAAGAGGGGGACCCAAGGGTGAGCCACTATCACACTGCCCAAGAGCCACAGTAAACCCAGTGAGGGGAGGCTAAGAATCGAGAGGGGTTGGAGCCCAGCAGAGGGGGACCAAAGGGTGAAATGTTGTCACCCCAAAGGTTGCCGAAAGTAAAAGCCAGAACTGACAACAAAGTGAATGATATTGAAGGAGGGTCGGAGCCCGACCGAGGGAGATCCGGCAGTGAAGCTACCACCCAAGAGCTGGCAGTCAGGAGGGGTCCGAGTCTGACTGAGGGAGATTCAGGGGTGAAACCATCACCCAAGAACTGACAGTCAAGAGGGGTCCGAGCCCAGAAGACGGAGATACGGGGATGAAGCTATCACCCAAAAGTTCATTGAGAAAAGAACTGTTATAAATTGTGGCACACGATACGTAAAGGGTCAGCGCCCAGAAGAGGGGGACCCAGGAGTGAAACCATCACCCTATCTGAACTGTGGATTACAATTGAGAAGGGTCAGCGCGCAGAAGAGGGGGACCCAGGAACTTTTGTTTTTGTTATTTGAACACAGCAGGTCCTCGAAGGCAAGAGACTTTCAAGTGAAACGAGACATGCCCATCGACGGCCCTGATAGCTGACAGCTCGAGAGTGTGTCCTGAGAGCTGCCATTGAAACTGTCTTCTCGTGCTGAAAAAGTCTGAGATTGTATTGTGCTACAAGCTCCCATCTTACCCCGTGTTCGAAATGTGAGGAAGGAAGACCCAAGCTACCTCATCCTGACATATTATTTGAGAACACTTCTTTCTTTTCTTGAGAACTATCCCACACCCCCTTTTTGTATTAGTTGTGATGTTTTGGCAATAGGTTTCTTAGTATAGGCCCTATCGAATGGATTGTGTCCTCCCACGTAGTCCTCATCTTGTGATAAATCGTTATCTCCAGCTTTGCTGCTTCGGAAAAACAAATTCTCGGCAGAGGGCGCTGTGCTCGAGGTTGTGGCGTTGATTGTACCTCGACGTACTCTGTAATCTGTCGACATCACCGATGGTATAAGTAGCTCGGGCACGCCCGTTGCTTCAGTTCCGTTTTTCCGATCGCTTCGCTATCGAGAACGGCGCGCTTCTATTTTCTGTGAAGAAAATGTCATCATCTTCGACACCTTCGACACCTTCGACACCCAGAACTGGGTTTAAAAAGTGTGCAGATTGTGGGTCTAAGATGTCGATTACCGATCCCCACCGGATTTGTCTCTGGTGTCTCGGTTCCAGTCACCGAACCGACGACTGCGGCTCCTGCCAATCGATGACCGAAAAAGCTCTTTGTGAGAGGAGAGGTAAACTGTCGGTGGGGAGGGAGGCCTCAAAAAAGGTTTCGTCAAAAAAACATAAGAAAGCGACCGATTCTAAGGGATCGGATCGCCATAGGCACTCGAAGAGATCTCGATCTAGAAGTAGATCGAGACATTCTTCGTCGTCATCGAAAAAAATGAAGAGGAGACATAGATCTCCCTCATCATCCTCTTCCTCAGAGTCGACCGAAGAAATTCGTTGTCCGACTAAATCGGATTCTCCCAGTAAGTGGGAAGAATTCCGCAAAAAGATGATGGAGGTTTTCAAGAATAGGCCTCGACCCCCTCGAAAGAACCTCGAAAAAGCCATACCCCTAAGGTCGCTCCATTGGACGACAAAGGGAAGTCCAAGGCTACTATGGCTAAGACCAGTAGCGTCGAGGAATACAAAAAACCGCGAGTCGACGTAAAAACGTCGAAGAAACTTCGAGAGTCGAGCACCTCTCCAGTGCCGGCCAAGAAACACAAATCGTCAAAGACTTCGATGGATTCGTCGACGCCCTCGACGTCAATAATTTCGACACCAAAACCACATGCGTCATCGACGCCATTATCGAAGTAATCTTCGAAAACTTCAAAGACTTCGAAGACACCCTCGAAAACTTCGAGGGATTTGCCATTTCCTTCGAAGCAGATGGAAGAGGAAGAAAGGAGATTCACTCCTTTGCCCAGATCAGACTTTTTCAAATCTATGTCTGCAATTTATGAAGAGTCTGCTTCAGAAGAAGAAGACGAGGTTACTCCTTTGGGAGTTACTTATGGTACAAGACAAGTTCCTGAAGAACTTATTGACCAGGAATCCAGAATGAGAGACCTGAGTGATACTCTACATTCTGCCAGTGGAGTTGACACATCCCCAGAATTAGAGTCCACCAAACCTGATCCTGCAGAGCATGCAGATGCTGGGTACAGGGGTCTTATGACCAGGGTAGTTGAATACATGGGTGGGGGTAATACTTCACCCATTTTTGAACAAGATGACATGTCGGATATTATCGTCAAGGGACCTCAGAAGGATCCTGTTCTCCCTTTTCACAGGGCCCTTCAAAGGACTGTGGAGAAAAACTGAGAGAAACCAGAAAACATTGCTGCTGCAGACAGCACTTTTCCAAGAAAATACAGACCAGCTGGATCGGATCCTGAATATTTGAATAAACATCCGACTCCAGAGAGTTTAGTCATTCAAGCAGCATCCACTTCAAAACAAACTGCTTATCCAACTATCCCTCCAGATAGAGAGGATAAAAAAATTGACGCCTGGGCACGTAAAGTTTTCACGTCAGGCAGTATGGCACTTAAGTCAGCAAATGTCACCTGTACCCTAGCCAGGTTTACCCATACCCTGTGGGACTGTATTTCGGATCATATTCCAGAAGGCGAGGAAAAGGAAGGCTTCCTGAATATAGTCAAAGACGGGAAGGAGGCAATGGGGGAATGCCTCCAGACTGGACTGGATACTGCTGATAGTATCAGCAGATCCATGGCTGCAAGCGTTGTGCTACGCAGATTTGCGTGGTTGAGGAAGTCGGGATTTGCACCGGATGTGCAAGCTAGACTCCTCAACATGCCCTTTGATGGCTCGAGGCTCTTTGGCAGAAAGGCTGATGAAA
Organism: Ambystoma mexicanum; assembly: GCF_040938575.1. Classification (NCBI taxonomy): domain Eukaryota; kingdom Metazoa; phylum Chordata; class Amphibia; order Caudata; family Ambystomatidae; genus Ambystoma; species Ambystoma mexicanum. The sequence continues at coordinate 1,144,478,005 of NC_090923.1, read as the reverse complement.
CCCTTGAAAAACTTCAGACCTCGAAAGCGGCAGTTACATCACTTAGCACCTCTTTGCGCCAGCCTCTAAAACCCTATTCCGGCTCATCTTCCTGGAGGGGTCGTTCTTTTCGATACTACTCCTCTTTTGGTAGAGGAAGAGGACAGGCCTCTCAAAGGGGCAAAAGGAACTTCCCTTGTGGAACACGGGGAAGAGGTGCAAAATCAGCCTCAGGAGCGGCATCTGTACCCTCAGCCACTCCTGCAGCCGCCTCCAAATCCCTCCGAGACCTTGTTACACAAAACACCAGTGGGAGGCAGGATCTCTCAACATCTGAAGGAATGGCGGGGCATTACCTCAGATGCTTGGGCACTGGAAACAGTAGCCCAAGGTTACTGTCTCCCCTTTCTAAAAAGACCTCATCCACCGGGAGCCAATTCCGTCAAAATTCCGGATCCGCTCCTGTTGCAGGAAATTTGAACCCTGCTAGAGAAAGGTGCCATAGAACTGGTACCTGTAGCGGAGAGGAACAGGGGTTGGTACTCCCCATACTTTCTCATCCCAAAAAAGGACGGAAGACTGAGACCCATCTTGGACTTGAGAAACTTGAACAAGTTCCTCACGAAGGACAAGTTCAAGATGGTGACGCTTTCTCAGATCCTTCAGGCTCTCCAACTCCAGGATTGGTTGGTATCATTGGACCTTCAGGATGCTTACTTTCATGTGCCAATCCATCCAAAGCACAGAAAGTACCTGAGGTTCGCGATTGGCAATTCTCATTATCAGTTTCGAGTTCTGCCATTCGGGTTGACCTCCGCCCCGAGGGTTTTCACCAAACTGTTGGCGGTTGTGGCAGCAAGTCTCAGGAAAGGAGGTATTCACATGTATCCCTACCTGGACGACTGGTTGATCAGAGCAAGTTCTCCAGAACAAGCTCAGGAACATCTTTCAATCACCTGCCACTTCCTCCACAAACTGGGCTTCTCCCTCAATTTCAAGAAGTCCCACATGATACCATCCCAGAAACTCCAGTTTATCGGAGCAGTCTTGGACACTTCATCAGGAAAAGCCTCGCCTCCCGAAGTGAGAGCTCTCCACATCCAGCAGATGGTAACAAAATTCCAGAATGCCCAACATCTACCGGCCTTCGATTTTCTCAGGTTGCTCGGCCTCATGGCATCCTGCATTTTTCTAGTACCAGAGGCAAGGTTGAGAATGAGATCCCTTCAATGGGCACTCAGAACTCTGTGGTCCCAGTTCTCAGGGAATATGTCGGATCTTCTGCAAGTCCCGAGCGCAGTTGCTCAGGATCTTCTATGGTGGGCCTGCAACGACAACATTCTCAAGGGAGAGTCTTTTTGGCAACCATGGCCGCAGATAATGGTAGTGACAGACGCCTCACTCACGGGGTGGGGAGCACACACCAACGATCTGACAATCAGCGGTCGTTGGTCTCCATCGGAGTCCAAACTACACATCAACCTATTAGAGCTGAGGGCAATCAGACTAGCTCTGAAGGCCTTTCTGCCCTCTGTACAGGGAAAGAATGTTCTGATAATGACGGACAACACAGTGGCCATGTACTATCTCAACAAGAGAGGAGGTGTAGGGTCACTGCCACTGTGCAGAGAGGCAATGCAGCTCTGGTTCTGAGCAATACGAGAAGGAATCTATCTGTCGGCAATTCACCTAGCCGGAGAGAAGAACACAGCGGCAGATGCTCTGAGCAGGCAGAGCACGGTCTCTCACGAGTGGGAGCTGGCTCAGGAAGTCCTTCTGGAGATCTTCGCCCTTTGGGGAACCCCTCAAGTGGATCTGTTCGCCACCGCGATCAACCGGAAGTGCGATCAGTACTGCTCAAGGGAATTTCCTCAAAGAGGAGCTCTGGGAGACGCATTCGTAGTGGAGTGGAAGTTTCCACTGATGTACGTGTTTTCCCCAGTCCCCGTGATTCCTCAAGTAATCAGGAGGTTGAGAAAGTTCAGGAAGACAATGATCCTAATTGCCCCGGATTGGGCCAGGAGGACGTGGTACCCGGACCTTCTAGACATGTCCATCTGCCCTCCAATACGTCTTCCGCAAAGAGAGGATCTTCTCTCGCAAGAGGAAGGTCGGGTTCTCCATCCAGAGGTCAAGACACTCAACCTTCACGCATGGTTTCTGAGAGGTTGAGATACAAGGATTTGGATCTTCCGGATGACGTAATGGAAATCTTGCTTTCAGCCAGAAGAGCAGCACCAAAGTCTTTGTACTGATGTCGCTGGAATAGGTTTAGTAACTGGTGCAAAGACAAGGATGTGGACCCTTTTCAGTGTGGCACCCCAATGGTGCTTTCCTTTCTGCTACATCTAGCTAATCTGGGGCTCCAGATAGGAACAATAAAAGGATACCTTGCTGCGCTGTCCATTTTCAAGCGCTCCTCGGAATAGGTTTCATATTTCAAAATACCGTTAATAATTCAATTCTTAAAGGGGCTCACTAATGTATACCCTCCAGTCCCTTTTCATGTACCAGCCTGGGACTTAAATTTAGTATTAAAAATCTTGACTTGCATGCCTTTTGAGCCTCTGCACTCATGTCCATTGAGGCTTTTAACTCTAAAAACTGTCCTCCTTGTGGCCCTATCATCAGCCCGCAGGGTTAGCGAACTTCAGGCTCTCTCATGCAAACCCCCATATACTATTTTTTATAAAGATAAGGTAGTCCTTAAAGTTAAACCTTCATTTTTCCCAAAAGTAGTCTCGGACTTCCATTTGTCACAAAAAATAGTACTTCCAACGTTTTATCCTCCTCCTCACCTGGGCAAAGAAGAGGAGAGATTACATAGATTAGATCCCAAGAGGGCTCTTAGTTTTTACATCTCTAGGATGACTTAATTGAGACAAGATGACCAACTGTTTGTGGGTTACACTGGTCAGAAATTAGGCTTATCTGTAACAAACCAGACCATTTCCCGCTGGATCATATTAGCCATAGTTGAATGCTACAGATTAGCGGGAAAAGAACCACCAGATGGGCTTCGTGCCCATTCTACAAGGGGAATGGCTACTTCTGCGGCTCTAAAGAGGGGAGTCCCGGCAGCAGACATTTGTGCAGCTGCAACCTGGAAAACAATACATACCTTTGTTAAACATTATTGTTTGGACACTGCCCCCTCTAACGAGGGTTTATTTGCAAAGGCAGTTCTGCATTCTGTCCACGAAAACTGAAATGGTACTCCCACCTCCAAAAATTGATACTGCTATGGGAGCCTATCACAAGATGAGGGATACGTGGGAGGACACAATCCATTCGAAGAACAAGTTACTTACCAACTGTAACGTTCTTTCGACTGGATGTTCCTCCCACGTATTCCTCATCCATCCCCACAGTATAGTTTACGTGTTCTTACACTTTCCTCTCACGAAGAATGTATCGGTCATGGGACACGCCTGGGTGTTCCTCCTATATATATTTCATCGAAAAAACAGAACTGAAGCAACGGGCGCGGCTCGAGCTACTTATACCATCGGTGACGTCGACAGAGTACGGAGTACGTCGAGGGACAATCAACGCCACGACCTCGAGCACAGCGCCCTCTGCCGAGAATTTTTTTTCTGGAAGCAGCGAAGCTGGAGATAACGATTTATCACAAGATGAGGAATACGTGGGAGGAACATCCAGTCGAAAGAACGTTACAGTTGGTAAGTAACTTGTTCTTTGATTTCAAACGACACCACTAGGACTGCCTTATTTTTCATTTGAGGTTTGACGCTTGCTCCCATCTTAGATTTAGGTTTAGCTTAGGCATTTAATTCTTCAATAAACACCCTTGAACTGTGATCACTTGTCTGTCTTACTTGTTGTCACCATGAGGCCCTCACACTGGCCACACGAAAACTCAATCCACTGAGCAAATGCTCACAATATATGGCTTGATGGATGCATACAGGGTTGGCTTCACAACAAATAGCTCCAGAGCGGACCATTTCACGTTTTATTTCACGTGGCTTAATATAGAAACATGATTGTCTCCCTTGATGACATTGTTACTGCTATTTCTCCCTCATTGGCCCCCATTGGCACTGCAAAGCACAACTGACTGGGTTGTCACTTTCACTCCAATTGAGGACCTCTGTACTGATCACCCAGTCCCAGTCACTCAAGCTTATCAAAATATAATCAATCCTAGAACTCCCCTGATGCTCGACATAAGTTACTTCAGCTGGCTTGTCTGGGTACCCTACAATCACAGGCACATAGTCTGTTCTCATAGAATAGTCTAGACCCCTAAATCACACAGTGATGAAACTTCACAGGTTTCTATGTTCATTGTTAGGGTGGAATTTCAGAACTAGCCCTGTGGGATGGTTCTGAGACGCCAACCTAGTTGATGATTTGGGTAATTGACACTAAAGTCTAGCCCGACTCTATCAAAGTAGTGTAGCAGAGCAGTAAATCAAAACCTCTGGAGCTATGGTGTTGGTGTATTGGTACAATGTGCCACACAGTGCACTCAAATCAAATTAGACAGAAGTACAAAAATAGTCTATTATGCCTTTAGAACACTCTAGACATTAAAATCAAACGATTTTCACCAAACCTGAGGGAGGAGCGGCGGCCTGATCCCAAAAGCATGCTCCTGCAAATTTGATGTTAAACCAGCCAGTATTCTTTTCTTTTGTTTTTAAAAAAATGCCAAAATGCAGGCACAAAAAATAGTTTAATAACTTTGTTACCTGAGGCATTGCCTGTGACCAAGGTCATTGGCCAGATGGTCTGTCCCTCTCACACTCGTGTACTCATTGCCCTGATGTTCTCTCCTTTTCCCTTCCTTCATCTTTCTTCTCTTCTCCACTTCCTCTTTCTCCCCTTCACCCCTCCTCTCTCTGTCCCCGATTTTCTTCCAGAGACGGCTACACTCCCTTTCTCTCAACTACTCTCCCCGCTACTACTCTCCCCTCTCCACTCTACTCCACACTACACCCCTCCTTTCACTCTTTCCCCACCATACATGCACTCTCACTCCTAAGTACCACTTTTTTTCACCAACCAATACCTTACCATGCGCTCTATAATATTCCTCCACACTCCGCTGCACATTCCTTCTTCCTCTTGATTTCTCAGTCCGCCTCCTCCTCCTTTGATGTCACCCGAGCAAGCCACACTCTCCAGTTTCCTGTGTCCCCTTCTATGCTCCTCCACCTCTGATTGGTCCTGGCACCCACCTTTTTCCCCAGGCCAATTTCTACCTTGTTCTTTCCCTGGGGTCATATCATACCGGTGCAAGGTTTTAAAGCACTTCTTAAGCCCTGACACCCTCCTCAAACCTTTTACAATGGCGGCATGCAAAAAACATAGTCAATCTCAAAGTTCTTATGCACATGGTCTGAAGCTTCCTGGTTGCCGGTCTGCAGAGCATACTTCTCTGCGGCCCTGCTGTTCACCACCGGCTCTCTCGCTTATGGGTTGCCTGTTCCCTCCTCTCCCACAAGGACTTCTAGATTCTGTAGTCCTCGAAGAGATGAAAAAGAACAAGGGCCAGAACAGGGCACGGCAGGTATGAGTTGATAACTTGCATCCGGGCACATGTATAAGGGAGAGAGACTGTAGCCCTCCCAACTCGCCTACCCTCTGGGGCATGAATAGCTCTGCCAAAAATCCTGGCCTCCTGTCCCAGGTTGAGAGGGGTCCCCATCCCCTATTGGTAGGGTCAGGTCCCCTGCCCTGTCACAGTAGCTAGAGGATGACGGGCATGCCTCCTCCTGCTCCTTGGTTTCAAGACTGTGTGAGAACAAGTGGTAGCTTGTTTCTCAGCAGTGGCTTAGAGGTGATCTGATCTATCGCAGGACCCACAGAAAGACAGGAAGAAGGGGTAGAGAAAATCCAAACCACATGCTGCTCATGGGGATGAAGTCCACATTGAGTAGCGTCACGGGACTGTGAATTGCAGGAATTCATTTCCACGATGAAGAGCATAGCAGAACGTCGTGATGTGAGTGCTGCAGTTCCTTCTGGGGATTGTAGTTCAGAAACGGATCCCGAAGTTGCCATGTCAGTTTCCAGCTAGACCTGTGAGGTGTTCCAGGACGCAGCGGCATCCAGGCTGTCACATTGTCACACCCTGCCCCTGTCCCTGGGGTCGATTCCCTTTGCCTCTATTTTCCTAACTGTAGGAGACATGAGGCCTTGTTTGATGGCTGGCTAACTGCTTCTCGAGTTTTTGTCCCAATTCAGGTCTCTCTTTTTCCTTCTGTAGACTTAAATAGGATTCCTACCACTGCATTTTGGGAGCAGAGCATGTAGGTACTTCCAATTCTGTTGGATTGCTGTTACTCAATTCCCTTAAAGGATTGGAAGAGTCTGTGGTGGCAACATGGCAGGCCTTTGGCCTCCATATGTGGCATGGTTGGATTAGCCATGGAATCCTCCCAATGCCACTCTTTGGCACAGCGTAACATGGCTCATGGTGGCACATGGGCCAACTTTGTGACCCCATCATCCACTAACATGGTCAGGCAGAGGACTTTGTCACATAATTCATTACAGGCTCGATTATCCTTCTGGCCTTCTGGCTTGCCTCACCCATCCTATTGGTCACAGGAAGCCCAGGGAGCCTCTGGGATGAAAGTCACTGGCTGAAAACTGCTAGGCAAGTTTCTTTAGTAGTGTTGGTGGGCCTGCCATTTGCTCCAGTCCTGTAGCTACTGGCTACTTTCTAACCAGTGGGTCCAATCTCTTTTACTCTTCCTGGTTTAGCAAGTATTCTTAAGTGTTGTCAGGGGTGGGAGCCGAGAAAAACTTCAAGCGGTGGGAGCACACCCAAGACCCTGTTGCACATGTCAAGCATTTTTTGACTAACTTTCCCCAACCAGCCACCCTCCTCCCTAACCCCCCTCCCAATCAGAGGAGTGAACACACCATACCAACCCAACCATCAGCCTTTGCAACATTGCATGGGGGGACTGTTTTCAGCGTACAGCCCAGACTTCAACACAGCAGTGTAGTATATAACAAGTATAATATGCACAATACAATGTGGGTGACCAGTGCACAGGAGGACATCCATGTAGGATTACTAAAATGCCAAAGAGTATGTAGCATGTCCTGCGTCAGAGTCACAACCAAAACATGTAACACCAAACAGTAAAGAACAGGAAGGGTAATAAGTTCACCCAGGGAAGTGCTGCTCAAGAAATGTCATTGCCTCCTCTGGGATTGTAAAGAAGTAGACTTTCCCAGAGTGTTCAACTCTGAGCTCAGCTGGAAACAGCATAGCATAGTTAAATCCAAGATCGCAGAGCCTTTGTTCGCTGCCAGAAGGACTTTGTTCCTGCTGCATGGTGATCGAGAAATCAGGGTATAGATGAATTCTGTTAGAACCCAGCAGCAGCTCCCCTTTAGCCCTGGCCGCCCGTAACAGTGCATCTCTGTCACAGTAATTCAGACCCCTGCAATGATTGGGCGAGGAGGGACTCATGGTTTAGGCTTTGTGGTCAATGAAAGATGAGCGCGCTCTATAGCAAACTGGGGTGACAGCTTGGGACCATCAAGAAGGGAGGGGAGTGTGTGTTCTACAAAGTCTTCCATGGGGCCTTTGATGTTGTCCTCAGGAACCCCGATAATGCGCAGGTTATTGCGCCGGGACCGGGACTCCAGATCATTGTTTTTCTTACTGACGGCTTGCACCTGCCTAGTAAGTGAGGTTACATCAGCCCTGAGTGCAGAGATGTTGTCCTCTGCTGGCCCAATTCTGGTCTCAGGGTCAATGACCCGGGAATTGGATTTGTCCATGCAGGACTTTATAGCACTGATTGCACCACTCATGTCATCAAGTTTGGTATTGAGGGTGGTGAACCCCTCCCGCATGTAGTCTATGATTCGCCCCAATTTGGTGGGTTCCCCAATTGTAGGCGCGGTAGGACCCTCTCCAGACTCGTCCGCTTCCCCCACCTCTTTAGAGGCCGTTTTGGTGAATATGTTCATGGAGCTTTGTTTTTTACCCCCCTCCTTTGGTCATGGTTGTGCCCCGAGCTGAGATGGTAGCTAGGCAAATCAGTACAGCAGTAGTGAGTATAAGGTCGGGGAGTGCAGCAGTTGTGGTAGGTGCTGTGTCTGGAGTCGTTCCCACCAATCAGGGTTTGGTGGGGGTACACTTAAGTATCAATGTCCTAGCTGGGGATCATGTATGGCACTTAGCACAAGGGGCCAGTGCTGCTGTGGCGTGTGGAGGTGTCAGCCGTGCAGGCGGCGCAGTAGTAGGTGAAGCAGAGTGTCCACTTCAGCAGCCCAGCCAACAGTAGCAAGCAGCTCAGGGAGAGCCGGTCGGAACTGCCAGGCACGCAGCTCAGAGGATAGTGGCGGCAAGAGCAGATCATCCGCACAGAGCCACACGTGGGAGAGGAGCAAGAGAGGAGACGATTTCCATGTCAGCGGCGCTGAAGGACAAGGGTGCAGGTAGTGCACGGTGATTCACTGTGCTGATGCCTGCCCTGCGGTAAGCACCCTGAGGTGCGCTGGGTCTCTGGACGTGGCGGGAACCTCAAGGCTGAGGGTGTCCAAGCACCAGAAGGAGGTAGCAGGAGCGGGCGGAGCCCCACGCCCCAGTCGCCTGCAGTGCCACCGGGTCTGTTCCGGTACCCCCACGGATTGAGTGCTGCGTCGTAGGCAGGCAGCGGTCAGGTGGGCAGCAGACAAGACGTACGCCACCCGCGGTGCAGTGGGGCGATTAGAGCCCAAATTCGGTCTGGGAGGCGGTGTAACCTTCCGGTTGCTTTTTTCGCCATCTCCACCTTGTTGTGTGTACTGCAAGGAAGTGTGCTGCGCTATGCGAAGTGCCGGGCTGCAGAGCCACAATCTCCGGCAGCCATCTTGCTTAGCACGCAACAGCGCCCCGACTGGCGATATTCTGTCTTCTTCTGTGCTCCTTAAAAGGCGTCAAATCCACAGAACCGCATCCACGTGTGAGGAAAACCTTGCCTAGAGCCCTGCCAGTTGATCCCTGCTGCAAAGTCCCTTCCAAGGTCCTGTTTTCAGTCACCAAAACAAGGAAACCACCAACCAGGTTTTTGTCTGCAGATCCTGGAGTTCTCCAGCTGCAAAATCCTCTGTGCTGAGGTACTGTGCTGGCGTGGGTATTTACTTACCTTAAGTCTCTTGTGATTCCTGTGTAGTTTTGGGGTGTTTTTTGTGATTAAGCAGCCTCTCGTCCAGTTCACCCAGGCCCACTGCTGGAATCCTCATAGGGTGTCTTCTGTAAAGCCCCTGGACCCTCAACTAACTCTAAAAGTAAAGTACTTACTTGTTCTAACAGTCTTCCTTAGGTACCCTGACCTTTGCTACTTAAGAACCTATCCTGACCTGCCTGTTGGACACTAGGCCTTAGTGACCCCCCTTCTGCCACTGAGAACACTCATGCTCCAAGAATAAGGGAAAGACTTTTAAAGGATTGGGCCTTATGCCTCGAAAAGAGAATAAGTGTTTACAAGTTTCTTACTTGCAGATTCCAAGATGGCCACGAAGCTTGGTGGGAGGTGAATGGTGCTCTCCCGTCCCACTGGGCCGTAAACAGGCAGTAAAAGACTTTAGGAGCCCTCCCCAGGCTAGCAAACAAGTGAAAAATGGCACCGGGAATTAGAGGTGGCAGAGGGAAATTGCCAGCCCGACCCCCACCCCCTGACATCAGCAGCAGACGCGGATCTAAAGAGACGGCACGCACGCGTTCTGCACTACCTCCAACAGCGCCCAGCAGTGCAGACCCTGCGACGGAGCCAACCGGCCAACACTGCGCTTCATGTAGCGAAGTCAAACACGGGCGGGGGACGGGCCGACACCGGGGGACAGAGGTCCGTCATTGCGAAGCCTGGCTGCCCCCCCTACCGAGCACCAGCGATCACCCCAAGGCAGAGCGAGATTGGCTCCCAGGCGGACCTGGAGGCGCTTAGATGGGAAACGAAAGAGGAGCAGTGGGCCAACGGCCTGACCCAACCCGGAAAGCCCAACAAGCAGAGCTACCCGCCGGGATTGGTGATGCCCCCTAATGGAGGTTGCGGACCTTGCGGTGCCCTGAGGCGCATGCAGAGGACCACAGGAGTAGCGGGCACTTAGCGGGTGAGTGCCCAACCCGGGGGGGCCCGGCATTCCAATAATCTGAGGTCTGAGGCATGTCGGGATGGAGGCGGCCCGCTGTTCTCCCTCACCGCACGGATCCACCGACCCAACAAAGAAGGCAGTGCGCATCAAGCCGGGAATAAGCTAACGTGAGAGCATGGCCCCTGGGACTCTTAGCATAGCAGGGCCACTTCAGTCTACACGGAGAGAGGGGGATGAACTGAGAATCTCACAGGCAGCTTTAGACCAGCCCAGCAGACCGGACCTTAACAGCAGAGGGCCGCTACTACGAAGTGGCCCCAACCAGGAGCAGGGCCTCCGGGAAGGCCAGGACACTAGCGCGCAGCAGCCCCCCTATGCTGTGAGAGGGGAGCAGCCAGGGTAAGCCCTCCCAGACAAGGGGCACCAACGGCGTGGGGAGAAGCCAAACACATACTGCCAACAGCGCACAGCTTCCACACCCAAGAGTAGCACACCACGGAGGTACAGCAGGCCCACGGACAGCGGATGGATCAAAGCTGACAGAGTAGCCGCTCGGAGAGGAGACAGCTTTCACTCAGAAGACACTGGCAGAACTTGGGGAAGAACCTATGCATGAGGAGCAGGACTGACCCGTAACTCCATGCTCAAACAATTTTTCATTGAATTTGGGGACAAGATCACCCCAGCGGTACAGAAGCAAATGGAGGTGCTGCGGGAGGACCTGGCTGAGGGACTACAGGAGATAAAAAGGTAAATTTACAAAAGGGAGGAGAGGGTGGACACGAACGAAAGGGCAATCCAGGAACTCATGGAAGAGGTGAGAAAATCTGACCCACTGTTGGAAACCTTGGCGGCGGCCACCCACAATCTCGAAATACAAACGGAGGATCTTGAAAATAGGTCTAGGAGGTCCAACAATCGCATCAAATGGCTATCAGAAGAGACCCAGGCCCAAGACCTCGCGAAAGTGGTGAAAGATATCTTCATGGGCCTCCTGGACCCCGACGAGGACCTGGAGATAAGATTTGACAGGATCCACAGAGTAGGCCCCCGCCGACACGAACGAGGGGCGAGACCGAGGGATGTTCTGGCCGCCATCCAGGACTACACCATCAAGGAAAAATACTCATCAGGACCAGGACGGATCACACATAACAGAGCTGAAATATTCCTCTACCAAGACCTAGCACAATTCACCCTCATCAAGAGGAGGAGAATGGGCCTGATACTGGCCTTCTTGAGAGAGAGCGAAATATGCTACAGATGGACTTAGCCATTCGTGTACTCTGACTGGCAGGGGAAGCAACAAAGAATAACAACGTACGAACAATGAGAGATCCTTCTGGGCATCGAAGAGGACAGCCATCACCGGCCGTTCCATCGGCCCTACAACAAATTAACCACAGACCATGGGAATGGACAACAGTAAGGCCCAAGAAAGGGGAACACCAACCACACCTCTGGGCCCCACAGCAGGAAAGGAACAAGATGAGAACAAATCAGCCATCAAGTAACCTGAGGTCCTGCTGCTCGATATCTCGTCTGGGGAGGGGGCAATTCCAGTTAAGATAAGTTGAAGTTAAAGCATGGGAGGGAGAGCGGAGGAGGTATTGTGGAAAGGGGATGGGAAATCCCCTACAGGGCGCGTCTGGGGCTACTCAGGGATTCAACTCTCGAGACAAGGATTCGAGGGGGGCTAGTTACCAGTTGAATTCACCCAGACTAGGTGGGGCGGGGTGGGGCAGGGTAGGGGAAGGTTCGGTCAGATGTGAGGCCCGGAACGTAGGGGGCAGGAGAGGATAAAGTGTGGAACCAAAGGGGCAGATCCCGACTAGCTCCGAACAGCAAACAATCAGGAAACAAACACATGCATGACAATGGGTAGCAGCAATCACCTCAAAATTATATCCCTAGATGTCAACGGCCTAAACTCCCCAATCAAAAGGAAAAGGATGCAGAGATACCTTAGAAGGGAACACCCGGACATAATAACATTGCAAGAAACGCATGTTAACACCCAAAATAGAAAGAGAATACACTTCTGGGGGTACACAAGACTCTTTCAAGCTACTCAGCCCAATAAGAAAGATGGGGTACTCCTGGCACTGAAAGATGGGTTGGATCTGGCTCCGAACGGGATAGACGGAGACGATCACGGGAGATACCTAGCAGTAGCCTTGTCAGGGAGAGGGGAAGCCTACACAGTAGCGACTCTGTACGCACCAAATGTCGGCCAAGATGCCTTTGTTCAAAAAGCTTTGGGTAGACTAGAAAAATTTGTGAAAACTCCCATCATTCTAACGGGGGATTTGAACATAGCGTGGGACCCTGCAAAAGACAGAAGCAACAAAATGCTGGGGGCACAGCAGAGACCTTCAGGGGAGTTTAGGGGAACATTCATGATCTGGCCCTGGTAGACACCTGGAGGGAACTGGAGGGGGACAAGGAGGACTATACCTTCTACTCACACGCACATCACTTGACTCCAGGATAGACTATGTATGGCTAGCAACATGCCTACTGGGCCGCATGATAGGGATCACCGTCGGGACAATCATACAGTCTGACCACGTACCCATAACGCTAACCATTAAAAGAAACCGACGCGCAGCTGGCTTGAGGAAGTGGCGATATCCAGCCTCCCTATTTAAAGACGGGCGTCTGGTCGAGGAACCTGCCGCAGAGATCGAGGCATTCTTCGAAACCAACAAAGTCGAAGAAATTACCCCACAGACCAGGTGGGGTGCCTTTAAGGCAACAATCTGGGGGCAGGTCATCGCGATCAAAGCAAGGAGAGACAGGGAACAGAGGTTATAGGAGGCACGCCTAGAGGCTAAACTGAGGGAGATAATGTCCAGGATGGGGACATCCCTGAGCGCAGACATGAAAAGAGAGTACAGAGCCACTAGGGGCCAACTAGACTTAATACAAACAAGGGCAGCGGAACGCAATTTGTTATCCCTGAAGCAAAAATACTATATAAAGGCAAATAAATTGGACTGCTTACTGGCAAGACTGTTGAGGAAGGAAGAAAAAGATAAAACTAGGACATAGAGCAGGAGTTTGTCCAATTTTTCTCCAGGCTATATAGGTCAGACAACCCCCTATCTGCATTATAGGACGCTTACTTAAAAAAGATTGATCTGGTGAGAATAACGGAGGAGGACAGGGAGGCCCTCGAGCAGGATGTAACCAGTGAAATCAGAGCGGCGATTAAAGCCCTATTTATTAATAAATCCCCTGTTCCAGACAGATTCTCTGTCGAATTTTACAAGACTAATCTAACCGAACTGTTCATCCGGGTCGGTATAGACAGCACCCTCACCAAGTCTATGGAGGGGGCAAAGGTGATCCTCATCCCAAAATAAAACAAGGATCACTACCGCCCAATTGCCCTAACCAACGTCAATGTCAAAATCCACACGAAAATCCTGGCGACAAGGCTCAATCAAATTCTCCCTCTGCGTGGTCCAGCCGGATCAGTCGGGTTTTGTCAGGGGCCAACAAACGGGGGATAATGTTAGGAGGATAGTGCACCTAATGGAGAAAGCACACAAAAAGGGAATCCTCGCTCTCCTCATGCCTTAGATGCTCAGAAAGCCTTCAACCAAGTGGAGTGGAGTGGGGATTCCTATTCGCGACCATGGGCAAGATGGGATTTGGTAAAAATGTATGAACAGGGTAAAGGCCAACTACCAGCACCCACTACTCTGGTTGGCCATAAACGGTCAAGTCTCGGACCCAGTAACTGTCCAGCGAGGCACCAAACAGGAGTTCCCGCTGTCTCCTGGTACTCACCCACTTAGAACCCTTTCTAGCTGCAGTAAGAGCTAATAAAGACATAGTGGGAATTACATTTGCCGGCGGAGGCACACAAAATCCTGTCTTCGTAGATGATATGCTCCTATTTCTCACCCAACCAGACCTTTCCCTGGGAGTGGTGAAAAGGGAGGTCCAACAGTTCCGAGTGGTGGCCAGGCTAAAAATAAACATGAACAAGTCGGAGGTCCTGACCCTCACGCTCCCGGACGAGCTAGCACTAGAGCTAAAGACGGGTTCCCCTTACACATGGGTGGAGCACACTATCATCTACCTGGGGATTAAACTGGCCAAGTCTGTGGAGCAACTTTATCAAGCAAACTACCCGCCCTTCCTAGAGAGGCTCAACACCAAGCTGATAGATTGGGGACCGCTATCTAAAACATGGCTAGGACGCATACATTTCCTAAAGATGGTGTTACTCCCTCAATTACTATACTATTTCATGGCCCTCCCAGTTCCTGTATCGCCTACTCTATTCAGAGTCATCCAAAAAATGATGGGCACACTGGTGTGGAATGACAGAACTCCGAGAGTGGCCGCTAGATTCATGAGACTGCCCATCTCACGAGGGGGAATGGGGGAACCAGATTTCAGAGTCTACTTTTTGGCAGCCCATATGAGAGTTATTCGAGACTGGCAAAACGAGGACTGGGGGAAAATATGGCGGCCAATGGACCGAGCAGTAGAAGGGGAAAACTTGGAAGGGATTCTGTGGAAACCCAAAGCGGACAGACCCCACCCCGAAATGCATAGCAGTACCATACTCTCGTTGGTGGGAGACTCATGGGATGAGGCCACGAAGAAAGCACACATTACCACACACCCTCCTCATTCACACCGATATTCGATAACCCACAATTCACCCCGGGACACAAAACCTCTGCCTTCACTGCTGGAGCAGGGGGGATATCTGAAGGTTAGAGACATGATCAAGGGGAAGCAGGTCAAACAATTCGACCAATGTAAGACAGACTTTGCCCTGGGGGAGATGGAGCGATATCGCTGCGTCCAATTGAGGCACTGGTTACTCCACCCCACCATGAAACAAACAGCGACACACCAACTAACTCCCTTTGAAAAATGCCTGAACACAGACCCAGGGGATAGGCGGAAGTGGCGTCAATATATGCACGTTTGAAATCAGATGAAGAGTTGCCCCCAAGGCTCTACATGAAGAGGTGGGAGGCATCCACAGGGCAAACACTAGATGAAACAGAGTGGCCAAAACTGTGGGCATACATACCCAAACTCATGAGATCCCTCCAAATAAGGGAGCTCTGGGTGAAAATGCTTGTCCAGTGGCACCTAACACCTATAAGACTCCATAAAATGTACCCGGGGGAATCGAAACTCTTTTGGAGAGAATGTGACGGGGAAGGAACATGGAGCCACATGTGGTGGGAATGCCCCAAAATAGACAGATATTGGGGGGGCATACAAGAGGCAATAGGGCAAGTACTGGGGGTGAAGGGTGGAGGTAATAGAGGCTTGGCACTGATAGACGGAACCCTGAAGGAACATTATGATGATGGCAGGCGCACTCGTGTTGGCCCAATAATGCAAGTCCAAGGACCCACCACAGGAACATGACTGGGTAGCAAAAATCTGGAACTTTGCAGCGCTGGAGTGGCTCACCTACTCCGTCTAGGGGGAACACAAAAGGTTCCGCACATACTGGTCGAGTTTACTGAGATTTTTGCAGGAGGGGGCGAGGGGAGTATGGTGCCAGAGAAGCATGCACCGCCTGGGCATAGTGGAATAGTTCCTGAGGGGGCTAAGACAAGGGAGTCATCCCCGACGAAGGGGTCGAAGGTTGGGGCGATGTATGGATCCCTGAAAACGTGGAACGGATTGCATCACAGAGGTTCTTCTCGAAGACAGATACCCGTCGAACTGAAGAGGGGGGGGGGGGTTAATGCTACGTTTGATTTGTTGTGGTTAAAAATGCAAATAAAAATGTATGTTTAAAAAATAAAAGTTACTTGCAAAAGAAGTTGGTTGGTAACTGTAATGCTGGGAGTGTACAGTTACAAACGTTCTTACTTACCTTGAATGTGTGTTGCACTATTCTGAAAAGTATATATAAGGTTAAGTTACTCACCTCTGATTTGGTTGTGCCTCTTCCCAAAAGTAATGCTGTTGGTTTCACTTCACTATTCCTGTTAGGATAAATCTTTGAGTGTCCCCAACTGGGTCTTTCTTCTCCTTACATGCTGTCAGCCTGTCCAGAATAAGTCCAATTTATTTTTCCTTTGTTGATTTTCATTCTGCATTTGACACGGTATCAGGAGTCATTTTGAGGTCTAAACTTATCCAAGCAGGCTGCCCGTCCACCCTGAGAGATATCATACTTCTCCAGCATGGGGTCTGGCATGGATTCACATGCTCATGAATATTCCCCGTCGTCAGGCCGGGAATCCTCGGTATAGAAAAAAATCAGTATCAGTTTCGTTTCTGATCTGTCTTTCTTAGTAGTAACCAATCACTGGTCTCTGGGTCATACTGCCCCCAGCCAATGACTCCCCTCTCCCTAAGCCCCGCCTCCGGCAGCCATCCTCAGATTTTTACCGCACGTTCAAGTGTTGGGAGTCCTCGTGCTGTAGCTCTCGAGCTTTTGCTGCGTTTTCGTGCGTTTACACTAGATTTTTCTCATTTTTCGGTTAAATAGAGCCTCAAGCTCCACCGTTTCTACATCCGATCAACGGCGATCCGTTTCGGAGTTTTCTGCGCCGCTCAAGGGTGAAGATTTCGTTGAGTTACGCTTTTGGAGGATTCCAGAAGTTCCGAGGCCTACCCCGGACATGGAACAGGAGATAGGAAGCTCGACGCCCGGGAAGCTGTTCAGGACCTGCCCTGGATGCCAGCTTCAGAATGTTTTCAAGGAGGACGAGCATTCGTTATGCCTCTATCTCCATGAGGACAAGACGCACAAGGAGAAGGACTGTGCGTTTTGTGGGAACATGTCGGAGCGGACCATGAAGGATCGCCACCTCCGTCTCGCCAACTGGCTGGAAGGGAAGAGCCCGTCAGGCGAGAAGAAAAAAAAAGAAGTCAGAGCGGTCTTCTAAGTCCTGTGAGGGTGCCCCGGCGACGGGGGCCCAACAAAAGGCTAAGCACTGCGAGTCCGGGAGCGCCGAACGGTCGGGCTCCTTGGCTGCCAGGCAGGGCGCATCCTCCCCGGCGCCATCAACCACGAGCCAACGCTCTGGCTCGGGTAAGAGGAAGTCTGAGAACCCGGCGAAGCTTCTGGAGAGGCCCCGGTCGATCTGGAAGATTCCGGCAGAGGGGGAGCGAGGATTGGACCCATCCCCCAAGGTGAAGGCCCCAGGCGTCCAGAAGGTGACGATGGCCTTAATTCACCCTGCTAAGACCTCGATTGAGGATGTCGTCGCGGCCCTGGCTCAGCCTGTGGAGGCTACACCAGTGGAGGCGCCCTCAGGATCCAGAGTCTCCCTGCCACCGCGGAGGGAGTCGTCTTTCAGGCCCATTGAGAAGACCCCCACGAAGGCCGTGTTAGAAAAGGTGGGGGAGGGGCTGGTGGCCATCGTGGATACGGACACGACCTCTGAAGAAGAGCTCATCGAAGTCGTGGAAGAGGCCCAGCCCATCGGGAGGGATCCCGACGAGGGCGACGACGAGAGCGACGGTGTCGCCGACAAGGCTCCTCAAGAGCCCTCGTGCCCGTCGTTTCCGGCGCCGCAGGACACCTCGGTGGCCATTTTGTCAGCGATTCAGTCATTATGCTTGAAGATAAGGACAAGGTTGCCCCTTCCCCCGACGGAGGTACCTGAGCCAGACCCGACGGGGGAACCGGAGCCAGGACCTTCAGAGAGTCCACCGCATAAGAGGAGGAGGATGCATCCTACGCCACGTCTCCCACCTCTGCGGCCTGCTCTGCCTTCCCCCCGGTCTACTACCCACAGGGATGACAGGCACGGACACGGCTACGACAGGTATAGATGACGACGGAGGCGACGACGGGACGTGTCCCCCGTCACCCCCTGCTCGGGCGTCCCCGCCCGACGAGATTGGATCCTTTCACGCCATGATTTCCAGGGCATCCGAGCTTTTTCAGCTCTGCCCAGAAGAAAAGAAGAAAGAAGGGTTCCTTTACCAACGGCGCGAGGCTAAAAGGAAGACGGTCCTCGCCGTACCGCTTCTTGATGACATCTGGGATGAGGGGCTCGCCCTCCTCAAGAACCCTACCACGGCGCCAGCAAAGAGGGATCGGTACGAGAAGTAGTACCGGGTCCCCGACGCTGCCCCCTTGTGCCTTCGGGCACAACCTACCCCGGACTCGGTCGTCTCAGCGGCGGCAAAGAAGAAAGCTGGGGGGGCATCGGCCTCAACATCATCTTCCCCGCCGGACGGCGAGGGCAGGAAGTTGGACACGATGGGACGACGGAACATCTCATCCGCAGCGACGACTATCAAGGCGGCCAACGCCCTGGCTATCATAGCCCGCTACGACAGGGAGTTGTGGTTCAAAATGGCCCCTCTGTTAGACTTCCTTCCGGACGCCAAAAGGGCTGAGGCCCTTGAAATCCTACAGGAGGGGGAGATTGCTTCGGACCACGCAATCACGGTGGCAACGGACATCGCCGACACCGGTTTCCGTCAGTTGGGCAACGGTGTTTGCTTGAGACGACGAGGATGGCTCAAGACCACGGATTTCCGCCAGGACGTACAAACCAAGGTTTTGGACATGCCCTTCGACAGGAACAACCTGTTTGGGAAGGCGGTTGATGAGTCCCTTCAGGCCATCAAGACAGACACAGAGACGGCCCGGGCACTGGGAGGGCTCCAACAACGACGGCCGTCCTTTCGGAGCTCCGGAGGCAGACAAGGTGCCTCCAAGGGATCCGGCAGTGGCTCCTCCACTTACCGCCAAGCGGCAAGATCTTCGTCCCAGGAAGCCTACAGGGGATGCGGCAAGTCAGGTGGTGCCTGTCGTCGTCGACAAGGAGGTCAAGGAGGCAAGGCGGCCTCCAAACAAGATTGAACCGACCGTGGGGTCGGGCCCCCGCCGAAGCACCCCGGTGGGAGGCCGGCTGGCGAGGTTCGTCAGCGTGTGGGATTCCATCTCCACCGACCGTTGGGTGTTGGACGCCCTGGCCCAAGGGCACGCCCTCGAGTTTCAGAAGAAGTGCCCTTGCGTTCCACCCGTGGCCAGGAAGGAAAATCATGTCCCTCAACTACTGTTGGAAGTAAGGGCGATGCTCAGGAAGGGTGCCATCGAGCTCGTCCCAAAGAGGCTTCGGGGCTCCGGAGTTTACTCAAGGTACTTCCTCATAAAAAACAAGACAGGAGGATGGCGCCCCATCCTGGACCTACGATGACTGAACAGGTACATCAAGGCACAGAAGTTCCGTATGGTCACCCTCCAGCATGTGCTGGGACAGCTGGAGGAGGGCGATTTCCTTTCGTCGTTGGACTTGGAGGATGCGTACTTCCACATCCCCATTCTAAAAAGACACCGAAAGTTCCTCAGGTTCGTGGTCCAAGGGCGGCACTACCAGTTCAAGGCCCTCCTGTTCGGATTGAAGTCGGCACCCAGGGTGTTCACCAAGTGCCTCGCACCGGTGGCGGCGCGGCTGCGCCTACAGGGGATCCACGTCTACCCCTACCTGGACGACTGGCTCATCCGGGCAAGGACAAGGGAGCTCGCCGTGGAGCACACTGCGAAGACCGTCCAGCTGCTCACGGACCTGGGATTCTCCATCAACTTTCCAAAATCCCACCTGGTTCCGTCGCAAGTCGCCCTGTTTCTGGGAGCCAAGCTCGACACAGTGGCGCGGCTGGCCTCGCCGTCGGAGGAAAGCAACAGGACCATTCTGGGCAAGGTGCAGCGTCTGCTGGCCACGGACATGGCCAGGGTACGATCTATCAAGTCCCTCCTCGGGATGATGTCCTCCTGCATTTATCTGGTGCGCCTTTGCAGGCTTCGGATGAGACCCTTACAGGAGTTCCTCGACGCCCGCTGGATCCAGTCGTCGGGCAGCTTCGAGGACAGGATCCCTCTCAACGAGACGTTCCGTCAGGCGATCCGGTGGTGGGGTACCTGCTCCCATCTGTCGGCGGGCACAGACTTTCAGACTCCAGCTCACCAGGTGACGACGGACACCTCCCTGGGGAGCACACTCCGGAGATCTTCACGCGAGAGGCCTTTGGCTCCCGGAGGAGAAGTCTCTCCACATCAACATCTTGGAGCTCCCTGCAGTGTTCTGGGCCCTCAGGTCCTTTCTTCCGTCCCTCAAGGGCAAGGTGATGAGGATCTTCACCGACAACACCACCACGATGTTCTACATCCGGAAGCAGGGCCGAACCAGGTCCCCGGCCCTATCCAAGGAAGCCCAGGATCTGTGGCATTGGGCCGTCGCCCAAGGGATGTTTCTGGTGCCTCTTCATCTGGCAGGAATAAAAAACACGATGGCCGACTCACTCAGCAGGGAGCTGCGCTCGTGCCACGAGTGGGAACTATGCCAGGATCAAGTGGATCGACTCTTCCGACGATGGGGTGAACCCCAAATCGATCGCTTCGCGACGACGACGAATTCCAAGTGCCGGAGGTTCGCCAGCAGGTTCCCCCAGCCGAGGAGCATGGGTGATGCTTTCTCGTTCCCCTGGGACGGCCTATTTCTTTATGCGTTCCCTCCGCTGCCGTTGCTGCTCCGGCTCATCAACCAGCTCAAGAGGTCCCGGTGCAGGATGATCCTCGTTGCACCGGCGTGGCCGAGGCAGATCTGGTTCCCGGACCTTCTGGACTTGTCAACGTCCGCACCAGTCAAGCTGCCAACGGACACAGACCTTCTCTCCAGAGAAGGAGGCGCCATTCTTCACCATGACCCGGAGTCGCTGAACTTGCAGGCCTGGCTCCTGCAGCACTAGAGTTTGGAGGGTACGACATCCCGGCCGACTGCAGAGAGATTCTTGCAAAGGCCAGGGCGTCCTTGACTCTCAAGTGCTACGGACATAAATGGAAGAGGTTCTCTGTCTGGAGCCGTGCACAGAATATTAACCCTCTGCGGATTACGGCCCCTCAAGTACTGCCGTACCTACTGTCGCTGGCCAAAGCTGGACTGGCTCACGCCTCCATCAAAATACATCTGGCTGCAATCTCCCGATATACCAGGACGACGGGACGGCAGCCTTGTGGTCTCATCGCCTGGTGAAAGAATTCATGAAGGGACTATTCCGATCATTCCCGCCGGTGAAGGCTCCTGCCCCGGCGTGGGAGCTTAATGTGGTCCTGACCAAGCTCATGGGGGCCCCATTCGAGCCTATGCATTCAACGTCTTTGAAGTTCCTGTCATGGAAGACAGCTTTCCTCGTGGCCATCACCTCCGCACGACGAGTGGGAGAGATCCAGGCCCTATCTTGCAAGCCTCCATACTTGACTTTTCATGACAAGAGGGTGGTGCTGAGGACACACCCTTCCTTTATGCCCAAGGTGCCGTCGGACTTCCACCTCAACGATCCCTTGGTGTTGCCAGTTTTCTTCCCGTCGCCTTCGTCGCCGGCTGAGAGGACTTTACACTCGCTGGATGTAGCTAGAGCACTGAAGTTCTACGCGGACCGCACAAAGAGTTTGCGGAAGACGTCACAACTGTTTGTGAACTTTGGGACGGTGAATCAAGGGAAGGCTCTCTCGAAGACTTCCATTTCCAGATGGCTCTCCAGCTGCATCATGCACTGTCACCGGTTGGCAAACCGACAGCTGCCCGGCCGTCCGAGAGCCCATTCAACCAGAGCGATCGCTGCTACCACGGCGTTCCTGTCTGGTGTGCCCCTGCTGGACATCTGCAGGGCTGCGACGTGGAGGCCGACGCACACCTTCACAAGATTCTACTGCGTCGATCGGGACTCCAGGGAGGAGTCCAGGGTCAGCCAAGCAGTGCTGCGCAACCTGTTTGCCTAATGTGAGCCTGGTGTGGAGGTAAGAGTTGCTTAATGTTGAGTTGTTGTATTGCTTAATGTTGAGCCTGTTGCCACCTCCCGTGTTTGTGCATGTGTGTACTGCTATGTATTCTCTTATTCATGAGCATGTGAATCCATGCCAGACCCCATGCTGGAGAAGGAACAAGTTACTTACCTGTAACTGTTGTTCTCCAGCATGGGTCTGGCATGGATTCACATGCGAACCCTCCCGCCTACCCCTCTGCGGCTCTTCACTTGGTCATACTGCCACTTTACGTGCTACCAAATCTGAGGATGGCTGCCGGAGGCGGGGCTTAGGGAGAGGGCAGTCATTGGCTGGGGGCAGTATGAACCAGAGACCAGTGATTGGTTACTACTAAGAAAGACAGATCAGAAACGAAACTGATACTGATTTTTTTCTATAGGACCTGACGACGGGGAATATTCATGAGCATGTGAATCCATGCCAGACCCATGCTGGAGAACAAAAGTTACAGGTAATTAACTTGTTCCATGCTCTACACTTGAATACATCAGTACAAGTCAGATTATCAACAGAGGGCTTACTGTCAACTTCCATCTGTAAATTTCGAGGACTGAAGCAAGGGTGCATACTTGCTTTGGCCCTTTTACATTTTTTTATACATGACATCAAAAATGCATTTGAAAACGTGATTTCTGACTCCCCGAAATTGAATGGTACTCCAATTCGAGCCCTATTATATGCTGATGATTTAGTTCTCATCTGTAAAACCCTGATGGGTCTCCAGAAACTATTAGACTCGGTATCACATTACATTGATGAGAACCATTTAACTGTAAACCTGAAAAAAACAATAATCCTAGCATATATTCCTAAACCATCGGCACATAGTAAATTGTCATGGCCATTGAAAAATGTACGGCTGGAAGTAGTTCCACACGGTTTATAGTCATAATGTCGAAAAAAAAATGTCGACAGACAAAAATGCTGAAAAAAAAATGTCGAAAATAATAATGTCGACATCCTATACTTATAATGTAAAAAGTCATTTTTTCGAAAAAAAATGTCGACATTTTTTTTTGTTGATATTATGACTATAAACCCTTAAAACTATCAACACCTCACCCAACACCCTCCTGCAACCCCCCCACGCCCCCCACCACCACCCTCCCACCCCTCATATGCAACACATACCAATTATATATTTATTTATTTATTTATTTATTCAATAAATAAATAACCAAAAAAAGGATCATTTACTAGGGGGGGTCCCCCCCCAACCCCCCCTCACCCAACACCCCCCTGCCACCCCCCCACACCCCCCCAACCACCCTTTCACCCCTCATACTCAACACATAACAATTATATATTTATTTATTTATTTAGTCAATAATTAAATAAATAAAAATAGTATCATTTAGTATGGGGGGTCCCCCCCAACCCCCCCTCACCCAACACCCCCCCACACCCCCCAACCACCCCTCATACTCAACACATCTTATATATATATATTTATTTATTTATTCATACAATAAATGCAAAATTTCGAAAAAATATCGAAAAATGTCGACATTATTGTTTGTCGACATTATTTTTTTCGACATTTATTTTTCGAAATTTTGACTGTCGACATTTTGACTGTCGACATTATGACTGCACACCGTTCCACACTATACTTACTTGGGGATGATAATCGATGGAGAAAGACATAAAATCACTCACTTGTCAACTCTGGAGCGAAAGTTAATCACAAACATATCTCAAACAAAGCAAATTTAAAAAAAATATGGCAAATTTTCATTAACTTCAGTCCTAACATACTATAATCAAAATGTCAATGCAGGCTTGTTATATGGTATGAAAAGCTAGAGAAAGCTTACCATCCTCCTTCAATAAATTAGAGGGGACATTTTGGAGACAAACTTTACATCTCCCACAATGCACTCCAGTTGCGGGGCTGAGATATGAATTGGGTCTCATCTCGCTCAATGCTTTATATCAATTGCATCTATATGCCCTCTTTAGTAAATGCTTTATTTCAACTGACCTGAATATTGTTCTCAAAGTACTGTCTAACTATGTATTGTTTTCGAGCCACTCCTTTATTAACACCTGGAGAATGTGTATTTATCGAATTCTGATTAAAGCAGATGTCACTGTTAAAGTCTTGGTCAGGGAACAAGATAGAGCCAAATGTAAAATATACTTAGCAGACTGGATTCAGACAAGGAAATTATGTCTAATTATGTCTATCTTACAAGCATTTTGTAGACAACTAATTTGGTGAAAAAACGTTTCGGGTCATGGAACCATATTTATGTAAGACACCGAACGCATTTGTTAGATCTTCCATTTTGCGGTTTAGGCTAAATCTATGGCCGACTCGAGATTTATTAGCTGAGCGGAAGATGATAAAGCAAGATAAGAACGTCTGTCGATTTTGTAGTGATATGACTTTCAAAGAAACACTACCGCACTTGATCATCTTTTGTTCGGCTCTGATATCAGTGAGACAAAAGTTCTTTGGCAAGCATTATAAATATTTTGGCGAAATGGTACCGAATCACAGGTGGCCAGTGATCTTGTCAACTCCTTCCATCAGTATTAGAATTGCAACTTTACATTTTTTGGTGGCACTGGCTCTGGAGAACACCAATGAACTAGAACTGGAGTAGATGCAAACTGTATTTTTTTTCTACATGAGCAGGATTCATTGAGTCAAAGCTATGCTCTTTCTATGGTATTGATGCACACAACTATCAGAATGGTCTGTCAGGAATCTTGCATTTGTGAAAAATAGCATGTTCGGATATAAGTAGGAAGTTATGTGTGCTATCTCAAACACACCATGTGGACATACGATGCCGGTACCGTAGTTCCCGGACCGGCAAACTTACGAGTTGTACTTGCGGGTGCCTTTCTGCCAGCCAGGTCGGACCTTGTGGGCAGAAAGGCACCGCGAACACAGCATGTCAGATCCACCGGCACCGTTCTAAACGGTGCTGGTGCATCCGACCTCCCCATTCCCATTCGGCCCTAGTGGGCCGAATCGGATGGGGAGCATCTTTTTTCCGGCGCCCGCAAATGGGCAATTACCAGGTCCGGCAGGCCCATAATGACCCGGTAATTGCCCATTTGCGGACGCCGGAAAAAATACCAAACTTGTAATGAGGCCCATAGTGTTTCATTTCTTTTGACTATTTGTATTACAATTTCATTTGTACTGATTCTACAGCCCTCTTTCCCTCCTAAAATAAGCCTGGGTGCACTGTCTATGTTACCATGAACTCAGGCGGTACAGCCTTATACTAAGGGCCTCATCACGAGTTTGGCGGTAACCCTTAAATGCGGCGCTAACGCTATTACCGCTGCATTCAAGGGTCTGCCAATTCACGGGTTTGGCAGGATTTACCCCCAGCTTGGAGCTGGGGGAAATCCGCTGCAATTTAGCAGATTTTTGGAGCTATTACCGCCGCACTAAAACCGCCGGCAGTAATCACGCCGAAAATTCCCCATTGGGCCCAGTGGGGAATGGGGAATTCCCAAATTGGCCCAATGGGGAATGGGAACTTACTGTTCCACCAAACCTGTGATCTGGCTCTAATAGCACTAGGGGGTTTGGCGGCAACGCTAATAACCCCAGCGGTAATACCGCCGGGGATAGCACCCAACTCGTGATGAGGCCCTAAGAGTGGAGTCTTGTACTGTCTCAGTTGAATTGTTTTACTAAGCCCTTAGTTGGACTTCAGAAAAACTGTCCTAACAACGTGCAGCTCCAATTGAGAGGAGCAAACTTCTGTTAGTGAGAGAGTTAAAAGGTTCTACCATTTAGCTGCTTTCAAAATGGAAAATAAAGCGGCAGTGAACTCCTAGCCAGAAGTCCAGCGGGAAAAAAGATGTCTCCAGGGAGTCCAGTAAACAACACCAGTGCAGTGTACTAATTAACAGCCCCAGTCCTAAGAACATGGCATACATCACAGTCTTAATGCCAAGCAATGCTTGCAGCAGTTAAGGAGTTCAAGATGTCAGCAGTTTCTGATAACATGGGACAAAACGAAAAAGGTTAATGATGTAGTGATCTGCTGAGAGCAGCCAAGAAAGATTAGTTCATCGACAGGAAGTGAGGTCATAGACTGGGATAGTGATAGTGAAAGTTGGTGACTGGGCTGATTGTGTATAAAAACATTAGACTACAGATTTGTAAGGTTTCATGGAAAATGTGGTGTTTAATGTAGTGCCAAACATACTTTCTCAACTTGTAAATGTAAGTTTCTCGTCTTTGTGTATCAGAGGCTGAAGGAGCAAGCCCGCCAGCTGGATGCCGAGTGGGATAAGCAAAGGAACCTGGCAGCGCGAGCTGGGATGTTTCTAGAAGAAGAAGAGTGTTCCGTGAGGAAGCACCTGAGAAAAGGCTTAGATTCCTACAACCAGCAACTGGCCCGTGAGCAGAAAGCACAGTAAGTATGACCCCTTTTCCCCACAGACACAGCGGCACATCTGCCTGACTTTCAAACAAATAAGAGAACATGCCAGCGCTGAGAATGATTTCACCAGCATGCAATCTTTCTAACGCACCATGAAATGCAAACCTATATTGATGTTCTATGACCAGGCATACATTAAATGTACAGTAATGTCAGCATCAGTGTTTCTTAGCGTTTACATGTAGAACTGCATCTCCAGCTCATGGTATCTTTAGATGTTTCTCCCAGTGTCCAGGCGAGGATCCTGTGCACTTATATTTCCTTTGTAATGTTGCCTTTTCACTTTTTCTGTCTCATTATTACTAGCCTTTTACTTCTTTTTTTCACATAAGTTTTTATTAACATTTTCATTAACAATTTTCAACTCCCCTTCCCTAGAACCCCACCTACCCCCTCTTTGTTTGAGCAGAAGTCCAAGGCAGTCCTCTTTTCACCCTTGTGGGTGTACAGTCCAGAATCCTCATCAGTTTGAAGACCATTCTCCCCTCAGAATTCTTTTCACCCTCACCCCCCACCCTCTTACATAGGGCCCCCTTCCGTTGATGTGTTCCCAGGTCAGATCAGGCCCAACAGTTTAATCTTTCTCGGGCACCATGCTCCTCAGGAGTCTTTCTGTAGGAATTCCAATACCAAGTCCCAATCTGCCACGAATCCCTGATAATCCCCTTGAATGTAGTAGGTTACCCATTCCAGGGCCACAAAGTGCCACACTTTGGCCACCCATTCATGTTCCGTAGGTGATTCCTTCGATGTCCACTGTGCAATCACCAGCGCCCCTGACATCATTAATATCACGCACACCTTTTGTTGTGCTTTCGAGGGTAGGTCTTCTATTGTACCCCCAGGATTGCCATGCTCAGACTACCCTTTCACTTGATCCCCACCATTTCTTCTATAGTGGGTGTGATTTTTTCCAGTATCGTTGAATTCAAGGGCATTCCCACCTCCATTTCCCATCCCCCCCACATTACTTACAACAACCTTTGGGTACCTTCGGGAATAACTTGTGCAATGACATTGGGGTGAGCTGCCACTGGCACATCAGTTCTACCCGTATTTTTTGTAGTTGGACTGATCTGGTTAGTTGGGGCATAATCGCCCATAATTGTGCCCACTCAATTTCCTAGATCTGCCGACACACGGCATCTTCCCATAGCTTTATGTATCATATGTGTCCTGCTTCTTCATTTTGTTTGATGAATTTATAAAAAATTCCCACTATGTTTTTATCCCCAGACTTCTCTAGCAGTAGTTTTTCAAAGGGTGTTGGGGGCCTTATTGCTGCCTTCTTAACTGATGGGTGCAGCAGCCAATGTCTAATTTGTGTGTATCTGAATCACTCTCCCTTATCCAATCAGAAGTCTACTTTACACTGATTAAAACAGAGAGAATTGTGGGTTATGAAATATAGGGGTACATGGTGAAGGAAAGGTGGTGAGACTACTCTGGTCACAAGCTCGTCCCATGAGTCTCCCACTAGTGATCCAATCGAACTGCGGTATAGATTGTGTGGCCTGTCCTTCTTAGGTTTCCAAAGTATTGCTTCGATGTGACCTCCCACGACTGCCCTGTCCATTTGTCTCCACACCCTTCGTCTATCATCTTTCAACCAGTCTCTAATTACCTGATCTGAGCTGCCAAATAGTATGCACGCATATCTGGTTCACCCATCCCTCCCCTCTTTCTCGGCATATGGATTACTTGTCTTGCCACCCAGGGTTTTTTATTATTCCAAATAAAATTCCCTATGTGCCTTTGGACAACTCTGAAGAATGACTTGGGAACATTTGTTGATAACGTCATGAAATAATATAAGATTTTCGGGAGGATGACCATCTTGATTACGTTAATCCTACCTATCCATGATATCCTCAATGGGCCCCATTCTTGTAGCAATTGTCTAATGTTAGCCAGTAGGGGAGGATAGTTTGCTGCAGATAATGAATCGGTATCTTTAGTGATGCTGAACCTCAAATATTTTATCGCCATACTCGCTCAACTGTAATAAAACAGATCTTTAAGCTCCCGTTCTTTCCCTTATGGAATTGTCAAGTTCAGGGCCTCAGATTTATGGGTGTTGATTTGTAACCTTGCTACTGACCTGGATTTAGCCAGTTCCCTATCTAGAGCCCTAATGGACCTTTCTGGGGTGTGTTAGTGTTAATAACATATGATCTGCAAAAGCTCTTACTGTATGGCATTTCCCTCCAAATGGAATACCTACTATGTCTTCGGTTTCACGAATTGTGGCCAAAAGCGGCTCCAGGTGAATCGCGTATAACAGTGGGGAGAGAGAGGACACCCCTGTTTTGTTCCTCTTGTTACCGTTATTGGTCCTGATAGTTGTCCATTTATCATCAAACGGAGGTTGGGATTAGAGTAGTTTGCCTTTACCATTGAGATTATTTTAGCCCCAAACCCCATTTTCTCTATAGTGGCAAACATGAATTGCCCTTCCATCCTGTCGAATGCTTTCTCAGCATCTAGTGCTAACAGAAGAGCTGCACATTCTTAAAACGGCCTTTTCTACTAAGTGTGCTATCCTTGTGGTATTGTCCCCTGTCTTGTCTATCTGCCCTATCTGCCCTGCATAAACCCAGATTGGTCCGTGCCAATGAGTGTCAGAAGGTGATAGTCTAGCATAGTTGCCAGTATTTTTGTGTAGATTTTTGCATCTAAATTAATTAGCGCAATTGGCATATAGAATTTTGAACAGGCTGGGTCTTTACCTAGTTTCGGAAGCAGGACATCCTTGGCTTCTTCCATTGTTGGCATTATTTTCTCTGCTCCCCCAAAATTGTTAATTAGTTTTTTATATTAATAAAGTGTGTTTGGCTCACATGAAACCTTTAACTTTTTCTTTAAAAAAAAAAAGAGAAATCATCCAAACAGCAAGATAACTTGTCATCAGGAGACAATTGCAATTGTATAAATATCAGGCAAAAAATTGAATTTATATGAGTTTAAAACACAAAACCCTCCTCTCTCCACTTTCCTTGAGTAAGAACCACAACACTGTTGCAATTCAGGAATTACTGAGCCCACCGGCCCAAGACAGCTATGAGCCCACCTCGTGGGCACTATCGGAACAGTCAGGTTAGAGGCCCCCTCAACCCCCACTCTTGAACACCAAGTGGAGTTTCAGATAGTTTCACTGGCCAGTCCTCGGAAGATGCCATCAAGAAACTTGGTAAGTGAGATAATCAAGCTCACACTTTCACCACCCACAAGCATGCTCCACCATTCATCAGGAGTTAGCATATTCAAAGTATTCATGGTTTTGCCAAGGAATAACTACTTTTCTCCGTCAGCCCTTGACAGCCCAAGATCAAATGTGGTAAAGACTCTTCAGTCCCTGATCTTTAACAGAACCTACAGGTTACATCAGGATCAGGCCAGTTATTCCTATTTATCAGGATTTCTTTTGTGAGAAGTAGGTTTAGTCTGAACCTCAAGAATTTGGACCGAGTAGCAGTGCAAGGGAACAGTCGTGTGTATTGCGGAACCGGATTCCAGTGTCTGCATTCCACTTTAAACTTGCTATAGGTCTTATACTGTTCCCTTGCTGTGATTGTGTCAACCCAATCACTTCTCCATAACTTAGTTTTAATTGCGCCAGGGTTTTTCAACAGATTGGACTTGGAGAACCCCAAATCCTTCAAGATATATGTGCATGCTGAGGACCAAACTTTCAAGATGGGTTCACTTTTGGCCTCAAGTGCCTCCTCAAAATTACAAATCCTCTCACCGGGGGTTCTAATCTGCACTTCCTAAACAGAGAGATGGTTTTCCACTCCATCGTTGCACACATGGATTTAAGGCCAAACTCATATCTTACAGCAGGCATTGGTGTACATCTATGCAGGTCAAGCACTCTTCGCCAAAACCTCCCTTCCAGTGTCGTCCACCAAGCACGGTCTGTTGCGAAAAAAACCTCTGCACCATAGGTGATAATGGCCATTACCTTAGCTTTATAAAATTCGACCTCTGTAATCAAAGAGAACCTGCCAAATCTTTTTAATATGATCCATGCATGTGCTGCTAGATGTTGTAAATGCTCAATCCCTGACTTACTAATGCAATTTCATCAAATAAAACACATCGCAGTAGGGAATGAGACTAAGAGAACAGGTAGCAAGATTTAAAAGACTTTATATAAAGTTGGCATCAAGAGAACTCTGCTGCCTCGAGAGCGCTCTGGCAAACAATACACTTACATGGAAATATAAAGCAAAACAGCATCATCACTGACGTCACTAACATAGGGTACTACATTAGAACAGGATTGGTTACATAGCTAGGCGGCATATAGCAGTGTAGGCGCTGCTTCTTCTGGATAGGCTGCCCAGTTGGCGGGAGGGTGAACGTCACGAGGTCCAGCTGCCTGTGTCCAGGAGGGGCGAGGGTTAGGTCACGGTGAGATACAATTGACACTAACTAAGCTGGCATGAGAAACTACCACCATACATATAATAAACAACAATCATTGATATACCTTTGAGTAACTCTTGCAAACCTATTGATTGCATATATATTATTACATCGTCTGTCATTAGGACTTTTATGAGGTACATGGCTCAGGGATCTTGTCCCCTGTGATAACCTGGGTGACGGGTGATTCTTTACACTTCAAGGCAAGTGTGGAGCATAATGACGTGTGTTAGTTCTAGGACACAATATACTGCTACAGAGGTCTGGATTTAATGGGGGCACTCTGGGGTGGGCTGGACAGCAGGATCACACTTCTGATACGTCAAGAGAATACCTCAGGAGGGCACAGGGTTGTATTGGCAGTAATTTTCCAACATCGGGGGTAAAGGGGTATGAGCAGGTTTGTGGAGATGGATGAGCTACAGGGCATGGTTCGAGCCGGTTCACACACAGGACAGTGATCACAGAGGGAGGGTGATATGTTACAGTTTGCTATTTGTTGCAATTATTCTCAGCACATCCTTGAGAAAGGATTCGTGAAGCTTTCAGATAGTGTAAGAAAAGGTGGGGGCCATGAGCGCGCTGTGCGCAGCGCTGCAGAGGGGAGAGAAGCCTTTTCGTAGTAACGGAGTGAGGCCTAGTCCAAAGATGGAGTTGAGGGCACACAAAATGGATGCCAAGTGTATCCCGCAATAGGCCCAATTATGCTAATGTTAGCATAAGGGCAATGGAGGCATCCCCCGCTATTGCATGAGCAAGTGGTCCATAACGTGCAGAATGTGCGAGGGGGGCCCAAACGACCCCTTGCTCCCACACATTCCCCCCTTTCATTACATCTAAAGTAACAAACTAATCCTTACGGTTATTTTCATTCCGATAGCACTCTGCTTCTTGCACTGCTTCATCCCATGCGGGTGTCCCTTTAATTGGCATCCAAGCCCTACACACGCTTCGTAAGCTCTGGCCTCTTCTAGCATATTCATCAGGTGTGCAGGTCATATATATCCCCCCGTCCCCAGCCAGATCTACCCAGACCTCTCTATACCATTGTAGTTCCTGTGGTTCCTT
Source organism: Ambystoma mexicanum (assembly GCF_040938575.1). Classification (NCBI taxonomy): domain Eukaryota; kingdom Metazoa; phylum Chordata; class Amphibia; order Caudata; family Ambystomatidae; genus Ambystoma; species Ambystoma mexicanum. Next base: position 1,144,446,250 of record NC_090923.1, on the reverse strand, counting down.
AATTGTGGTTTATTTTGTCAGGTTTCACTGGGCTACTGTCAGGTTTCATAGACTTGTGGTTTAATTAGGTGAGTGAGTATGTGATGAACATGATTTATGGTTTGGGCCTTAACCTTGAGGTTCAGAGTGTGGAGAGCTTCCCAAGCCAAAATGGAGATTCCAAATAAGATCTGTGATTGGTCAGGAGTAATAGAAAGGCATTGTCAGAACATTCTAAACTGCCTTTCATTGTCAGCAGTCCAGCAGGAAGGTCATATATGAGAGGCTCTGATAATTTTGAAAACTTTGGTAAGGCCTCTAATCTTTGAAGGAGGAACTGAGAATCAGGAGAGAGTCAGAGGAACCAGGAAGTCATTCCAGAGAAGTAATCTTCTATCTACAAGAGAAAGAAGCAAGCTAAGTGACTTGAGACATATTTATTAACTTTAGTTAGGTAAAGTTTCCTGTTATTCATTCCTCCTTATTTGAAAAAAACAGTCTAGCTAATCTTTTCTAATTTCAAGACAGTAACATTATTTGAACTGCCAGTTATTTTAGAGTTACTTTAAGTTCTGTGCTTCAAACCAGGAAAGCATGTATATCTACAGTAACGTTTGAACTGTGAAACCTTCTGTTTTTTATGCAACCAGTGAATGTGTGAATACTTGATAAATCCGTATGCTGCAGGCATTTCGTTTTTGAAGTTAAATATTTTGAAGACAACTTAGTCTTCATATTAGAGGCGCGGTGAGCAGAACATTTCGCACTGTCTGCGCAAATGACAGTGTTTTAGTTGAAAGATTAAACTCAGCGCGTGCTCGTATTACCGGCCGTGCATGTATGTGCAGTTACTTTATCTGCGTGAGTGGCTCACGTCATCATCCGTGTGTGTAGCTCGCGTCATCATCCGTGTGTGTGGCTCGCGTCACCATCCGCGTTAGCAGCTCGCGTCATCATCCTTGTGTGCAGCTCGCGTCTTCAACCGCATGTGTGACTTTCGTAATCATTCGCGTGTTTGTAATCTTTCGGAGTGAGGAACGAACATTTTCTCCTTCGCGCATGAGCAGTTCGAGAATATTTTAATTGAGACACTATTTTCCTTCGCGCATGGGTGGCTTGTACTTGTTTTAACAGAGACTCTATTTTCCTTTGCGCATAGGCGGTTCGAATTTATTTTAATTGGCTTGCTTGTGTTTGTATTAATTAAGACACTACTTATCTTAGTGCGGGCGCAAAACAAGTTTACATATCGTTAAAGTGAAAAGAGAAATTTTTTGCTTCACTCACATGCAATTCTGAATCCAGTTGAAAAGTTTGGATAACTTAACATGGATTAGTTTTCATTAAACTTTACAGTTAACTTTATAAAAAGCAGTGGTAAAGAAGACATAGTGAAAACAAATTTTAAAAAGGAACTCAAATTGTTGATGGCAAAGTTTATAGACTGCAACCAATGAACTTAATCTGTTTCTGGCAGTTCCTGCAGCCATCATCGTCTAAGGATGTTAGGCAGAAACCTGTGCAGTTCCCTCTGGGACCACTGCAAAAGATTTAAGACTACAGGTGTTTGGCAGTAAACCCACTTGGTAGCAGTCTGTACCACACAGATTCACTTGGTAGCTGTGGCTGAGCAGTCAGACTTCCCTCAAGAAGAGTTAGGCAGTATACAGAGTATTCACAATAGGTCAAAAGAACATAGTAGAACAAGCAAACACTGACCAGAGCTTGGTGTAAAAGAGATATCATTATTTATTTAAAACCACATCTAATAAAACACACAGGCACTAATATTAAGCAGTTCAGAAACACGGTCACTAAAAGATATACACTCCCTTAAAAGAAGTAAAGCTCCACTTATTTTCAGACAGCGGTGAGCGCTTAACGCAGATGGCACTCTAATAATTCGTTTTAAAAGGGAGAGTAAAGCAGGATGTAAATTGAAACAGATCCCAACACTTTCACAAGAACACAGCAAGAGAGGAAGGCAGAGTCAAACCGTGAAGTTAGAGTTCAGAAAGCCGGATCCACTTTAAGAGGATCAGAACGAAATGTGTCCAAGGTCACACGGTTAAAAAGTGCACAAAAGTCTCAAAGTCAGAAAGAGTTGGACCAAAAGAAAGGGGACCAGTTAGATGGTCAAGACGGTCAGCCAAGTCCAGAAGGTTAAGGGATTATTATTACCTTGTAGCAATCTTTAGAAAGGGGAGGCCTGGCGGACACGGTACCTTAAAGTGGTGAGAATACTCCAGCGGGAACAGTTGTTCCTGGCAGCGGATGCAAGTCGGTGCTTCGTCCGGGGGAAGAGAGGATCTCGTCGGGGAGGAAGACAGGAGTCCGTTGCACTGCCAGGGAAGAAACCAGCTGCGGAGTTCTCAGTTAAAAGGAATGGTCCTTTGGTTCGCGGTCCAGTGGTAAGTGGCTATCCGGTTGCCGGGGTGCTTGGCACGGGCAATTCGACCACAAGACGTCCTGGGATGCGAGGAAAAGAAGGTAAACTGGTTGTGCCCACCAGTCAGGGGAAGAAGACTCTCCAGCAGGGAGATCTTCTCTGTCGTCGGGAAGTGGTGAGTCGGCTCCGCAGGGCTCCACCGGTGGTGTCGTCGTAGCAGGTCGGCTCAGCTTCTCCCTCGTCGGATTCTCAGGTCCTGTGGCGACTTCTGAAGTTCCAGTCCCCAAAGCCCTGCTTTTATGCAGCACACCCCCATGCACTCAGCCTAGCTGTCAATCAAACATGCTAAGTGGTGAGCCGGCCGGCTCACCACTTGTGCCAATCACACAAGAGTGCGACTTGAGTTACCAAGGTAACTCAGTCCAGGGTGCCTAAACCCCCTCCCACACCCTCTTTGGTACCCAGACAGAGTGGCACCACTTTTGGAGGCTTCTGTGGAGAAGCCCGCCAAAAGTGAAACAAAGGGCTCGACTTGGGTTGGAGTCACAGAAGAAAACACAAACGCCATTTTAGAATCGAGTCCTGGCAAAAAATACCAACCAGCGAATTAATATTAAATAAATAAACCGGCGGTATGTTCGAGGCTATGAGAATTAAATAATTAAAGTTGGTAGCCTCGAACAATGGGAAAATCCCTTAGGGATATATTCGCGGTCGAATATAAAAAGTAGTATCCACTGCCACCAGCCAAAACTCGATCATAGGGGACGGAGACGTGCCCCTCAACTAACAGACCCCGGGGCAATAGAATTGCCCCGACCAGTATATCCACAATATGATGGTTTGTACTGGTTTCAGTTCATAATTTGGGACTAGTAAAGCCAATGGTGACTTTACATGCCTTGGGAGACAGTAGTCAGTCCCAGGGTATGGAGTCTATGGTGGGGTGTCACTATGACACCCCTGTGTCACTGCATGGAGGGTGCTGTGTAACACACATAGTAAAAAAACATGAGACCCTATGGAGTAAAGGACCCCATAGCCTATAAAACACATTAACAGTCCAAGGAACATCATAAATCATGTCCAAGAGTGGGAGAAAAAGAGTCTCACTCTTGGCAGGAGAAAAAAAAACAAACTCCAGAAATCCAGCAAAGCTGCTGGGGGACTCACTAGGTTAGGAAATTCAGCCCAAAAAGAGAATTCTCCCTAACAGTTTTGCATGTAAATACTTCTCCAGGCTCTAGTAGAGAAGGACAAGGTGTGGTGTTTATTATAATTTCTATAACGAAAGTTTATGGGAGAACACCTGAATTGAAGGTTAGTGATTATTAAATGTTATCCAACTTTTCCCTCTTAGGTAAAACGGCAAAACACATATCAAGCAGACGCAGACCTGGTGTTTTTATTATTTTATCCCATTTTCCCCTTTTCCCTTAAGGGTGCTGTCAATTTAACTGTTTGTAATATCAGTTGAGAAGGAAGCATTCATGGGGGGTGATGGGGGTTCAGCAGCTTCCGCGGACCAACAATTAATTAATTGGACATCAAGCCTGACATGTATAAGTTATCCACCCTGTCCCCACGCTGATGATATACGGCTGTTAGGCGATACTTAGGGGGATTTGACTCTTCAGTTTGTATTTGAGCATCTTTTACATTCACTACCATTGTCGGTTTGCCCATTGTTACCATCATCATTGCGGAACTAGGCATTGATTTTGCACAACATTGAATGCCGACCTGGCACACACAGAAAAATAGAAGCACAAAAACGATGAGTGGGACACAAATGTTCATCATCACACTGAGCCAAGACGGTATCCAATTGAAGATGTCGTCGAACCAGTTGCTTGGCTCTATTCCTCCTTCCTTCCGCATTCTCTCCCCCATACTATGCATGGCTGAGATGATGTGGGAGAGGGTCCCATTGTCTGCGTCTTCAGAAGGTACAAATGTGCAGCAGGCACTCCCGATTTTTCGGCAAACACCGCCGTCCATTGCTGTGAGGAGATCCAGGACGTACCGGTTCTGCATTGTCATCAACCGCAGAGTGCGGAATTCCACTTTGATCACGTTAAATCCTTCTTCAGTGTCATTGGCCAGTTGGATCAGTTCCCAGCGGACAATCTGCAGCCATTTGGCGTTTACTCGCGCCTGGAGCCCTGGTGTTAGGAGGGAAGTGAAAAACATCTCAGTGGAGTTGAAAAGTTTATATGTATCTGGAATTTCGGCCAGGAGCTCAGTTGATTGGCTAGAAATATAGTTGGATGACCTTCTTTTGTGGGACACTCTGTCTTGCAGCTCGTTTTCAGACAGAATGTCGTATGTGGAGGGCTCTGTTGTTGCTGGCTGAGGTGCTGCCGATGTGCCAGCCGAACCTCTCCCCCCTTGGATATTGCTTTCTGAAATCACCATTAGTGCCGAATGCAGTGTGGCCATGGCACAGGTACCTCTCCACGATGGTGGAAGATGCAGGTATGCTTGCTTGCCACATACCCAATACGTGTCCATGAGTGCTGCTGTACCCTTTTTCATGTCTGGGATAATGATCGTTTTGTTGCATTTTCTGTTCAAGTCCATTTGCACCTTTCCTTCGTCATGGAAACAAACTTCATGTTCAATTTCTTTCCGTGTTTTGATGGGTTTCTCGAGAGCTGTAACCCATGTGAGCTTTGCGATGTGTTGGGACCAAGACCGGAGTGCATGTGTCTTTGACCCATTGTAAGTTCTCCTCAGTAAGTCCTCGCAACGCCTCTGCCTTGCACGTGATTGTCTCATCATGCCATTTGTGTTCTGTGAACCGTGTCCCTCTGATAACAAAAAATGGTTCTTTGATGTAAATCACTCCTTGCGGCTTACTCGTGCAGGTTTTTTCATTCTGCAGCATTTCTATTGTAACTGTGTGTGACTGGAAGCTGCTTCGAATCCTACACAATATGAGATGAACTAAACATTGGGCAACCGACAAGGGCACTTCTTAAGGTATAAGGACTTTAGGTGTGCCGGAGGCATGAGGAATAAGAGAGCAGACATAACAGCTCTCATTCGTTGCTTGTGTGGCTGTTGCACTCATGTCTGAGTACCATTTGTTTGATTGATCCGGGTGGCGGGGGTCTTCAATCTCATCTAATCCCAGGCCATGGTATGCATCATAGCCTTTCCCTCCCGCCCCCTTTTCCGCCTCACCCCCCGCCCCCTTCACTATTATCTATCATTTTCACTCTCCGTTACTTTATGGGAAAGACATCTGCCCATGTTGATTCGCTCAGTTCACTAGCAGCTTGCCAAGGCTGTGGTACTGGAGGGTCTGGGGTAATTGGGGTATCGGGGTTACAGTGCATTACAGTGCCATGTGAGGTAGGTTCTGTGGTTGCATGTGCATTTGTATATGTCAGGTCAGGCTCACCGAACCAGGAATAATCACCATCATTTTCGTTAGTCTCATTATCTTTGTCAAAAGCCATAGCAGCAAGTGAAAAAGCAGGGGTTTTCACAGTTCAGTTTGTATACAGCATTGTGAGATTATCATTTACAGAGCCATTATGCTTCCAAATTGTCTTAACTCCAGCCCATATGAGGCTTGATCCTTCTCGTATTAGGTTTACCCCACTCCCCCCCTCTTTCATATTCCCAATTATGAAAGTAAATGTCCAGTACAAGCCAACACAAAATAACATTACAGAAAACACTATTGCTGCAAACGCTAACCTGCATTCGTAGTTGTAGTATTTATTTATTCTATTTTCTACTCTATCACTATCTACATTTGAATCGGTGTTAGTGAGGGCCCTCCTCTCCATCATATTTACAGGTGAAGGGGCGATATAAAAGGGATAAGTACACCAAAAATGCCTTACTTTTATACACATTTTCACATTCATTTTTCTATATTTTATACTATTAACTTGTATTTAGAGCATAGCAAGTATCAGCAGAAAGCGATAAGCAAATAAAGTAATATAGAATAATAATTAGAGACACGACCTGGGAAATACACTGTACACTTCATCTTTTTCTCAAACTCTTTTATATACATTTTGTCATTCTTTCACTTTATTTCCCTTTATGCATTTTCTCTCCTTAGTCAGTTTCATATTTACCTTCTTTACTGCCCAGTTTTATTTCTTATCTTTTTTCTTCTCTAATATAGGGTACTGCAGCATTTATGTTTTCCTGTTATTCATTTGGTGGCGTTGTACTATCGTGTGCTCTTCTCACATCTGAGAGATGCAACCAGTACTTCAGCCCTTCACCTTTACTCCTCTGGAAGTGCAGTAAATTACTTCATATGGCCCAGGAAATCGCACAGAGTTCATCTCCGCATGAAACTGCGTACATATACATTTTCTCCTGGTATTAACTGTCCTGTTGGGCTGTCTTGTGCTGGTGTTGTTGTATCTGTTTAATCATTCCGTGTGAATGCAGGTGCTATTTGCCTTGCTATACTTCGTACCGCATGCGTCAGTTGGGTAAGGTATTTGTTAAATTCATCCCCTAGCACTGTGGCAGCTCTGTGAGCATCTGATGCTGTTCTTATTGGTGATAATGGCGTATGTATGCGCCACCATGTCACTATTTTGTGCGGGTTCAATTGATGGTCCTTACTTGGTTGCGTTCTGAGTTGGAACAGTGCTAGGGGCAAGCAATATACCCAGTTCTTTTTAAGTGTGTTGCATAACTTGGATAATTTACTTTTAAGCAGGCTGTTGATTTTTTTCTACCACCCGATTCGCTTGCGGGTGCGTTACCCCTTACAAAATGGGTGCCATTGTCTGATCTGATTACATCGCATATGCCCCATCGGGAGAATACTTCAAGCACTAAAAACTTTGCTGCACATTTTGCGTCGGGGTGGGCGCATGGCCCTGCCTCAACCCACCTTGAGAAGGGGCACACTATCACAATGAGGTATCTCGCCCCGTTGCTTCTTTCTACTATATCGGCATAGTCAATATGGAGCTCTCTGAAAGGTCCTATAGGGCGTGGCAATGTTCCCCGTAATGTCCTGAGTGTCATACCTGAGTGTATTTCTGGCATGTTGTGCATTATATTGTTAATTTTGATAAATGTTCCTGTACATTTGAGACAAACCACTCCTCCTGAATGTCTGCTGCAATGTGTTGTTTTGTTACAAGTGTTGGAAAATGTAGCTGTTGAAATGCAATTTGCAATAGTTCCACAGGCATCACTACCTTTCCTGTCATTTCCTGTCGCCATATCAAATCTGTTGATGACTGTTTACATCCTCTTTTTCCCCATAATTCTTGCTCTTCTGGGGGTGCACGTCTTTGTAGCTCAATTATTTGTAGTATGGGGGTGCAGTTGTACCCGTCCTCTTGCACTTCTTGGTTCTGTGTTTTTACAATGCATTCTAGTGGTTGGGGGACATTAAAGTAGGCTGCTCTTTTCACGAGTGAGATCCCGTCCGTGTTGTTGTTGTGTGCCTGGCATTTTACCAACACTACCACTGACGGTTCTGCTAGTGCTTCAGTTAAATCTTTCAATAGTCCTGCATGTTGTACAGGCGAGGCCATCTGCTCTTCTGAACCCTCTTCTTCTCCCTCGTGACAACCCGAATGTACCGTTGTCATATATGCCGAGTCAGAGTATATTGTCACTGCACATCCTTTGGCTGTATGTAGTGCTTCAATTAGAGCAATCAATTCTGCTGCTTGTGCTCAATAGTGTGATGGGAGGCATTTCTGCACTATAACTTCGTACTCCTCCCCTATTCTTACCACTGCTGCTCCTACATGTTTTTCTCCTGTCTCACTGTCAATCGATGCTGACCCATCCTAGAAGTATATTTCCCCTTCCTCCAGTACGTTTTCGCTCACTTTGGAATATCATCTCCCTCCCCCTCGTACGTGGCACAATCATGCTCTTGCATATTTTCTACAGTACAGGGCTCAGTAATGAAGGTAGCAGGGTTCACACTTTTACATCTAAATACTATTATTATCTCGTAAGCTGTTGCTCTTTGCGTTATGAGTGTTGATTTTGTTCTTTCTAGAATGGCAAATAATGAATGCTCTGCATACAACGTTACTGAGCATCCCATTACAATTGTGGCACTCTTTTCTATCGCAAAGGCCGCTGCGAGAGCTTGTTCGCACGCGAATTGGCCCTGCATCACTGAGTCTAATGTGCCGCTGAAGTAGGCTAATGGCTTATGGCCTAGTGATGTTTTTTGTGTTAGCACTGCTGCCATCAGTATTCCATTGCAGTGTGAAAAGAGGTAGAACTCCCGGTCATAATCGGTGTTTGCTAATACTGGGGCGTGTGTGATGAGATCTTTCAATTTGAAGTATTGTGTCATCATTTCCTGAGTCCATTTTATTGGGGCGTTGCTCTTTTATGCTTCTTTTAATGCTTGCACTAATGGACGTGTATATGCTGCATAGTCCAAAATCCATGCATGGCAGTAATTACATATGGCGAGAAATTTCGGCATGTCCTTCACTGTTTTGGGTATCATTGCATGGCGTATTGCTGCCACTCTGTCAGGTATTATTCTTTTCCCATCTTTTGAAATGATCTGTCCCAGGTACAACACTTATGCAAGGCAGTATTGAAGCTTGCCTTTGTCCACTTTGCTAAATTTACTAGCTACAAAGGGGTACAATGTAATCGAGTCTGTCCTGCACTACTCTTCACCCTTGCTGCAGATGAGGAGATCATCCACATATTGAATTATTGTACTTTCTACATCCACATTACCAAGGTCTTCGTGCAAAATTCTATTGAAGATGCTGGGGCTCTCACAGTACCCTTGCGGGAATCTACAATGTTCATATCTTCTTTCCCCCCAGTGTGAACGCTGTGAGATACTGACAACTGTGGTCAAGTGGCACTGAGAAAAACGCGTTTTTCAAATCTACGATTGTGAAACAGGTTGCCTCCTTTGGGATGCAACATAAAATGGACACTGGGTTAGGCACTAAAGGGAATTCCTTCTGTATGACATCATTAAGTGGGCGGAGGTCCTGTATCATCCTCCAAGCCCCGCCCCTTGCTTTTTTAATCAGGAAAATTGCTGTGTTACAGGGTGAATTTGATGGCACTATTATACCTTGTTGTAATAACGCATTTATAGTCTCTTTTATTCCTTCCTCTACTTCTCTTGATAATGGGTATTGCTTCACTCTAGGCAGAATTGCACCTGGTTTCAATTTTATTTTTATGGGCGTAACCTCTTGCAAGAGCCCTACATCATGCGGGCCTGTTGTCTACACTTCTGGCAGTATCTTTTCCATATCCTCTGTGCTGAATCATTATATCACATGGTACACTTATCTCCATTATAATTTCCCCATCAGTTTTGTTGTCAATAAACAATTCTTCATCAGTTAAATCACGTAAAGCTATGTTTGCGTCTATACACAGCACTGTTCTCCATTCGCATCCATGCGAGTCCAGTCCTATCACCGCAATACGTTTGCTTGATACTTGCACTGCTTCCAAATCAATGGACATAATTGTGCCTGGCACATCTGAGTTTACAATGGGGTGAAACACAAAGTCAGGTGGCACTCTCCATTCTTTCTGTGTTATCTCGGGCACCACTATGGCAAGTACCTGTATCCCATAAATGAACATATCAATATCAATGGGTACCCCTCGTACTGCAATTTATTTGTTACAGTGCTGATCATTAACATGGCCCTTACTGGACATACCCCTGGGGTGGAGCATACTATCCACCGTTCTGTAAAGGAGATGGTCATATTCAATTTGCTCAGTAGGTCCCATCCCAACAAATTTATTGGTGATTCTTCATGGTACAGTAGGGGTGCTCGCACTGTCTTCCCTCCCACCGTTATGTCTAAGTCTTTTGTATAAGGAACTTTTAAAATAGCCCCAGAGAACCCCTGCGTATCCAATTTTTTTCCAGAGAGCGGGGAACCGGCCTTCCATGAGGCATGATTTTTCAGCTCCCGAATCCACCATAAAGATGAACTGTTTGTTGCCTATCTCCGCCCCCCACAAGTGGTTCCTCTTCTGCACGTAGGGTAGTTTATAGGACTGGACACGCAAGTGCTTTCTGTGGGATGTCCTAGTCTGGATATGTTTCTTTCCCAGGGACTGAAAAGACATTGTCCCCCACTACAGCTGCGCCACAAAAAGGTGCCGGCGCTCCATTTGCAGTTGTTGCAGAAATGTTTGTATTTTGACGCGCTATTTGTTGTTGCATGCCTTGCTGTTGGTGTTGCTGCCTAGGACCCATGTTTTGCACTCTCTGCTGGGGCTCATTACAATACTGTTCTTGTTGCCCACCTCCACCCATTGGTAACCCGTAGGGGCTTCCTGGATGTGGGTGACCACATTACTGCACGTTTCCCATGGAAGAGGCCCTTGGTAATATCCCATTTGTCGCATTCTACATTCTCTTGAAAAATGCCTCCATCTCCCACAGTTCCAGCATGATCTTTGGGGTCCTCCCCTCATTCCTTGTCCTCCAAACTCTCCTCTTTCTGCAGGACCCCCAAATCCTCCTCGGAGTCCCCGGTACCCACCTCATCCTCTTGCGGGTCTGCCTTGCCATTGGGTCCTTCGTATTGCTCCTCTCCCGCCCATTGCTCTTGCCCGTTTGCAGGCTAGGCTGCTGCCATCCTTGCTGGTTATTTCCTATCCTCTCCTCCCCATCTCCAGGCCTCTCCTTGGGTAGGGCTGCATTAACCGCAATGATGTTCACCAATTTATTCTGAACAAGCTTTGCTTCGTCTGCCAACCTCCTCCGTGCTATCTCTTTTTCCCCTCTCTTTGATCCTCCTACAATGGTGTACTATGATGCTCTGAATCTCTGGACACCCTTTGGCTTCTATTCCAGCTATTTTATGCAAGACCTTCTGCACCTCTTTCGGGGAGCCCTCGCTTAATTATAAAGTAGAATAATGCAGTAGATTGATCCCAAGCCATGCCCGTTTCTGATCTCCACAGGTCTTGTACCCGAAGAATGAATTGCGCAGCCTCTTCCTCCTCACCCATAGTGCATTGCATCACTAAATGTAAATCAGGGGTGTCTGGGAAGGTTTTCCGCAATGCATCCCATACTTGCGCCCTCACATTGTTGATCGATGACCCATCATAGTGGTCACTATTTATCATTACTCTCCAACCGCAGACACCAACAAACTTTTTACATCCCCTATGGCCAGGGGCACTCCTGCTGTGTTTTTTCTTTCAAACAGGTGTATCCACTTTCCCGCCCCAGCCGTAAGTGCAGGGAGCAGTTTTAGCAGGTTGTTCTTGTCCATCTGTGCCCATGCTATGTAACTGGGCCTCCCCGCTCCCTTATGTATCAGGGGCATCTGTAGTTTAGCCTTACTTCCTTTTTTACTTACCGGCACTTTCTTAGCTTTGCTTAATGACATGTTTCCTACCCTCTGTCTCAATCTCCCCTGCCATCTTGGGAGCCCTCCCCCATCTTCTGGATCTTCCCGTAGTGGAAGCTGGAATCCTGTTGCTGCTACCCCTTCCTCATACTCCATCCAGATCACTCCATACTTCATCTATCTCTTCCTCTGACTCTCTCTCTCTCCTCGTCCCTCTCCCTCTTTGTCATCTGCTGCTTCTGCTCGCACTATTCTTATTGGCTTGTCATTTAAATGGAAGAAGAACTCTCCTGATTGCCACTCATGTTCTTGTCCCTTAGGCACGTTACCTGCTGGTGGTGGGGAAGGTGTAGACCCCCCTGTTAAGCTGGGTGGAGGCGTCAAATCACTGGCTACACTGGGTGGTACCTCTGCTCCCCCAGGCAACATCTGTCCCCTATCACACAGTGCTCTCAGCCGGGTTATTTCCATCTGTGTACTCGCAAGTTGTCTTACTAAGTCCCCAGTAAGCTGTGCTATGTCTACCAGAGGGGCGCTAGTGGGCCTGTATAGTCCTCCTGGATCATACGGTGGTGGTGCCATGAGAACTGGAGTTGTCTGGGCACTTGGTGCAGGCACATACCTGGGTTCACTGTACCCTACTGCGGGCCTCGTTAATAAGGGGTAAAGCTTAGTAAGGTCATTTTCTCCTGTTTTTACTGAACACTCCTCCACCGTTGCTCCCTCTCCCTCCGTCGGGCCTTTCCTTATTTGCATCAATGCTCGGGCTGCTTCATCAAACATTCTCCACAAGTCTAGTACTTCACGTCTGTTTTGTAATTGCTTACCTTAGTACTTGGCTAACAAATGGGTTGCCACCAGGTCTAACACTCTTTTCTCAAAGGACCCTCCTTCTGGCCATATTTGGGATGAACCCTCTCCTTTTATTTCAGTAAGCCATTGCTCATGATATTTTTGTATTTGTTCACTGTACAGGGGAAGGTGTTGACAAATATGCGCTAGTGGTGTGTCTCCCCCCATAATATCTTTCCTCACTTCTTTTTATGTCCCGCTCTTTTACTAGGTGTATTACACAATGTGATCAAAAAACCCTTTCAGTGTTATTATCAGTATTTGTTAACCCACACCACGTTAAACATCTGCAACCTTATTTACTTACACCTTAATTTCAGCAATTACATAACACATTTTTCAGCAATACTTATTCTATGAACAACATAATACGAACATACTTTATCGACAGACAAAAACAATTGACTTCAACATGAAACAGGTAACATGTACTACCTTCTAATATTAATTACCCCTTTGTTTTACTTCTTTTCTCTTTTTCTCTTATTGCTATTTCTTTTCATTCACTCCCCACCTCTGAGCCCCCTTTAGGATACCTCTTTGAAGAATTCTATTCACAAAGAAACAGAATATTTTAAATAACTACTCCGAGCCTACTAAATATATGAGACTCCTACGTTTTATTCTCTTTATCTCCACTTGTAACCTGCACTGGTCAAGACAATGCTATGCAGTGCCGCCTTCTACCCCCCCCCCTTCAGAGCTAGGATCCCGTATTACCTGTTAACTCTTTGTCCACAACAACCTAATGGCCATATAAAGGATACATAAGAAAAGCATGTCAGTTTCACTCACATAGTCCCTAATAATAAAATTCAATTCCCCCTCTTTATTTGCCCTTATCTTCACATCCACTGTTTCTCAACATTATCTCTTATTTTGAGAGTCTCGTGAATAGTACTCACATGTCCCGGGTGGTCCGAGAGCCTCCGTTCACGGTCTATCCACAATCGGGGCCGCACCCCAACAAGTAATGGCTGTGCTGCTCTCATTGCACTTTTGCCCTCTTTCTCATTGTGCCTCCTCTTCATTCACTGGTTCCATTTGGTGTTGTATGCACCAGGGCTAATGGGATCCCCCTACACCCTGTCCTGTTGTCACAGCTGCTGTATTGACACTTATCATACTGCCAAGAGGGGGTGGTTTTTTTTTCCACAAGGACCACACAAGTAGTGGTTGTGAACGTATCAACACATGCTCAACAGGGACCACCAAAGGAATCTGGTATGTTGAGGAATTCACCAAGCCTGAGAACAGCAGAGGAGACCCTCAAGAGTATTAATGTGGATCCCATGCAGAGCACCACAGAAAGATGTTTGTCTATGAGGTGGGCAAGCTTCTTTCCACACCCATTCACACTTTCCACAACCCCTTCACACACACCTCTCACCATCCCTTCTCCCTTCGAAGACGATGGGCCTCATTCAACCCGGAACACTGAATCCAGTGCCTGACTTCCTGCTGCCACTGCGGACATTGCAAGTCCCGGCAGCTTGGGAAGTCAGGTGGCAGGTTCGGTAACTCCCCATTCCCGTGCAGTCCCATAGGACTCCTTAGGAGTGGGGAGACGGAAGCACCGGCACCGTTGCTAATTGTGCCGGTGCTTCCATGAAAAGTCTGCCTGCTGGGCGCAACGGCCCCTGCAGGCAGACTCGTAGTGTGGTGGTCTGGAAACAAGAGTGCCGGTAAGCTTACCGGCACCCTTGTTTCTGGATCGCCACATTCGGAATGAGGCCCATATCTTGAAGTTGAGTATCTCATGTTAATTAATTAATGGCAGCTACTCACTACCAGGTTGCTTTGTAAAACATTCAGTTTAGGGTAGCACACCTAGTGCTGCGGTCTTCCAGATATTTGTGGATTGGCTGCCTGGGTGTCAGGCTATACTTTCTTTACTCAGTGATAATCTGACTGTAACACTCTGGGAAGCAAAAGGCACGTGTGGCAAAATACAACAGTGACAAGATTCAAAGCAGCAAACCTACATTTGGAAAACTCTGGGAAGCAAAAGGCAAGTGTGGCAAAATACAACAGTGGCAAGATTCAAAGCAGCAAATCTACATTTGGAACACTCTGGGAACCAAAATGTGAGTGCAGCAAAACACAAACAATGGCGAGATACAAAATAGGCATCCCTTACCTGAGAGTAGCTGTAGATGGAGAGCTTGGTGCCTGGCAGGGCTAGGGCATGAGGTGAAGAGGCAAAAAGGGAGGGAAGGCACCCTAAGGAAGGCACCTTTACCTTGTGCCCTTCGCCTGCTGCCCGGGCAAGGCTGCCCTGAGAGGGTCAGAGATTAGTGCTGAGCCCCTGCTGCACCAAACGGGGCCTAGGGAGGGCACCTGGGAAGTGTTGTGGAGGTGGTTTTTGGAGTTTTCTTTTTAAGTTAAGGGAAAGGAAGGGGCTGGGGAACGAGTGTACGCCTAAGGCCTTCACTTACTTGGGGCTGGGCGATGGGGGTCTCATCCTTGAGGCAGTGGGAAACAAGTGGGCATCCTCTGCTTTGCTTCCTTGTTTGTGAGGGGTGGGTGAGCTGGATTGATATGGCCACTGCCCCAGTCCTAATCTCTCTTTCCCTTAGAAAGCACCTTCCAGGCAGAAAAACAGTTTTGGGGCAGTTTTTCTAAAGCCCAACTAACGGCTTCACAAAACCATACATCTGAGGCAGTACATAAACTTCACTCTTAATTCAAGGCTGTACCACCTGAGAATGTTTTGGTAGCATGGACAGAGCAGCCAGGCTTATTTTAGGAGGGATGTAGGGCTGCAGTTTGGTACAAAGAAATTGTAGCATACATATGTTCCAAAGAAACACTGAAACATTATGCATTGTAAACAAATAAATGGTTTATTTAAATACAAGTAGGCCCAGATAAATCTTGGGGAAATAAGTACTATAACATATCATATACACACAGTTATGAAAAACAACTCAATACTTAAGGGATGCAACCCAAAGTATAACCTTATTAAGAATAGTAATCTGCAATTCAAAGTGAGTCAAACCCACAACACATTCAGAATGCAATCAGCTATTCTTGGTGAGTGAAACCAGGTTATCTATACTTTTTGAATACAGTCAGTAATTCAAGGGTAGTAGACCCTGTTAGTCATGCAGGGAAACTCTGTTATGAAATCACATAGTACACAACCCTGTTACAAGTATACTCCTTGCAACATTACTTCTTAGAACTCAGTTCAGAGTTAGGAAAACAACTCATATACTTTCTGGAGGGGGCCCAAGCTACCAAATGACAAGTATTAACACACAATAACTATTTTAGAATACACTAAGCAAATCAAGGAAAGTAAAACCCCAATTACACTTTAAGAAAGAAGCAAAGTATTTCAAAGTAAGTAATGGCTCTATGACTATGTTGGAACTGCTGTAAGCCGATTCAGGGAAGGCTCAACCCAGGGTTACAGGTTTAGAAGAGCAGCAGCTATTCAAGGTAAGTAACCCTATACTTTCAAGAAGGGTTTCAAGCAACTCAGAGGCAAGTATTAACTCAAGGACGGTTTTAGGTATGTATAAAGCATATGAGGGAAAGTAGCACCCTGCAGTGCACTTTAAGAAGAACACAATGTTATTCAAGTTAGGTACAATCCTATTGTTAATCTTTTATACTCATTCAGTTAAGCAATGATAAAACAGTACCAACACGTATTACTTTTCAGAAGGGGAGGAACACCATTCAAAGTAAGTCAAGCAATTTATATACTTTTAAGAGGGCACAGTGCAACTCAAATGTAAGCATAACTTAAGGACACTTTGTAACTTATTCTTTCACAGAGATGCAGTTATCATACTCGTTCTTTCAGCAAGTAAGTACTTTCCCACTTGTTATACTTTTCAAGACAGAAGCCTTTTCCTATCCAGTCCTTCCCTAGTCTACTGCATGCGTTTTCTCAGAGGCAGAAGAGGGGCCCTAGTGGTCTAGGAGCCACCTGTAGGCAGGCTGAGATAGGTTTCAATTGCAGGAAAAGAAAAGTTCCATTGAAGATCTTCTTAAGTAAGTGTTCACTTTCAGAGTTAGTTAAAGTGTTCAGGGACTTCTGAGAAGGCTCCCTATATGTGTTTCAACATTAGGCCTGGGCAAGTGGTATGGGCCAACGCCCAACCACACGAATCACCAAACCAGCCTCACAGGATGCAAACCAGACTCAATGTATTAGACAAGCCCACACAGTACCTTATGAGAAAAGAGCTTCTGAGTGAATGCCTTCAGGATGCAGCAGCACAGGGCACAATCCCTGGATTCTTGGTCTGGAGACAAAAGAACTGGACACTGGATGGGAACCTGCAGCAGCAGTCGTCAGAGGAGGCTTCCAGCAAAGATTTCTTTATGGGTTCTCGCTGCTCTGTGGATTTGGTGCCTTTTTACAGCAACCAGATGAAGAACGAATATCGCCGGTCGGATTCTCTTTACTCTCTCTGTCCTGCACTCTGGTGAGGGGATTTCAGGGATTCGAGTCGTGTCTCTATAGATCCAGCAGGAGTCCACCAAAGTTTCTGATGGATTCAGACTTCAGAAGACCATGCACCGTACAATGGCTCAAGGTCCCAGGGTATTGGGGTATTGCAACTCAGCAAGGTCACAGCACATCGTGGGATGGCCCAGAATGCAGGTCTTCTTGAGACTAGTGGATCTCACCAGCCCCTGGGTATGAATAATCACGTTCAGGACCCCTAGGTCGATTGGAAGGAAAGGTTGCATCAGGCTCCCATTACACAGCAAGCTCTCTGGTCATTCGAAATCGCTACAGATGTCCTTTCCTCATCTTCCTCTTCGTTTTCAGCTCCAGTGGTCGACCGGTGAGCAGCTTCCAGGTTTAGAGTATTTATCAGGAACTACAGCACAACTTCTGCAATCTCTCCCTGCAGTTTTCAGAAAGGGGCGGCATGGCTGTCCATTCAGGACAGCCAGCCCCCCACTGGTACTTGGTTTCTTTTAGGCAAGGTGGACGACAAACTGCTGCAGAGGTTTGGACTCCTCCCTTGCTTCCTGCCTTCTCAGACACTCTGGAGCCTGGACAGGGAATACAAAGGACTTCTGCTGAAGACAGAACTTCCACTGAGGTTGTTCCCCAGTAGAATGGCAGGGGAAGATCTCAGAAATAACAAGCACATGTGAAATGGCGAGAAAAGAAGGTGCCCACCATTTTAGCAAAATGCTGGCCCCTTCTGTGCATTACACCGGGGCTGATTTAACAGCCTACGAGTAATGATGACTTAAAGTCGTAAAAGTAGTTACACTGCCCCCAGTCATTCAAGTAAACTTGCAATTGTAACAAAAATGTTACAGGTAAGTAAGAAAGGGGATACATTGTATCCCCCCCATCACTCCACATAAGGTGGGCTGTGCTTGCTCACTTATATAAAATGTAAAGGAGATGAAAATCCCTTTTTACTACTTGGGAACAGTAGTTCACCCAAGTACATGGAAGAGAAATTAACAGGGTAGCCCAAAGGGGCACCCCAGCCTAAACCCAAAAGTTATAGGAAACTAAAACTCCAACCATACACTATGGAGAGACATAAAAAGGTCACACATAAAAAGTGTAAAAGACTAGGTGAGAGGGCAAAAAGATTCCCACTCACCTAGGGACAAGGGAAAATAATCACCAAGTCCAGGCAAAAGGTTTGGGGGTTGACACAGGTTGGGAAGATTGATCACATTTATGGAAATCTTACCTAACGAACAGTAACTCAGTCTCTAGGGTTTTCAGCGCCCTGCACTGCTTTCTTGGCAGTAGCTCTAGAGATTGCGGCTTTCATAGATGTCGGGATGTCGCACAATTTCTTTAGAAGATACTGGCATGACTGCCTCTGGTGCCATAGGTCATTTATACAGGGGCTAGATGTTGTACTCCAGTAGATCCTTTACAGGATTGTGGTGGGCCTTAAGTTGTTAGGTTTAGCCCCTGACTGGTTGCCATAGAAGTCCTTGGATATGACTTCCCCCACCAAACATTTAGATGCAGCGTCTCATCTTTCTTACTTGTTCAACCAAGCTTGGAAAATGAATTTCCCAACAGCATTATTTATTGAACGTTCCGAGTGACAGGGCTGCAGAAAGTATGTGTCGCCTGGTTTGTGTTTGCGTCTCCTGCCTTATATTTGTATCCTTTTGTGTGCCTTTTCTTTCCTCTGATGTAATACACATTCCCTTGTGTACCTGCCTGTAACTGTGTGCAGTAAATTGTATTTTCTGTGCTTTCTTTATTCAATTATTAACTTTGATATATGTGTACATCTATTTATCATTGATAAGGTCTAACGGTCTGCTATCTTTGTTTATTACTGAGTAACGTTCAAACCTAGTGAGTTAAGGAACAAGGGTATGTGATGCGTCTAAGGTCTTGAATTTCCAGAGCCTTGGAACTTTGTCACACCTCAGAGGGGCAAATGATGAGTGGATGTTGTATGGTGTAGATCGGCATGTGAGGAATACATCCACCACCAGGGCATCCAGCTTGCATTACTACTTGATGTTCTTGCAACAGCTCGAAATCTCTGTATGATCTGGACTTGTACAAGCAGTACTGATTGAACAGGTCACTGATGACATCTGAAGCTCGTACATGTGTGCCTGTTCTCATTCTGCATGGGAATATTATGCATTATTAACACTTTGCTTCTGTTCTTTTCTCACAGCTTGCAGTACCTAGAGAAGGAAGTGTACACAAATAACCCTACGGCACAGTACCACTGCCAGTTCAATACCACCAGTCGCTAAAATGTACATGCAGAGGGATAGAAACCATGATATGTCACAGCAGAGCACCCAGATGTCGCCATGGTACACCGCCATGAAGGACTGGTGGTCATGGAACCAGACCAGCTGTTGGTGGTCTAGCTCTTCTTTGCAAAATACAGCAATAATAAAGCAGAAAGAGGTCTATGTTTATCAGCTGGGTTTCTGGTGTTTATTTAGTGCTAACATGCTGCCATTTGGGTGTTTCTGTTGCTTTGAGACTACATGCTTCAGACAGTTGCCGTAAAAGATAAGGGGAGAATCAGTGCAACACAAGCTGTGTGCTGGAGCCTAGAGTCATAGGTCTTTCTGAGGAACTGACGTATGCAAGCAACCACCAACGGACTGTTTTAGAGGTGGGATAGCCAGGGACACTGAGATGAGGATGTGCTTCAACTTGTAAATTCCCAAATGAGTGCAGTGTCCTGTCCCTTATCTGTTGCCAGCCCTTTCATCCTGTTTCCTTCTGGGGTTCCGGCCAGGCTCTATCTACACTGTCAATTAGAAAGGGTGGACAAGGGCAGTCTCTGCAGTCTATGCATGCTGCAGAGCTCAGGCTGTTAAATCCCCAATCCACTAGCTACGTTCCGCTAAACGTACCTGTTAGGCAGAATCCTATGCAGTCTCCTTAGGGAGCACTACAGAAGATTAAGACTACAGGTATATGCAATAAATCCCCTTTGGTATCAGTCTGTACCACAAAGATTTAGTTGGTAGCTGTGGCTGAGCAGTCCGACTTATCTCAAGAGGGAGATGAGCAGTATTCAGGGTTTACACAATAGGACTACAATACTATGGAACAAGGAAACACTGACCAAAGCTTTGTATCAAAAATAATATATATATTTATTTTGCACACTCTTAAGTTCACACACAAATCACTATCATTAAAGTAAGTTAAAACAGTCAGGAAAAATATACACACTCCCTATTTAAATTGTAGACAAGTTTGAGCAAGAGTGAAAACTGAGCAGAAATGGCACTCTAACAATTTCTTCAGAGGGAGGGAAAGGGCAAGTCATACAGGGTTAGACTCCTAAACATACCAGCAACACTTCCCAATTAGACTGTGAACAAGTTAGGCAAGGCAATACTTTAGTATAAGCAATACTTTGACGAAAACCTAGCAAAATGGCACTTCAGCAATATAGAAATGGGAAGGAAAGGTGGTTATAAGAGTTTAGGTGCACCAACACATTTCTTAGTGAGAAGCAATCTAGAGAAGGCAGTTGTAACAGATTTAGCCAGAGTCAAGAGGCCTGTGCCAGAGTCAGTGGTACAAGGCAAATGCCCAAGATCAAACTGTTCTTGTAGCTGCAGTCAAGTCTTTGTTTAACGAGTTGAAAAGGTGGTTGCAGATGTAAAAAGATCATGTTAGACGAAAGGGGTGGCCAACCCAGAAGGTAAGTAAAGGATTTAAAACACCTTTAGCAGTACCCATTGAAACCGGAGGCCTGGTGGAAAAATGTACCTTAAACGTGGAAGAGGCTCCTGCGGTGGCAGTAGTTCCTGGCAGTTCTTGCAGTTTGGGGGATCCAGCAGAGGAAGAGAGGCTCTCGTCGTGGAGGAAGGTTCGAGTTACTGCACTGCCCAGGGATAAAACCAGCCGCGGTGATGCCAAGACGAATAAAAGGTATGCTCCTTTAAATCGCGGCCGTGGTGGAAGGGTGCCTGGCTATCCGGTCTCCTAGTGCTTGGCACTGGCGATTCGACCAAGGCAAGTCCTGGAAGGCGATTGGCGAACTGGTTGGCCCCACCAGCTCAAGGGAAGAAGACTCTTGCAGGTGAAGATCTTCTCAAGTTGTCGGAGAAAAGTGGTGAGGATCTGCAGCAGGGTTTCACCGGTGGTTCAGTCGTTGCAGATGTCTTCAGCTTCTCTCCTCTTTGGGTTTCTTAGTTCCAGTGGCAACGGCTTGTCCTCTGGTCCTCAGAGCCCTGCTTTTATGCAGAAAACCCCCCATTCATACAGCCTAGCTGTCACTCACACAGTGGGGTGGCTATCCTGGCGGGATAACCCCCCAGCCTATCAGGGCAGAGTGCGACTTGGGTTGCCTAGGTAACCCTGTCCAGGGTGCCTATTCCCCCTCGCACAAGTCCTGTCTACCCCAGACTCAGTGGCCTAGAGAGGAGGGCTTCTGTGCAGAACCCCGCCAAAAGGACGAACAAAGGATCCCCGACCCGGGTTAGGATATCAGAGAAAGACACGAGTAAGAAATATTATCAAAGATCTGGCAATAAAAACCTACCGGAGTAAAGTTAATATTAAAATAAACCAAGAGTATATTACTTATTAGAGACATATGGGATGATGACGGTATGATATCTTTTGAGTCTCTGAAGCGGAAGTTTATGCTACATAATAGGGAAATGGGAAGATATAGATTGTTGAGAGATTTGATTTCTGAGAGAGTATTAATGCTTACTGACCCTTTGTTACAAAGACCAGAAAGGTGTAGTTTTATTGTAGTTGCGCCTCGTGCAGTGTCTAGTTATTTGAGGTTGTTCCCGGTAGAAGAGAAATTTAGATCTTCATGGAATGCTCTTCGACTTATGTGGTGTGCTGAACTGGGTGGAGATATTTCTATGCAGGATTGGGAGGTTCTATGGAAGGTTCCAGTTAGGATGAAAATTGATCTAAATTCACGATATATTCAACAGAGGATTTTGGGGCGTCTGTTTTGGACTCCAGTTAAAATGCACAGATTTGGCTTAAGGGAGGATAGTATGTGTTGGAGTTGTTCTACGGAGGAAGGCACTTTGCTTCACATGTTATGGAATTGTTCGAGGGTTAAAGGTTTTTGGAGTGAGGTTTTGGATAGAGTTGATTTGGTCGGGAACATCTCTTTTCCAAGGACACCATCATCAGTTCTTTTGAAATCACCAGTGGGCACTCATCACTTTAGCTATGCGACTCTGTGTTGGGCTAATAAGGTGTTTTTGGTGGCGACTCGTCAAATTCTACGCCTCTGGAAGACGAGAAAGAAACCAAGTATTGATGAATGGTTATCGCAGGTGCAGTTGCTGTCAAGATTTGAGAGGATTAAGTATTATGCTTTACATAAAGAAGAATTTTATAAGGAACAGTGGGAGGCTTTTAATGAACTCTATGTGTGAATTAAGTGCTGATGGGCGATGGTTTTTGTTTCAGAGTGGTTAATTTACTATTGTGTTCTTTTTATTGTGTTTGTCTTGTGTTGTGTGTTTGTGTTTTTTTTTTTTTTTTTTTCTCTCTTGTTTTCCTCTGATTTTTTGCTAGTTATCATTTCAAATTAGGTTTGTTGCGATTAGTAGAGATAATTGATAGGTTTTTCTTATTTATTCTGTACTATTTGTATCAACTTGTATAATGCTTTTTTCGTTTTATTTGTCGTTTTCTTGTTATCATAATTGTTGTTTTGGAATGATATGTATTTCTTTTGATAAATCTTTAAATAAAGTTGTCAAAAAAAAATAAACCAAAACATTTTTTTAAAAAAATAAAAAAAATAAACCTGCGGTATGTTAGAGGCTGTCAGTAAAAGTGGTAGCCCCGAACAATGGGAAAATCCCATAGGAAAATATTTGCGGTCGAATATTTACTGTAGTAACCACTGCCACCAGCCAGAAACTTTGGAGGGAGAGACTGGACGGTACCCTCTCGAAAATGAACACTAGGGAAAAAGTATGAACCCTTTCCAGTACTTCCATAGTAAGATGGGTTGTACTGGTTTTGTTCATATCTATTGACTAGTAAAGTCAATGGGGACTTTACATGCCCTGGGAGACAGTAGTCAGTCCCAGGGTATGGAGTCTATGTTTGGGGGTCACTATGACACCCTGGTGTTACTGCACTGAGGGTGCTGTGTAACACACATGTTAAAAAGATGATTCCTATGAGGGTGAGAAAAGCCCCATAGACCATAAGCACACAAGATAGCCTAATACACACACTAGCAATCTGTCTAAGAGTGGGAAAAAAGAGTCTCACTCTTAGCAGGAGAAAAAAAGAAACCCTTCAAATCCAGCAAAGCTGCTGGGGGCGCTATAGGTAAGGGAAATTAGCCTTAGAAGAGAATTCTCCCTAACACTGACCCCCCCCCCCCCCAGACTAAGGGACAGGAGGATCTAATCCACTCCTGGATGAGTCACTTACCTCTAGTCGGTTAAAAACATCCTAGAGAGACCATCCGCCTTTTGGTGGTGACATCCTGACCTGTGCTCAATGGTAAAATCAAACCCTTGGAGGCAGATTGACCATCTTAACAGTTTTGGGTTTTCCCCTTTCATTTGCATCAACCATCTCAAGGGTTGTTGGTCAGTCTGAATAACAAAAGTAGAACCATACAAGTATGGACTAAACGTCTTCAGAGAACACACAATGGCAAAACATTCTCTCTCAATAGTTGCCCACCTTGTTTCCGGTTTCTTCAGTTTCCTATTGATGAAACAAATGGGGTGTTCCCTACCTTTCTCATCCAGTTGACTAAGGACTGCACCTATACCTGTATTGGAAGCATCTGTTTGCACAATGAAGGGTTGGTGGTAGTCAGGAGCTCTTAGAACTGGAGCTTGACAAAGGGCTCTTTTCAGGCTTTCAAAGGCCTGATTGCACTCCTCATTCCATTTGACCTTTTTTCGGAATTTTGGAGATGAGATTACATTCAGTGGAGAAGCTATGGTCCCATAGTTCTCAATGAAATTCCTGTAATACCCAGTGAGGCCTAAGAAGGCTCTCACCTGAGTTTGAGTAGTAGATTTCCAATTTTGCACAGCTTCTATCTTAGTGGGCAATGGCCTTATTTCACCACTTCCTACCTCATGACCAAGGTAGACCACTTTACTCTGACCAATTTGACATTTGCTTGCCTTTATGGTCAGCTGGGCCTGCTCAAGAGCCTGCAAAACATATCCTAGGTGGTCAACATGTTTTTTCCAAGTAGGGCTGAACACTGCAATGTCATCCAAGTATGCCATGCAGAAGTCCTCCATCCTATTCAGAACCCGATTAACCATCCTTTGGAATGTAGCAGGTGCATTCTTTAATCCAAAAGGCATAACCTTGAATTGGTATAAGCCAACTGGGGTGGAGAATGCAGTTTTCCCCTTGGAATGGTCTGTCAGGGCTATTTGCCAATAGCCTGACGTGAGATCAAATCTGCTGAGGAACTTGGCTTAACCAAGTCTATCCACCAGCTCATCTGTCCTTGGCAAAGGATGGGCATCAGTCTTAGGGACTGCATTTAGAGCTCTATAGTCCATACAGAATCTCAACTCCTTGGATCCTGCCTTTGGTACTAACACAACTGGACTAGACTATGGACTAGTAGAGGGTTTTATTACCCCAAGATCAAGCATCTTGTTGACCTCTCCTTTGATGTGGGTTCTTACATTCTCTGACATTCTGTAACCCCTGCTTTTGACAGGTGGACAGTCACCAGTGTTGATGTCATGCTGGCCCCAAGGGGTCAAGCCTGGTGAAAGTGAAAAAAGGGGTCAAATTGATTAAACAAAACTTTGCACTCCTCCTGTTGTTCAGAAGTCAAATTAGAAGAGAGATTAACTCCTTCTATTTTCTCATATAAAGGTTTGCCTCTGAGAAGGTCAGGCAGAGGTTCACTCTCCTCCTCCTCTTTAGCTGAAGCTAGAAGCAAAGCTCCCAGTTCTGGTCTCGAGACATAAGCTTTTAGACGGTTGGTGTGAAAGATTCTGGGAGCCTCCTTAGGATTGCCTAAGTCCACCAGATAGTTCACCTCTCCAAGTTTTCCCACAATCTTGAAGGGTCCTATCCACTTGTCCTGCAAGACCCTCTGCCTTGTTGGCACCATAACAAGAACTAGCTGGTCTTGAGCGAACTCAACCATGTTGGCCTTCTGGTCATGCCAATGCTTAACCAGAGCCTGACCTGCTTTATCACTTGCCTCAGCCATCATGTGTGACATTCTCCTCTGGAGTCCCATCACATAGTCACTCTGACTGGCATGGGGGAAGGAGCACTCTCCAACCCCTCCTTAATCAGGGCCAATGGACCTCTGACCGGATGGCCATAGAGAAGTTCAAAGGGACTGTAGCCCACTCCCTCCTGAGGGACATCTCTATATGCAAAGAGAAGGCATGGCAGTAGGAGATCCCACGTTTTCTTAAGGGGATCTTCTAAAGCTCCTATCATGCTCTTCATGGTTCTGTTGAACCTTTCTACCAATCCATTTGTCTGAGGGTGGTATGCGGTTGAGAACTTGTAGGCAACTCCACAGTTTTTCCACATGGCCTTCATGTAGTGGGACATAAAATTTGACCCCCTGTCAAGGTATCTCGTGGGCTAGTTGCAAGAATGGAGTCTGTTCTCTTGGGGCACTACAAGTCTTTTTAGTAGTCTCCAGGGATTGACTCAGTCGGTTCACTGTAAAAGAGGCTGTAAAAGAGGCCATCTTCCCAGTGCAACCTATACTTCACAGGCTCTTGCCCTTCAAGCTGAGAAGCTGCCTGGTGGCGAAGACCTTCCAGAGTTGGACATTCTCTTTGCCCCTTACTGAAGTCTACCCTGTTGGGTCCACCTTCTGACAGTAAAAACTGCAGCTCAGGATGGTCCAAAGGGTCCAGATCTCCAATAAGAACCTGGCCTTCTAATAGATCTGAATCCTCAGGCTCTAGTTCAACTACACAGGTTCGTACCTCACTCTCAGCCTCAGCTGGAGGAGGAATCACAGGTGTGATTTTGGACAACCTATGGGATTTCCTGGTTGGAAGCACAGGAGTGCTTTCTGCTGATTTCTTCTTAGAAGTATTGGGTTTCCCCGTTGCTTCTGGTTGCTTAGAAATTGCAGTTAGTAACTCCAGTGGGGTAGGAGTGATTTCTTTTTCTATCATCTCCTCAGGAGAGCCTCTCAAGGTCCTATCCCTTGCAGGTCTGGTGAGCTCCTGTAATCTTTTACCAGGAGGCCTGGGAGTACTCGACACTATTCCAAGATCTTTAAGATCATTGCCCAACAACACCCTTCCAGGTACTTCAGATTGTACACTAACAGGTATCCTGACAATCATTTCATTGCACTGGATGAGAGCTGGTAACTGGGGAAGCATCTGCACAGGCCCTCCAGCTGACTTGGTGAGGCATTTGGGTGCCTTAGCAACATCCTCCACCTTGAAAACAAAATTCATCCACCACAGTTATGCTGGCTCCAGTGTCTCTAATGGCAGGGGTCTCCTGACCATTCACTAGGACACTGTCTTTATAATACTCTTTAGTATTATTTGTGATAGAATTATACACATCTAAATTCTGTTGTTCCCACAACCCCAAGGATACTAAAGATACACTAGCTGAGACTCGAATGGGGTCTTCAGCCAGTAGTTGAAAGTTTCCACTGACCATTTGTACTTCCTCCTCTAGAACGAAGGCTAAGGAGAAAGTGTGGACCCGTGAAGGTTTACCCTTACATCTGGGATCCCCTTTCACATGGTCAGTTGAACCACAAACCTAACATTTTCCAAATGTCTTTATAAATGGTGGTTTGTTCTGACCTCCTTCTGGTCTGGGACCAGAAGGTACACTAGCCTGATTTGGTTTCCCTTGTGGCTTACCCTTAGAGTTTTGTTTGTGGCCCTCTTTGGAATTGGAATTATTTGAATTCTCTTTGTTGTCTTTCTTAGGTTGCTTTCCCTCAACCTTTTTCTGAGTGACTGCTAAATCCTTGTGAGTAGCCCTGTTGGCAACCCACAAGTCAGCAGCCTTAGCTAGTTTCTTGGAATCTATTTCCTTTAAATCAGCCAAGTGCTGTCTGAGCTAAGGAGAGCAGGCATCATAGATAGACTCCAACATGACAACATTTTTCATTCCTTCATAAGTGTTCACTCTGTAACCCTTAATCCATCCCTCTAAGTTTTTCAAACAATCATTCACCCATGTAGCCCAAGGGATACTATCATGCTTTTTGAGGGTCCTAAACCTCTTACGGTACTGGGAAGGGGTCTTCCCAAATCTAGCCATTAAAGCTATCTTTACACATTCATAATCCATCCTATCCACCTCCCCCAACTCCATTACCACATCAGATGCAACAGGGGGGAGCTTAGAGAATAACCGGGGGATCAACTGATTGCCTGTGATTTCCTGGAGCCCATGATTGTACTCAAACATAGCTAACCAATTTAACACATCCAACTTAGGTTCATACATACCCACAATCTCTTTAGGCATCCGGGGTCTCTTTGGACAGAACAATCTAGAGGATTTGGGGAGAGAAGCATTTTCCAAAGATAATTTCTTCATCTCTAGCTCATGATTGAGCTCCATTTCTTTGAGCCTTAGTTCTTGATGTTTCGTTTCAGTTTGGGCACTAATTCTTTGAATTCAAGTCCAAGCCTCATTTTTTCTAGTGAGATAAATTCAGGACTTAATGTGGGACCTGACAATGGTCCAGTAGCCAAAGCTTGAGGCCTTTGAGCAGGCAGAGGGCCAGAGGGGGTTACATTGTCAGCCTCCTCTTCCTCGTCTGCTTCAACAATAACATCATCAACATTATCATCCTCAATGTTCTCTACATTTGCTGGAGGGGTAGGCACTACAGCCCCACTCTCCAGTCTTTGTTTTTCTAACAATCTTTCAATAATTTCTGATTTCTTGCCTTTGACAGGAAGACTTTTCTATCTGCACAGATCCCTTAAATACTCAGCAGTATTTACAAGGAGGGTCTCCTGGCTATAGCTTTCCATCTTTGACTTTTTAAAATGAAATTTTAGTGATTGTTAAGCCTTGTGGTTAATTGAACCAAGGTACTAGCAGCACTCTAAAATGTAAATCCAATACTTTTACCCCCACCGCTGTACACCAGTGTTAGGCAGAATCCTATGCAGTTCCCTTAGGGAGCACTACAGAAGATTAAGACTACAGGTATATGCAATAAATCCCCTTTGGTATTAGTCTGTACCACAAAGATTTAGTTGGTAGCTGTGGCTGAGCAGACTTATCTCAAGAGGGAGATGAGCAGTATTCAGGGTTTACACAATAGGACTACAATACTATGGAACAAGGAAACACTGACCAAAGCTTTGTATCAAAAAGAATATATATATTTATTTTACACACTCTTAAGTTCACACACAAATCACTATCATTAAAGTAAGTTAAAACAGTCAGGAAAAATATACACACTCCCTATTTAAATTGTAGACAAGTTTGAGCAAGAGTGAAAACTGAGCAAAATGGCACAGTGTAAACTAAGCAGAAATGGCACTCTAACCATTTCTTCAGACGGAGGGAAAGGACAAGTCATACAGGGTTTGACTCCTAAACATACCAGCAACACTTCCGAATTAGATTGTGAACAAGTTAGGCCAGGCAATACTTTAGTATGAACAATACTTTGATGAAAACCGAGCAAAATGGCACTTCAGCAATATAGAAAGGGGAAGTAAAGGTGGTTGTAAGAGTTTAGGTGCACCAACACATTTCTTAGTGAAAAGCAATCTAGAGAAGGCAGTTATAACAGATTTAGCCAGAGTCAGGAGGCCTGTGCCAGAGTCAGTGGTACAATGCAAATGCCCAACATCAAACTGTTCTTGTAGCTGCAGTCAAGTCTTTCTTTAACGAGTTGAAAAGGTGGTTGCAGTTGTAAAAAGATAATGTTAGACGAAAGGGGTGGCCAACCCAGAAGGTAAGTAAAGGATTTTAAACACCTTTAGCAGTACCCAACGAAACGGGAGGCCTGGTGGCACAATGTACCTTAAAAGTGGAAGAGGCTCCTGCGGTGGCGGTAGTTCCTGGCAGTTCCTGCAGTTCGGGAGATCCAGCAGAGGAAGAGAGGCAATCGTCATGGAGGAAGGTTCGAGTTACTGCACTGCCAAGGGACGAAACCAGCTGTGGTGAGGCCAAGACGAATAAAAGGTACGCTCCTTTAAATCGCGGTCATGGAGGAAGGGTACCTGGCTATCCCGTCTCCTCGTGCTTGGCACTAGCGATTCGACCAAGGCAGGTCCTGGAAGGCGATTGGTGAACTGGTTGGCCCCACCAGCTCAAGGGAAGATGACTCTTGCAGGTGAAGATCTTCTCAAGTCGTTGGAGAAAAGTGGTGAGGATCTGCAGCAGGGCTTCACCGGTGGTTCAGTCGTTGCAGATGTCTTCAGCTTCTCTCCTCTTTGGGTTTCTTAGTTCCAGTGGCGACGTCTTGTCCTCCAGTCCTCAGAGCCCTGCTTTTATGCAGAAAACCCCCCATTCACACAGCCTAGCTGTCACTCACACAGTGGGGTGGCTATCCTGGCGGGATAACCCCCAGCCTCTCAGGGCAGAGTGTGACTTGGGTTGCCTAGGTAACCCTGTCCAGGGTGCCTATTCCTCCTCCCACACATCCTGTCTACCCCAGACTCAGTGGCGCCGAGAGGAGGGCTTCTGTGCAGAAGCCTGCCAAAAGGACAAACAAAGGATCCTGACCCGGGTTAGGATTTCAGAGAAAGACACAAGAAATAAATATTATCAAAGATCTGGCAATAAAAACCTACCGGAGTAAAGTTAATATTAAAATAAACCGCCAGTATGTTAGAGGCTGTCAGTAAAAGTGGTAGCCTCGAACAATGGGAAAATCCCATAGGAAAATATTTGCGGTCAAATATTTACGGTAGTAACCACTGCCACCAGCCAGAAACTTTGGAGAGAGGGACTGGACGGTACCCTCTCGAAAATGAACACTAGGGAAAAACTATGAACCCTTTCCAGTACTTCCATAGTAAGATGGGTTGTACTGGTTTTGTTCATATCTATTGACTAGTAAAGTCAATGGGGACTTTACATGCCCTGGGAGACAGTAGTCAGTCCCAGGGTATGGAGTCTATGTTTGGGGGTCACTATGACACCCCGGTGTTACTGCACTGAGGGTGCCGTGTAACACACATGTTAAAAAGATGATTCCTATGCGGGTGAGAAAAGCCCATAAGCACACAAGATAGCCTAAAACACACACTAGCAATCTGTCTAAGAGTGGGGAAAAAAAGAGTCTCACTCTTAGCAGAAGAAAAAAATAAACCCTTCAAATCCAGCAAAGCTGCTGGACAGAGGAATTGCTAGGGGGGGCTGAGGGGGCTATAGCCCCATGTCTTTTGGTTGTAGCCCCAGATAGAATCTCAGGGGCTACAACCAAAAGGCTAGCTAGCCCCGAGTCTCGACAGTCCCAGCATTAGCATAGCCCCGGACCTTTTCCAGACCTAGCAACACCCCTGCTGCTGGAGGACTCTATAGGTAAGGGAAATTTGCCTTAGAAGAGAATTCTCCCTAACAGTACTTAACTGTGTGCTGCCTGTCGGAGAGTGGGAAAAAAATAGTCTCACTCTTAGCAGGAGAAAAAAAAATAAACCCTTCAAATCCAGCAAAGCTGCTGGGGGACTCTATAGGTAAGGGAAATTAGCCTTAGAAGAGAATTCTCCCTAACAGTACTTATCTGTGTGCTGCCTGTCAGACTATTTGGGGAACAAGCAGGAGCCTAGAACACACGTGGCTCCACGTCGATGTTAGGCCCAAGTCACAGCATCAGTCTTCACGATATTGCTGGTCACTCACAGCCCTTTACTCCCGACTCGGTCTCGAGGCGGGTTTCTTTGACGCCCTCTTCCTTGCTGTATTGCCGCCTTTCCGGCTCCCTCCATCATCCTTTCCGCCCGCTTCCTAGGTTGTGCCCCACGCTTTGCCGGAGCTTCCCTTTTCTGTGCCGTCATTCCTGCTGTCCCCGGCTTCTTGACTGGTGTTGGATTGCCGGTGGAGTGCGGGACGTGCCGCCGAGAGCCGAACCGTTCCTGGACCAGATTCTCCATGGGAGGCAGCCCGAAAATGGTCTAAGGCTGGCGGAGAGCCTCGAGTGTACAGGGAACCGCCTGCTCTTGGGAGTAACCCCTTGCCTCCCGGCTGTTTCACTTCCACTTTGCTGCTGCAATAACTGATGACTATTTTCCTAAAACATTTTAGACTTTTCGGTTTGAGACTTTCTTAGGTGATATTGTTCTTAACGTCATTTAATATTTCTTAACTTCCAGCATGTGTTCGTTCGTACATTCCTAGGCTTTTTTCCTTTCACTCTTAGCGTGATTTTTATTGAAATTGTATCGCAGACACATATATGGTACCATGGTGAAAAGGAAAGTCGAGGGCTCTACTTTGAAGGCGGAGGGGGGAAGGGAGACAAAAATGTCCAGGATGCTCAAACCTATTTCTGATGTGAATGTATTGATAACAGAAATGAAGGATCTTTTGCTAGACATAGATGGACTGAATACCATTCCCCATTCCCATTTGAGCCCCCATAGGATTCAATAGGAATGGGGAAGGCGCTAATAACGGGCCTGCAAATAGCGGGTGCAAATAGCGGGCCCGTCATTTGCGCCCTGGTCTCCTAATGGGACCAGCTAAGGACGTCTGGTCTGACCAGACGTTTTCAGCGGGTCCCGCTAGGGAACCTCGGAATAGGGCAATAAGGGGTTACCGGCATCCTTACCGGTGCCGGTAACCCCTTACCGCCCACCTCGGAATGACCCCCATTGTATTCTTCAAACGAATCGCAGTGGTATTGGAATGGTAGTGGGAACTCATGATCCCGATATGATTAAAATGTATTCACGGGGCCCTGAGCTGCCCTCGGCTGCTCATTGCAATACCATAGAGATAAATGCTGTGCTCAGCAGCCCTGAGTTGTCTTCTTCTGACCACAATTTGGTTGTTGATAAGGATGCCCAGGGTCAGTTAGCCCCTGTTTCAGAGCAGTTTATTGGTAACATCCTGCTCCTATCTAATCAATATGAATTTCTTGTAAGCTGTGCATCTACTGACATACCCCCTGGTCAGTTGAAAGTGGACCCTCCTTGGCAGCTTGTGTCTCATAGGAAATGTAAAACGTTCCGTGGCTCCTATCCCCTGAAGAAGAAGGGTGTCTTTTCAGGGGTCTACTCAACGGACCCGTGAAATGAGTCCTTGGACTTCCCTCACGGATCGAGAATGTGTTCTAAGTACCAATTGCAATAATTTGTGTCCTAAGCAAGAACTCGACCCTTCTATTCTCAAATATCTAATATCCCATACACTTGCTAGCCAATTAAAAGGTTTGCTTGTGGAATGTAAGGCTCTCAGGGAGCAGCTTACCCCTTTGCTTACAAGGTTAGGTGTACCAAGCAAGATGGCCTTAACCAAAACCCCCCAAGGTAATGCCCCCCTGCTCTTTATGTTATTATAACTACTAAGCAGGATGATTATTTAGGAATAGTCCCTCTTTTGAGAAGAGAAACCTATGACCCCAGGTATGAGACCCCATCTCCAGCTTCTCGTCAGTCTTTTGTGAGCAGCCATGGTAGACCCCAAACCCGGAACAGTGGTCCCATACCCCCTTTTTCAGGACCAAACTCTATACCATTGGGAAGGTACTTAGAGCCTCCTAACCACCATGGCCAAATTAATTCCCTGAGGACTGGAAGAAATAGCGATAAGCCCTCAGCTGTAATGGTCAATGTGCCAAGATTGGCTCCCAATGCCATTGAGGATGCTGAAAGTTTAAAAAATAAGTGTATGTATTGGATATGCCACTGGAGGGGATGCCCATCGATTTATAGAAACGATATTGTCCACTGTATTGGAGAGGCTATTCCAAATTCGGACACAGACTAGATCCACCTCTTTTTTAGCTACCCAAAAACTAGTTGACGGGCTACTGTCCATCGACCTTAGATCTTATTCCCCAGATTCGGTAAACATTGGTATTAGACCTTCCGAGTTCCTAAAGCATCTTTTGACCCCTCCATTCCTGCCAAACCTCAGTAGGCCTTCAGTACTGTTAAATACTAGCAGGCATGTAAATTGTCCCCTATAAAACCCAATCTCCCTGGCGCCCATCCAAATAATCGCAGGGTATGACCGGGTGACTTATTGACCGATCTGATGGAAGTAGATTGGCTGAGTGGGAACCCAGTGCATTGTGTGGAGAAAAATCTGGGTTACAAAATTCTACCGTGGAACATAGCAGGTGTGTCTGGACTTGGCTGACCTGGGGTGCAGCACTTTCATTAGTAATTTCCATATTATTATCTGGGCTTTATTCAGGGATATCGAACCTTCCATGTGGCAGCGAGTAAAGGGAAACGTGTTAGGTTTGTTGGTGGGGGTGGAGATTTCTGTGGGCTGGAGGATTGAGATGGTCGACAGTGGCAGCACAGACCTGCAATTCTTGCAGATCTGGACAGCCACTGATGACCTGCTTCACCTTTATAACATATACAATAGACCCATGTTGGGTCTATTAGTACTAGAGAATCTCCAGAAATGAATTAATAAAAAACATCCCCAAGTCCAGTGCACTAATTATACTCTTGTGGCCGGAGACCTCAACCTACAAATTGAACCCTTGAAAGACCTATTGATCTATGGAAAGACCAGGATCAGGCCTGGGAAATTCCTGTTTTAAATTCACTGGCCCCCACTGCACTCACACCCTTGCAGTGGAGTCAGCTTGCATTCTTTTCAACCTGAACATCGGGGCTTGTAATGGTTGTTTCCCACGAGACCAACCTGCCAATAAAACTTCTTATGGTCATAACGGAAGCACTTTGATAGACTATTTGTTGATCTGCAGGGAAAGATTGGGCAAGAGTTGGAGATTTTACGATTAGTGAAAGGTCGGAAAGTGACCACTATCCCTTGACCCTTGAAATCTTGGGCACCCCTGGGGAGAAGGGTAATACCAGGGACCTTCCCCCTGTTCATCTCCTGGAGCTGAATGGCCACACTAGAAAATCAGTGAAATAGTCCAACTTGCTGAATCATGCTGTGAACCAGATATATATTCCTCCATTCTTGTTAACATTTCAGTTATATGTGGTGAGTAATCTGATGATAGAACTATCCTGGAAGAGTATAAGAGGCTCTATAGTAACCTAATTGCCTTTATTTCTGTATGCCCAAAGCAAATGAGGATGCGATCTATGATTAAAATCGAATGGTATGACACTGAATGCCGTAAGGCTAAAAGGAATATCGAAGCCTGTGTGAGAATGCAACAGGGAATTGATAAGTTTACCCTACACTCCCTAAGGTTGAAATACAAAGGACTGATTACCATGGAAACAAGAGATTTTGTTAGGGAGAAATGGTGTTCACTGAACAGTGCCCTAGGAATGGGGGATGTCTGTTGTTTCTGGAAAATGGTTTCAGGCAAACACCTGAATGGAGATCGGGATATACACCGCTCGATTAACGAAAATGCTTGGTGGTGCCACTTTTCTAAACTATATGAGGTGGAGCATACACAAGCACCAAGGATGGCCTCTGTTAGATCCAAACCTCGTATTCTCAGTGAACGAAGTGGCGGTCACCCTTCTTTCACAGAAAAATGGCAAAGTCGCTGGACCAGACTTGATTCCCCCTGATCTTTTTAAGAATGAGATGGAAATTTGGGCCCCAGTTTTTTGTAAACTCTTTAATGTAATTCTGAATAGTGGGGAAATCCCTGTTTCTTGGCAAATGGCCACTATCTTACCACTCTATAAAAAGGGAGGTAAGGACCTCCCGGCCAACTACTGACCAATTTCCCTCCTGGACGATTCCAGTAAACTTTTTTGGAAATGAATCCTTAATCATCTCCAGGACAGGGCCGATCGTAATAATGTCATTAGCCATCTGATGGGGAGCAGGTGCAAGTGGATCTAGGTCACCTGGCCTAAGCCCCGCCCACCTGGTGCCTTCCTGGTTGCCGCTCTTTTTCCAATACTTAAGGAGCCCTCCAGCCTCTTTTCCTTTGCAGGTGGGGAGCAGGTGCCAGTGGGTCTAGGTCACCTGGCCTAAGCACCATCCACCTTCTTAGTCCTGCGTCTTCCTTCCTGCTCTTAACTTAGATCAAGGGCGTCTCTCGCCCAGGCTTCCGAGCGAATGGCAAAAAAAAGGGCAATTCCTGTTTGGACCTGTGCAGAACAGGAGGACCCAGGGCTCGACCCCTTGCTCAAACAGCAGGTAAGCATGCACCAACATGTGTTACTCCCTCTGTCCCCACAGGCCATCCCCACCCCACTTAGTCCCCCTGTGATGTTTCCTTGTTGCCCCCCTTCTCGCACACAGGTGTTGCCTGTTTTGCTTGATTCTTCTACCCTGCTCCCCCTGCCCCTCTCCAGCCTACTTCTGCAGGAGTCTGTCCTGATACATTATGGTTTCACCATCACCGTCTTGTGGCCAATGCTGGATTTGACTTTTATGGACTTCATTGATTCACAGTGCGTCACCCTTTCTCAACTCTCATGCTGGACTTTCTTTGCATTTTGTACTCATGGTGGCCCTGAATCATGCTGTTCCCATCTTCATCTTGTATCCTTGCAACATTATGTGTTACTACTGACTTTTGCAATTATATTCGCTCTCCCCTCTTGCTTCTCCACTCTTTTTGACTGCTTACTCTCTGTTCTCTCCTCCTCTCCCTTTCTCCCTTTTCCTATATTCTCCCCTCCTCACCTTACTTTCTTCTATGCACTTAACTCTATCAGAATTGTCCCTGGACCTAGTATGATAGCAACCTTGTCTGTCTCCCCCATCCCCTTATTTGCCCCCCTCCCCTCCAGCACTATCTGAAATGTCATCCGGCCTAGTACGGATAGTCGTTTGTTTTGTTCCTCCCCTCCCTTTCTGCACCCCTCTCCCTCAAGTTTTTTTTCTCCGGCTCTACCAGAAATGTTGTCAGGCCTAGTACGGTAGTCGCCTGTCTGCTTCCATTTCCTTCCCATTCCCTCCCTTCCTTATCTATATATAGTTAATTTCACATCCTTACCGTTCATGGCCTATAAGAATGTCATTGTATTTTCCCTTGTTCCCTCCCTTGCCTTGAAGCGCTTTGAAACACATTGTGTATAGGCCCTATATAAATAAACTATCATATCATATCTCCATGCAGGGTTTAGAGTAAAGCAGGGCACAATGGATCATTATATTCTATTATCTATGATCATTCAAAAGTACACAGAATTAAACAAAACGTATCTCTATATGGCCTTCTTGTACCTTAAGACTGCCTTTGACTCTGTATTGAGGGAAACCCTATGGCGGATCCTGTTAGCGCGAAATGTCCTCATAGATTTGGTCTCAACAATCGCTGGGTGGTGAGATGACGCAAGCTTTTGATACCCATTCCGGTGTCAGACAGGGTTGTGTCCTGGCACCCCTGTTATTCAATATATATGTACAAGTGATTATTGATGCATTGATGGAAGGATGCCAGGATCAGCCCAGATTGCTTCCAATAAATATCCCACACTTTCTTATGCGGATGACGCAGTTTTACTTGCAACCACTTCAAAGGGCCTAAAAAGGGCTTTGACTATCTTCCAGGACAAATGTAAATTCCTGGGTTCAAGTTTACGCTTGGATAAGTCAGAAACCATGGTATTTAAACCCCCTTTTACTAAACGTAAGCCACTGGTGCTGAGTGTGCGCGACTCCGTCATTGAACGGGTACCCCTGTTTGATTATCTTGGGGTGCGTTTCCAGGAAACTGGAGGATGGAAAGCACAGTTGGTAAAGTCTACTATCCTGTCTTTTTTCTGTCAACACGGGGGAGGGGCACTTTCACCAGCAATGGATCTGTATCAAAAGCAAGCCCTAGCGGCCTCAATGTATGGTGCAGAATTATGGGGCTGCTCAGACGTTGGTAGGATGCATATCTGTGAAAGTATGCTTTAAAAAGAATTGCTGCTACTACCAACCAGTGCCCCTTCCTCTTCAGTGCTCCTAGAACTCGAGTGTGTGCCCATATACTCTCAGATAATCCATAAGCCTGTTTTTACTGGCTTAGAGTCTGGAACACCTAGAGGAATATTTTAATGTGTTGTCACATATTATGAGCCTAAACGGAGGGAAGAGCTTAAAATGGTTCGAGCACGTAAAATCAGTCCTCCACTTAGATAGGACTGATCTTTGGAACAACCTGCGGGACTCTTTGCCACAGGACATAAAGCACCTGAAACTTTGTATGATAATGAGAGCTTGTGAGCAATTAATTACTGAAGACTCTAAAATTAAAGTTGGCCAAGGATATTTGGAAAACAGAATAGAGCGGGGTTTCACATTTTATTTAGACCTCATTTCCCCACCATTTGAGAGATCATTATATTTGCGCTTTAGATTAGGCATACTGCCAGTAGCGTCTTTTACTGCCCCATGGAGTAATGGCACAACGGCAAAATGCCCCTTTTGTGGTGCTCCTAAAGAAACCTTGCACCATTTTATGTTCGTATGTGGGAAAACCTCTCGCTTAAGATGGTTGTACCTGAGGCCAGTGTTAAAGTCTTCTGATATTCGTCATTCTGCACCTGCTTTGTTGTTTTTAAGACAGTGCCTGCTTTTAAATGTTGTCTTTGCAACTGCTCACTATATCTCCAGAGTATGGCTCCAGAATAACAAAGCCACGAAAAAGGTAGTTTCAAAACCTGGTGCCAACGGATAACTGAGAGAATCGGAGACCGTTTTTTGCCTGATTTGTTGTTGTGTGTTTCCCAATTTTAATATGGAATGTTTTACGAATCTTCTCCTTTTTTCCTGCAGGCAAATGTTCTTATTGTTTTCTAATTCGAATTTTGTATATAGCTTGAAGGTAAAAGCACGATGTACGAACAATTAGAAATTATAAATCCAGTCACAAAAACGCCATCTCACAGCATTAGCTCTGTAAAGCACATTCCTATGCTGGCATCAGCACCCCAGACAATTGAGATACCACTATTGCCACAGTTAAAATATTATCATACCAGCATAATGTATTTGACTGGGGCAACACTAGCAAGGATTTCTTAAATGGCCATCATAATGTTCTTGGGGCAATGTAGATGAGTCTACATTGTCTCCAGAAAATGAATATACCAGTCTCAACAATATTATGTGATGTCTCCAGTTAAGTACAAAGTAAAGGTACCATCTACATTGCCCCCAGAACTCCCTTATTGCCTCTTGAACTGCCCAATGGCACTTTCATTGCAGCCAGGACTGCCTCGTGGCCTCCTGATTTGGACCATGTCAGTCTCATTGCCTCACACATTCTACCACCCCCAACATTCTGCTGAAGTGACCACTTATAATGTGATGTAAAAGTATTTATAAAGCGCCTCACTGCGGCCAGAAGGCATCTAGGTGCTAGGAAACAGTCAGTGGATAAATCCACTTCAGCAGTCCACACTAGAAGAGCAGAGGCTAGAAAAGATATGTTTTAAGAGCTTTATGGAAAGCTAAGTGGCCATTAATACTTCGCAGATGATTTGTAATGCATTCCACAAGCAAGGTGCCAAGGTGGAGAAAGTACGACCACCAGCCCTTGCTCTGCGGAAGCGAGGGACCATCAGAAGTTCCTGCTGCCTTGAAGGAATGTAGGGAATACGTTTTGCCCGCAGATATTCAGCACCCCTCTGGTAAAAGGCCCCATGAGAGATGCAGAGAGTCTTAAACTTGATGCGATTATGCACCGGACAGCCAATGCAATTAACAAACAAGATCCTGAGAGTGGGACAGTTGGCCAACTCCAAGAGCCAGCTGGGCAGCCGTGTTCTGAAGGATCTGCAGTTTCTGAACCAAAAAAAGCTGGCTGACCTAGATAAATTCCATTTCAATAGTCGATTGATTCAAGAATTGAAGCTGTGATCACCTTTGCTCGAGATTCAGGGGGCAAGAATGGTAGCGTCTTCCTTAGATTTTAAGCTCAAGGAACCCAGAATTGTGTACTGATGCAATCTGGAACTCTCATGAGCCTGTGAACTGAACTTTCACACCAAGACTTTAAAGAAGCTGTATGGGTGCCAGACAATGGGCCAAGAGAATCTGGCAAGAGATCAGTAGTCCAGCCTGCCTGCGAATCAGCAGCGCCTGTTAGCATAATCTCGTTCTTTTCACCGTTCAATTTCAATTCTTGACCATCCAGTCACCAACTGCTGTGAGACAATTTCTCAAATGAGACGGAGAATCACATTCTGGA
The DNA here is from genome assembly GCF_040938575.1 of Ambystoma mexicanum. Classification (NCBI taxonomy): domain Eukaryota; kingdom Metazoa; phylum Chordata; class Amphibia; order Caudata; family Ambystomatidae; genus Ambystoma; species Ambystoma mexicanum. The sequence goes on along the minus strand of NC_090923.1, from coordinate 1,144,407,002 downwards.
GAAACAAGCCGGAAGAGTACCTGTGGGTTGTCAGCATAGGTATAAAACCTTACCTGGTAATGCTGAAATAAGTCTGCCAGAGGCCGCATATATAAGTTAAAAAGCAGTGGGGACTGGGAAGACCTCTGGGGGACACCGCAGGACATGGGCAATGGGGGGGAATGAAAAGGAAAGAGCGACACTGATTTGCCCCTAGTCACTCTATTTGACCTTTTGATCTGACCCATCCCTCATACTGTTCCCTAATTTCCCTATGTCACTCTCATTGTCCCCCTAGAACTATCACGTATAACAATCCCCTATGGGGGTTTAGGGGTTGACGAGGGACTGAAGGACTCGGGGCGTGGGGAAGTCACCTGATGCATGGCTCAACCCCAGAAACAGGTACTAAGCAGATTTCTAAGAGTCCACCCAGCCATCCCTCCCTGATCCAGCAGCAGCCCTGCAGCCACCCCTTTAGGGAACCCCCACCGCCCCCATTGCCACCCACCAGGAGATGTATGAGAAGTGCATGAAGGACCCCCACCAACAATAGAGCAGTAGGTGTGGAAGGCTACCAGGGTGCTGCTACTCATTGAAATCCAACATGAGAAGGGAAATGTAGGCGAGCGAGTATAGCCAGCAACTGGTTGCTCTTCTTAGGTGTGATCTGCAGGCCTGCTCGCTGACCGGGGGAGCTCTCCGAGCACCACACAGGCAGACAAGTCTGGAGGTGGATCCCTGATGGTAGTTCGAGAAGAAGCGGTTGCTTGTGAGTATGAAACAGCGAGGAGGATGTATGCATGCAGCACAATAGACACATTAGAGAGAGAACACTAAGTAGCAGTGCAGTGACACAGAGTGAGGGACCATCTGACCACCATTATCACCCGGTCCTATTCCAAGATGGTGGCTGATACATTTGAGCCTTGACTGGCAGAGGCATGATTAATCAAGCCCATAGAGATAATTGGCAATTGGAAACTCGCAACACCCGAATCAAGTTGAAAAACGTAATTTTAAAGGAATCCGTTTTAATTACTACGGTAAAGGTTGTTGATAGTACTCATTCAAGCAAACACTCTTTGGAATGTTGGGAATCAAGGACGGCAATTGGGATGTACATCGGTTTTCACCGCTTATAACAATAGCCATCAAAATAATGTTTTACACAATCCATTGGGAACTCCATGTAGACAAAGAGTGTAATGTGGTAGACTCCTATACATCCCAGGAAATGCCAACCAAATGAATACTGTTAACTGATTACTCTCGTGTTCCCTGACATCCCTGCCACTAATGGGTGAAGTACCTTTATTATCTGGTGTTGGAGATGAGTCACAGGAGGTGGTTTTACCCCCTCACCCGCTTTTGCTATTAAGTATGAAACAGATTTGCCCAATTTCCTGAGCCTGAAAACATGAAGGGATCATGCTTCTGAACAACAACCAAACGCCTCCAGAATGCCTTAGTAAGGGTGCCACAATGAGCTCAATAAACAGGTTGATACCAAAACATTGGGCCTCATTACAAGTACGCCGGTAAAACCATTACGCCACCGTTTCCACGTCCGCCCAATCATGACCCGCGGCCCCTGAAATAGCACCACCGCCACCGCGGAGTTAAGGGTTCCGTAAAGTCCACCTTCACGGAAACCCCTCCGTTACCGGCAATTCGAAACACCGCGAGCATCACAACTAGCGCGGACACGGAAACACCGCCAGAAAAATGGCGTTAAAACCGATCACGGTGGCGGTACTGCCGCCACCGCGAACATGACGTTAAACAGTGCCTGCTGAACTGAATCAGGGCACAGGTGCACCAAATCAGCCCAGCTGGACCCAGCAGCACAATGGGAGCTTACAAAAGGGCCACACCCAGCCCAACACAACACAGAACCATGCAGGCAGCAGCTCTAGTAGCACTTGGGCTGGGCCTACTCAACCAACAGGCAGCACTGCACATGATGGCAGTAATGGTGCAGAGGAGGAGGCGGAGGCGGAGGCGGAGGAGGCGCAGGCGCCAACCAGCCAACCCTGCACCTATGGCAAACCCCATTGTCCAGCCGGCACAACCCTGCAGGCAGCCTGCAATATCACGCATCAGGGCCTCACCCTGGAACCTTACCCCAGGACAGATCCACACACTATACCGGCTGGACCGTTCAACAATCCTGTACATCACTGCCATGATTGAGGACAACATCAGCAGCCACATAGACACCCCCACCACCACCCCACCCCCCTCCTGAAGGTTGTCTCTGTGCTGCATTTCCTTGGCACTGGCACCTATCAACACACGGTCGGTGAGCTGCAAGGCATATCACAACCCTGTTTTTCAAAAATCCTGGTACAGGTACTGGATGCCCTGTTGCGCCATGTGTCGGAACACATAGCCCTGCCAAGTTGGCCACCAAGTTGGCCTTCCATGCCATAGCAGGCATGCCAAATTGCATAGGTGGAGTTGACTGCACCCACATTGAGCTGACAGTACCACGTGCAATTGAGATGGTGTTCCGCAATAGGAAACAGTATCACTCGTTGAATGTACAGATGGTATGTGATGCCACGCTACTGATTACACACTGCTGCGCACGTTTCCCAGGCTCAACCCATGACTCAATGGTATTGCGTATTGTGGAATTCCATGTTGCCACGGTACATGGAATGCTATGCTGGACAAACCACATGGCTATTAGGTGAGTACAGCTGACAATGCTCCGACCTTGTTGAAGTGGTGTGTGTGTCTCCAGGCCAATGAGCAATGTGAGTGTGCCGCTGTGACCGCACATACATCACCCCCCTGCCATCAACCAAATAGACAGCGGATCCCAAACATCACAAAGGAAGACATGACAGGTCAACACAGTGTGCCCGTACACACCCTGCCACATGACACACACAGGCGATACTGTCACTGTCCCATACACCTTGTGCCACTGCAAACACCCACCCACAAATGGAACACTGCCCTCCCAATGCACATGATGCCTGTAAATGAGACGCCCTGCATTAACTACTTCATTACAGTGGAGTGACTCTGCCATGTGTGCACATCACTGCACTATGCTTTACTCACAATCAAATGTCACCGGCAGGGCAGAGTACACATGCACGTAAATGTGTAGGTCAATATCCATTTGGGTACATCCACTGTGATGGCCAATAAACACTTCCAACCACTGCATGGCACACATGCATGAATGAACAATGATACAAGATAGCACAGCATCAGATGAAGACATGATACCACAAACACTGACATGTCCCCCCATCTACATCCCATGTAGGTGATGCTGGATTGCACTCACGCCATGGATGATGACACCTGTACGGAGACCAAGGAACAGGCATGAAGAGGCGTACAATAGGGCACATGCCCGCACACGTGGAATGATTGTGAGGACATTCGGACTGCTGAAGGCCCGGTTCCGCTGTTTGAGCAGAAATGGCGGATCACTGCTGTACAGCCCAGAGAAGATGGGTAAAATCACGCTCGTATGTGCCATGATGCACAATCTCTGTCTGCGCAGGAACATCCCAATGCCCCCAGACGCAGATGAAGAAGATGAGGATGGAGATGGGGATGGGGATGGAGATGGGGATGGGGATGGGGTGGCACCACCCCCCCCTGGGGGTCCACTTGATGGCCAAAGAGCACGGGATGAACTGATTCGCATTTACTTTTGAGACACAGCACATTCACAGCAATGCATGGACATGGTGATGACAATAAATTATTTGTTGTACTGCAAATGAAATGATAGATGTCCACACATGTATGTTTTGATTTCAAATGATGATATATTGATGAATTAACAACAGGAAAGGAGGTGCAATGGTTAGGAAAGCTGTACACCCGTGCCCACCCATCACCCAAACGTACCCACCCCCACCCAGGCCCCAATGTTCAAACAACCAAAACAACCTCCCCCACAACCCAAACGTACCCACCCCTCACACCCTTCAAGTCCACGTGTGTCCTGCAGTGCCCCACACACATGCCATCACTTCTGTGTGCGCTTCTGTGCCTGTGCATCCTTGCCCGTTAGCCGACTCGAGCGCCTCCTTGGACTGGCAGTAGTGGAGCTGGATGGGGTGGTGGTATTGGATGGCACAGAATCAGGTATAGATGGCATACGTGCAATATTTGCCTGCTGCCCAATCAACATGGACTCGATGAGCCTGGAGGTGTTGTCATTACCCTCCCGCACATGGCGTGCCAGGGTAGCAATAGTGCTGGCAAAGCGTCCAATGGACCTTGATAGGCGATGCACTGACGTGCTGCAGCACTCCCTCTGCAGCCTAGATTCCTCGAGCTGCCTCTCCACCCGCTGGGTGAGGGTAGCCTGCTGCTCCTCCATCCGCTGCATGCGGGAATTAAGCTCTGCCATAGATGGGGTGGGTGACCTCATGGGACTTCAGAGTGATGTGGGGCTAAACTCCAGCTGATGGAAGGATCCCGGGTCATCAAATGTGGGCATCTCCCCCTGTGGCCCAGTATCAGAGTGCTCTGCCGGGGCACTGTTGTCACTACAGGCCGCCTCCTCTGCAGTGCAGCTGCCTTCTGTGTTGGTTTGGGTGGGCATGATGGGTTCCCGTGGCACTATGTGTTAACTCAGGCAGCGTGGAGACGCTGGGGATGTTGGTGGTGGTGGCCGGCACATTTGTTGCAGTTGGTGCTGAGGGCAGAGATGCCGAACTGCTGGCAGCATCCTCTTGTGCAGGGGCGGTGGCTTGAACACGTGCCGGTGCAGATTGCCTGGCCTGTTGTGCAGTATCACTGTCACTTGATACGGCTGTGGGGACACAGAGGACATGCAATTAGTGTTGTGGTGGTGGCTGATGGGTGCATCACATGCATCATACAGGTTGATCATTCAATAGTGTTAGTTACATGCATCTGATTGTTGGGGGTATGCATTGTTGTGATATTGGTTGCCATACGGATCATGATGGGTCCTTTGGCCTAGTCATGCACTGCTTGGGGGGGGGGGTTGTTAATGGGTCCTTTGGCCCAGTCATGCACTGCTTGGGGGGCGGGGTTGTTAATTGGTCCTTTGGCCCAGTCATGCACTACTTGGGGGAGGAGGGGTGTTGATGGGTCCTTTGGCCCAGTCATGCACTGCTTGGGGGGCGGGGGGAGTTGTTAATTGGTCCTTTGGCCCAGTCATGCACTGCTTGGGGGGGGGGGTTGTTAATGGGTCCTTTAGCCCAGTCATGCCATCAACATATTCTCATGTGGCATTCATGTTTCACCACTTACCAGCATCTGCAGGTGGGCTCACTCCTCCCTCAGCCTCCCCGATCCCACGGATGCCCTCAAGGTGGAGGACACTGCTTCAACGCTCCTCCCATGCTTGCAGCCTCAGTGGGGAAGGGGGTCCTCCACCTGTCCCACTGCTGCGTTGGCGGTGTGTGGAGATCAGGTACGAACCCTCAGCCTGAGGTCGTCCCACCGCTTGTTGCAGTCCTTGACGCTCCTCACAGTCACGCCCACAGCAGTGCACTTGTGTGCTACTTCCGCCCACACTTCCTTCCTCCGCTGCTGTGTGGCACGCCGTTGATCGGCACTGAACAGCATCACTGCATGCTCCAGTATATGCTCCACCAGAACAGTTAGCTCCGCCTCACTAAAGCGTTGTTTGCGCTGCCTCTGAGCTGGAATCCTGGCAGACATGCTGGTGGTCCCTTTTGCCTTCTCACAGTGTGGATTCTGCTTGTGCTGACTCTGGATGGCCATGGATTGTGCTTTATATGATGGCCGCCTCTCTGTTTCCTGTTTTGGCAATCATGGTATTTCCGGTTCCGTGTCTGTGGCGACCGAGGCGGACACGGTTTTTGCACTACTTGTGGCAGCGCTATGTCCATTTCCGTGGCTTTTTCCGTGATGGCGGTAGCAACGTTTCCGCATCCGTGTGGTGCGCGCAACCGACAGCACGTAATCAGACGGTCTTTCCGCAACCTTGCGGACACAGAAACTTTGTTACCGCCATCACTGAATCACCGCGGTCCAAACCTGACAGGTTGTGATGAGACCCATTGACATTTGTTTGCACTGCAGTGACCATTTTAGGCTCTGGAATGTCTGAAGAGGCTCACTGTGCAGGTAACTCCACCTTAACTATATTCAATGGATGGTAAGAGCCTCAAGACCGGCTACAGTTAATAATGGAGCGAGACATTGCCTGCATTCAGGAACTGTAACAGACATGTCAGTTCAAAATAACATTTTAATGGAAGTATTACATGTATGTAGAGTTAATTTCCATTTAAGGAAAAATCTGTACAATCCCAGTAATGTAGTTTCGGGCACCGCTGCTTGCACAAGGCCTTTTTAAATGGTGGGACAATGGACCAAATGCATATGAATTTGATGTTGATTAAAAATCAAACAAGATGCAGGTTCTGATACCTTTTATTGGAGTAACTAAAAATACTATGCAGAGATGGAGTAAAGCATTAGCTTTCGAAGTTCCACAGACTTAGTCGTCAAATGGTGCAGTATGAACATGTGATCATGGGTCAGAAGAAGGAGTCTGACATGCTGAGGACGGTATCACCCCATAATTTCTGAGGCCAAAAATGCTGAATTCTTATTTTTTCCATATATGTTTTTATTGGTTTTCAGCTCAACAGAATATTTCAACAACATCTCCTCCCCTTTCTCTCCCCCAGGTTTGGCCCAAGGCCGGCGTCTCGTCTATGCCATACCAGCAGCGTGACCCGTTCCACCTTTCTCCCTTTGTACTTGCACACCCCCATTCTCCAGCGTTGGGACCAGGGGTCACTAGATTAAGTTTAGTAGTCCCATTCTCTTCAGACACGAAGCAGTTCTTGCCCCCTGTTGGAGATAACCCATCACCCTTGACCAGTCTTCAAGGAATCCCTGATGGTCCCCTTGCAATGAGTAGGATACCCATTCTAGGGCAGCAAAATTCCACATCATGCCCACCCATTCGTGTTCCTGAGGGGGATCTTTCGATTTCCACTTCTGCACCAGGGAGAGTGCTGCCGCCATCAGCATGATTATATAAACCTTCTGTTCGGCTTTGGTGGGTAAGTCTTCTATGTCGGCCCCCATCTCCAGCAGGACCAGCCCTTTGTTCCCTCTGACTTTTACCCCAGTGGTCGCCTCAAGCGATTCGTAGATTGTCTCCCAAAATGTCTCGATCCTCGGGCATTCCCACCAAAGAGGCCCCAGGTCCCCTCCCTGCTGCAGTCCCTCCAACACAGCTTTGAGGCAGATTCAGAGCTCTTGTGCAACCTCACCAGGGTCAGGTGCCATTGGACCATCAGCTTCACCCACATTTCCTGCGTCTGTAGGGATCTAATCAGTTTCGGGATATGTCTCAGAGCTAGAGCCACTCTGCCTCGTATATTGTCTGTGCTGTTGAGTCCTCACATTTACTCATATAGCGCGTTACCCCAGCAACCTCCTCTTGCTTGGCCTGTGAGTAGATGGTGCCCACTAGATGGGTATTCCCTGTTTCCGTCGCTAAATATTTCGCAAATGGGTTCAGGGCCCTAATCGCTCCTCCCCTCACTCGGGGCTTCATCACACAGTGCCGAATCTGAATATACCTAAAACTTTCTCTTTCTCCCAACCAGAAATCCTCTTTACACTGGGTGAAGGTTTTGAACATGTCCCGAATTTTATGGCACCCTCCCTCTTGTCAGTTCTGAAAACCCTTGTCGCTCATCCCAGGTGAAAACTGCGGGTTGTCAAATATAGGGGCGCACAGGGAAGGGAATGTTGTAAAGTGGGCTTTCTCCACGAGCTCATCCCATGCCTCCCCCACTCCTGCCACTATACTGCTTTGGAGCATTTTTGATGGTCTATCACCCTTGGGTTTCCATAGGACCTCCTCCAGATTCCCCCCTACCGCCTCCTCGTCCATTGCCCGCCATAACTTTCCCCGATCATCTTTCAGCCAGTCCCTCAGGCCCCTTGTCTGTGACGCCAGATGGTAGACCCTAAAGTCCGACTGACCCAGTCCCCCTCTATTTCTGGGCATCATCATAACTTGCCTTGCCACTCTTGGTTTCTTTTGGTTCCACACAAATCTCCCCGTGTATTTCTGCAGGGCTAGAAAAAAGGGCCGGGGGACCTGTACTGGAAGGGTCGTAAAGTGGTATAGGAGCCGGGGCAGTATTGCCCTCTTAAGCATGTTGATTCTGCCCAACCATGTGACATTAAGTGGGCCCCAGTCTACGAGTTTGTTCCCAATACTCTCCAAGAGGGGCGGTTAGTTCGCATTCGCCATTGTTTCCAGGGAGTTGGTGAGGACGAACCCCAGGCACTTAATCCCCTTTTGCTCCCATCTATACGGGTGTTCCTTTCTAATCACAGCCTCCATATGTGGTGGGATTGTGAGATTTAGTATTTCAGACAGAATGGGTGTTGATTTACAAGCCTGCCATCGCCCGGAACTCCTTCAGCTCGCCTCCCAGGACTTGGAGGGCCGTTTCACGGTCTTGTATGGCTAATAACATGTCATCTGCGAATGCGGCTATTTTGTGTTCCATGCCCCCATGCCCTTTTCCCCTTATCCTGCTGTTTGCCCTGATTGTCTCTAGTAATGGCAACAGCTGGATAGCGTAGAGGAGGAGCGATAAAGGGCAGCCTTGTTTTGTCCCTCTTGATACCTTAATAGCAGATGATAATTGGCTGTTGCCCGCCAGTAGTATCAATGGGTTTCTATAGTTGGCCTTAATTCTAGATAGGAACCTCCCCCCAAAGCCCATCTCTGCAGCTAGAGGAACAATAATTGCCACTCAACCCTGTCAAAAGTCTTTTCGGTGTCCAGGGCAATCAGCAGGGCCGGTGTTCCCCTTTCGTTGGCTCTGTCTGTAAAATGGGCTACCTTCCTCGTGTTATCGCTCGCTTGCCTCCCCTTTATAAACACTGATTGGTCTGGGGAGATCAACCAGAGGAGAACCTCTTCTAGGCGGTTTGCCAGTATTTTGGTATAAATCTTGGCGTCTATGTTGATCAAGTCAATTGGTCTATAGGACGCGCAGGCTGCCAGGTCTTTACCCTGTTTGGGCAGTAAAACCACCTTGTATTCTTCCATAGACGGTGCTAAGGTCTCCGTTCTTCCTATCTCATTAAAAAGAGGAACCAGGAATGGGAGAAGGGCTTCCCTAAAAACCTTGTCGAATTCTGTAGGAAATCCGTCCGGACTCGGGGACTTGTTAATTGGTAGCGACAGGGTAGCCCTCCTCACCTCCTCCTTCGTTATCTCCTGGTCTAGTAGCCGTCTATCTTGGCTAGATATTTGTGCCATCGGGCCCCTACTTGTTAGGTATTTTTCCTGTTCCTCCTCTGGTACCCCCTCGGAGGAGTAAAGCTTTGAGTAAAACTTCTCGAATTCTCTAATAATGTCCTCCGTGTCTGTACTCATTCCCCCGCCCCCTTCTAACTGAATTTTCAAGATAGTCTAGGCTTTCTCCTTCCTTGTCAGCATCCTAGCCAATAGCCTGTCTGCCCTATTTGCTTTGATATAGTACCTCTTTTTGAGGTACAGCAGAGAACGCTCAGCTGCCCTAGCCTGGATCAGCTCTAGCTGTCCTCGCACTGCCCTGTATTCCCTCCTAGTTTCTCCACTCACCCCCACCCCCATTTGGGATAGCACCCTCTGTAGCCTCTCTTCTAGGTCTTGCTCGACCCGCCTTAGCTCTCTGTCCCTTTTTGCTTTCAACGCTATGATCCTTCCCCTTATGGTTGCCTTGAATGTGTCCCACCGAATCTGTTGTGAGGTGTCCCCTTCCTTATCATCCCTGAAAAGGTCTTCCAGGCCGAGCCTTATTTCCTCCCTCAGCAGCTGGTTTTTCTATAGTTGGGCTGGATAACGGCAAGCCCATGTTCCCAGAGTTCCACCTTTCCTCCTAATCTGCAGTGTAATGGGAGTATGGTCAGAGAGCACCATGGACCCCACTTCCATCCCTGTGACCCTACCTAGAAGGGATCAAGATGCACAATCCTAGAGGATGTTGTTAAGAAGGATTTCTGAACTCTGGCCAGGAGGGGCAGAGGTTCAGAAGGCCAACCTAGTTTCTTGGAACAGGGTAACCTCTGGACAAGCCAGACCAATCAGGGTAGCTATGGCAGGCGGTCAAGACTAAGTCTCAGGAGGGATGAGGGTGACTGAAGGACCTCAATGAGCACACAGAGCAAGGACACTTACAAATTACTCCAGACAGGTGTTATATAAAAAAATATAGAGGCATGTATTACAAGGCCTTTGTAATATAGACAATAGTAAAGAATCACAGTAATACTAAGTAAACCAATACATCACACTCAATACAATCGACATACAAGACCAGGGAGCGTCTAAAGGGATGACTGCACAAAATATGTTGACAACCTAGAGGGAAAGAAAACAGGCAGTGCAGTTGATCTTTAGGCCCAATTCAACATCAGATATTCACCTAACTAAGAGGCAGTCCAGCCCTAAGAAGAGGTGAGCCTTGTGCTCAATAGTACATGTATGTCAATGCACATGATTGTTCCAACGGGCAAAACAGGGTCTCTAACAGCTCGGGAAGGTGGATAAGGCGATGAATAATAAGTTCCCACTATTCAAGAAGGACGTCCACTTGAACGCAGAGGCAGTTCGAGAGTTCGGGATGGAGTCGCTATTTCGCACTTGCAGTGGACAGGAGAGGGGCCTGAGGGCATGGGCGTAGGACATCGGGGGGACAGGGTGGGGGACAAATCCCCCCCCACAATTTTAAGTGGGGAGGATGTAATGTCATTTATCCCCCCCAGAATATGGCATGGATGTTTTAGTGGAAAGGGGGGTGGCCCTCTCCCCCCACCCCAAATGGATGGGGGCATCTCATGTAGCCCTCCCTGGGGGCAGATTGCTAGCACAATCTGCCCCTACGAAAGAGGCAAAATAAAAACAAAAATAAAAAAATGATAACTTGTTTTGGGTGGGTGTGGAGGTCACTAAACCACCATGGATGTTTTTAGTGGAAAGGGGGGTGCCCAGGGGTGTCTTCTTTTTGGAAATGCATGGGGTTCTCTGTTTTCTTTGGTGGCTTCGACACCCTAGGCCCAAATCTGTATGTTGTCCACATGAGCAAAATCTGCTTTGCCGAACGGCTTTGGTTTATCAGTGGGTTAGCCTTTTCCCTTTGCGATGAGGTAGGTGCATCCACACATGTGAGGTACCATTTTCGTCGGGACACCTGTGGGAACACCGGAAGGTAGGATATCTGGTGTTGGCAGCGTGTTTTGGTGGGTGGGCAGAGGGAAATGTCTCTGAAATTTGGTGGAAAAACCCACAATTTTCAGACATTTCACTCTGGCCACCCACTGAAACACGCCGCCAACAACACATGTCCTACCATCCTACGTTCCCACAGGTGTCCCAATAAAAACGGTACCTCACATGTGTGGGTGCACCTACCTGGGTGCAAAGGGAAAAGGCTAACCCACTGGTAAACCCAAGCCTTTCGGCAGTGCAGATTTTGCTTATGTGGACAACATACAGATTTGGGCCTAGGATGTCGAAGCCACCAAGGAAAACAGGGAACCCTTATGCATTTCCAAAAAGAGGACACCCGTGGGAATCTACGGAGATCTGACTTGCGCGTATTGCCCCAGAATGTATTACCCACAATCCCCGGCAAAGTCGGAAATTTGGTGAAAAAACTGCAATTTTCAGACATTTCCCTCTTGCCACGCACCGAAACACGCTGCCAACACCACATGTCCTACCTTCCCGCGTTCCCACAGGTGTCCTGATGTAAACGGTACCTCACATGTGTGGGTGCACCTACCTGGGCGCAAAGGGAAAAGGCTAAACCACTGGTAACCCCCAAAGTGTTTGGGGAGACAACCTACCGATTTGAGCCTAGGGTGTCGTAGCCACGAAGGAAAACAGGGTACCCCATGCATTTCCGAAAAGAAGACACCTGTGGGAATCCACAGAGGTCTGACATGTGCGAATAGCCCCAGAATTTATTACCCACAATCCCAGACAAAGTGAAAATTGTGTTTTTTCCACCAAATTTCAGACTTTGTCAGGGATTGTGGGTCATAAATGATGGGGCGATTTGCGCAAGTCAAACCTCTGGATTCCCACGAGTGTCTTTTTTTCGGAAATGCATGGTGTTCCCTATTCTCCTTCATGGATTCGACACCCTATGCCCAAATCTGTAGGTTATCCACATGAGCAAAATTCCTGAAAATCTGCTGTGCGAAAAGACTTGGGGTTACCAGAGTTTTAGGCTTTTCCCTTTGCATCCAGGTAGGTGCACCCACACATGTGAGGTACCGTTTTCGTCGGGAAACCTGTTGGAATGCGGGAAGGTAGCCCATGTGTTGTTGGCTGTGTTTTTCAGTGGGTGACCAGCAAACTAAGATTCCTGGGTGGCGTTACGACCGCCTACATGTGGGGAAAAAAAAGGTCAACTTTGACCGAGATATCTCATGTAACAAAGAAGCTACAAGGATTGAATGACGACATACCGAAATCACCAAAAAAGGCCTTGGCACGGGGGGGAAATACCCATGGCAGTTAAGGGGTTAAGACGGTAAAGCCCCAGAGGAGATATCATTTGTAAGGTAGCTCAGTTAGTTAATGCTCCAAATGCAGATTGTGCACAGGAATATGTAACACCTGTGTTCAGCACCTGGCATAATCTTCCGGTGGGATAATTGGCAGAGTGAATGCATTCAGCTTCCGATGCAACACAGCATTTTCCAGGTCAATTGGTTCAGAAAAAGTGGTGGAAAACACTATTACTGTTGCTTTTTCTAATTGGCCAGATTTTTGTGCATTTTCTGGGTGGAGTTCGGGAGCTAAGTGGACACACCAGGCCCCCCTGTATTTCCCGCTCCACCAGACAAATGCGGCCTTACTGCCAGCATGGATTCTCATGCTGGAAATAAGGAAAGGGATTCCTCTGGGATCTGCTTGGAAATGAAACCTGGTAAAAGCAGGCGGAGTCCAGAGGAAGCCATTGTCAATTCTGCCAGCAATCGCTAATTGCGCGAGGTATGTACACTCTTCCAAAGTGGAAAAGCGATGTGATTTCACCTGGCTTTTACGCTAAAATCTTCCATTTTGTGGCCTATAATTAAAAACGTGCGCCAATGGAAGTGGTCCACTCAATGCAGTTTACTTTGCGCCTTGATGCTTGGGGGTTTTGCGTGATGCTACACATCTAATAAATAAATAAATACATTTAACATGACCCCAGATAAATGGCAATTCATGATCAGAATGAGTGAGCATGGCATGTGCTGGTAAGAGGGTGTCCTGTGCTTCTTGAGTGTGTTGGCAAATGCCCTTAATTACCATCTCGCGTTAAGCGAGTGCTTAAACCCATCAGTGTGGATTGCGCAATAATAAGTCGACAGATGTATTTCAAATGGCCAATTTCGCTCTTTGGGTGACATTGTCAAAGTGGGAGAATGTTGCCCAGCATGTGTCACTTTCTCTGCGGAGTGAATTGTGCCCACCCCGAGGAAGAAGTGTGAAAAACCCACAAGGGCACTGTGCCCTGCTCTTTCTGTGTGTATTCCCCACAGGGCGACAGATGCTGACTCAGACATGGGTAAGTCTCAGGTGGCAAGCATGTAGCCTAGTTGATGTGGCAAAGGATTCCAGACTTCTGAGGCTGATACCATTAGTAGCATTGAGTTACATGCCACCTGACAGGTATGTGTGATAAAGTTGCAAAGCAGAACTGTTAGTGGGCTACAGCAGGAGGCAATGTCTGCCCACCCTCAAAGGGTACGTACAAACAAAAGTAATAGGACCCTCCCCCCATCATGGCTGTAGGGGCCAGGCTCCAAACCAAGGCAAGAATTCCCTCCAATCATCCATGCTCACGAGTAGGGTACCCCTCGTGCTCCAGGAACCCTGTTGAGCAACCTCTGTGCTTTCCAGGTGATACTAACGTTATTTAAAGCCAGAAGTCTAAAAGGTAATCGCTTAATTGCAGCTGGAAATTAGCTCCTGGCGTGATCAAAATGTCTTAACCAAGTGTGACATCATCCCCTTCATTTATAAGCAATATGTGTGTTCTCGCGTTTCTTCATCCACTGAATTACTGTTAGAAACAAAGGCAAGAGTTGTGTCTCTTCTGTAGACATTAGGAAGGCAGTTGCCAGTCTCTGGCATAATATGCCCATGTTCTTCCTATATTAGCTAGCTGTTGCCCTCTTATGGCCAGGTAGAACCATCATGGCAATGGCTGGCCAATGCCTTTCCCCTGCAGACAGAAAAGCGGAAATTAGAGGCCAATTCAAGATACGGAACAAACAGAAGTTAAGACAGACTGCAGCTGCCATTGCTGTGTTAGGGAGAATATGTTGAGTGTTCAAGCAAGGAGGTATGTATTAAGCAAGCAAGCAGTGAGACAAGGGAGAGGCAAAGAAAGGCCAGAGGGGCTCTTTGAATAATGTAACAGGGCAGGGGACCCATGCTCTGCCGTCCTAGTAACATATGAGAGAATCAAACAGATCAGGCTCTGCAGCAAATGTTAAACGAGGAAGGAACAGAGCCCAGCTCTGCATTCAGAATAACAAAGGCAAAGAAAGGCTAGGCTCTGAAGCAGGGGAGTTGCTAGGTCTGGAAAAGACCCGGGGCTAAGCTGATGTCGGAACTGTCGGGACTGGGGGCTAGCTAGTCTTTTGGCTGTAGCTCCTGAGATTCTATCCGGGGCTACAACCAAAAGATCAGGGGCTATATCCCTCTTAGCCCCCCCTAGCAACGCCCCTGCTCTGAAGCCAGCATGAGATGGAATAAGAGGGACAAGACTCATTGTGAGAGGCTGGCCCAGCCCTCGCAGGGGCGCTAGAGAGGCGGCCCACATAGCGGGCTGCCCCTCTGGCCACCCCCTGGGTCCACATACACCCCACCTACTAGGCATCCCCCGGGTCCGACACATCCGGCCACGGACATGTGGAGTGCTTATAAGGGCGTGGGCTTGTGATCGCTCATCCTCCTTGTTTGCTGTACCCCTAACCTCCTAGAGGACAGTCAAAGCAGCAACATCACATACCTGGTCCCTCTACTCCCATAACAGGGCTTACTCAGAGGTACAAACAAGATTTCCTCTTTCTTTGAAACCCCCATCCTTCCATTCCAAGAGACACACATGTCTCCTTGCAGTTGGTAGAAAAGGCTTCAACTCCTTTATTTGGCAGGAATCCACTTACAGGTGATCTGCCTCTTAACGAGCTGGCGTCCTAGCTGTGGCCCACTGGAAGTAATTGTTATTTCCTCTCTCTTACCATGAGCTCATAGTCAGATGAAAAATCCAGAAATGCAACATACAAAGACATGTTCTTTGCTGCTGCATCCTTTAATTTTCTTCTGTTTTCTTTTCTTCTTTCTCTTGTTTTATACAGTGATATTTGTAATTTAATACGTACTGCTATTTTCATTCTAATTTTGTGAAAATAAATAAATAAAGCAAAGTCCCCAAAATGTGCCCTGTCCCCATCAGATTTTATGTGTCTCCTTCGCCCCTGGATGAGAGGAGGCCCCAGACCCATGTCCAGGACCACTGGCAACCTGAAGCTTGGCCAGTTCCAACTGGTGATCCCTGTCTTTCTGTTTTTCTGCCTGGTCTATTTTCAGTTTGGTCATGTTGAATTCAAGCTCCTTCTGCCTAAACAGAAGTTCTTGCTTATTGAATTCAAGCATGGCCTCTCCTTCAGTACTGGCAGAGGAAACACTAGACATCCTCCAAATCCTCATGGGTCCCATGAACAAGTGCAGTGACAGAACTGTCAGTTCTGCCAGTGGGAGCAGCCCCGCCTCCTTCTGTACTGTCCACATGAGCTATGGCACTAAGCTGAGCTTCTTGCCAGTCCATGATTCTTTGTATCGTTTCCATTTTTGTGCCTTGAGCAGAGACACCTCTCTAAGCACACATCTTTCTCAATGTTTCAGATTAGAAGCATTTAAAGTTAACAAGGTAATTGTTTCCATACTGTTTGATAAGACTATGGCCTTTTTCAGTTATACTACAACAATTCCCTTTGTATCCTATTAGGAATAACGTGAAATGCCTTCAGTAGTATGCAACACTGGATACCTTCAGTCCTATCCCACCGCTGTACACCAATTTGTTAAGAAGGATTTCTGATCTCTGGCCAGGAGGGACAGAGGTTCAGAAGGCCGACCTAGTTTCTTGGAATAGGGTAACCTCTGCACAAGCCAGACCAATCAGGGTAGCTATGGCAGGCGGTCAAGACTAAGTCTCAGGAGGGATGAGGGTGACTGAAGGACCTCAATGAGCACACAGAGCAAGGACACTTTCAAATTACTCCAGACAGGTGTTATATTAAAAATATAGACACATTTATTACAAGGCCTTTGTAACATTGACCATAGTAAAGAATCACAGTAACACTAAGTAAACCAATACATCACACTAAATACAATCTATATACAAGACCACGGGGGTCTAAAGGGATGACTGCACAAAATATGTTGACAACCTAGAGGGGAAGAAAACAGGCAGTGCAGTTGAGCTTTAGGCCCAATTCAACATCAGATATTCACCTAACTAAGAGGCAATCCAAGCCCTAGGAAGAGGTGAGCCTTGTGCTCAATAGTACATGTATGTCAATGCATGTGGTTGTTCCAATGGGCAAAACAGGGTCTCTTCAGGGGTCTCTAACAGCTCGGGAAGGTGGATAAGGTGATGAAGAATAAGTTCCCACTTTCAAGAAGGACCTTCACTTGAAGGCAGAGGCAGTTTGAGAGTTCGGGATGGAGTCGCTATTTTGCAATAGCAGTGGACAGGAGAGGGCCCCCAAGGGGCCACTTGTGCGTAAAGTTGGGCTCTGGCACCAGGGGCCACCGGTTGGGGTAAAGATTACTCACCAGTCCCTGAGGCAAGGGGACCTAAACTTTGGCAGGTTAGTCCAATTTGGTTGCAGGTTCAATGGCGGCAAAAAGGATGTCTCGGCACCGTTTAGTTCCTGAGATCCAGCGAGGATTCCCAAACGGGACAGTGGCAATTTCTCCGCTCCGGGTGGATGAATCGTCCCAGTTTCACTTCAGTAGGATTCAGGGGCAAGAGGGTCACAAAAGCAGTGGACTTGCAAAGGACGTTGCCACAGTAGGGCAACACGGTAACCGCATTTACTCTGGTCTGGGCGCACTCGTCTCACTTCTGACCTGGGAATGCCAAGTGTACGAAATTCAGTGTGAGGGTGCCATGGACACAGAGCTAGCAGTATACCAAGTTTCAAGGGCCTCCTGGAAATGATGGCAGAGGCAGAGCAAAGATCCCACGTAAGCTGGTCAGCCCACTGGCTGGCCCAGGGACACTTCCGAGAAAGCTTACTTGCAGGTTTTGGTAAATGTGCCGAGAATAGTTGCCCCACTATTCCAATGGGTCGAAGCATCTTTGCAGACCTTCTAGGACGACCAGATGCAGAGGGGTCCCACGGGACGACAGCGAGCTCAGGGTGCCAAACCTTCCAGCGGGTCACCAGCGGTTCCTCGACTCAGCTTTGTAGTTGTAGGATTCTTGGATCCTATCCTTTGTTCAGTGAGAACTCAGGAGATCGACATGGTAGTGGTGTTTCCAGCCTCCTCGTATCCAAAGTTCCCTTCATGCCAAAACGGAGAGGACCCAATGGGAGATCTGCTCACAAACACACACTCCATACGTGGACCAATCACAGACCATGGTGGTCTCAGGCATTCAGGACACTCCAGACTCTCTGTCACCCGGGATGTGTATTGGGACCAGACATCCCAGTCCACCTCCTGGAGGCGCACACACAAGGCATGCAGAAGCCCGCGAAAGCATTGGGATTTGCGGGAAAATGCATGACCAAATAAGGACTGGCCCAGGTCGACTCGACCTGGGGAAGGTGAAGGGGCAAGATGGCCAAAGGACAGGACAAAGAAGCTCGTGGCATGGCCATTTTGGAGCCAGGCCACCTATTTGTGCCAAACGTGGCTAACATGCCAGGAAAGGGTTAAAAATAATGCGAAACGATAGCTGCCACCAGTCCTGTCCATGACGCATCTGTACAGTTCATAAAAAGTCCAGCGAGAGTATCTAGGGCCTTTGGAAATGACTATAGACCCAAGTGTGCTGTATGGTAAGATACATTGCACACTTGTTACATGTTGCACAAAAGTTGCAACATGAGAAAAGGACTAAGGGATACAAAGTCTCCCAGTACTGACTGTCTAAAGGGCGTGTCAGTTTCCCCATAAAAAGTGAGCGAAAGCCCAGAGGAGTGCAGCTGAAGGCTGTTCTTCTCTGGCAAAGTCAGTCAGTGGTGTCTAAACAGCAGCAAAAAGTTTGGGGGTTGACACATGGAGGGAAAATTACATACACATATGAGATCTTTCCTAACAGATGTGCAGTGTACATGTGAGTAATGGGTATACCCTCCCTTTCCCCCTCCCACTCGCCCCATATGTCCACCATCTCCAAACCTTCCATTTTCACTAACAGTTCTTTCAAGGATCCCCCATGTAGTCCTTGCCTCCTCCTACTTCTATCCTTGAGTGGGTCCCAGGCTACGTTGAAGTCCCCAGTGAGCAGTATTGGCCCCTTTGCAAACTTCTCTAGTCTATTCAGAGTCACCTGTAGAAAGTGGTCCTGACCCTGATTGGGGGTGTTAGTGGCGATAGTATAAACTTTTCCCTGGGCCTTGATATTAAGTGCTACGTACCTTCCCCTAGGATCCCGGTCTATCCATTCTATTGTAAGGTCAAGGTTGTTACGGAGGGCGATCAGCCCCCCCCCTCTTTTGGTCCTATAATTCCCCTGGTAAATTTGTTGGAATCCCCTGATGCACACCCTTCCCCTGTCCTGAATTTGAACACGTGTCTCTTGGAGAGGTATTATATCTGGTTTTTCCCGTTTCAGATATCTGTCCAGCTTTTCCCTTTTTATCAGGGAATTTATGCCATTGATGTTTATGGAGATGAGTTTAAGCCCTTTACCTTTCTCCATCATCCCTCAGGTGGATTGTGTCATGCTTTGTATGTAGCCACCCCGTCCGAACATAACCCCTTTCGCTTCCCCCTCTCTTGCCCCCTGACCCCTGCCAGGGGTGCTCAACCAGCCTCTAACCTCTCCCTTGTGAGTTGAGCCCCTTTCTGTCCCCGGCACTCACTGCTGCAGGTACCTCCATACCCGCTGCAAGATAATCCCCCCACCTTGCCCTCCCCCGGGACCTTCTAGGTTCAACCGCTGTATGCCCTCCCCAGGCTTCTCTTTATTTGTTGCCCCATGTATCTCATTGTAGCTTAGCATGATTTGTGGTGTCTGCCTCCCCCCTTGTACTCTTACTCGTATGATTCGCCCTCCTTTGTGCCTTCAGGTCTTTGGGCCCTTTTGGCTGCAGTGGCGTAGTAGACACATACAATCTGGAGGGGGAAAGGGGACACCTTGGGGACTTTGCTTTTTTTTAAAATGTATTGTGTTTTAGTCAAAGAACTCGAGTTTTTACAAATTTAAATCTCCACACAAGGTCATGGGAGTCTAGGATTGATTGTTGCTGGGAGATGAGGCTGAGGCTTGCCATGCAGGAGCTTTTTTGATGTATACAGTGTGGAACCTTCAGAGGTGGTCAAAGTGCATTTGAGACATTGCTCAAATATGTGTGCGAAGAGGAGGTGTGTGTTTTTGTCATTGCTTGAGCTCATATGCCTCCCTCATTCCAAGTCCTTCCTAGAAGGGTGTCAAAAGCAGAGTCCAGACCTTATAGGGTATTCTATGTCCACAAAATAATAAAAGGCTATGCTCCCATATAAAAATAAAAGTTCCCTTCCTCTTTGAGGTGCTTGGGCACCACCAAACCGCAGTGGTTGAACCACTGCAGCTGGTTTCAATCTTGGATCATTTGCTAGCAGGCTCAATCCAACCAAAAAACATGGTCCAGGATAATGCAATTTCCCACACTCCAGGCCTCTTGTTGCCCACTTTTTAATATAAAGGAATGTAGGAAAATGGTTTGGTCAACAGTTACTTCCCATTAGTAAAAACTACATGTGTTTTACACAAAAATATCTTTTTATTTTAATACATTCAGCATAAAAAATCTCTTAGAAATAGAGAGAGAGTTCATATTCTTTATAAACATCACAACACTCTAAAAATATACTTATTACATATAAAGACAAAACACTTCTACACACTGTATAAAAAATAGAAAAACAGCAAATGGATTTCTCACATCAGTACATAACTCGGCCTATAGAAAGAATCCTATTAGGTCTTGATTTAGATCATTTATGATCTCTGGTTTCTAAAACAATCTATTGTTTATTCTAGACTGTAAACTCGACATGTTTCAGTCCTCTACTTGGTAATGGGACTTTCTTCAGGAGTGATCTTTATTTGTGTTAAGAGTGGATACATTGCTGTTATAAAATCTTCTTTTAGTGAAGCTTCGAGTACTAGCAGGGGAGACAACTGTTGACAAAAACTAGAAAAAAGAATCAGCGCTTAGGCTCATATTCTTTAACCACAATTGATGTGCGGGCAACAAACAGGTTAAACTTAATTTACCTGGATTCCCGAGTGTAATTGAGCCCTCAGGGAAAGGAGAAAAAGCCACTGAAGTTGGACAATTTTCAAATGGAGAGATGAGAAAAACAACTACTAGATAAAGGGCTAGGATATGTTATTTCTAATAAACATGACCCTTTTGTATTTCGGACTGACTTCTTCAAATTCATGAGAAAAATCAGACTTAAAGAATTTTTTGCTAACCAAATTTACAAACCAAACCCGAGTATGATTAATCACAATTGTTTTTGCGCCTTAAAACACTTGTGTATAGGCGCGTTACAAATGCCTTATCATATCACTCCGGACTGAAGAACCATTCAATGTTCTGTCCTCCCACCTATGCTCTGTCACCTGAATCAATTCTGTTTGAAAAAAGAGTTCTAACAGAGGTCAGCAAACTTGAAAAACAAGAAACACCAATGTATCAAAATCTGACCAATGCTGAAAAGGAAGCAATGGAGTCCTTAGCAAGGAATGAAGATATCATAATAAAAAGAGCAGACAAAGGGGGAGCAATAGTGATGCTGAACAAAAAGGATTATATAGAGGAATGCCAAAGACAACTTGATAATACAATATATTATAAGAAATTAACAACTGACCCCACGAACAAACTCAAAAGTCTGATTGACCTGAAAACGACTAAAGCCCATGAAAGAGGTTGGATTAGCAAACAAGAATGGCTCTTTCTTAACAACCCAGAACCAATGATATCTAAATTCTATTGTCTACCTAAAATACATAAGTCACTAGTAAAACCACCAGGTAGACCGATAGTCTCAGGTATAAATTCGATCCTTGAGCCGTTATCCAAATTTGCCGATCATTATCTAAAGGGATACGTGACGAGTATGAAGTCTTACTTAAAAGACACAAAAGAGGTGATAAAAAAGTATGAAAATTCTCTCTACAACCCAGAAAACTGTTTTTTGGTAGGTTTAGACATTGTTTCCTTATATACTAATATTCCGCAACAAGCGACACTGGAAACTATCGAAGAAATACTGCTCAACAGAATAGATAATGACCCAGTACCTAGTTCTTTTATTCTTTGGTGCGTAGAAGTAGCTTTAACACGAAATTACTTCGAATTTTTAGGTACCTTTTTCCAACAAGTCGAAGGAACAGCCATGGGAACCACTATGGCCCCAAGTTTAGCCAACCTATTGGTTGAGTATTTCGAGAAAAAGTTCATCTCCACACAGAATCCATTCTCTCCCCACATACTATCGTGGGCGAGGTACATTGATGACGTCCTCATGGTATGGACAGGCACGGCAGAAAAAGCAGACGACTTCCTAACCTGGCTGAATAACTGTAATAGACATCTACAGTTTTGGAGTGAACGGACACTATCCATGTGGGAATTGTGCAATATGCAAACTTACAAAAACATTGAAAGAAGTAAACATAGGATTACCAAAACTATGGCAACAAAAGCAGATGACAAATTGTAATTCTGAATATGTGATCTACATGATCACATGTCCATGTAACAAACATTACATAGGCAAAACCAACAGAAAGGTAAAAGTAAGGATATTAGAACATAAAAGCTGCATAAATAATAAGGTGCTAACTGCACCAATAGTCAAACACTTCATTGAAAATAACCATCACTTTGAAGATTTCAACTGAACAGTACTACTAATGATTCAGGGCAGTAATCACAATACCAAAAGTAAAGTGCTTTTCGAAAAAGAACAAAGGTTAATCTTCATCACTAAAAGTGACAAAGAGGGGATCAACAAATCCATAGAATGGTTAAAAATCTGAGATCCTACAAACCCACCCATTCAAATGTATTTGCCAAAGTTAAGGGTCAAATAGCGGAAGAAATCATCTAAAAAATACAAACACCCCTGTTTAAAATGATCGTATGCTAGTGGATATTACTAGTATAATAATGTGAACTGTTACCTTGTTAATCTCTTGACCATGACTTAGGTCTGCGAAAAACTTTGGTATGGACTTTGAAAACTGACACGGGATATGGTTTTCCCTTTAAAAACATCTACAGAACATTTAGGACTAAGAACATAAACAAAGGACTTTGACACCAATTATTATATTCAATAAGGCATTGCAAGGTGGCGCCCACATATGAAGCAAAACCGGCGTTCGTCGCCAACAGTATGCCATTTTACAATAATTTTCATAATTAGCACTAAAGTCTAGGAAATATAAAATCGCCTATCAGGATACTAAGATCCTTTCCATTGATCTCTCTAAATGTTGTGAATTTATTCATAGGAACCTGGAGAAGAATCTATCTCTCCATTTGAAAATTGTCCAACTTCAGTGGCTTTTTCTCCTTTCCCTGAGGGCTCAATTACACTCGGGAATCCAGGTAAATTAGGTTTAACCTATTTGTTGCCCACACATCAATTGTGGTTAAAGAATATGAGCCTAAGTGCTGATTCTTTTTTCTGTTTTTTGTCAACAGTTGTCTCCCCTGCTAGTACTCGAAGCTTCACTAAAAGAAGATTTTATAACAGCAATGATTCCACTCTTAACACAAATAAAGATCACTCCTGAAGAAAGTCCCATTACCACCTAGAGGACTGAAACATGTCGAGTTTATAGTCTAGAATAAACAATAGATTGTTTTAGAAACTAGAGATCATAAATGATCTAAATCAAGACCTAATAGGATTCTTTCTATAGGCCGAGTTATATACTGATGTGAGAAATCCATTTGCTGTTTTTCTATTTTTTATAAAAGTGTGTATAAGTGTTTTGTCTTTATATGTAATGAGTATATTTTTAGAGTGTTGTGATGTTTATAAAGAATATGAACTCTCTCTCTATTTCTAAGAGATTTTTAATGCTGAATATATTATAATAAAAATATATTTTTGTGTAAAACACATGTAGTTTTTACCAATGGGAAGTAACTGTTGACCAAACCACTTTCCTACTTTCCTTTATATTAAAATTTGCCTTTCCCAAAACTAAGGTAGGTATCCTTTCCGTTTAAGGAGTGGATTTTGGGTTCTCCCCAGAAGTTTTTGTCTCTTGTTGCCCACACCCGTGAGCAGAATGCAACAGCCCACCCATTAGCCAAAACCTGCATTAGCGTCACGTAAAGTAGGGCTGCGAGGGCTACCCATATACAGCAACTGCAATGTTCATACTCAGGTTCCCCTATATCTGCATCCCCTATCCCACTATATATAAAGCTTCTTTTACTATAAGGATTTTTTTTGCAGATGTTTATTCTACTGTGAATAACTTATTTTTGAAGTCCCACGTCGAAGTGCTTACGTCTTACTTTCACCCATAGAGTACATGTACTCACACAAAATCTTCTATTGATTTAATCCTACTTGATTTGAAAAAGAACAAGCATTGGCAAAGCCAAAAGTTTGGGCTTTTGAGTCTGCAAAGTCACTTGTGGTGTGAGTACCTGTGCATCTAACACTAGTACTTGGCAAATGTCTAATACTTGTACACAAGCCAAAACTGCTGGCTTTGCCAATGTTTGTTTTTACCAGGACTTCAGTGAAGGACTCACATAGTGCTTATAAATTGAGTGCTGAGCACAAACCTGGTTACAACATTTTGATTACTCCAATAGAGCATTGGCAGCCGCAACATCTATTTCTTAGCTGTGTGCCTACAATCTGTGGGAACTGGGGTAGGCAAACGTGTTTTGGCAGCATTCTGGGACGTGCTGCGGCTGAATTGGTCAGAACTTCAACTGAGTAAGCAGTGATTAAAGGACCTAAAGACCGTGGGTTCCGGAATGGTGAGGCTCCATGAGGCTGAGTGGAATTTATAACTAAGGCTGCTTTTTGTATAAATGTAGAATCCCTGAGCGTGAATGATTTAATTCCATGATCTGCAGCGGTATGTTTAATGGGCTCTTTTCAAAGGCCATGTCACTGGGCCACAATGTGGCATGCACCCTTCCCTTAGGGTAACCTATAGCTGCAGATTTGTCTGTGGCGACTGAGACTGTCAGCAAGTGCGAGGGTTACGGGGCCCAATCTTGCACACCAACTAGATAATTGCTGTTAGTATCACACAAGAAAAAGCGGCCTGAAAGTATCGACCTCAGAAGGGTGAAAGACAAAGTCTGTCTGGCCGCCAGAATTCCGAACTTGCGACCGCAGGTTTATCAGTCTTACCCATTCGTTTTTGCATACCACCTACCATGCACTCAGGGCATCAAAGCACTGCATCGTTTTAACAATTCAAGTGGGCAGCATTTCGTGCCATTGTTTTTAGTTCTCCTGTGCCATTGCAGAACGGTTGCAAACTGCAGCCATATGCAAATCAAGCTTGGACCTATCCCAGTGCAGTGCATGAGACGTCCCAATGGCATGCAAACACTCGTTACCCTACGCTTGCTGCCCTCTACCACTGTCTTTGCTGTCACGTAACACTGACATGCTCTGTGGTTAATGGGATGGTTTATTTTGTGTGAGCCCACCAGGCCCATTTCCAATGTAACTACCTTTAAACCCAGACTCACAGCCCTGTATTTACCAGAAGCACCAGAAGGCAAAGTGATGCAGAATGGAAAGCTAAGGCTTCCTATATCATCCCCAATATGTTGGTCCTCACATGTGTCCCTTGCTTTGAATTTCTGTTTAAAAAGGCCCTGGCCCTGGCAAAGCCAACAGTGTTGGCACTTTTATAGGCAATAGATAGGCATTTGCTAGGCACTGCCCTCATATACACGGGCATTCACACCATTTGCCAGCTGTTGCAGTCTTATGACCTTTATAGTACCGTTATGGCAATCCCTGGCAAATGCCCATCCCAAGCTTAAACACACATCAAAACTGTTGGCATTGCCAATGCTTGTCCACGAGTATGGAGGGGGAGTCGGTATCTCAAGGGTTGGTGAGGGCTCCTAAGGCTTGAAGTGAAGGTGCATCAGTAAAGGGATTTGACTAAAGAGCCAGGTTTGGGCAAACATCTGGTGCCTGATTTGGGCCAAATCTAAAAACTATGCAAATGTTTTTTTCACATAGCTGGCCAGGTAGCTCCGCAAGTCAAGCGCATGCTGTTGTTAGATGAACTCCCACGGACCGTTCTCCTTCAGAAAATGATGCCTTTGAAAAAAGAAGGAACTCTTTGATGTGCCCATTCCCTGGGTTAGGGCTTGACCCCTCTCCAAACTACCTCACAGTCAGTGGGTGTCAGCTGCCCACTCCAGACTAAATCTGTTACTTTTACTTTTGGACTCTACTGTCACCAGCAAGGCACCACACATTACCTAGACATGTTCCTGCGAGGCACTAGGCATTACCTATATTTTTGTTTGCGTCACAGGGATGTACACCATAACAACCGACAGAAAATCAATAATTGCTCCCATCGTGAAGCAGAGCTGCACGAGATAGCAGACCAGTGGGATGTGTAGTCTATTAGCCCAGAAACCACTATGTAACGTTTGTCATTGCAGTATTTTAATAATGCCATGGGAGCCAAGTTACGGTGAATTGTTACTTTCACCCAGGCTGCTTATTTGCACCCTCACGCCCTCTACCCCACACTCCTGATCTGTTCGACTTGCGGGGGAGGACATGAGAGAGCGTGTAAAGTTTGGACCTTGCAATAAAACGTTACCTTCAAGGAAAGCCTACAAGCCCAGCCCTCCCATTGCAACCGACTTATCTGTCACTTCATGCGGTGGGTAATAAAATATCAGCGGCAATAAACTCACCTAGACCTCGCCCCTCTCCTCACCCAGGAGCTTGCACCACTTCCTCTGGCTGCTGGACGCTGAGGACTTCCTGATCAGGAAGGCCGGGGCATGGTTGCGCAGCGTTGAGCTCTGTACTCCTTCAAGGGTAAGGGGCCGTCACATGCGCCACCACTGGGAACGTCGAGTTGGACCCAGGCCCTTGATTTAATTACAGCCCGTGATGTATTGCAGCCTGCCTTAGCCAGGTGAGTGACTTACTTGGGGTAGGGGCAATGACGAGGAAAAGCTCAGATTGAGAACAGTGCCAGCGACACCCATGACTTTCTGTACTCTCTTCCCTGGTGGCATACCCAGGTCCGTTTCTTGGCCCGAGTGCCATTGCCATTAGGCAGCGCTATTGGTCTTGGGCCAAGGGGAACCGTTACCTGACATCCCCCCTCACAACATCAAACACTCAGTCATGCTGTCCCCCCTCGTCCAGTCACACAACATCACAGACACACACTACTACTCACCTTAGCTCGAGTCGAGTCTCTCTCTAGCCTCCCTCGAAAATCAAATGCCATCGTGGAGGCCGGCCCAGCCTGCTCAGTTTCAGTCAGCATGCGTCGCTGCCTGGCTGCTCCACTTCGCTCTGGACAAACGCAGGCTGCCTGGGCACATGCACAGGCGCACAGCACTCAGCGAGCAGAAGTACTTTTAGCCTGCAGTCTGCAGAACTTGTACTTTTGTACGCTGAAGGCTACAGCCTGCAGAAGTATGTTTACATGCTGCATGCAGCTGCAGACAGTGGCAGATACACAGTGCACTGTGCACAACACTTACATATTCTGGGGGGGATAAATGCCATTATATCCCCCACTTAAAATTGTGTGGGAGATTTGTCCCCACTGTCCCCCCCCATGTCCTATGCCCATGTGTGGCTGGAAACCCCCTTTCTTGCCTCTCTTGGCCCTGGCCGTAGACCATTCCCAGCTCGTAGGCTTGTCTTGGCTCTTGCTCGCTTGGCTCATAGGGCCTGTTTCCTCTTCCTCAATACCCAGCAATCTTGTTCCTTCCTTGTAGGAGCCTATTCTCCTCTGCTTGCCCTGCCAGTCAAAGACCACTCCAAACGGAAACGTCCATCTGTACTTTGTCTTTGTCTCTCAGGACCCCTAGGAATGGGACCATCTACCTCCTCTTAATCAGTGTCACCTGGGCGAGGTTCTGGAACATGAGAATGGGTACCCCATTGTATGAGATCTGGTCGGGTCTCCTCGACGCCTGACGAATCCTCTCTTTCGTTGAGTAGTTGTGGAAAGTGACTACCACCTCCCTTGCTCTAGCCCCTGGCTCTGTTCTCCGCGGCCCCACTATGTGCACCCTATCGATGCAGACCTCTTCTTGGTCCCCCGAGTCTAATAAATCTGTGAAGATGGTGGAGACTGCTCCCCTCAAGTCCTTATCTGGGACCTCTTCTGGCAGAGCCCTGATGCGTATATTTGATCTTCTGGACCTATTTTCCTGGTCCACCACCTGAAGTTCAAGGTTGTGATTCACCGTGGCCAGTTGATCTAGAAGGGTGTACTCCTTCCTAGCATCGTCAGTGAGATCCAGCATTGCCCTTTCATTACTATCCACCCTTTCTTCAATCTTACTCACATCTCTTTTGATCTCTTGTAGGGCCTCTGCTAGATCCTCACTCAACCTTACCATCTGCTTTTGCAATGTGTCTGTTATTTTCTGCCCGAAGTCTGTAAAGAACTGTTTGAGGGGTATTGTAGTAACCGCCTCATCCCCCACCTCTTGCAGTTGGGGGTTGCTCCTTTCAGCCTGGTCCTCGTCTGTTTCCCCCTGCCGGGGGCCCACTGTTTCACAGCTCCACAACTTCTGCAGGTTGGATTCCTGGGGCTTCTTCGACCCCTTAGTTGATTGAGTGGAGTCTTTCTCCCTTGCTTTAGACATTTCGGCCCGTCCCCAGAGTCAGTCCTGCTTGTTTGATAGAAGATCTGAGCCCGCACTCCAAACCCCTCCTGCGTATCAGCTAGGGGACCACTCTGTGTACAGGGGCTGGGCCCATCACCGACTCTTGCGACATGGTCTTGGTGGCTCCCGGGGCCCCTTTCCTTCACTCGCCCATGGGCCCGCTGTTTGCTCTGGCTTCCTTGTTTCCGGCCTCAGCGGTGCCTGCCCCTCCAGCCGCTTGCTCTGTTGCCTGGTAGCCTCTTCTGTAGTTGTTGGCCCCTGACTCTTCAGGCCTGCTACCCCCACAGAGACAATGTGCTTGGGCTCCTCGGCCCGCTAGCTTGGCCCTGGTATCGAAGGGGCCACTCTCTGGTGGCTGTTATGGGGTATGTGGCCCCAGTGGTTTTGCTGGCCCTGTGGGGTCCCTGAGTCCAGCCACCCGCACATCTAGTCCTTTGGTGGCTCAATCCCTGGGCCTTTCCTATTCAAAGTTTGTGAGCTCCTGCTCACTCCCTTCCCTTTCTCAGATCCTCTCCCCCACTGCTTTTGCCTGCTCACCTGCCTTGTCTAAAGATTGCTGTTGTGGGGCTGCACACAAGCTCTGTACGGCTTGCCTATGTTTACCAGGCTCCTCTGTGAGGATGGTCCTTCCTGCGGGGACTTGGGCTCCTACGAGCAGCGGTGTCCCACCCATGAGCTCCCTCCTCCAATTCTCAGGCCAGATCACCCCTGGGTGTGCCCGCCTCTTATTAGGACCTGCTCACTCCGTCTGAGCGTTTGGTCGCCCGGGGGGCACCAGTCCACTCTCTCTCCTCCGGCTGTGCCCTGTTGCGTACCTTCTCCTCCCGGGGGCTAAAACTGCCGCGTCGGGCCTCTTAGTTAGGGGGCCGACGTATGTCTCCTCCTGATTCGCCTGCAGGTCCCCCGGATCCTCGACCCTCCTCTGCTTGGGGTGCCTCTCGCTCCTGTTGGGGGTCTTCCCCCCCGCTGTGTCCGCTTGACCTGGTTCTCGTCTTCGTTGGCTGGCCGCCGCCTCCATTAGGGCTCCTCTTGCCTGCTATTGTCACACTTCGGCAGAGAAAAGCTTCCCTGCGGAGTACATCTCATTCACAGGCTCCTTTGTGGAGCAGATACAGGTTGCCATGGCGCCTGCACAAGCTACGGCGGAACCCGTGTCAGCTGACACGTCTCGTACGTGAAGGACGTACAACAAGGCACACCCCCCATGCGGGTTTAAAACTACCGTCTTACAGAGGGCTTGTTGCTGCTAATTAGTGTTTCTTACTATTTGCGGTTACGTCCGTTTTCCTTCGTGAAACCTTTGACACGAAATCCCGACTTGATCTCCTGGTTCCGACCCACGCTTGACCTTTGGATTGTTACGTCTTCTACTCTATTGGTACTTCTTACAGACCGCTACGATTTCGACCCAGACTGCTCCTGGACTGCCTTCTCTCCGTCCTTATCATTGTTGTGATCTCCCAGTGTTCGACGAGGAACATTATTTGGATTGTCCTTCCCTGCTCCTGCTGTCTTTGAAGCTCATTCGCCAGCGGTTACTCGGAACACCTCAGTTGCTCCTCGTCTGGAAAGTGTGTGTTTCAGGTAAACTGCTGTGTTTGCTTTCTGCTATTTCTGCCAGCGCCACTATTGTACCTCATTTACCTGCTGCTCTGTTGGTATTCCTCTCTACTGGATTTTGGGACATTCATTGGACTACAACACTCAGTGAACTTATTTTGAAAGTGCATATTGACGCTCTCCTGATCCTGCACCAACATGACTCTAGCGCGACCCTCGTGCAGCCCGGGTTTACTTCCCTGTACTAACTTACCTGTTTATTATTTTATCCTGTCGTTTTCTCCAATCCTGGAAACCGTTAAGCCTTGAGAGTCCGACAATTCAGGTCTGTAGTTTTGGCTAAAAACTCTATAGGAAGAATCCATTAGATTATTTCGCTCATTTGGGTTTAATTCTTTACTTGTGGGTCCATCCCAGAGAAAGTTCCACTCCAATCCTTGCCTAGGTATTTTCTGTCCAATACTGTTGCTTGATTGCTTATTTGTTTCTCTCAGCACTGTTTAATATCTTTGTATCCCTTTGCAGCATTGGTATTGGCGGTGCATGTTCTCCCCGCTCTTTTATTCAACCCAAACCTCTGCCTGTTCCAATAGAAACAGCAGAGAGGTATGTTGTAAAGAAGAGCCCCTCTTTGAGGAAGCCTGAGTCTTGTACTCAGGGGAGCTGGAATTGGAGGCTGAATATCGATTCCTGTAGACATATCGTCTCCAAGGTCATCTATCTATCTTCCTGACCTGTTTACGGAGCGGTGAGTAACAGCTATGCAATGCGGTGCGGGCTCCAGCAACAGATTGGTGGAAGGGGCTGCCTGCCCTCCGCTTTTCGTCCACTGAGCTATCCCTCCCGGTATTTGCGCCTGGGGAGGGTGAAACTTCTCATTTTGTATCTTTTACCTGTCCCAGGCTCGGAGGAGCAGCTATCATGCAGCTCCCGGCACAGCAGCCATCTTGGAAATTCAAATGTTGAATTTTTAACTGTGCATTTCTACGTAATTATATGTGGGGAGTGGGTTAGTGTAATAAATAATGTATGGGGAGTATGGAAGGGGGTTGGGTCTCCCCCCACATATAATTGCATGGAAATGTGCGAGAAGAAAAGTAATAAATATTTTTGGCTTTGGTCTTTTTTATTCTCGACATAATCACATAGATCCCTGAGGACATGATTCAATATCTTTTATTACAAGGCCTCATTTTCCCTAATACTAAAGGGAATACCCTAGCCCTCTAAAGAAACTAAATGTGCTTGTCAGTTGTTAGGAAGTCCAAAGTAACAATGTCCTCCGTCCAAACTAACTCTATCTGACCCTACCACCATATTTAACTAACTTACATAGGCCGAGAGAATGTCTTAACTTTGCCTGGTCTTTTTTTCTCTTCCAATAGGCTTTTTATTTACAGTCTTTCTCTGTAGTTCAGATATTTCTTGACATAATCTCCTTGGATAGTCTCTGAGATCAACTCTTGTAGTTCTTCAAGAATAGTCTTGGGTTTTCGTACTTTCTGTGGTACTATAGTTAGAATTTCTTTCCTTCAGAAACTTTCTCACATCTTTGTCATTACTTGTTGACTTGTTCCTGTCTTTCCATTCTGGCTTTCCTGAGGTAGGATTATCTTGACCCCTTTTTAAGCTTTCTTCATCATAACTTCTCTGCCTTACAATGTCTATTCTTTTATCTTGTTCATTCAAGAGTTTTATATCCTGTCTCCCATTGCAAGTTTCTATATTAGACTTTCTCCAGTCTCCAATTCTGAGTGTATAGGATTTCTTCCCTTCCTCATATGGAAATTGTTTCCAGTCTGTGCTTGTTCCCCACCTGGCTTGCTTAAATCCCTCTTTGATAGGCTTTTCAATTCTCTTCTTAACAGGTTTCCTTGTGATATCTCTTCCTTAGGACTGTAACAAGTTTCTCTTCTCATCTAATAACCCCCTTCCCTGACCGAGTTATTCGTTACTTCTTTGTAACTCCAATTGCACAGTTTTAGCCTTACTTTCTCGTCCTTAAGACAGAAACAAATTCCTCTTTTCATATAATAATCCTCTTCCCTGACCGAGCTATTCGTTACTTCTTTGCAACTCCAAGTACAAAGTCTTAACATTACTTTCTCGTTCTTAGGACAGGGACGAGTTTCTTTGGATCTGTAAGGGTGCCCCAGCAGTCTCCTGGTTCCCCCGGTACTGCTGTCTCGGCCGGGGATGGTGACAGGGCACGGCTCTCGCTCGGGTGTGCTTTCTCGTTCTTCTCTCTCTTTGGCTTTCCGTTCCTGATTCCTTGTCAGGTTACTGCTCTGTAGTTGCACAGGCGGTCGGAAGCTATCCACGCTTCCGATACCGGTGATCTCAGCATTGTTGTTTGGGCATCCTGCCCACATTGCTGCACTTGTGGTCACGCCACCACCAGATAGCTTGTTCCTCTTTTCTTCTTCACAATGCTTTACTTGCATCTGCACACGCCAGGCCTCCAGCATCCCGTACTGGCGTTCTCTGCCTCGTTGAAAGTTGCGGGCTCTGCGATTTGCCTTCGCTCCACTTCCACAAGGTGCAATTATGTTAGGGGACTTTCCTGGCGCATAAGGCTCTCTTCTCTATATCTTCTACTTGTCCCCGTGAAATATACATCTCATGTTAAAGAGACATCTTACATTTCCTTTACAAGTGGGTTTCTTTTTGCATTGCCTTCAGCCAATGGTAAAGAGGCCACACATATTTAGTGCTATCCTACTCTGTCTATTTGCTAAAGCGTCATTTTCATAGTCATTTTTATTCGTGTAACTCTATCCATAAATCCAACTTCGAGTGTTTGGACTGGTTCCGCCGGGGAAGGCGCTGGGGATCTGTTACTGAAGTCAGGAATCAGTCTCAGAGCTTACTTCAACCCAACCTGGATGTCTGGTCTGCATGCTCTAGTCTTGAGTAAAAGCATAACCCATATTTTCTGGTTTTAAACTGAAGTTCTTGTCCAAATTCGTATCTTTATTTTCGAAAAACACCTCCCACCAAAACCCCCATAACTCCCTCAGTTTTAAAGATAGAAACGAAATTTCAACCCCCACTGATACCTAACACCCCTAGCTACATCCACAACCTACCCATCCAAACCTTATTTCGAAACAGGTAGTTGACCCGTTTTTATCAAAAATTGCATAGTAAAAGTTTACCCCGAATTTACATTTTGCAAAAGTCTTACACGTGTGAATTGTCTTTAAATTATTACCCACTTTGCCTTTGAGATTAAAATTGTTTTCTTTTGAATAAATCATTGCTTTTGATTGCTTGCATCTGTTCAAAGTGGCTCCCGTAGAAATTTATAATAATTTAAGCATTTTTGACCACATTTAGTGTTTTTGCTCAACCAGTTTCAAAGCCATCCTGACAGTTGAAAAGTCAAATCCGTTTTTCTCTTGTGTTTAAGGGAGGAAGGTGGGGTGATATTCTGTTTGGTCTGTATTATTCCTGAGTACCTGCTCTCTCCTCACATCTATTTAAATTACCTATTGGTGGGTCGAGGGGTGTCGCAGGGGAACCTCTAACCACAATGCTATCTGTTCCAAAACATTCCAAAAGTATTCTTTTCTTTGCTGCATTCTTTTTGTGTTCATTACCTAATTCCCAGTGCATTAAAGATAGTATTCATTGTCCTTGTCACCCCTTGGTGATTGTTGTTACCTATTAAACATATATTGTGTTTTAAATACTCAATCCATAAATAAATATTTACCATTACAAACTAGCCTGATTCCTCGTTCAGTGAGACGGGGGGGGGGGGGGGTATTTTGAGAAGGGTGTGGTATGAGTGGTATATCATTCAGAATATTGAACTTATAGACAAAAATAAATACGGGTTTCATTTGCGCACTACATACTAGGCGAGACTTGGGTGCGTGCCTGATTGAGATCCCTTACATCTTGGGGGCTCGTGTCCGGGATCCTGAATTTGACCTACCACTCATGACAGTCTAACACAGCATACTAGCCGGCAGGGTACATACACCTTGGTGGGTGGGCATGCTGTGCTGCAATGTACAAGCAGCCCTCAAAAGAAATATTCAAAAGAAATGGACCTGTTTGCAAAAGTAAATGAACCCTGAGATAAGTCATAAGGAAATTGACATTTCTGAGATGGCGACCCCAGTGGACATTAATATTGCTAGGGAACACACTCTGCACAAACTGTTTGTCGGGGGTGAGTGGCGAGAACAGGATGAACAGGTATGGTTGCAGGAAATAAAACAACAAGTCACTGCAATCGACCTTGATACCTAGCAGGACAAGGGTCCATTATATCAAGCGCTTAGCGAGCTGTACATGGCCCCAAAAGTAAAAGAGGAGCAGTGTAAAATTGCCAAAATAGCGGCATACCTGTACCTCCACATAGAAATCATACAGGTAAAGCATGCAGACAATGCAGATTTGACAAAGAGGCAAGGGGAAGCACTGCAGAAAATCCAGACTAATCTGGAGTCTGCAGAGCAAAGGCTCCAGGAAAGCAAAGAATCAGAAACAGAGGCTAGGCAGTATGTCACCAAACTAAAAGAAGATCTGGCTCTATTACAGCAAGAGAATACAGAACAAAATACCCAAGTACAGACACTGCAAAAAGAATGTCAGGAAAGGCTTGACTCTTTACAACAGAGTCAACAAAAGCTGGCGCAACAATTAAATTTTAATAGAGCCTGCGCAGATCAGGTAGTCACATTACAGAACCACATAGAATCCTTGAAAGAGGAAAACAATAATTTAATTATTAAAGACATCCATTCTCAAGAGGAATTTGATGAGGAGCACCAGAAATCCCAAGCATTTAAAAGACAAAGGGATGACCTGGCTGCACAGAGGGGCACTCTAAGTCAGGAAAGGGACGCCTTAGGCCAGGAAGCCAATTAAAAACTAAGTTAGAAGAAAGAAAGCTGGCTCTTCGGGAGTTTAGTGAAGTTAAAACTGATTATGAAAAGCTACTAGAGCACACCTGGTGGGTGGAGGATGATCTGGCAAAGAACACTCAGGCCAATAATCACCAAACTCAGGAGGTGAGTCTCCTGCAGCAAGAAATTGGCCCAGTATTTCCAATACAGTCAGGAAGTACAGAGAGACAATGAGGCTCTCTGTGAAAAGAATGACAGGCTCCACAAACAGATAGCCGTGCAGGAGCAAATCATTGAGACCAGTAAGGCCTTAATAGAGAAGCAAAAAGGTAAGATTTTGGCATGTCATCAGGGAATAGGGGCTTAAAGAGATGAGTTAAGAAGGGACAGAGAAACCCCTGAGCCTAACCTCAGGACCCCTGTCATCAGGTATTTTAACCCCTTCAGTTCCATGGACTCTGCTGCCCTCATGTCCACTGGCTCATATGAGCCAAGGGCCACGGGGATGGTAGACTTCAGCACAATAGGAAATATGGGACTGACAGATCAGCGCCTCCCAGAAATGGATGGGCGGGCATCGCTCTACAGATTCCCAAATGTTAGGGCTAGCCTCTCTGATCAGGAAGACTCCAGTGAGAGGAGAATCAGAGAATTGGAACCTCAAAAATACTGCTTACCAAGGGATCAGTCTGTCAAATTGGTGGGGAATTCCATGAAACTAGACCCACCAAGAGTATCTTAAAAACCCAGCTAGGGCAGTTGGAGGCGGGGGGAGATACTCGGCCAACCCTGGGAGCAAGGGAGAGTCAGAAGACTCTTCAGAGCGCCACAGGTCTCAAGAGACTAGGCCCTCACATTCTGCAAGCCATTCCCAAGCCCGAAGAATTAGGGAGAGCCTAGAGGATCAGATAGCTAGCTCCTGTAGCAGTGCCTCTGAGTCAGAGGATGAGTGGACAAGGGTGACTAAGACAAAAAAGGACAACAAAATTAAGAGGGCCCTACTGAAAGATCCCCTGAAGAAAATCAAGGCCATTAGGAGCGTCATAACTCTATCATAAAAATGCCAAATATTCAGTTTGGGAGCACCTCGAGTTGCATGAGCAAATGATGGATACTTTCCACCTGAAGGATAGCCAAAGTTGCATTCAATATGTCAAGTGGACATTTTCCCCTGAATACTCCAGCTTCTTTGCTGGGCTGGAGGATCAGAACCACTCAAGATGGTCCACCTATAGGGCGGCCATCTTAAAGCATTTGTCCATATATAGAAACCCTCAAGAGGCCTGCAAGGCGGCCTCCAATCCGCAATGTGGGGAAGACCAGTGTTACGCTCACCTGGTTCCCACGGGGGCGTCGACCGGAACTGGGCCGCTGTTACTTCCACCAGCGTGATGTGTAGCGCCGAGATGACTGACTGGACTGGCCCGCTCAGCCTAGTTTGTCTGGCTCGCAAGAATATTCTTCTGCAAAGGAGAAGAGGAATTAACCACCCGTGGAATTGAGTGTCAACCCACCTTCCCCACTCCCGTTGTCTTCCCACTGATCACTCTTGATGTCCCCTCCTTAGTCTCACCTGATGGTTTGGAAGGATGAGCTCTCCATCCTGCGTCGACCACAGGGGCGCGTTGATGACCAGTTACTTCACTGGGGTAGAGGAATTGGTGAGTTCCAGTATTGACTCTAAAGTCCAATTGTTCATAAGAGTTCAAATGTCTGCTCTTCACTCTGTCCAATTTCTTGCAAGTTGCCGATTAATCCACTCGAAGATTTCCAAATGGCACGCGGTAAGATTCAGGTAAGTCTATTGTGTTTTTCCCCTTAGGGGCCGGGGTATGGCGATGAAGCAGAGTTGACTGTGCCGACCCGAGATGAGGTGAGACCCCTGTGGTAAATCAGGTAAGTTTTGTGGGGGGTAACTGGTATTGTCCTTGCTTTCTCCCCTTAGGGGCCGGGGTATGGCGAAGAAGCAGAGTTGACTGCGCCGACCCGAAATGAGGTGAGTACCTCCCGTGGTAAATCAGGTAAGTCCTTGGGGGTAGCTTGTATGGCCTTAGAGAGTCCCCTTGCTCACCTTGCTGTCTTTATCTCCTTAGGTGTCGGAGGGCGGCCGCGAGATGGAGAGAGCGTGATGGAATGCTGAAGTACCGCCAAGCAGGTGAGTTCAGCACGGCGCCGTAGGAATGCGAAGCGATGCTTCAAAAACTTCTGTCTTTCAGTTCCGTGGCGAAATGGATCAGGATCCAGGTAAGAATTAAAGTTAAAACTCATGTTCTAACCTTTATCCTTTTTGTCTTCTTGTTTCAGGAGTCCCAGGACTGAAGCGGGCGTGGCTGAAGACTGGAGCTGCTGAAAACACGGTGAGCGTTACGCTGCAGCAAGCAGAATAACGCGAACCACGTGTGGCTGTCCGGGCGTGGTTTAAATAGCCTTGGAAGAAGATTCAGGTAAGTATTCTTCCACAGCCCCACCCAAGTAACAAAATAGTCCCTTCAGTAAAATAGTCCCTCCTAAGCCTCATTTGGCTTGAGTCTTCAAGCAGCATGGTCTGCCTCAGGTGAGTATGCAGCATGGTCTGCTTCAGGTAAGTTATCAATAATGAGCCTGGCGCCCATGGCGCCAGGACTGACTTTATCTTTATGAGCCTGGCGCCATAGGTGCCAGGACTGTACCCAAACAGCCCCTAACTGGGGCTTTTGGGCATGCTCCAAGTGGCATGATGCCTGCTTCCGGGGCTGCTGGGCCTGGTCTGGTCTTCCGCGGGCAGGCATCATGACAACCAGGCCCCACAAGAATTTGTACAAGAGATAAAACGTGCCTTTGTGCAGACCACGAGGTGGGTGTGCACAGACAGTAGGGAGTTCATCCATACCTTCTTTCATACACTCCCTAAATACATCATGACCCAGCTGGTGAGGGACTTTCATGAGAAGAGATCACTAGACTGGGTCATTGAACAGGCAACTCGCATTTATGTAGTGCAGAAACTGGTAGAAAATAAAAGTACCAATAAAAACCCCAAACCAACCAACGCTGCTGATGCTGCTAAGGTGGCGGAGGTGAAAGTTGCCCCCATTTTAGATCTGGAGATGGGAGGGCCTAAAAATATTCTAGTGCAAAATCCTCCTAACCAAAGACCCAGAAGGCCCTCTGGCCAATCCCAAACAGGTAGTCAGGGAGGTAACATCACAAATGGGACCCCTAACTGCCCTGACTATATCAGGCCCCGAGACAAGGGCAGCAGACCCATCCTGGGCTATGTGTGGACTCCCCCAGCCCAAGGGAGGGGGGTCCAACCAGGCAGCTGCCAACCCAGGAAACTTCCCTCCTAACTTCCCCCAGGAGGGCAGTAATCCCCCAAATTCTGGGTTGAGTTTCTTTCCCCGGTACCCACCAACCCCCAAAACAACCCTTCTTTCTTTCCCCACTTTCCTGAGCCCAGACAACCCAATCCGGGAGAGGGGAGGCAGAACTATCCCAACCAAGGGTATTATGGGAGAAGAGACAGTTACCCTTCCCGTGATCAACCTAGGATGGACCAGAGAACCCTGTATTAGCCAGAGCTGGTGTCCCAATTGGAGCACCAGGTCCAGAACTTGTCACAGGATCTGGGTCGCATGTTGAGGGCTCAGCAGAACCCTCAGATGAACATGGTGGCCCAGAACCCCTCAAATCAAGGGTCTGGTACTCCAGAGCAATAACCGGGAGAGAACCCCGACAACCCACCGGCTCCCACGGAGGACGCACAACGCGATGGGAGTGTAAAGCCTTAAAGGAAGCTTCCTTCCCCACTTGTGAAAAGCCCCTGGAAACCCAGGAACCGGAACCAAAATCTCCTGCCCCTGAAAGTCTGCAACCCAAGGAACAGAGGGCGGGTAGGAGAAATAAAGGGCCTAAAAAGACCCATTTTGTGGAGTAGGTTAGAGTCTTCCAATTTGAAGGAGAGGGGTCCTCAGAGGATTCTGGGAAAAGGATCTTCTCCTTCAGGGATGGCGGAACTCCTCCCAAAGAAAAGTGGGTCCCAAGAGATCCTAATCCAGACTGGGTAGATGTGGGGACTGAGTTAAAACCACCCAACATTGAACCCCAGAATGACCAGCCAGAAAATCACCTTGCCCAAACCAATTCTGGTGACTGCCTCCAAAGGGGGGGGGCAGCCCAGAACCAGGGGAGCCCAACCAAAAGTTCCCCAATATCCAACTGTCCTATTTTTTTTGCAGATCCCCAAGCTCCCACACAGGATCATGCCAAAACCGATTCTGGGACTGCCTCCAAAAAGGGTGTGGGGGTGGCCCAGAACCAGAGAAAGAAGAGTCCTTAGCTCCCCAAAACCATTCTGAGGACTGTCTCCAAATAGGGGGACAGCCCCGAATCAGAAAAGGAGGAGCCCGAGACTCCTCGAATCACTGAGTGTGAAATGTGTGCTCAGATTCCCAAACCACCCAACTTCATTCTGAGGACCGCCTCCTAGAAGGGGGACAACCCAGAACCAGCACAAGAGGAGCCCCAAACCTCACCAACCACTTCTGTTGACTGCCTCCAGAAAGGGGGGGGCGACCCAGAAACAGAACAAGGGGAGCCTAAAACTTCCCAAATAGCGGTGTGTCAAAATTCTGTGCTAGATTCTTCAATTCCAATACCGTCTCCTGACGCAACTATCCTGGTGTCAGAGTCAGAAATGAGCAAATTGACCATCAAGCTTACCAAGAGCACCCATTACATTTGCCCATTGGAGGAGAAGGAAGGTAGATTCTACGTCTCCATCCAAGTGCAAGGGCAATGTGCAATTCCAGCACTGGTGGACACTGGATCCCAAGCAACTGTGCTCTCAAAGAGGATCTTTTTGCAGCTAAATTCAGGAAGGGGGGAAAGATACCAAATTCCTCTCACCCCTCTTCCTGGACAGCTCCAGAACTTTGACGGGAAGGAAATTCCTGTTGAAGGGTCTGCAGAGCTGGAAATTTAAATTGGGCGACACAAAATGAAGCACCCGGTCCTAGTTGTGGTGCCAGAAGGAACCCCATGTCTATTAGGGAATGACATCCTCTGCAGCCTGTCTCCCCTAATAGATTGTGTGAATAAGGTACTCTGGACCCAGACTCATAGGCCAATTAAAGTAAAACAAAGTGTCAACCATGTTAGTCTAAATGGCACATGCCACATGGTTGAACAAAAACCGGACCAAATCAGGTTCTTCTTTCAAAACAATGACATACCCGAAATCACCGTCATAGCTGTGGGACAACCAACTGGTGATGAGAACGCCTCTCCATTTCTGCAAATCAGCCTCCCGCCCAGTCTCAAGTGGCATTCCACCCTGGAAGGGGATATATTGAAATATTATACTAATGTAGAATCAGAAAGACCTAAGTCCATAGCCAAAATTGATATCGAACCAGCACAAAACTTTGCTGGCATTCTGAAAAGGGGTGAACAGCTCCTCCTCCCGATCCAGTTAAATGATGGGAAGGAGCCTGTCCTCGCCCAAGTTGACTTGGATAGCGAAGAAATCTTCATCAGCGAAGTATTATTTAAAAAACTCCCAAATGACCAGACCCTACCTGCCGTAGAGTCAGTGCAGCAATGGGTATGGGGCCTGGAAACGCCCCGCTCCAAACATCCTCTGCTTAGCAATTGTATGATCAAAATTTCTAGGGATGACAAAAGCATAGTACATACTTGTTGGGTTGTGCGAGGTGTTCCTTCCACCTTTTATATGAGCAGTGACCTTCTCAACCAACTTGAGATCAATTTGGACCCTTGTTATTTTTTTATTTTATTGCAGTTTTTTTACAAACTTTATAAAAAGAAAAAATAATCACATTTCTCTTTATCTCTTTTCTCAACTACAACTTATTCTTCAAGTTCTTTCCATTTCTTTTCCAAGTCCTCTAAAAAGAATGTTACAGCTATAGTTCATTTTTCGTCTTCCCCTTCTTGCATCTTAATCCACCATTTTTCGACATTGTAGGTTGAGAATTTTCTTAGCTCTGGTCCCAGAATTTTTGTTCTTAAATCTCTCAGGCTCGGGCATATCGTCATCAGATGTTTTAGGGACTCTTTTTCCCTCTCACAGAAGCGGCATTTGGTGTCAACAACTTCATTTTGTTTTTTCTTCATACTTTTTATCTCCATCGTATGGTATAAGTTTAATCTTAGTTTTAAAAAGATTTACCTTCTTCTTGGGCAAGGAAATCTTTTAAGATATCTTGGTAGAACATTCAGAGCCTTGCTTCCCCATGTGTGATCTTTCATACACAAGTGTTGCACATGCTGTTCCACTGTTTTCAATCCAGTCCGTCAACCAGAGGTTTTTTTTCACTGCATTGGGATTTTTTTCCAAGGTCTCCTTCGTTGTTGACAGTTGATTCAAGATGTGTTCACAATTTCTTTTCCAGATCTCCAGCACTTCGTTCGAATTGTTCATCTGTGCTGGTTTCAATATTTCGAATTGGGGCGCTCTGTCCATTTCTATGATCTTTCTATAGATTGAGAGTGTATTCCATATCACTCTGGCATTGATTGATAATAAGCCTAACTCATACTTTATGCAAGCGTTCGGTGTACTTTGAGGCACCTTCAGGATCCTCTTCCAAAATATGTCTTCACATGTGGCCCACAAGCTGAAAGGACATCCTAAAATTGCTTCGGCTCCATGTATCAAGGCCGGTATAACTTTCGATTTATAGAAAGTTACTACTGGTTGGTATGAGAATTTTCCAAATTGCTCATGGAGCATCGCCCCTTGGACTGCAAACGCTCTGCATTCGGTTTTTATTCTTTTCGTCATTGGATCATCTGAGATGCTGGCACTTAGTTGAACACCCAAATATGTAACTTGCAAGGATCTTCTAATGGTCACGTCTCCCATGCTCCAACTTGGTTGATTTTTCTTTGTTCTTTTCTGACTTTTTAGATTGGAGAATCTATTATGCATTTATTTCCAGCCCATTATTCTTAATGTAATTTTCAAGTGCACTTAATTTCCTTTGGAGA
Source organism: Ambystoma mexicanum (assembly GCF_040938575.1). Lineage (NCBI taxonomy): Eukaryota > Metazoa > Chordata > Amphibia > Caudata > Ambystomatidae > Ambystoma > Ambystoma mexicanum. Next base: position 1,144,365,453 of record NC_090923.1, on the reverse strand, counting down.
CCCACTGGCATTAAATCCAGCAGGACAATGTCATTTGCGTATATTAGCCAGCTTATCTGATTCCCATTTATTTTCGGGGGGAATGCTGGAACCTTTTCCAGAGTTTCTCCCATGTCCGCGATCAATAGTTTAAATAGGGTGGAGCCTAGCGGACAGCCCTGTTTTACGCCTCTAGTGGTTTTAATTCGTTCTGTAAGTGTTCCTCGTTGGTCCAGGCGAATTCTGACATTTGTGTCAGAATGTAGTTCTTTTATAGCCATCATCAAGCTCGGCGGGCATCTTAGGTTCAGCATCTTTTCCCAAAGGAGCTCTCTATCAACTCCATCGAAAGCGTGGGCTAAGTCCACAAATGCAGCATAAACTTTCATTCCTTTTCTTAAGGCTTCCATTTTTAATACATTTATTATTAGTAGATTCAAACCGCAGCCAACTCCTTTTACAAAGCCCTTCTGTCGCCTATCAAAGGCCCCTGCTTGAGTGATCCATAATGTTAATCGTGATAGTATTTGAGTTTCAAACACTTTTCCTAACACATCAAGCGGGGCAAAAGGCCTGTAGTTTTTAGGGTCTGACCTTTCGCCTTTCTTAATGATTGGCACTATTATTGTGGATTTCCATGATGTTGGGATGGAACCTTCTTTCATTATTTTGTCAAATAAGGTTTTGCATAACTCTGCCCACTCATTTGGGTTCTCCTTTAGCATTGCATTTGTTATGCCATCGGGTCACGGAGCTCTCGATGAACTATTCTTTTTTATTGTTTCCACAATATCATCTTTTGAAATTTCGATATCCCAACCAGTAGATGTTAACTCTGATTTTTTTAGTGTTTCTCCTTGCTTTTCAAAGAGCTTCAAATAGTGTTCGGTCCATTGTTGTTCTGAGACCATATTCGTCAACAAAGCTCCTTGTGGTGTACATTCATCGTTGATTAGTGCCCAAAATTCTCTCAAATCTTTACTGTCTAATGATGCTAGCATCTTTTCTGCATCCTGTTGCTGCATGTTATATTTATGGCCCCTAATCCACCTCATATATCGAGACTTTAGTTTCCTTTTTTCCACTCTGGCTGCTGTTTGTTTCAAGTCTCCGAGGGCTCTTATTTGTTGTCTCAATTCCCTCTTTCTCAGAGCTATCTCACGATCGTACGCATGGCATTTGTATTCATTCTTCGCTCCTCCGCCAGACTTTTTAACGTACTAATGTAAAAGCGTGTCATACTCTTTATAGGCAATTACTCTGTCATCCGTTTTCAGTTGTTTTATGACCTCCTCGATGTTGGCTTTCTTTAGCCTCACTCTTTTTTGACCAGGCTCAATCTCAATTTCATCCTTCCACATTTTAGAGTTTGTTCTTCTCTTTACTTCCCATGCAACTTTAACAAGTTGTGGACACTTTCCTTCATACTTATCACCACTTTGTCTATGAAACACTCTAAAAAAAAATGTTAAACATAGAAGTAGTCTAAGATGGATTTTTGGGACTCTCTTTCCCAGGTTTCTTTTGGCGGTATATCCCCCTGAAGGCCACCATTCAGCATACTCATTTGCCTCAGATCCATTTCTTCCATCCACAGCTTGGTCAGTTCTTGGGACTTTTTTGCCTGCAGGTTCTTGAATACATTTTTTCCACTCTGGGGTATCAGTTCCATATTCAGGTCACCACATATGATCAACTCATCATTTGGGTTCTGGATTTTTATTTCATCCAGAGTGTCACAAATTTTGTCCCAAAAAATTGTTTCCCCAGTGTTCTGATGTTGCCAATATATATTCAATATATGGAGACTGGGGTTTTCCTTCCCACTCTCATCCTTATGTGAGATTGTTGTGAGTTGACTATATGCGTCGATGTTCCATGCTTTTTTAATCAGCAAACCTATGTTTTTTCTTACTAAGATCATTACGCAAGTCATCAGTCGGCCCTTTTAATTTGAGATTGCCGGATTAATTGCCATCTCAAACTCATCCACACATGGGGGAACTACCAACCAAGTTTCCTGCAGACATATTATGTCCAGGTTCCAAAGTGTTTCCAGGTTGTCTGCAAAGAGATGTGCGTGCCCTCTAGTGTTCCAAGACCCGCACTCAATATTTTGTGTTTCCTTATTTTGGCATTAGCTTTGGTTTGAAGTTACCAACGCTCTAGCAATGACCCTTGTTATTGCCAAGCCCGGTCCCAACTGGAGAGTAAATCTCAGGGTCCCGGCAAACCTAAAGAAAGCCCTCCGGTCAGCACTAGTGCTACGGTAGGAAATGGAATTTCAGAAATGGAGGAGAGGTGACCATCCCAGGCCTCACCTACAGAATCCACCTGTTAAGACCATTAGTAAACATAGGCGGGAATATTGCCAATTGTTAGGGAATGCAAGTGTCTTTCCCACTGCTGAGATCCCCCGAAGATGTGTGGGTATAGTAGTGGGAAAATTGCCATAACCGTGTTATGTTCTGTTTTCTAGTATTGGCACTAAAATCCCAAGAATCACCAAGGAGGAACACTCAGGGACCGGGAGGAAAAACCCAAGGAATCCGGAGCATCGTCCCATCTCAACCCGAACCGGCGAGGAGAGCGTGTCGCCTCAATCGCTGGTGGGAGAAGCAACTGAATTTCTCCACATGGACAGAAAAGAATATCCCACTTGCCCGACTCCCCCTCGACTGGAAGTCAAAATGAAGTCGGGAGGGGGAATTTGTGGGATGTATTGACCCACTCTGCTATACTATGCGGCCTCACTCTGCTATCGTTGGTGCGAGAAACAGCAAAATGGTGGCAAAACCCTTGTGCGCACCAAAACCTCCAAAACCGTGTTTTTAACACACAAAAAGATGGCTGCACAACCTGCCACCCATGGTGCATGTGTGGTGGAACAGAGCACACGCCGCAGAAAAAGCGCCAGTGGGCTCCATGACAAGTAAACATAGAGTGCAGAGGGAGCAGCATCTCTTTGCAAATGAAACTCCAAAATTTGCCTATAAATGAAACTTACTTTGCTGCTGAAACTTCAAAATGCCTGTACATAACACTTTCCAACACTAGAAAATCTTGCTTGGTGCTAAAATTCATTTTATCTAATGAAGCACTGTGAATTTACAAGGTCCTGAAATTTTAAAAGCAAAACATTTTTCTCAGCAAAACTGGATTGCCTGTGAATGACAACTCCTGTCAAAAATCTGCGTGCAGCCACAATGGGCTACCTATGAGTGACAGCCCCTGTCAAATGGAATCTCCTGATTAAACTTTAAAGTTGTCCAAAACTAAAGATCCGCCGGATTAGCAAATATAAAAGGACTTTTGCTGAAAGGAACACGGATCTCAGTTGTTTTGATCCCACATGTTTAAATCTAAGAATGTAATTTATCTATGTCATCTGATGCAACCAGTTTGTTTTATGCTGGATTGCCAGTCAAGAAATTAAGAATTAATTTAGGCTGGCTGGGCCTGCAAGAGGTTGAAGAACAGGTATCCACCCAAGGGGAGGGCATGGCTCTCAGCAGGTACTCACTGACACATGATAATTGTGGGGTATGCTAGATTTTTGTCTGCTACCAAGGACTGAACAATGGCAGATTCTCCAGGCCAGGAAATGGACATGTGAAAAGGTTGTAAACAAGGCTTACAGAAGGAAATCCCAAAGGAGGGAGCTGCTCCTTGAAGGAAATCCCCAAAGGTGGGAGCTGCTCCTTGACTACAGAGACAGACAACAGGCTGACCATTTGCTGCAAAGAATAGTGGTGAAAAATATAAAAAGGGCAGATTTGTTGATCTAATTTTTGGCCCTATATTTCAAAACGTGGTGGAAGTGTGTAGCATATTCTGAACAGGAATGGCAGTATATGTGGTTTTATGGGAACTGTATTTATTCTGGAATTGTTAAACTTTGCACACACATTCCTAGGGTAAACACGCATATTCGTGCTAATTTTCTGAAAGTTTGGAAAATGTTTTCATGGCGAAACGGACAAAATGCTGCAGAAAAGCGAAACAAGGTCTCACAGCTTTGGGATTTTGATGAACAGAAACTCCCTAAAATATGTAATCCTTGTATGTGATTTTCGTAGAGGTTGCAAATATATAAATATGTATTTAGGACAACATTCTATTTTGATAATAGTGGCTAGGGGAGGTTTCTAAGGATTGTAAAAACTAAACCATAAACTTGACATCATCTGTATTTAATTCAATCACTCGGATGCAAGGCGGAGATGAGGCTCTGATCCAATCCCAGTTCACAGGAGCAAGTTTAGTTAAGCCGGCCCATACACCCATTTTTGTGATGTCATTTGAAAGGATAAATAGAGACATCTGACAACACATAGACACTCTCTCTTCTGATTCCAGCGAAGCACTCTGATCCAGCATTCAACATCCAGCCTTTAACATCCTTCCAGATGCCAATCACCAGGCCAAGCAGTAGCTGAACCATTTTAAGCTAGGCCTCAATCCTCAATTAATCCTCAACTAATCCTTACAACCCAGTGAAGCACTGTGCTGTGGGGAAGCATCCTGAAACTATCTGGCTTGCTACCATAACGCTTGCCTGATGAACTCACCATCACGCTGATCTGAAATATCCAGAAACAAGAAGGGCAGATCCCGTGCAGTTCCGGTGACCGGCCTAGCTGATCCTAGCTGATGTGCTGTCCTTCCCTGATAGACCCGATCCATTGACCAGAATCTTGACGGACCAAAAATCTTAAATCCCAGTGGATTGTATTAACAGGACGCTAGAGAACTATTGTATACCTTGCCTTATCTTGTTCCACCCTAATCTCTGAACTATCCCTACTTTCATAACCAGTAACAGTGTAAAAATCTTTAGTGCTATCCTACCCTGTCTATTTGCTAAAGCGTAATTTTCATAGTCATTTTTATTCGTGTAACTCTATCCATAAATCCCACTTCGAGTGTTTGGACTGGTTCCGCCGGGGAAGGCACTGGGGATCTGTTGCTGAAGTCATGAATCAGTCTCAGAGCTTACTTCGACCCAACCTGGTTGTCTAGTCTGCATGCTCTCGTCTTGAGTAAAAGCATAACCCATATTTTCTGGTTTTAAACTGAAGTTCTTGTCCAAATTTGTGTCTTTGTTTTTGAAAAAACACCTCCCACTAAAACCTCCATAACTCCCTCAGTTTTAAAGATAGAAACGAAATTTCAACTCCCACTGATACCTAACATCCCTAGCTACATCCACAACCGCATTGTGAAACAGTGTAGTTGACCCGTTTTTATCCCACTTTGCCTTTGAGATTCAAATTGTTTTCTTTTGATTAAATCATTGCTTTTGATTGCTTGCATCTGTTCAAAGTGGATCCCGTAGAAATTTATAATAATTTAAGCATTTTTGACCACATTTAGTGTTTTTGCTCAGCCAGTTTCAAATCCATCCTGACAGTTGAAAAGTCAGATCTATTTTTCTTTTGTGTTTAAGGGGGGAAGGTGGGGTGATATTCTGTTTGGTCTGTATTATTCCTGAGTACCTGCTCTCTCCTAACATCTATTTAAATTGCCTATTGGTGGGTAGAGGGGTGTCACAGGGGGAACCTCTAACCACAGTGCTATCTGTTCCAAACCAATCCAAGAGTATTCTTTTCTTTGCTGCATTATTTTTGTATTCATTACCTAATTCCCAGTGCATTAAAGATATTATTCATTGTCCTTGCCACCCCTTGGTGATTGTTGTTACCTATTAAACATATATTGTGTTTTAAATTCTCAATCCATAAATAAATATTTACTGTTACAAACTAGCCTGATTCCTGGTTCAGTGTGACCAGGGGGGGGGGGGGGTGGTTTGAGAAGGGTGTGATGTGAGTGGTGTATCATTCAGAATATTGAACTTCTAGACAAAAATAAATAAGGGTTTAATTTGCGCAATACATACTAGGCGAGACTGGGGTGTGTGCCTGATTGAAATCCCTTACAGTCCAAGTTGGACTATTGCAACACACTCTTCCTTGGCTCTACAAACAACAACCTGAATAAACTACAGATAATCCAAAATAATGCCCTCTGCTGTGCTCTCAATCTTCCACGCAAGGCCCACATCTCTATGCTCAGAAAGGATTCCCACTGGCTCCCCATTCGTGAAAGAATTAAACTACGGGCATTGGTCATTACTCACAAATGCCTATACTTGACTGCCCCACACTAACTTTCAGCCAAATTCACGAGACAGAACACCACCAGACCAACCAGATCACCTTACCTTCACCAACTCAATATACCAAAGTTTAACCTGAAAATGGCTGGGAAAAAAGCTTTCCTGTACTGGCAGCCAAGTACTGGAATGCACTACCCATGACAATAAGAGCCGACACCTCATTCTGGTAGTTTAGAGCCAAAGTCAAGAAACTGCTTAGCACCCAACAATAGTCTGGCCAAGGCACTTAACTATATCCAACGGGTCCATTACCTTACTTTTGTCTTTGTAATTTAATCTAGTATCTGCTTCTTCATTCAAATGTATGCTAGGCTTGCCGCGAACCAAACTGTAGCCTGGCCTGCCATAACCTACTATGCTTCTCCCTGGACCACTCTGTAACCAGGTCCTTCGAACCACATTGTAATGAATTATATTCACCTGCCTGTACGTGCAACAAACTGTAACAACTTTTGAACTTAAAGAATTAGCGCCCAGTTACCCTAGGGTTCGGTAGCACTTTACAAATAAACAAACTGAACCGGGGAGTAACGTTTCAATAACGAGACATGAAACACTGGGTGTATTCGCCAGTGTGAGGGCAGTTCCAGGTGAACCGTAACAGGATTTAATACACAGGTAATAATTTAGGGACCAACGTACTATGGCATCAGTTTCCGTTTGCCGGATATCTTAAGGTTTTTTGTTGACAACTGTTAAAATGGATTTCTGAACTCTGTCCTGGAGGGGCAGAGGTTCAGAAGGCCAGCCTAGCTTCTTGGAACAGGGTAACCTCTGGACAAGCGAGACCAATCAGGGTAGCGATGGCGGCGGTCAAGACTAGGTCTCAAGAGGGGTGAGGGTGACTGAAAGCCCACAATGAGCACACAAAGGAAGGACGCTTACAAATTACTCCAGACAGGTGTTATATTAAAAATATAGCCACATTTATTCCAAGGCCTTTGTAACATCGACCATAGTAAAGAATCACAGTAAAACTCCAATAAACCAACACATCACAAGCAATACAATATATATACAAGACCAAGGAGTCTAAGGAATTAGAAGCACGAAATATGCAGACCACCTAGATGGGGAGGAAAACAGGGTGCAAGTAATTGTTAGACCCAGTTCGACATCAGAGGCCACTTATCTAGAAGGAAGTCTGAGCCCTACGAAGAGTGGAGTCTTGTGCTCAAAAGTACCTGCACACGCGGGTGCCAATGGGCAAAGGAGAGTCTCTTCAGGTAAATCAGGCAGTTCAGAGAGGTGAACAAAACGATGATGAACAGATCCCCGCTACTCAAGCGCGGCCTCCACTTGTGGGCAGAAGCAGGGCGCGAGTGCGGAAAACGGTTGCTGTTTACGACAGTGATGGAAAGCCACAGGCTCCTGCGGTAGGGCGACCGGTTAGGGTATTGACTACTCACCGGTCCCCGATGCAGGCAGACCCAGGCTTCTCCGGTTCTGTTTCGGTACTGGCAGGTTCAGATGCGATCAGCAGGACGTCTCAACGCCATGTAGATTCCGGGACAGCAGGAGTCAGGGTCGAGGGTGTCCCAAATGCAGCGAACATGCACAGGTTTGTTACCACAGCAGGGCAACTCGGCAAACGCATGTATTTTGGTCCCAAAGCACACGTCTCACTTCAGACCTGGGAACGCCAAGTTTACGAATCGTGTGAGAGTGCCAAGGACACAGGATTAGCGATAAGCCAGACGGCGGTGACAGAGCAAGGTTCCTGTGTAGGCTGGTCAGTCCACTGGATGGCCCAGGGACGCTTCCGAAGGCTTACGTACAGGATTTGGTGAAGATGCCGAGAATAGTTGGTCCCAATATTCTATAGGGTTGAAGCGCCTTTGCAGACCTTCTCGTTCGATCAGAGGCCGAGTGGTCTTGCAGGACGACAGCAGTGCAGGGTGCCAAACCTTCAGCGGGTCACCAGCGATTCCTCGACTCAGTTTCTTAGTTGCAGGATACTTGGCTCCTTATCCTTTGTTCGTGAGAACTCAGGAGATCGACCTATCATGGGCCACGGTGGTCCCAAGCATTCAGGACATTCTAGATTCTCTGGCACCCAGGATGTGTATTGGGAACAGACATCCCAGCCCACATCCTGGAGGCACACACAAGGCATGCAGAAACCCGCGAAAGTGTTGTGTTTCATAGGAAAGTGCATGACCAAATAAGGACTGCCCTGGGTCGGCTCGACCTGGGGGAAGGTGAAGGGGCAAGACGGTCAGTGGACAGGACAAAGAACCTCGTGGCATGGCCATTTTGGAGTCCAGGCCACCCATTTGGGCCAAATGCGGGAAGCGCGGTTAACATGGCAAAAAGGGGTTCAAAACACAAAGAAACGATAGCTGCCACCAGTCCCGTCCGTGACACACTTGCACATTTCATGATAAGTCCAGCGAGAGTTTCTAGGGCCATTGGAATGACTAGAGACCCAAGAGCGCGGTAATGTAAGTTACGGTGCACTCTTGTTTCATGTTGCTCAAAAGCTGCAACATGAGGAAAGGACTAAGGGAAACGAAGTCTCCTGGAACTGACTGTCTTAAGGGCATGTCAGTTTCCCCGTAAGAATTGAGTGAAAGCCCAGAGGAGTGCGGCGGAAGGCTGCGCTTCTCGGGCAAAGTCTAGATCAGGGTGTAAAACAATGGCAAAAAGTTTGGGGGTTGCCACATGGAAGGAAAATTACCTACAATTATGAAATCTTTCCTAACACTCGCCCCTCCCAGACTAAGGGCAGGGGGAACTAATCCACCCCTGGATGAGTTTCTTGTTCAGGTCGGGTAAACATTCTGGACAACCCATCAGCATTGCTATGTTGGACACCTGGCCTATGCTCAATAGTGAAGTCAAAGCCTTGCAGGTTTATGGACCACCTAAGCAACTTTGGATTCTCTCCCTTCATGTTCATTAGCCACTTTAAAGGCTTATGGTCAGTTTGCACATTGAAGTGGGCCCCATAGAGGTAGGGCCTCAGCTTCCATAGGGCCCACACAACAGAGAAACATTATTTCTCTACTGTGGACCATCTGAGCTCTCTGTCCTTAAGCTGGCGACTAATGAAACCAATAGGGTGTTCCTTACCCTTCTCATCTACTTGTGATAGTACAGCTCCTATCCCAGTGTCAGAGGCATCTGTCTGCAAAATAAAAGGTCTTTGGTAATCAGGGGCCCTGAGAACAGGGGCCTGGCACAAGGAGTCTTTTAAGCCATTGAGGCCTTCCCACACTCTTCAGTCCACGTTACCTTCTTGGGTTTCTTCGGAGTGGTGAGAGCAGTCAGAGGGGCAGCTATGGTACCATAGTCTGCCATGAAGTTGCGGTAATACTCTGTGAGTCCTAAGAAGGCTCTCACTTGGGTCTGTGTAGTGGGGGTAGGCCAGTCTTGTACTGCTTGTACTTTACTGGGTAGAGGCTGTATCCTCCCTTCACCTATTTCATGTCCAAGGCAAACCATGGAGCCTTGTCCAATCTGGCATTTACTAGCCTTTATGGTCAAGTGTGCTTTCTGAAGAGCCTCTAGCACAATCCCGAGGTGTTTCACATGGTCTTCCCAGGTGGCACTGAAAACGGCTATATCATCCAGATATGCAAGACAGAATTCATCCACCCCGTTTAACACATGATTCACAAGCCTCTGGAAAGTGGCAGGTGCATTCTTCAACCCAAACGGCATTACCCTGAACTGGTAAAGACCGTCTGGAGTTGAGAACGCTGTCTTCTCGTTGGCATGTTCTGCTAGGGCTATTTTGCAGTGAGGTCAAACGTGCTGAGATACTTGGAGGTGCCCAAGGTATCCACCAGATCATCTGTTCGAGGCAAGGGGTGTGCATCTGTTTTGGTGACAGCGTTCAGAGCCCTGTAATCCATGCAGAACCTCAATTCAGAAGTACCTGCCTTTGGAACCAAAACCACGGGGCTGGACCAAGGACTACTAGAGGGTTCAATCACCCCAAGATCTAACATTTTGTTGACCTCTGTCTTAATGTAAGACCGTACTTTGTCTGACATTCTGTATCCTCTACTTTTGGTAGGTACGCTGTCTCCTGTGTCTATGTTATGTTTGCACCAAGGTGTCAAACCAGGGGACTGCGAAAACAGGGGGGGAAATTTCCTAAGCAAACTTTTCACCTCAGCCTGCTGATCAGAAGTCAGGTGAGGGGCCACTCGGACACCCTCAAAGGAGCTGTCTGAAGTACCGCTTTGGAACAGGTCGTGGAGAGGTTCAGACTCCTCTTCCTCAACATCTGAAGCCAGTAGCAGCGCTGCGATTTCGACTCTTGGGACGAAATACTTCAGCCTATTTACATGGAACACTTCTGGAGCCTGTCCAGGCCTTCCAAGGTCCACTAAATAGTTGACCTCACCCAGGGGCTCCACCACTGTGTAAGGGCATGACCATTTATCCTGTAAAGCTCTAGACCTTATGGGATTCATGATCAGGACCTGCTGACGCTGTCATGACCCGGCGAAATTGCCCCTTCTGGACCTCCTGGTCATTGTCACGAAGGGCTTGTACTCCTTGTTCCTCCCAACATGGCCGTACCAAGCTCCGTGCTACGCACTAGCTTTCACGTCGTAGCACGTACTATAAATTGGTCACGCCCTTGCGGGTCCGCGCCTCTCAACGCTATCTTCGATAGTGACCCGACGTGTGTTTGCTCTTTACATTTGCTTCCTTGATCCTCATACTTCCTTTCTTGCCTTTTTTCCTGTCCCTACATTGCTTGTTTATCGCTAATCCTGGACACCCTGGAACCACGAACTTCCCGGAACTCTGAACACGCTCTGAAACCTGAAGAGGCTCGGGCGAGCCTATTCAAGACCCGAACCACCCACAGGAAGAGTCCTGTGGCCGAACAAGGGAGATCCCGATCACAGGTGAGACGGGGGGAGATTTATGACAGTTTGAGATGCCAAACGATCAATACGGATTCTACCATGGAGAATGCTATTCAGGACCTGACGCGCGGAATGCAAGAACTTTCCACAGAGATGCAGAATATAAAAGCCGAGAATGCGGCGCTAAAACAGCTTGTCTTGTCACGCGACTCCGCGAACAAGGACAGCGTATTATTGGGAGGAGTGGTTGATAAATACGACGGTTCAACAAAGACCTTACGTGGATTCCTGGATTCTTGTTTGGTACATTTTACCTTCAAGCCCTACTATTTCACAACTCCTAGGGCTAAGGTTGGCTTCATAATATCGCATCTTTCCGGTAATGCCCTTACATGGGCCACTCCATTACTCAATTCAGGGGATGCTCTCCTGGATGATTATGAAGGGTTCATCGCGGAACTTAAGACCATGTTCGAACGACCAGAGCTGGTTCACAGTGCTCAAGAAAAGCTACTTGACTTCCAACAAGGATCCCAAGACATGTTGACCTATGTTACCAAATTCAAACAGCTAGCCAAAGAGGCGGACTGGCCCCTGAAAGCCAGTTTTACTTTGTTTCGTAGAGGTCTAAATGAAGAGATTAAGGACGAGCTAGCCAGGGTGGCACATCCTAGTTCATTCCAGGCCCTCCTGGACTTGTCTATGCAAATAGACTTTAGAATCCAAGAAAGAAAGGCCGGAAAGAAAAAGAATAAATTATCAATTCAAAGATACTCCCTAGAGAATACTACAAGGACAGAATCTGCCAAGAGTCCGAGCACTGATTCTGAACCCGTGCAACTTGGAGCCTTTCGTGGACCAATTTCCCCGCAGGTAAGGTTAAGAAGAATACACACAGGCTTATGCATGTATTGTGCCTCGGATAAACATCTAGTTAAAGTGTGTCCTCTGGCTCCTCCCCGACGCTCGGGAAACGCCAGCTCCCGATCCTAAATGGAGCAAGGTTTCGGGAGAGCAATGTTTGCTCCACATCAATTCCATCCTTGAACTCACCTGGACAAAACAAATTGGTGATATTACAGGCCTTTTTATCGCCATCCAAGGACAAGGTCTACCCCATACTGGCCTTGGTGGATTGCGGAGCAATGGGAGTCTTCATTGATCAAGATTGGGTCAGAAGTCATAACATTCCGTATGAAGCAAGAAGTTTTTCACAGCCAGTGGAAGCGATTGACGGAAGACCTCTTTCCTCAGGACCCATAAGTCTGCAAACAAGGGAGATCCATCTTTCCATAAATCATCATCAAGAAAGAATTGTGTTTGACATTATAAAATCAGCCCATTACCCCTTGGGTTTGGGCATGCCCTGGTTACAAAGGCACAATCCATATATCAACTGGACGGCCGGATCCTTATTCCTGGGCTCGGAGTTCTGTATGAACCATTGTTTAAACCTGGATACCTCATTCACAGCCCCTAAAAGTCCACCAAGGTGTCCAGAGACACCACTCATGGTTTCCAATATTGTACAAGTTCCAGAGATCTATCAAGGGTATGCTGATGTATTCTCTACTGCCATCGTTCAAGCCTTATCTCCACATAGACCCGAAGACTGTGCCATAGATACTGAACCCTCAGCAGTGATTCCCTTTGGCAGGATGTTTATCCTTTCAGAACCAGACAAAAGAGCCCTCCGGGAATACCTAGACACTAATCTTGAGAATGGCACCATAAGACCTTCAAAATCACCAGCTGGTGCTTCATTGTTCTTCATTCCTAAAAAGGATACCAAAGAGCTCAGACCTTGCCTCGACTATCGGGGCCTAAATCAACACACCCTGAAAGACAGATACCCACTACCCCTGATCTCGGATATCCTTGAAGCTGTGAGAGGTGCAGTGATATTCACAAAACTGGATCTCCGAGGTGCTTACCATTTGATCCGTATCCGGGAAGGAGACGAATGGAAAACAGCCTTTAGAACACCCTTTGGTCACTTTGAATACCTAGTCATGCCCTTTGGTCTGACTAATGCTCCCGCAGTCTTCTAGCGTTTTATGGACAGGGTGTTCTCTGACATGTTATTTCTCAATGTTATCGTCTACCTGGATGACATATTGATCTTCTCAAAGGATTCCTTGAAACATGAAGAACATGTAAAGGCAGTACTTTAACGTCTCTGTGAAAATCAACTCTTAGCCAAAGCATAAAAATGTTTGTTTCATGCTACATCAGTTCACTATCTGGGGTTTGTCCTTAGTTCAGAAGGAATTAGTATGGATCCTTCAAAGGTGAAGGCCATACTGGCTTGGCCCGCCCCAACATCTGTAAAGCAAATACAGTCCTTCCTGGGGCTTGCCAATTTCTACCGGAAATTCATTCCCACCTTTTCCGAGATTGTTCAACCCATTGTTAATCTCCTGAAGAAAGACGTTCCATTCAACTGGTCTATACCACAAGACAAGGCATTCCAACGCTTGAAAAAAGAATTCACTCAGGCCCCCATCCTGGCCCAACCTGACATAAATCGTCCTTTTCTAGTGGAAACAGATGCCTCCAATTACGCCATAGGAGCAGTTTTAAAACAAGAATCCGATGATAAGTTGGAACATCCCATTGCTTACCTTTCACGGGCCCTGACTACCAGTGAGACTCACTACTCAGTTCTGGAGAAGGAGTTATTGGCCATTCGTCATGCCTTCACTGAATGGAGACATCTACTCCTGGGTGCTAAATATCCAGTTCAAGTCTGTACTGATCATCGAAATCTTCAGGTCCTACAATCCATGGAGTGCAGGAACTGTAGACAAGCTTGATGGGCCTACTTCTTTGCTCAATATCAATTTAAAATCTCACATGTTCCTGGACCCCAAAACATGATTGCAGATGTCCTTTCTCGGCATCCCGACTACGTTCCCTTGGAGGATAAGATCTATCCTAAAATGTTTCCACCTACAATTTTTGTAGCTCAAGCGATCAATCTCCTGGAAGAAATCAGAGTACAGACTCAATCATCTGAACTCTGGAAGGACTTATCTGAGAAAAATCCCTGGCGTTTGACAATCAAGGAAGGATATTTATTCAAGAACAATTCAGTGGTCATTCCGACAAAAGAACTTCAACAGAAGGTAATGAATCTATGCCATGATACTCTTCACTCCGGCCATCGAGGGGTAACCAACACCTTCCGTCTTATACAAAGACAGTTCTGGTGGCCAGGGATGAAGTCCAGTGTAGTTCAATACATCAAGACCTGTGCAATTTGTAGTCAGAACAAATAGGATAATCAGAGGCCGGCGGGTCTGCTTCTACAACCTACGTTGCCAACCAGACCCTGGGAAGTTATTGCCACTGACTTCATTGTTGAATTACCACCTTCCCGAGGATATACAACCATCATGGTAACCACTGACTTGTTCACTCATCTAGCTCATTTTACACCATTGTATAAACTACCATCTTCCTCAGAACTTGCTGGAATTTTCCTGGAACATATTTTTCGTCTTCATGGCCTCCCTTCCAAGATTATTTTGGATCGGGGACCTCAATATATTTCACAATTCTGGAAACATCTCTGTCGTGTTCTAGGAATCCAACGTGCCCTTTCTTCAGGCTATCATACACAAACCAATGGGGCAACGGAATGAGTAAATCAAACCCTGGAACAATATCTTAGTTGTTTTGCCACCAAGGTTCAAGACGATTGGTCTCTCCTTATACCTTTAGCCGAATTCTCCTACAATAACTCAGATCATTCAGCTCTCAAGATCAGCCCTTTCTATTGCAGTCAAGGTTATCATCCGTCTGTTTTACCATCAGTTCTTCCAGAATCTACTCCGGTACCTACCCTTGACTCTTGGATTCAGACGCTGATCGACTTACAAAGAGAGGCCAAGGATCAGTTAGAACATGCCCAGACTCGAACCAAAAGATATGCAGACTCTAAGAGAAGACCATCACCTTCCTATTCATTTGGCGATCAAGTCTGGCTAGCCTCGAAACTGTTACCTCGACATCTACGACCAAACAAATTGGCTCCTCGCTATTATGGTCCATTTTCTATAAAGGAGATCATCAATCCTGTCTCCTTCCAACTTAAGCTCCCGGATTCCTGGAAGAAGATATATCCAGTCTTCCATACTTCCCTGTTGAAACCCTACGTTTCGAGTTCTACTCGAAAACCCTTCAAACCCACACCTGTTGTTGTGGACGACCAGTTGGAATATGAGGTGTACAGGATATGTGATTCCAGGTATAGACGGGGTCGATTACAATATCTGGTCGAGTGGAAAGGCTACCCCCCTAGCGAGAGAACATGGGAACCAGTTTCTAATTTAAAGACCCCTTGTTTGCTCAGAAGATTCCATCTTATTCACCCAGGCAAGCCTGGAGGAACCAGTCTTCGGAGGGGGCATGCTGTCATGACCCGGTGAAATTGCCCCTTCTGCACCTCATGGTCATTGTCACGAAGGGCTTGTACTCCTTGTTCCTCCCAACATGGCCGTACCAAGCTCTATGCTACGCACTAGCTTTCACGTCGTAGCACGTACTATAAATTGGTCACGCCCTTGCGGGTCCGCGCCTCTCAACGCTATCTTCGATAGTGACCCGACGTGTGTTTGTTCTCTACATTTGCTTCCTTGATCCTCATACTTCCTTTCTTGCCTTTTTTCCTGTTCCTGGACTTCCTCCCTACATTGCTTGTTTATCGCTAATCCTGGACACCCTGAAACCACAAACTTCCCGGAACTCTGAACGCACTCTGCAACCTGACGAGGCTCGGGCGAGGCTATTCAAGACCCGAACCACCCACAGGAAGAGTCCTGCGGCCGAACAAGGGAGATCCCGATCACAGGTGAGACGGGGGGAGATTTATGACAGACCAGGTGTGAAGTTGATGAGGGAAGCTTTCTGGTCATACCAATGTTTCACCAGGGCTTGTCCTGGTGAAACTTGTCACTAGCCAGACCCATCAGGAGTACCATCCGTTTTCTGAGCCCTAACACATAGTCTACTATGTTGGTAGTAATAGGGGGAGTGGGCATCTCCCATCCCTCCTTGACTATGGCTAACGGTCCCCGCACAGGGTGACCAAACAGAAGTTCGAAGGGGCTGAAGCCAACACCCTCCTGTGGTACCTCTCGGTAGGCAAACAGTAAGCATGGTAAAAGAAGATCCCATTTTCTTCTTTGGGGTTCTTCCAGAGCCCCAATCATACTCTTTAACGTTCTTTTGAACCGTTCCACCAGAACATTGGTCTGGGGGTGGTATGCGGAAGAGAACTTGTAGGTGACCCCACATTCCTTCCATATAGCCTGCATATACTTCGACATAAAGTTGCTGCCTCTGTCAGACATAACTTCTTTAGGGAAGCCAACCCTAGTAAAGATGCCAAGTAACGCTTTTGCAACTGACTTGGCAGTTACAGTTTTTAATGGGATGGCCTCAGGATATCTGGTAGCCTGGTCGACCAGGATAAACCTATTGCCTGAGGATGTTTGTGGGTCAAGGGGACCAACGATGTCGATCCCTACCCTTTCGAATGGTATTTCCACAACTGGGAGTGGTACCAATGGAGCTTGGATTGTTGAGCCACTCTTACCAGGTAACTGGCAGGAGGCACAACTCCTGCAGCGGCTTTCTACTTGCACTCCCATCTTGGGCCAGTAGAAGTGCATGGATAACCTTTGCTTGGTCCTCTTAATACCAAGGTGACCAGCAAGGGGCACTTCATGCGCCAACTGCAGAAGGAAGGTTCTTACAGGAAGGGGAACCCCCAACCTCCTATGGTCTCCTTCTGTAGACTCTTTGGGCTCACTATACAGGAGTCCACCTTCCCAATAAATCTGATGCTTCCCAGGAGGTTCACCCTCAAGCTGGGAGCAGGCCTGTCTCCTTAAGCCTTCCAGAGATGGGCACTCACGTTGGCCTTTACTGAATTCTTCCCTGTCAGGACCACCTTCTACTAACAAGTCCTTTAGTTCAGGATGGTCATTGGGGTCAAATACTTCAGTTATCACCGCCTCCTCGTCAGGTTCGATCACGGAAGTGAAAGGGAACTGGCGCTGCAGGGAACCAGCGTGAAAATGAAGGTAAGTGGGGTTTGTTTATCTTGGGGGTGTGGGTGGGGGTGTGCTGAGGGTGTGGGTTGGGGGTGTGTTATGGGTGTGTTGTGTGTAGGGTGTGAGAATTTATGTGTGTTCGCATTAGAAAGGTGCAAACTTTTGGTAGTTCGCACATTTCTCATGCGAACGATTTGCCCGCGGTACTTTCAGCCGCAGGCAAATCACTTGGATTCGATTTTGCACCTGTGTCATTTTGACAGTTTTCATCCAGTCCCAGTTCCACATTTCTTTTCCCACTGCCTCAGGCTTATTAATATTATTAAAAGTTATTATCATTACTTCTCGAGACCGATTTGACCACAGGGTAAGTATCCGATCTTGTGTCACCAAGGGATAAAGATGAATAATGCTGTATTGGTCCGTCAGTTTTGGATAGACAAAGTTCTATGCAAGGCATCTGATTTCCACACGACCACTACATATATGGAGGTCAGATCCAATTCATGGCGAATGAAAGCTATAGGGACACGTCTTGGTAGGTTTAATATTTGTTTCCAAAACAGAGCCTCTAAGGTGTTGCATGTCTCCCATGGGAGGCATAGTGAGGCTTCTGAACCGTAATTGAGAATGGGCACTACGTTTTGTCTATAAAACGAGTATAGGGATCAGTGAGAATTTTCCAAACCTTTTGTGGATGATCAGGGCTTGTGTTGCCAAATTTCTTGATTTTTTTTTTTCAAACACTTTTTATTAGGGGCAACATAGGAATACATAGCACCTCATCGTCAACAGCATACATTTTCAAAGCAAAGTATAGGTATCATGGTTACAACATTTACACAAAATTATATAGATTCGTCATCATCAGAGGGCAGGGTACATAAGTAAGTTCTGAAAGGGCCCCATATATCTTTAGGTCTGCAAGCTGTGGGTCGGGTCATTACATACTGTTCTTCTGATTCGGAGTGCTAAAGTCACGCTTCCGCTCCCTTGACCACTCTGGTGGTGAGCTACTATGCCTCTCAAAATGATAGAGGAACCTAGGGTACGCACTTATTTAACAAATGTCCAAGTGCTACCTCTATCTGTTGCCGGGAGGGATTAGATATGCAACAAATCAAGGAGATAGAGGCTTGTCTGAGAGGTTCGGAACTAGGGAACTACAATGAAAGGGGGGCTACTTCCAGTAGTATAAAATCATTTTAATCATCGATCCTTAATCTATTCAATGTCATACAAAACATCATTAAAAAACACATAAAAATCATTGTGTACCACTTGTATACACAAGACAAACAGTGCCACAGGATCTGGCCAGGGTATCATAATGCTCAGAGGTAATACAACATTTCAATTCAATTTCAAGTACCATAATACTGCACTAGCACATCCTAATGCAATATGTCAGAGTATAGTGTGATCTACCCTAAAGAAGCTAAGGATTGATCCTGCCTCGAGTGCAGCCAGTGTAGTTCTGAGGGATCTATACTCTAATCTCAGGGCGTCCCAGTGGGCCCGACCCTCTGCAGCCAGGGATGCATGCAGAGCCCTCAGTTCTGCCTGTCGGCTCCTGTTGCTGGCCAACATGTGCAGCCTGTGTGAGCGGCACGTGGACCGCAATGCCTGCTGCTAGTGCTCCACCTGTCTTGCTGCGGGTATGATGGAATTGGCCTGAGCCAACATCTCGTATGAAGCAGCCTGTTGTTGTGCAACAGCATACATGGACTGCTCCCACACAGTATCGCCAGCTAACACACGGCCACCGTGTTGGCGGACCCCATGCCTGCCTGGGCCAAGGGAACCTGGCCCTTGATGTGATGGCGCGGTCTGTGACAGCAGGAAAGCATCCCTCCCTTCAGCAGCTGGCCCAGGACCAGGAGTCAATACTGTGGAGCGTGACCCTGCTGCCATAACCACCACAGACGGACATACCAACACTGACAGGCCATGTGAGCGGTTGTCCCCCCTTCAGATGTTTGGGATACAACAGCACCCACACTCGATACACTCACCTGCGACAGCACAAAGGAATCAAATTCTGGTTCACCAGCAGAGACATAGGTATCATCAGAGGCAGACTCATACTGAGTGGGGCCAGGATGGACTGTAGCACCAGTGGTTCATCATGGGCTGCCCCACCACGTCCTCCACTGGTGCTTGTTTGCGGATCAGTCTCTTGTTCCTCCTCCTCTGCATCCAGTGCCTCATCACCTGTACATGGACAGAAAAATACATGATGACCCATATAAATAGCATAGCCCACACACATAGGCATCACAATGTAGTCATGCAACACATCAACCTGCCATATATCACAAACTCCCAAACGTACGCAGTGTCAATGCAAGTGAAGGGTAGCATGAACGTGTCACGGATTTCCCCCTTTCTCACCTGAGTTCGATCCTTGCAGGAATTCTTGGAAGGAGCCTACTTGTGTACGGATCGGGTTTTGTACAAGCCTGCGCGAGCCTCTTCTGGTTCCAGCATGCGTTCAGCATCCAGGGGTACTCAGAGTCTCCGGGAAGTCCAGGAAACAAGGGAGATGTACTCAAGGCAGAGTAAGGAGGGAGGAAGGGAAGAGGGGGAAATCGAGGGCCTGGGAACCAGGAAACAAGAGATTAGTTCAGCGAACTACAGGCCACACGTCTAGCCACTCCAAGCGGTAGCGTTGAGACGCACGGGGCCGCGGGGCGTGGTCTCTTTGTAGAATGAGCTACGTCTGACGTGGAGGCTGGTGGAGAGCGTACCACGTTAGACGGCCATGTTGGAAGTACCAAGGAGTGCAAGCCCCGTTGTGACAGAGACCAGGAAGTCCAAAAGGGACGCATTCTATGGATCATGACAGAACGCAGCCATGGACATGTGTGGAAGGGCTAAATACCACATGTAGTTCATGGTGTATAGCACCTGCTTCACACACAAGCACCTGACTGGCATAGTTCAGTCACCAACATCACTGATGCAAATACACATATGCCACGTAGCATATCCATGCCTGAACTGTTAAACTGCATGAGATGGAACTTGCTGACTACTGTCCCAGAGCCATGTACAATGGCTGTGACATGACATGACACTGAATTCCCAAACTCAATACACGCAAGTGTCACAAGGTGCTACGATGCAAGGGTGGTGGAATAGGGTAAAGCCAGACACACCCATCCCATGAGGCCAGGTCACATTGACATCACGCAAGTGAATAGGCACAGTGAAGTTGAGAACTGGGGTTGGAAGTGGGAGTGGACAGTGCAGTACATGGGAATGGCATCCAAATAAAATACAACTACATAATCAGTAATGGAAATGCGGCGGGCTGGTGGCAGTGTAAGTGTAAAAGCAGGCATCAGGTGTCAATTGCTGGTAGAGGGTTGTAGGGATACAGTAAACAGCCACCGAGTGCGGGGGATAGCACAGAGGCAGTGCATGGGTTCAATTGGTGGCTCAGAGGGCAGTGTCGGGCATCAGAGTGTGGGCAGGTGACTAGTGCATTCTCTCAGTCATCCAGGACTCCAGCATGGGAGAGGAGGAGAGGAAGCACAATATATGAGGAAGCATCTGAAGGTTCCTCCAGACCCAGAGAAGGGCTGTACCAGAGGGAGGCCCCAGGCAAAGATAGACATTAACCACCAACTAATTGCTATGAGGAGTAACTGACCCTCAGGGAGTAGGAAAGGGATGATCAAAGACCATGAGAAGGAAGCAAATTTGGAAGATGCAGTTGAAGGAACTGCGGACCCCGGACCCATAAAGCCTTGTGGACAATGCACAGGGTTTGGAAATGAACAGTCGTAGCCACTGGGACCCAGTGCCATCATCACAGTCCTAGGGAGATACAATACCTGGCCTCAAGACAAAAGGACAATTCCCACAGTCCAGTCCTGGATGAGTTGGAGATGGATGAGAGTAGAAGCATAGAAATCTCAGTAGAGGCCGTTGCAGTACCCCACCATAGGAATGAGCAGTCCTCTGGAGACAGTGAGCTGCTGGGGGAAGGGGAGGAAAGGAAGAATACCCCTGAGGAGGTGCAGCTGGCAGGGTGACCTCTCAGAGACGTAAGAGATGTGCGAAGAGAAGGCGAGTGTGGAGCGGAAGATTATCACAGGCTATCCGCCATCACCTGTTGGAGCAGGAAGAAGGCCAAGAGAGGCTGGACAGAGTGACATGGAAGGAGTGAGCAGGTGTGGTGATGTGGAGTGTCACGGTGTGCAGCACATCACGCATATGCAGTCTGCAGGACAACAAGCACGTGTCAGTCCACCATGACATGGTTCACCCATGGCAGTCATGTAAATGCAGGCAGAACTGCCAGACAATCATTACACTTCATCCAAGCAACATACACATGCCCTGAACACACATGCATCACCACTCATCAGACATTCCCTCATAAATTGGTAGGTCTCCCACGCCTTGGATCTGCTCCACGTCAATCATATCACTAATGATTTCTTCATGTGGAGTGAGTCCTTCATCCTCTCGTGGTGACCCACCTCCAGTCACCAGAGTAGAGGCGTAGTTGGCACCCGGCTTATCTTTGGCTCGGCGCCAGAGTTCATTCCAACGCTTCACCTCCTCAGCAGCTGTGCGCCTCTCATTGCTGAAGGCGTTTATACGATTGGTGACATGCTGCCACTGGGCCATATGCTGGGCAGGCGTATGTGTGCTCTCTGCCCACACCAGCATGTCTTGTTCGTGTTCCTGCACGTAGTCCACGAGGATCTGGAGTTCCTCATCACTGAAGCTCCTTTTCCTCGACGTGTGGGTCTCCTGTGCCGTGCCTTGGGTCTGAGCCTGTTCGCCTACTGCATGCTTTGCCTTCTTGCAAGGTCGTGCAGACCCTGAGTGGCGTGGACCACTTGGGTCAGTAGGGGCTGGAGCACTGGTGGACTGGGCTGTGGCATCACCCACTGATGCTGAAACTGTAGGTAGCCTTGCAGGCATCGGTTACCTGAGTGCTGGTGCCATGACCTTTGTCCGGACGTCTCTTTGTTTTTGGAGTCAAGGACATCCACCCCTGGGTCTCGGTGGGCCTGGCTGTCAGGAATCGCCTGTGGAGGTTGTGGAACACATGGCGTCTCTGATCACCCAGTACACCGTCAGGTCTAGTCTTCACTCAACATGGCGGCCCTTCACTATAAAACAGAACCACGCCCCCTTTTTGGTGCATTGTATCTGTTTGCTTTCAGTCTCATTCAACGCTGCTGCGCTGTTTAGCGGAGTTCCCTACTATAGTTGCTTCCTTGATTCCTGCCTTTCTCCCGAATTCATCGCTGATTCTACTATTGTGCTCTCTCTTGGTTCGTTGCCCCGATCTATCTATCTCTCTGTCCTTATTCCGCCTCTGTAGCTTTTCCTTTCGCTTTCCTCCCGTGTTCTGTTACGCTTCCTTGCCTTCGCTCTTGTTATTCTGTCCTCTCCTCTTATACTATAGACTGCACTTTCCTTGGTGGTATTACACGGCTTTCTCGCTGTTCTGATTATTCTTCTAGCTCGCGGTTGCAATTCAGCCTTTCCTTTCTACTCTTTGTATCTGCTCGCGGTTGCGGAGCTGTTTTCTCTGTTTTACCGCGACCGCGGCTCGGGTACCCTCACCCCCCCGGGTTCGACCAGTATTCTAGGTAAGTGGGACTCTGCTGATAACTTTCTTATTCTTTCATATCTTTGGTGTTTTAGTCCATACTTCTCTTGTGTACTTCCTCTATTTACTTTACCTGTTGCCCTGTTATCTACTCCTCCCCGGACTCCATTGAAGATCGAGCTTCCGGTCTACTTCAATCTACAGACTATATTACTCTCAAGCGGACAGACCTCTCTCAAGACTTCAAGTCTTCTACCGCTTTCTCCAGAACCATTTTGAGGATTACCATTACCTGCATACCATGGTTTTTTCTGCCTACCATGCTTTTTCCCTGCGACTCGAGGTCTGGCTCCTCAGGGTTCCCCTTGGACAGGTGCCCCCTCCTGCTAAGGTGGCCTCTGAGGGAGCCAGGCCTTATTTACACGAAAAGAAGAAGCCTTCTCAAAGGCAATTGACTACCGAACCCAAGAAGTCTAGGAGAAGACCCATCACGGAAACCAAGGACAGCTCATGTGAGGAGGAGGTTGGGGAGGAAAGGAGCTTATCTGGCAATCTTGACAGCATACAACGCCCAGATATCCCCATGGCGTCCTTGGAGCAGTATCAGGAGTTGGTGGCGGCTATGCAGAATTTGACGGTTGAAGTACAAGCATTAAGAACATTGAATGTTGTCCTAAGACAGCAGGTGGTCTTGCATAGGGATGACCGGGGTGACCTACCCCCCAGGGCCTTATCGTTTGGGAAATATGATGGGCATCCTGGGGGCCTAAAGGAGTTTCTAGACGCCTGTCAGGTATACTTCGCATTTCGTCCTCACACCTACCAGACGGCCCGCTCCAGAGTGAGATTCATCATAGCTAACCTGATTGGGAATGCTTTGGCGTGGGCTACTCCTTTAGTAACCAACAACAACCCGGTGTTACAGGACTTTGACCGCTTCACACACTTGTTCAAGGAGAGATTTGATCGGCCTGAGGTCCTTTACACGTCATTTGAAGCCATATTGGATGTGAAACAAGGTCCTACAGACGTACAGACCTACCTCTCCCGATTCATCAGACTCGCCACAAAGGCAGACTGGCCAGACTCTGCTAAACAGACCATATTCAGGAGAGGCCTACATGAAGATATAAAGGACGAGCTGGCTCGGATTGCTCGCCCTTCCTCATTTTTGGAGCTCACGACGATTGCATTACAGATTGAATTTCGTCTAAATGAACGTCGGCAAGAATGGAGAAGACCTCGTCCTTTGACCACAGCAGCACCCATTTCTCCAACTCCCCGAGAGAACACCAGAGGTGATGAACCCATGCAAATTGGAACGACCAGGGGTCCTCTAACTCCAGAGGAACGAAGAAGACGCCGTGAAGCAGGACTGTGTATGTACTGTGGCTCTTCTAAGCACCTCCTTCACAACTGCCCAGAGGTATCACGCCAAAACCTTGAAGTAAACTGTGGTCCTCTGTCCGAGACAATACTTTTTGGTAGCCCATGTAGCCTAACCACATGTTGTAGGAACAGTTCTGCTCACTTGTCCGCTCCAGGTATCCCTCCACAAGAAATAAAATGCGCTTGTTTTGACAAAAAATCCACCACCACCCATATGGTATCAAACTGCTTATCAGGTGGAAGATCTGTAATGAAATCCATTGATATGTGAGTCCATACTTTCTCGGGAGTGGGCAACGGTTGTAATAACCCTCTTTTTTTTACATGATCAGCTTTATTCCGCATGCAATTCTCACATTGTAAAAGATACTTGCCCACATCCTGCCTCAACGTAGGCCACCAAAAACATTTTTCCAACATAGTTTGCATCTTTCTTTGACCAGAGTGTCCCGCTAATGAAGAATTATGACACCAGTATAGAGCTTTTGCCTGTACTTCCCTAGTAGGTAGGAACAATCGATTTTGATGGTATGGCAACCCTTGCCGCACCTTCCATGCAGGATGACTGTCCCGCCACTTCTGGATTTGTCGAGGTGGAAGAGCCTTCTTGACCTCCTCAAGTAAGTGTTTTGTAATGGCTCCAATGACTTTTTCTGATGGAATGATAGATCTTACTTCACTCACCACATTATCCAAATTTTGTTGCATGGACAATGCGTCCGCTTTACCATTCTTTTTGCCTGGTCTGAAGGTTACCACAAAATCAAATTAATTGAAATATTGGGACCAGCAAAGTTGCCGGGGGCTAAGTTTATGCGCAGTCTTAAAGTATTGCAGGTTCTTGTGGTCAGTAACTACCACCACCTGATGTCTTGCCCCTAATAGGTAATGTCTCCACTCTAAGAAAGCTGACCGAATAGCCAGCAACTCCTTATCCATGATGGAATAGTTCTGTTCACACCCTGATAGCTTCCTGGAAAAAAATGCCACTGAATGCCATACTCCCTCCTTATCCTTTTGAGACAAAATGGCCCCTATTGCGAAATTACTAGCATCAACCTCCACTTGGAAAGGTCGACTTGTGTCTGGATGTCTTAACACAGGGGCGGTAGTAAATGCCAGTTTTAATTCTTGAAAGGCCTTTTCTGCTTCGGAATCCCAAATAAATGGTACTGCCTTTTTTAGTAATCTAGTAGTAGGTGTTACTATGGCCGAAAAGTTACTAATAAAACGCCTATAGAAGTTGGCAAATCCTAAGAAGGATTGTATGTCCTTGATGCATTGTGGAGAGGGCCAATCTGTCACAGCTTGTACCTTCTTGGCATCCATCACCACCCCCTTCGGAGTAAGCATAAACCCCAGAAACTCCATTTGCCTAGTGTAAAAAGCACAATTTTACACAAAGCTGATACTCCTGCAGTCGCTGAAGCATTGCCCTCACATGCTGCACATGCTTTTCTGGCGAGCCTGAATAAATCAAAATATCATCGATATACACTATAACAAACACATCAATGAGGTCCCTCAACGCCTCTTGCATAAAGAATTGAAATGCTGCAGGGGCATTACATAATCCAAATGGCATAACCAGATATTCGAATAATCCAAACTTTGTCCGGAATGCTGTCTTCCACTCATCTCCCTCCTGAACTCTAATCAAGTGATATGCCCCCCTCAAATCCAATTTAGTGTAAATCTTGGCTGCTCGCACCTGATCCAATAATTCTGAAATGAGAGGCACTGGGAACCTATACTTAATGGTTAACTTATTTAAAGCACGATAATCAATACAGGTGCGCAAGGTTCCTTCCTTTTTTGGAACAAAAAATAAGGGGGACCAGACCGGGGAGGTGGAAGGCCTGATGAACCCCTTCTCTAACATTTCATCCAAATACTCTCTTAGATGTTTATTTTCTGTCTCTGTGAGGGCATAGATTCTACTGCAAGGCAACTTCGCCCCCGCCTCCAATTCAATGACACAATCATAGGGTCGATGGGGCGGTAGTTGTTCTGCCCCCCCTTATCAAATACTTTTGCAATTCTTGGTATTGCGGGGGAATTCCTGACTCCACCGCTCCCACCACTTGATTCCTTCCTTCTTGATTAACCGCCCTATCCGAGAGGCTCTCTTCCAGTACCATGTGATCTTGACACCTTGGATCGTCAAATTTTACCGTCTGCTTTACCCAATCTATCCATGGACTGTGTTGCACCAACCAAGGCATGCCCAAAATTAAACCAAACTGGGGTGCGGCTATCAAATCAAACGTAATGTCTTCACTGTGACCTGATGCAAATGACATCCGCAGATTTTGCGTTTGTTGTTTTATAGGACCTGACACTAAAGGAGACCCGTCCACTGACTTCATCCCTTCCACTCTTTGTTTGTCTTGTAACGGTAGCCCCAATTGTTTGGCCAATGTACTATCCACAAAATTACCTGTGGCCCCTGAATCCACCATGGCTAATACCGCCTGCTTGGACACTGCCCAACATAATGTCACCAAAATATACAAATGAGATGTCTTGCTCCCAACTGTATTGGCCACCAATTTGGGGAACTTTGTTTCTTTCGGGCCTGTCACCTGAGTTCACCCTAAGGTCGGCTCAAATCTTTTCCCGCCTCCTTCTTACTTCGTTCCCCTCCTATATTTTTCTGTGAGGTATTCGGGCACGTGTGTATAAAATGGCCTGCCTTTCCACAATACAAACACAATTTATTAAGCTTCCGCTGTTCTTTCTCTGCCTCTGATAGAGGTCCTCGTATACTACCAATTTGCATTGGTTCAACCTCGCTACTCCTACCTCCCCTACTCCTGTCCAATCGCACAAATCGGATAACTTCCGGCTTCTTCTTATCTCCCTTTCTCTCATTCATCCGATGATCCAACCTAAGGGCTAGATATATCATGGCTGTACAGGTACTGGGTTGTGGTTCTACCTGTGCAATTGCATCTTTCAACTCCTCCAGCAACCCTTGATAAAACAATACCGTCTGTTTTGCCACTGGTCAGTCTGTTTCAATCACTAATCTATTAAACTGTGTCACATATGTTACCAGATCTCGTGATCCCTGTCGTAACCCTAACAACTCTTTTTCTTGTGCTAATGAGACTTCCCGTCTATCAAACAATCTACCGAATTCCCCTAAATAATTATCCCAATTGTATAACAAAGGGTCATCTTTCTGCACCAAAGGCATCGCCCATGCTGCCGCATCCCCCGTCAAGTATGATATTACAAAGGCGGTCCTGGCTTGGATAGTCTCAAAAGCAGCTGGTTTACACAAAACATGGAGTCTGCATTGGGTAAGAAAGGTCATGTATTTTCTAGGGTCCCCTGAAAACGTTCTGGTGCTGCCAAGGGCACACTACTAGGAGGTTGAACAATGACCGTAGGATTGCTACTAGTGGAAGTGCCCCCAGGGTTGGATGTACTGGACCCCTCTAAGGGCGTACTGTCAAAAGCACCATAGGGGAAGAAAGTGTCGACACTCTCCCCCGAACCACAGAAGCCAAATGAAGTCAACCCCCCTTTCATGGTTGGCACAGATACCTGATATTCAAAACACAGGATACCACGTGGCAGCCAATGGGGGAAGAGGGTTAGGGAGAGTTTGTGGACGAGGATGAGGTGTTTAAGGAAAACCGGATAGAGGGTTAGGAAAAACCTACAGTGGATAGGATGGGGGAATAAACAGGGAAAACCCTACACTGTCTAATATGGTAAACCATGAAGCATAACACACACATAGATCACAAATATGCCCTCTTAATACAGGCTGAATAAGGACCTTAGATAGTGTAATTATTCTCTCTAATAGCCTCTTGATACAGGCATATGTAGTTATTACTAGGACATGGAATACATGTAAGCAAGCGTGAATGAAACAAACTAATGGGCTATGACTGCCCAACATGAAGAACATGACACAAGGCACTTTTGGGCAAGCAAAAGCAACATAAACACTCATAAAACATGTAGGACCAAAGGTATGATTTTCAACACCCACATAGAATGAACTCCAACACACATATATAATGAGGTAGCAGGCCCCTAATGATAAACTGTATGTTGTACAGCGTGACCGCTGATTGCCTCCTTAGTATCAAACATTCAGTAATTTCCAGACCTGGTCTAATCAAGAGTTCGACCGATATGATATGCTCAAAGAAGTCCTGCAAACATTGCCCCACGTTAATTCATGAAAAGCAACAAAAGCATTGAGCACTTATCTGTGCGTCTGGGAGACTCGCAAGCCGTCCCAGACGAGAAACGATGACGCCTTGATGGAGATGAGAGCGACCCCGCTCGCAGTGTCCGCGCCGGGATAAGAGCAGAGCTTTAACGAAGCAGCGCAAGTCTTCTTGCTTCCTGTGCTTAGCCGCGCATACTTTATAGGACCGCATAGTTATCCGTGTGCTGCCGAAATTCCTGACTCCTGCTGTAAGCGTGCGCTGGACCGAACGAACCTCCGGCATGGCTTCGCCTCGTGGAAACAATAAGCCACACCTGCCGTGCGCCGTTAGCCCGTGATAAGCTGTTGTTAATTACAGACAGCTGGCCAACGCACACGCCAAGGATTACAATATGACAAAGGGCTGCTGGGAAATGTAGTTTTTCCAGCCCATGTACCAATACTAAGCTCTTTTCAGCTTTAAACACCTCTTTCGCCTCCACCACCCCATATTCCTGACATTACCTCCTTTCTCAGGGCCCTTCCAAGGGCTCGGTCTATCAGGATGTTGCCGATGAAATTGTCCTACCAATTTTGGAGCATGTACCTCAGCTGCGGGTTCCCAAGAACAATCTTCTGGTCCATACCCTTTCCACTGAATGAGGTACCAAAATTGTTGATTCCTTTTTTTAACATCCAGAATACTCTGCACTTTGTATTCTTCTTGACCATCTTTCATGATTGCTGGGGGTCATTTCGTAGTCATGCCTAGAGCTGCAGGTTTAAGTAAAGAGACATGGAACACTGGGTGGATATGTAAAGATGCAGGCAAATGCAATTTCATGGCAGTTGCAGATATACATTTGCAAATCTCATACGGCCCAATGAATTGAGGCAGAAATGTTTGTGATCCTATTAAAGACAAATTGCGAGTAGATAACCAAACTCTGTCTCCCACTTTATATTGAGGACCTTCCTGTCGATGCTTATCAGCCTGTCTTTTGTATTGTCTCTTGGCTCTCTCCAGATTTTCTCGTGCCTTCCATCTGGCCTCAAGAAGCAACTGTTTGCGTTCCTGTAACACTGGCATATTTCCTATTTACGGCAATTCTTCTGGTATCATATTTTGTTCATGACCATATAGGCATTTGTTAGGTGCCATGCCCAAGGAAGTATAATAGGTATTGTTGTAAGTAAATTCCGCTAACCATAAAGCTTGCACCCAAGAGTTCCAACCATCACTCAAATAGCCCCGTAAATATTGTTCAAGTGTTTGATTCACTCTCTCTGTTTGCCCATCAGTCTGGGGGTGATAACTGGTGGAACGAGCACAGTTGATTCCTAAGATTCGACAAAAAGCCCACCAAAATCTGGAGGTAAATTGCAAACCTCTATCTGAGACAATACTTTTTGGCAATCCATGCAGCTGTACCACATGTTGCAGAAATAACTCAGCCAATTTGCCTGCCCCAGGTATTCCTTCACAAGGAATGAAGTGAGCTTGTTTTGACAGAAAATCTACCACTACCCATATGGTGTCATATTGCTTATTCGGTGGCAGATCAGTAATAAAATCCATAGAAATGTGTGTCCATGGTTGCTCAGGTGTAGGTAAAGGCTGTAGCAAACCTCTTTTTTTAACATGCTCTGCTTTATTCCTTGCACAATTCTCACATAATTCCACATATTTCTCCATATCTTGTTTCAGAGAAGGCCACCAAAAGTATTTTTCCAACATGGTCTGCATTTTTCTCAACCCTGCATGTCCTGCTAAAGGAGACTGATGACACCAGAATAGCGCCTTGTTTTGTAACTCTTTTGTTGGTAAATACAATCTCTTCTGATGATACGGCAACCCCTCTCGTATAATGCATGCCGGATGACTGTTCCGCCACTGTACCATCTGTCTTGATGTTAACGCTTTCTTGACTAAGTCTGTGACTTGTGTGGTAATGGCCCCAACAATTTTATCTGGTGATATAACAGTTTTGACTTCCCCTACTGGATGTTCCAAATTTTGTTGTCTAGAAAGTGCATCTGCCTTCCCATTTTTGTTACCTGGTCTAAAAGTAACCACAAAATCAAATTAATTAAAGAATTGAGACCATCGCAATTGTCTTGGAATAAGTGTGTGTGCTGTCTTGAAATATTGCAAATTTTTGTGGTCGGTTACCACCACCACCTGATGTCTAGCACCCAACAAGTAATGTCGCCACTCAAGGAATGCTGCTCGAATCGCCAACAACTCCTTATCAGTTATAGAATACTTTTGTTCACACCCTGACAGCTTTCTGGAATAAAATGCAACCGGGTGCCAGGTTTCTTTTTCGTCTATCTGTGACAGAATAGCGCCTATTGCCACATTGCTAGCATCTGTCTCCACTTGAAATACTCTCTCCGTGTTAGGATGTTGTAACACAGTAGCAGTAGTGAAGGATACTTTCAACTTGTGAAAGGCGTTTTCCGCTTCCTCACTCCAAGTAAATTTCACTGCCTTTTTTTAACAAATGCGTGATGGGAGTGACTATGTTAGAGAAGTTGCTAATAAATTGCCTATAAAAGTTGGCAAAGCCTAGAAAGGATTGGATATCTTTGATGCATTGTGGCGAAGGCCAGTCTCTAACTGCCTGCACTTTCTTAGGGTCCATCACAATACTTGTATTAGTCAAAATAAATCCCAAAAATTCCACTTGTGTTACATTAAAGGCACATTTCTCCACTTTGACACATAATTGACAATCCTGTAATCGTTGCAATACTTTTTTTACATGTCGCACATGCTGCTCTGGGGATTCAGAATAAATCAAGATATGGTCAATATAAACAATATAAACAATAATAAAAACATCAATGAATTCCTGTAAAACTTCTTGCATAAAGAACTGAAAAGCAGCAGGAGCATTACATAAACCAAAAGGCATTACAAGGTATTCAAACAAACCAAACTTAGTTCTAAAAGCAGTCTTCCACTCATCCCCCTCCTTAACCCGTATCAAATGATAAGCTCCTCTCAAATCCAACTTAGTGTAAATCTTAGCAGACCTCACTTGGTCCAACAAAACTGAAATCAATGGCAAGGGAAATCTATTCTTGATAGTTACCTAATTTAAAGCTCGGTATTCAATACAGGTACGTAAAGTTCCTTCTTTTTTGGGAACAAAAAATAAAGGTGAGGAGACCGGAGAGGTGGAATGCCTAATGAATCCCTTGGACAACATTTCATCTAAATATTCCCGCAAATACTGATTTTCTTTTTCTGTAAGGGCATAAATTCTGCTACAAGGTAATTTTGCTCCTTCCTCCAACTCTATTACACAATCATACGGTCTATGCGGAGGTAATTGCTCAGCCAGTCTCTTGTCAAACACCTCACTAAACTCTCTGTATGGTGCAGGAATTTCCTCCGCCACTGCTCCCACAATTTGATCTTCGGACCTCTTTTCAACTAACCATGTCACTGGTTCTGTGTCCGAAAAGATATGCTCTTGACATTGCTCCTCCTCAAACCACACTGTCCGTCTTACCCAATCTATTCTGGGGTTATGAAGCACCAACCAGGGTATTACCAAAACTAATCCAAATTGAGGGGCTGCTATCAAATCAAACGAAATGTTCTCCCTATGCCCCTGTCTACAAATCATTTCCAATGTTGCTGTCTGCTTCCTTATAAGGCCTGATACCAAAGGAGACCCATCCACTGACTGTACTCCTTCCGCCTTGCTTTTGTCACACAGAGGCAATCCTAACTGTTCCGCCAAGTAATATCCACGAAATTACCAGTAGCCCCTGAATCCACCATAGCCAGAACCTCCTGTTTTGTCAGGGCAAAACATAATCTCACCAATATATATAAGTGGGAAGTCTTACCCCCCACTGTGTTTGCAACCCATCTGGGGAACTTGATCTCCATGGGGCCTGTCACCTGTGTTCCCCTTAAGGCCGGCCCATCTCTTTTCCCGCTTCCTTGGTAGTTTTCACACTGTTCCCACTTTTCTGTGGAGTATTGGACATGTACATATGAAATGTTCTGCTTGCCCACAATAAAGACACAGTTTATTCACCTTACGTTGTTCTTTCTCTGCTGCTGACAAGGGTCCTCTTACACTACCAATCTGCATTGGTTCCACTTCAATTGTCCTTCCTCCTCTACTTCTGTCTAAACGCACAAAAGGGCCAATTTCCGGTTTCTTTTTATCACCTTTCCTTTCATTCATGCGATGATCAAATCTAAGAGCTAAATCAATCATAGCCGTGCAAGTGGTGGCTTGTGGTTCCACTTGAGCAATGGCATCCTTCAGTTCCTCACGTAATCCCTGATAGAATAACACTGTCTGTTTTGCCATCGGCCACTCAGTCTCAATGACCAACCTGTTAAACTGGGTAACATATGTGAGTAAATCCCGACCTCCCTGTCTTAATCCCAACAGCTCCTTGTCTTGAGATAATGACACCTCTCTGCGATCAAATAACCTGCCAAATTCTCCTAGAAAACCATCTCAATTGTATAATAAGGGATCATCCTTCTGTACCAACGGCATTGCCCATGCATCCGCATCTCCTGTCAGATATGAAATTACAAATGCCGTCCTAGCCTGAATAGATCCGAACGCAGTAGGTTTACACAAAAAATGAAGACAGCATTGGGTCAGGAATGTCATATACTTTCTAGGATCACCAGAAAAACGCTCTGGCGCTGCTAACGGGACACTACTGGAGGGTTGGACAATAACCGTGGGATTCTGACACTGGGATCCCGTAGCCACATTAGCTCCTTCCAATGGTGTCCGCTGAGCTACCAGACCCTGTACCTGGGCCCTTAAAGTATCCGAGTCCTGTTTTGCTTGTACTAACTCTACCTGAATATCCTGATGCGCCTTGAGCACATCTGCCAAGGCCGGAGCGGTCGCCTCCATTTGGCTCGGGTGGTTATAAGCATCCCAATTTGGGGGTGGCTTATTATGTCAAAAACACCACTCTCCCCCGAACCACAGAAGCCAAATGAAGTCGACCCTCCACCCGTGGTTGGCACAGATACCGGATATTCAAAACACAGGATACCACGTGGCAGCCAATGGGGGGAAGAGGGTTAGGGAGAGGTTGTGGATGGGGATGGGGAGGTTAAGGAAAACCGGATAGAGGGTTAGGAAAAACCTACAGTGGATAGGATGGGGGAGTAAACAGGGAAAAACCCTACACTGTCTAATATGGTAAACCATGAAACATAACACACACATAGATCACAAATATGCCCCCTTAATACATGCTGAAAAAGGACCTTAGTGTAATTGTTCTCTCTAATAGCCTCTTGATACAGGCACATGTAGTTATTACTAAGACATGGAACACATGTAAGCAAGCGTGAATGAAACAAACTCATGGGCTATGACTGCTCAACATGAAGAACATGACACATGGCCCTTTTGGGCAAGCAAAAGCAACATAAACACTCATAAAACATGTAGGACCAAAGGTGTGATTTTCAACACCCACATAGAATGAACTCCAACACACATATATAATGAGGTAGCAGGCCCCTAATGATAAACGGTATGTTGTACAGCGTGACCGCTGATTGCCTCCTTAGTATTAAACATTCAGTAATTTCCAGACCTGGTCTAATCAAGAGTTCGACCCATATGATATGCTCAAAAAAGTCCTGCAAGCATTGCCCCACGTTAATTCACGAAAAGCAACAAAAGCATTGAGCACTTATCTGTGCGTCCGGGAGACTCGCAAGCCATCCCAGATGAGAAACGATGACGCCTTGATGGAAATGAGAGCGACCCCGCTCGCAGTGTCCGCGCCGGGATAAGAGCAGAGCTTTAACGAAGCAGCGCGAGTCTTCTTGCTTCCTGTGCTTAGCCGCGCGTACTTTCTAGGACCGCATAGTTCTCCGTGTGCTGCCAAGATTCCTGACTCCTGCTGTGAGCGTGCGCTGGACCGCATGAACCTCCGGTATGGCTTCGCCTCGTGGAAACAATAAGCCACACCTGCCGTGCGCCGTTGGCCCGTGATAAGCTGTTGTTAATTACAGACAGCTGGCCAACGCACACGGCAAGGACTACGATATGACAAAGGGCTGCTCGGAAATGTAGTTTTTCCAGCCCATGTACCAATACTAAGCTCTTTTCAGCTTTAAACACCTCTTTCGCCTCCACCACCCCATATTCCTGACACGTACCTTGTGCTACCAATCCTTGTACCTGTGCTTTTAGCGTGGTAGCCTCCTGCCGCGCATGCGCTAATTCCATCTCAATATCTTGTAATGCCTTTAGCACATCGGCTAAAGGTGGAGGTGTCGTGTCCATTTGGCTTGGGTGGTTGTGAGTATCCCAATATGGGGGTGGTTTATTATGTCACAAACACACTTTGCGTGAAGGAAGAGGGATCGACACTCTCCCCTGAACCACGGAAGCCGAATGAGCTCGACCCTCCCACCGTGGTTGGCACAGGCGCCTGATACAGAAAACAGGATGCCACGTGGCAGCCAATGGGGGGGAAGAGGGGTTAGGGAGAGGTTGTGGACAGGAAAGGGGATTTTAGGAACACCGGAAAGAGGGTAAGGACCTCCTAAGTTGGATGGGAACAGGGAAACACCAGGAAAAAGCCCTATCCTATCTAACATATAAGCACTTAGCATGCTCTTGGCGCTATTGGTTTTGCCACAACTCCTAACAGCACACCTTAATACGTGTACCCCCTGCAAGTTACCAGAAAACATATAAGCAAGCAAAATGATGAGGACACACTGGATGATTAAAACAATACACATGGCCCAACGGGCAGCGAAAACCTCATACAACATAAACAATACTTTCCCACTAGTTAACTGCACTAGTGTGGATTCACAAACATCTCAACGTGACATATCATGTTTTTGTTTTGTCCGTGGATCTTCAGTTGCCCAACAGAGTACTAGAATGACCCCAAATTACAAGGTGACAATATGCAGGAGGTAAGGGTAACTTGACACCCACACACAAGCTTGTGTGAGCCCTCGGAACTCCCAGACAGTAAATGACCAGCAGTAATCACTCTCGCTACCCTTCATCAGAAATAAATCAACATGCGTTGCGAATTACTTAGCTTTGATCTGGGGAGCCCCGTGAGACTTCCCAGACGATGCGCGGAATGCGATAAGACTGTCAGCAGCCTCGAGTCTTCCTGCTTCAGACAGCGTCCTTGTCCAGTTTCAGAGTTCATGCTGACATTGCTCCGCTTCACACGTGACCCGCCTGCCTCCAAACACCATCCAAAATAAGCCACACCTGCACGCTGCCGTTGCCTGCTTAAAAGCTGTTCTTAATTAAAGACAGCTAGCAGGCTGCGCGCATGCAGAACTACCAGAAAGTCCCAGGAATGCTGGGAATTGGAGTTTCCAAGTCTATATCACCGTAGGAGATATTTGAGCACACCACGCCGTTGCCAGCCCCGATTCCGGACAGCCCCCTTTTTGGCGCGTTGTATCTGTTTGCTTTCAGTCTCATTCAACGCTGCTGTGCTGTTTAGTGGAGTTCCCTACTACAGTTCCTTCCTTGATTCCTGCCTTCCTCACGAATTCATCGCTGATTCTACTATTGTGCTCTCTCTTGGTTTGTTGCCCCGATCTATCTATCTGTCCTTATTCCGCCTCTGTAGCCTTTCCTTTCGCTTTCCGCCCGTGTTCTGTTACGCTTCCTTGCCTTCACTCTTGTTATTCTGTCCTCTCCTCTTATACTTTAGACCGCACTTTCCTTGGTGGTATTACACGGCTCGCTGTTCTGATTATTCTTCGAGCTTGCGGTTGCAGTTCAGCCTTTCCTTTCTTCACACCGCGACTCTTTGTATCTGCTCACGGTTGCGGAGCTGTTTTCTCAGTTTTACTGTGACCACGGCTCGGGGACCCTCACCCCCCCGGGTTCTACCAGTATTCTTGGTAAGTGGGACTCTGATGATAACTTTCTTAGTCTTTCATATCTTTGGTGTTTTAGTCCATACTTCTCTTGTGTACTTCCTCTATTTACTTTACCTGTTGCCCTGTTATCTACTCCTCCCCCAGACTCCATTGAAGATCGAGCTTCCGATCTACTTCAATCTACAGACTATATTACTCTCAAGTGGACAGACCTCTCTCAAGACTTCAAGTCTTCCACGGCTTTCTCCAGAACCATTTTGAGGATAACCATTGCCTGCATACCAGGGTTTTTTCTGCCTACCAGGCTTTTTCCCTGCGACTCGAGGTCTGGCTCCTCGGGGTTCCCCTTGGACAGGTGCACCCTCCTGCCAAGGTGGCCTCTGAGGGAGCCAGGCCTATTTACACGAAAAGAAGAAGAAGCCTTCTCAAAG
Organism: Ambystoma mexicanum; assembly: GCF_040938575.1. NCBI lineage: Eukaryota > Metazoa > Chordata > Amphibia > Caudata > Ambystomatidae > Ambystoma > Ambystoma mexicanum. The sequence goes on along the minus strand of NC_090923.1, from coordinate 1,144,328,927 downwards.
GCAATTGACTACCGAACCCAAGAAGTCCAGGAGAAGACCCATCACGGAAACCAAGAACAGCTCATCAGAAGGCTCAGGTGAGGAGGAGGTTAGGAAGGAAAGGAGCTTATCTGGCAATCTTGACACTGGACCAGGACCACTACAGGCCTGGCTGGGTGACCTGAGCCTGGGAGGTGGTTGCTGCAGCTTCCCCTGCAGCTTCCTCACCCTGCCTGGTGTGGACAGCAGATGGCAATGCTGCTCCTGGACCCCGGGTGCTGGTGCCATGACCGTTGTCCGGACGTCTCGTGCCCTTGGAGACAAGGACATCCACCCCTGGGTTTCTGCAGGCCTGGCCCAGGACCACTACAGGCCTGGCTGGGTGACCCTGAGCCTGGGTGGTGGTTGCTGCAGCTGCCTCTCCCTGCCTGGTGTGGACAGCAGATGGCAATTCTACTACTGGACCCCGGGTGCTGAGGACGTCAGCATCAGCTGCATCTCCCTGACCCTGTTGAGTCTGGGGCATAGCTCTCCCTGCATGGCCTCGGGCACCTCGGCCACCCTTCCCACTTGTTGCCCTCCCACTCATGGCACTGATTGAATGGTGCAATGGGAGGCACAGCTATCAATTGCCCTGGCAAATTCAGTGAGGGGACAGTGTACATGATGTTAAACGTACCAGTGTGTTCCTTCAAGGCTCAATGTAACCCCACGGGAAAATAAAACGTAATGCACAGGCACCCCAAAAATGAAAAATACATGTACGCAACCCCTCGGTAGCCCACGTGAAAAGAACAAACGTTACGCAGTACTCTGTGGCACCGAGCACCACAAAAAAAATCGTACGCGAGGGGTAGTGAAGAGATCGTGTGGAAACGAAGTCCACACGTCCGTCCGCTATAACTCGCACAAGCGTGTGATGGTCTCCTACACACTACTTTATCCCGATCCTGAATGCCACGCCCAATGTTCAGCACGTGTCAGGTAACTTATGCGCTTAGGCCCTTTCCTCTGATTTCACGCTAATGCATGCTTTCCACACATGCAGAGTTACTCTGTTTCCGGCTGCCCACGCGAGTAACACGGAAGACCCATGCTCCTGTATACCAGCCAATTCACCTGCCTGCAAGTGCTCTGAGCTGCCTCCTACGAGCCATCTGCTGCTGCCTGCCCACTGTGTGTGGCTGCTGCCCACGTGCCCTGCAATTTTGGTGCCTGCTGTACAGCCATTGCCAGTGCTCCTGTCGTCTGACCTGTGACCACCTCTGCTGATCCAGAAGACTCCCGACGTGCCAGACCATCGCTTCACAGCCCAGCCCCAGGACCAACTTGCCCACCCATACCTGCCTCGGGGGTTACCATGTCTCAACCACCATCATCGGAGGCAAGTGGCAACCCCCCAGCAGTGAGGCAGAGGGCTGTCAGATTCACTGCAAGGGAAGTTGACATCCTGGTGGAGCAAGTTCTGTGGCATTATGATGCCCTCTTCCACAGACCAACGCAAGTCGGCAAGGAAGGACGGAAGATGATCTGGGCTGACATCGTGGGTGCCATCAACGCGGAGGGGGTGGCACCCTGAGACTTCCTCAATGTACACAAGCGCTAAGAGGACTTCAGAGCCAGGACCCACAACAATGCCGGTTGAACACCAACACCATGTGGGTCCTGGAGAGGTTCTACCCAGCGCTGCACGCCCAGGTCATGGATTTGCAGCTCCGTCTGGAGTCGACTGTTGGGTGTCCATGTGTTGTTGTCCTCCACAGTGCATGTGCATGTTGATGTGTGGATGGAGTGTGCACCTTGACCTTATGTCAGGCATGACTCTTGTATGGATGTCTGTTTGCATGTCCAATACAGTGCTGCATGTGTGTACATTCATGCATGTGGCACATCAACGGTGTTTCAGTTGCCATGTGTGATGCGCTGCAGCAGGTAACAACGTGCACATGGTTGCATACAAGTGTATGGGCGTGGCCGTGTGAGAGGTGTGACACATGGGTGCTGTCGGCAACATCATGGGTATGTATGGTGTACATGTGCATGTGTCTGAGAAGTGAGTGTGTGATTGGCCAACACTCCTGGATGGATGTTACTGGAGCCATTTGAATGCATGCTTGACTCTTGCTGGCAAATTGACATTGAGTGGACTCTGATGTGATGGCTCCATGTCCTGCCTCAGGACTGTCAGCTGATGGGTGTGAATGACATGTGTATGTCCCATTATGCAAGTAAGAGTCATGCACAATTTGTAGGTGCTGACAGTCCCTTGTCCAAGGATGTGATTGACTGTTGTGAAGGACAGTCATGTATGTGCTTGTGTGTTAATTGCACATACAAGTGTGTTGTGGAGGGTGATGATGTTTGTGGACTTTGCCAGTGCAATTCATGTGTATATGTTTTGTGCCATACACACAAATGTACAGTACTCTGATGTATTTTTTTCTATGTCTCACTATCCACAGCATCGTTGGAAGAAGAGGGCGGAGAAGGTGCTGTGGAGCAAGGCAGTGGGATGCCTCCACCAGGCACAGACGCAAGGCCAAGTCATGCTCCCAGGTAATTTCATCTTCGGGGAGCGAGGAGACTGGTGCCGGGTCAGAGACAATGGCTGCAGCTGCTGAGGGGATGTCCAAGAGGGCGATGATGGTCGTAGACTCCTCAGCAGTGGGAGGGACAGGTGAGGTCCCACAGGGGCAATCCGATGCGGAAGACGGTGGCGAGGCATCCAGGTTGGCAGGGGCGGGGGAGGAGGAGGCATCAGCCCAGTCCATGGGTCCCGGCCGGGGTGATGAGGTGGGTGTGACTGGTACAGTCAAGACTCCGGGGCAGGAGACAGTGCAGGTCGCCCTGGAGGTGCCTGTGCCTAATCCTGCCCCTGGGACTCAGACTGCGCCAGTATGCACCTGCGGGCATGCCCCAGGCCAGACCCATCCACAGGTGGCGGATGTTTCCACACAAACGGAAACACCAATACCTGCGGATGTCGCCATTCAGGACAGGATAGCACCGTTCCTAGCCGGTATCATGAGGTGTACAGGCACCATTCATGATGATATGCAGGCTTCCATTTGGGGGCTTGCACATCATCACAAAGAGGTTTTACGTCTCGTGAACTGGCTAGCACATTTCCTGGTCTTGAATTAGGACCGTGGGCTAGCCACTTCTGCGACCCCGCTCCTCGTCTTCCTCCTCTGTGCACCAGTCGTCCTCCCTGCCACCTTCTGGGCCAGTTACCACCAGGGTGTTACGCTCACCTGGTATCCACGGGGACGCCACCCAGCTGTGGGGACTCTGGTACCCTTCTCAGCCACTCCCACGTATAATCAGCGGAGAAGTTCTGCCTGGAAAACAGGTGGGAAATGTTCAAGTCTGGGCAACTGGGGCAAGAGCCTCCCAACACCCCGTATGCCCGCAGCCCCTCCCCGGACCTTTCCTCACCTTGTTATGGGTTTTGGCGTGCTCTCCGTCCTGCCTTCTTGGCAGGGGCGCATTGTCCTTTGTGGGCGAGTGCGATCTAGTTACTTCACTGATGCAGGCCCTTTAGAGTCTTTCAGGTAGGTCTTATTACTGTTATACTGTATGCCTTTCTTGGATTTAAATAATGTCTTTTCTCTCTCTTTAGGTGCGCGGAAGTTCGCTGTGGAAAGTTGGCTAAATTGGGACTCGCCAGCAGGTGATGGTGCTTCGAGAGCGCCTTGATGCGGTAAGTAGGCGCTATGCGCACCGCTATTATGCCTTGCCTTTGCTAACCTGTTGTCTTTTGTTCCCGTAGGTTCCGGAGCAAGAAGTCCCAAGGCGATGCTGGTCGATGGGCGACTTGTGAGGTAAACTGCCGGCACAATTGTAAAATGTCTAATGTCCTTTTTCTCTCCTTTTTGCAGATCCGACGGTCCGGGAAGCTCGGTGTTCCTTGGATGCTGGTTGCAGGAGCGGAGGGCAGCTTGCGGTGGAATCACAGGTAAGCTGCTGCTATTAACGATGTCCTTTTGTTTTTCAGATGCTGTTCTTTTCGAGGTTCGCAGATGCAGCTGAACACGATGAGCGTCACGTTGCAGGATTGCAAAGTAACGCGAAGCGTGTTATCCAAGTCGGGTGTGGTTTAAATAGCATCAAGAAAGTAGTCCAGGTAAAATAGTTCCTAGGCCACCACACCCAAAACAGTATACCGCATAGCTTGGTTCCAAGGAGCCAAGCTATGTGGATGCCTCCATGTTGACTGGCACTGAAATAAAGTAGTCCCCAAGCACAAGTCTTCATTAAGTATGAGCCTGGCGCCAAAGGCGCCTGGACTAGCCCCAAGAGGGCCTAGGCAAAGGATGCCTAAGCTTGTTGGGGGCCCGAGCCGAGACCCCTCCTGACCCATGGACCTGCCGGGGGGGGGTTTAGGAAGTGGATTGTGACAGTACTCCCCCCCCCCCAAGGCCCCTCTCAAGGTGTTCCTTCTGTCCAGCCCTGGTTTAGTTGGAAAGTTGCGATGATATGTTCTGATCAGACGTGGTGCACGAATGTTTTCAAAGGGTTCCCAGAATCTGTCTTGGGGTCCAAATCCTTTCCAATCAACTAGGTAGTATAGCCTTCCCCTCGAATACTTGGAATCCAAGATACTTCTGACTTAGAATTCTGGTTCTCCGTCAATAAGTATGGGTTTTGGTGGTGTCCCAATCCGTGTACCGGGCTGCATTGGTTTTAATAGGGACACATGAAATACTGGGTAAATCTGTAGGTTAGGTGCTAAGTCTAGTTTGACGGCCGCTGGATTGATAATTGCCTTGATGGTGTAAGGACCTAAGTACCTGGGTTGAAAAGTCCGGGTTCCCTTGATGGGTACAAACTTGGCAGCCAGCCAAACCTTGTCTCCTACCTGATAGTCTGGGTCCTTTTTCCGGTGTTGGTCGGGAAATTGCTTTTGTTTTTCTTTGGCAAAAATAAGATGTTCTTTGGCCTTTTTGAAAGCCTGAGTGATGTTGGTGTGAAGAGTTTTTACCGCTGGCATTTCCAAACTTGTTGGGACATCTAGTTCTGAGGTACGTGGGTGTCTCCCATAAAGGGTATAAAAGGGTGTTTGTCCGGTACTGGAGTGCAAGGAGTTGTTATATGCGTACTCGGCTATCCATAACAAATCTTTCCAGTCTCTTAATTCATGGTGTAACATGCACCGTAGGTATTGTTCGAGGGTCTGGTTGGACCTTTCGGTCTGACTGTCCATTTGGGGGTGATGGCTAGTGGACAGCCGGACGTCAATTTGTGCCATTGCACAACATTTTTTCCAGAAGTTGGAGATTAACTGGCTACCTCGATCGGAGATCAGGACTGATGGAAAGCCATGTAGTTTTACAATACCATCCAGGAGCACTTTGGCTAGAGTGGGTGCGTCAGAGATGCCTTTGAGTGGAATAAAGTGCACCATCTTTGAGAACAAGTCCACGACTACCAGGATGGTGTTAAACCCTTGACTGAGAGGTAGGTCAGTGATGAAGTTGAGGGAGAGGGCCTAGGCAAAGGATGCCTAAGCTTGTTGGGGGCCCGAGCTGAGACCCCCTCCTGGCCCATGGACCTGCCAGGGGGGGTTTTAGGAAGTGGATCGTGACACAGGGCCCCCTGTGTACCTGTCCTAACCCCGGCAGCTAGTCTGGTGAGATCACATCCCTGCCAGAGTCGGGAGTCGAATTTGGATCAGCCAAGGTGCTCACCACGCAGATCCAGCCGGGGACAGGAGCTGTGGCAATGGAGGAAGAGCAGGCATGAAGGAGCAGGGCCTGTGCAAGACGGCCTCGGGGCTTGTCATCCCGGAGGCTATCCTTAAGGAACGGGCACCAGCTATTTGGCAGCAGCAGGTTCGGTGTAGGAGGCTACAGTACTCGGGGCATTCCATCTCAAGGAGGCAGATATCGGCCATCAGGCAGGAGGCAAACTCGGACCTTACCTAAAGGATGTCTTCCGTGTTGGAGCGTTTGGACCAGCAGATGGGGGCAGAGTGGCAGCGGGCACGGGAGGCAAGACTCACCATGGCCAGTGCAGAGTTTTTACTGCATTGGGCAGAGAGGCGGGCTGAGGTCCTCGAGGAGACTTGCAGGGAGTGGGAGAGGAGCATGTTGGAGTCCCTGCAAGCCCTCGAGGTGAGAGCGGAGGCCCGCCTAGGGGAAGTGGACGCAGTGTTCGATGATGTCCTGGCCGAGACAATGAGGGAGCATGGTGAGGAGAAGGACTAGCCCGCTGCCCATGTAAATAGTTCTTTATTGACAAGTTTCCTTTATTTTTTTTTATGATTTGGAATTTTTGGACTTCACTCCACTGTTTTGTACATAGTTGTGTGTGACTTAACTTTCTTTTTTTTTATTTGGAGTGTGAATTGGACTTTGCTCCATGTTTCTTTGTACATAGTTTACTGTTTTTTGGGAGGGTTTTGAAATTGCAGGAATTTCTTCTTTTATTTCAAAATTTCATTGTGGTTTTTATAAGACTTTTATGGCCATGGACATACTTTAAGACTTTTCCTTTTTTTATTGTACATATTTGGAAGTTTAGTTTGGACATTTGAGCATTTTCTCATCTTTCCAATGTACATATTGTATTTTTTTTCAGTTTGTATGACCTTAATACAACTGGCTAATAGATTATGATTTGATTACTCACACTAATGGCTTCTCTTCATTCTTTTTTCTCATATTTACTGATTGGTTTCTCAGTTTGGTGTCCCAGGTAAGGACCATTGTCGGTCATGTGTGAGCTTACCTGCATGCATGCGTCATGTTTGCTATCCATTTGCTTGTTGCTGTTGCACATGTGCATGATAAGTGGATGTGTGTGTAGCAGGATTTTCAGTATGCACAGTGGAGTCTCATTTGCTATCACATGTGCACCATCACTGTGCATTGGTCCTCACTGTGTTTGGGTGGGGCTGGGGGGGTAAACTCATTGGAGTGTGAACTCTTCACATTATTTCCCTGGTAGTTGCTTGAAGCGGTGTAACACAAATGGCGTGCTTTCACCTTCACCTGCATGTGTTTGTGCTGTTTTCATTGTGTGTGCTGCTGTTGGGCATCTTGCATTGGCAGTCACTTTTGCCATTGCTATATTTATGACTTTTTTAAAGACTGATGTAGCAGTCTCGGTGGGTAGGGCCCTTTCTGATTGCCATGTAGTCATTCAGAACTTGAGTCACTCCTCTTTGCTCGTGCTTTTTGTACTCCTGTGACCTGCTGAACTCATGTCTGTATCTGCAATGGTCACATGGCAGCCCTTGGAACTTGGCCAAAGGTCCCCTTGCACGCCACTTGCACACCCGCACTGCTTCCCTGCCATCCAGCACACTTGGACTGTTGTTATTTTTGGCAACAGACAGCTACATGCACTTTACACCTGCTGTCTGCACACAGGCTTGGACTTGACATCAGCTGTGCGCAGTTTTGTCATTTTCTACATTTTTGTATTTGTTTTAGTGTCTGTCACATTTAATGCACTGCCCCCTCACACAAACCTCTTTTCTCCTCCCCACTTCCCATACACTGGCGCCATCTCAATGTCACCTGCCTTACCAAGCTTGTTGTCTCTGTCAACACTGTGTTACACATCCTCGGACCCTTTGCGGCTTCTTACACTTGTGAATATGCGCATTATGATTGACATGTCATTTGATGAGATGTCATGTCCTTCGCACATGGTAGGTACAGTGATGTGTTTATTAGTAATCTGTTCTGGTGATGTGAGCTCATTGGGGCTCTGGCCGTGACACCCCTGGGCAGTGTCTGTTCATGTGACACACATTGAGGGTGGTTAGGATTCTTTCACTGTGTGACTATTTCGACATGGTGGTTATTTGCATTAGTTTGTCACATGGACTGCAGGGCCTCACTTTACCAGTCAATTGTGTGATGTATATATTGGGAGACGGTTGCAGACAGAAATTGTGTTTGAGCAGCTGCCACACTGTTGGATGTGGCACAGGTGTATGCATTTGTTTATGTTTGCAGGGTACCTTTTTTTTTTTACAGGCTGTTCAGGGTGGTGTCACTATACAGCAGTCAAGGTGCTCGATACGCCATCGATGGAGTGAACCTGTGTCACACTTTTGACATCCAGCATGCAGGTGATGTCTGGTCGGGAGAGGGCTGCCTGCAGGGTGGCATCAGGGGTGATGGGGACTGGAGGGTCCCATGTGGTGTGGGATGCCTGCAGGGTGGGTGGCATCAGGGGTGATGGGGGCTGGGGGAGATCCCATGTGGTGTGGGCTGCCTGCAGGGTGTCATCACGGGTGATGGGGGCTCCCATGTGGTGTGGGCTGCCTGTGGGTGGGTGGCATCACGGGTGATGGGGGCTCCCATGTGTTGGGGGCTGCCTGTGGTGTGGGGGGTCCCAGGTGGTGTGGGCTGCCTGCGGGGTGGGTAGCATCAGGGGTGATGGGGGCTGGGGGAGATCCCATGTGGTGTGGGCTGCCTGCAGGGTGTCATCACGGGTGATGGGGGCTCCCATGTGGTGCGGGCTGCCTGTGGGTGGGTGGCATCACGGGTGATGGGGGCTCCCATGTGTTGGGGGCTGCCTGTGGCGTCCCAGGTGGTGTGGGCTGCCTGCGGGGTGGGTAGCATCAGGGGTGATGGGGGCTGGGGGAGATCCCATGTGGTGTGGGCTGCCTGCAGGGTGTCATCACGGGTGATGGGGGCTCCCATGTGGTGCGGGCTGCCTGCGGGTGGCATCACGGGCGATGGGGGCTGCCTGCGGGGTGGGCGGCGTCACAGGTGATGGGGGCTGGGGAGTCCCATGTGGTGTGGGCTGCCTGCAGGGTTGGTGGCATCAAGGGTGATGGGGGCTGGGGGGTCCCATGTGGTGTGGGCTGCCTGCAGGGTGTGGTCACGGGAGATGGGGGCTGAGGTGTGGGTGTCCCTTCAGGAGGGGTCTGCCTCTAGTGGATTTGTGCATTTTGGTGCATCCGGGGTACACGCAGGAGTTTCCACGCGATTTGGCTGGGGTGCGTCTGGGGTATGCGCTGGAGTTTCCGCGTGATTTCGCTGGGGTGCGTCCGGGGTACGCGTGGGAGTTTCCATGCAATTTCTTTGCTGGGGTGCGTCCGGGGTACGAGCAGGAGTTTCCATGCGATTTGGCTGCGGTGCGTCCGGGATACGCGCAGGAGTTTCCATGCGATTTCACTGAAGGGGCTGTATGCTGGTTCAGGTATGGCGCAGGGGCTTGTGCATTGTTTGGCACTTCACTTGCTTTTTCCTGCAAGTAGGGGCGTATGGGGGCTTAACTGGCGCAGCTTGTGTTTCCTTGCGCCACGGCTGTGGTGGCTTGGGAAATCCATTAATACACATGCCATGCAATTGTTTATCTGTGCCACGGCTGGCGCACGCTCATTCTCGTCGCGCAGCTCCTGCGCCAATCCTGTGCAGGTTTCTATGAATTAGGGCCAATATGTCAAAATGAATTAATTGGGATTTGCTATTGTTGAAAAGATGGGTATAGCTTTGAGTATTCAAGCTTCCCACAGTGAAGGTGACCTCAATGAATTTGTAAGTTAGCGGTTATTGGGTACTATTGCTGTTTAAAGGCCCGGCAAGCCATCCCCAGTTTAGCTCTTGGTGATTTATTTGGGTTTAGAACCAAGCAATTTAAATTCTCGTTTTGCATCATGTCGACTTGTGTTCATAACCTTGAACTTGGTATTTTCACTAATGTGTTCTCCTTCCAATTCTTCAATTGAGGAAGTAAACTTTGTTTGATTGTTTGTCACTGGGCCAACATTTTAGGAATTTCCGGTTGATCTGGTGTAACGGCATGAACTCTCAATTTTACTATCAAAATAGTCTCAGGCCGGTTTGCCTCTTTAGGGGTATGATCTTTAGCATCAAACCCCATAGGCCAGAAGAGGTCTGTACATTCCAAAATCAGCGAATGAATAATTTTTTCATTAAAATGAAGGCATACGCTGTCAAAGCGATCTGGAGCTGGAAAATTGATTGCAGTATGATATGGTATTTGTAACGCGCCTATACACAAGTGTTTCAAGGCGCGAGGAGGCAGGGAGGGAGGGAAACAAGGGGAAGACAGACAAACGATCCTACTAGGCCAGGTGTCATTCAGATCGCGCAAGTGCAGAGGTAAGGGGAAAAGGAGAAAGTGCAGGGGGAGGAGGTGAGGGGAAAGTGCAGTACAAGGTAAGTAGCGTAATAAAAAATAAATAATAAATGATAAATAAAAAGGGCCAGCTGGTGGCAAGTGCGAGGTAAGTGCAGAGCAAGTGCTGGGAAGTGCTGGGAAGGGGGCTGTAGGGATACAGTGACAGTCCCACAGTGCAGGGGGAGCCAGGGAGGCAGTGCAAGTGGAGAGTGGCTGGGCCCTGGACCGAGGTCGCTGAGAGTGGCCCAGATGCAGGTTTAGTGCAGAATTCAGTGGGGAGTTAAGAAGGTTTAGCAGGGGAGAGGGAGAGAGAAGGCAGAAGCGAAGAGGAAGGTTTTGAGGTGCTTCCGGAACCGGAGATGGTTCTCCTCAAGTTTCAGGGAGGCAGGAAGGCTGTTCCAGAGGGAGGCCCCTGCTGCGGAGAGAGATCTACCCCCAGCTCGTTGCTTAGAGAAGCGGCTGACCATGAGGGAGTTGGAGACGGATGAGCGAAGGGCTCGTGAAGGAAGATATTTAGGAAGAGAGAGTTGAAGGTATTTAGGCCCCAGGCCCCAGAAGGCCTTGTGGACAATGCAGAGGGTTTTGAACTTAATCCTCGCAGCCACTGGGAGCCAGTGAAGAGATTTCAGTCCTGGAGAGATACGGTCCCTGGGCTTAAGGCCAAGGACAAGTCTCGCAGTTCTGTTCTGGATAAGTTGCAGAGGGCGGAGAGTGGAGGCAGGCAGATTAAGATAGAGGCTGTTGCAGTAGTCCAGCCTTGAGAGAACCAGGGCTCGGGAGACAGTGAGCTTCTGGGGGAAGGAGAGGAAGGGAAGAATACCTCTGAGGAGGTGCAGCTGGTAGTGTGACTTCTTAGAGACGTCAGATATATGAGGAGAGAAGGAGAGTGTGGAGTCGAAGATGACCCCGAGGTTTTTAGCCTTGCAGGTAGGGGCCGGAAGGGGGCCAAGGGAGGCCGGCCAGAGAGCTGCAGGGAAGGAGGGAGTGGGTGCGCCGATGAGTAGAATCTCAGTCTTACTGGCGTTAAGGCAGAGGTCATTGGCGGCACACCATTCCTGGATAGCAGACAGACAGTCAGAGATGAGGGAAGGAGAGGAGGAGGCCGAGGGTAGCCTGAAAATGAGCTGGGTATCGTCCGCATAGCACTGGAAGTGGGGGCAGAGAGCGGCGATGCGGTGGGCAAGGAGTGCCAGATACTGGTTGAAAAGCCAGGGAGAGAGGTTGGATCCCTGGGGGACACCACAGGTGGAGAAAAAGATGTCAGAGAGGAAGGAGCCCATTTGGACCTGGGAGTCCAGTGATATCACAGGACTCCAGATCGCGTAGTCTTGGGATGTGCTGGAACAGTCTAAACACATTTGAACGGTTCATCTTGAGTCCATCATCTACAGACAATATTCTAATATTATGCATGGTTTGCTTGATATGCATTTATCTGAAGATTTAAGTCTTGAGTTGGCGAATACATGTTGGGTGCCAGATCGTGGGTCACTTCTTGCAAGCTGCATGATGTTCTTATCGATTAAGACTGCTAACTGCAGGATTGTGCAATTGAGAATCATGATTGTTAGATTTAATATAAGGTAGTTTATTAATCAAGGTAGCAAATCACACTCCCTACATGTAGGGAGTGTGATTTGCTTTACAGAATCTGTTGATGATAATTCATTAATAGACTCAATGCTATTCGAATTGTTCGTAAGAGTTTGTTGGCGTTTAGCTTCCAGTGTTAGGAAGGGTATCTCATATGGACCTTCACTTAATAAAGAGTTTGGGAAAATGATATCATGTCCAAATTGAATTTGAGTAGATTCAGGGGCCTTCTTGATTTTGGTGATAGCAGGGGAACTAGTATAGAAACAGGTTCTCCTGCTTTCTTTTCTTCATAAATTGAAATTGTTTCAAGGTCGCTCGGTGGTTGTATTTCAATGATTGGAGATTTTATAGAGGCCTGGTTTGGTGTTTATGACACTAATTGGCCAGAAGTATCTGTTAGAAAGGAGTCTTAAACCCTCGACATTTCAATCGGTGTGCTAATTCTGTCATGTCCAATTTTTGGTAAGTGAGCCTTCAGATTTCGTATGAATGGACCCGAGCCATTTATTTTCTGTAAGGTTTTTGTGTTGATATTCTTCAGTGTTTTTGATTGATTTCAACGTTTATTATTTTTGGAACCCTGCTTTCTTTTTTTCCTTAAATAAATTATTTCGTAGTTCATATTCAATTGTTCTTCAGATGTCTCGAGCTCAGGGGTTTATTCACCGGGAGCTTCTTCTGCATGCTCTATCCCAGGTAGTGATACAAGAAGTGCTACAGGTACAGAGATATCCGTTAAGGCATCAGGACAAACCAGCCTAGATGCATCAGAGCAACTTACCTCACCTATTATGTTCAATTCTGCAGGCAAAACCTCAGGTGTACTCATCTTTGGAGGCCCATTCCTCGAGTCCGATAAAGGTGAAGGGCGCCGAGTTTCGTTGGTAATGGAGGTTCCCATAAGGGGATCACCTGTACCCTTTAATACACCATCAACATCACTGTGACATATGTTGGGGTTTGACAAAGTTGTTAAAGGATTTGTTAACTGGCATGCGTCTTTGATTACAACCATGGGGTTCAGGTGAGTTCTTTTAGCAGAGTTTTTAGCAGCGTCTTTACCCCCATTTTAATATCTAAAACTACTGCTGCTTTCAGTTGTACTTTTTTACTTGCTCCTATCTCGGTCATATAATAGGTTAACAACTTCTGTAGTAGCCCTTCTGAAGAGCTCTCTTGCTCTAGCTTTTTCTGTAGGTTCGTTATAAATGCTTCAATGTGTATTAGTTCAGAATGAGTCATTGCTAATAGAGTCGCTTGGTCTTTATAGTTGGCATTTATTGACTTAGAGTTCAAGAAATGGAGCTGAGGTTATTATTAGAGCTGACATAAGGGTGCAATTAAGGACATAGGAATTTACAGGCAGTCTTACCGTCTTTGCACTTTTTTTATTTGATTATATTTTATTTTATTTTTTCCATTGCCAGTCACAATATTTGAAAACAATACAAACTCAAGGTTACAGGACAGTATCGGAGCATTTCAAAACTATTCTTTCGTCATACATCTTAAGTTTACATCCGTCTCTGTGCTGCAACAGTTTAACATGACTTTCCCTTCCCCCTCCCCCCAACACCCTGTGGGTCGAACAGACTTCTTAGGGAATATATCTCTACGTATCTTGAAGTGGTCACAGTTTGCTGTTGCAGGAATTACCCATTGGAAGAGTCTATTTCTCTTTCTTTTCGCTCACAACCCCCTAGATCACTTTGTGTACGTTTCAACTCAATGAATCAGGCCTCCTGATCTTCCGAGTCTCCTGATAAGTGCTTATTCACAAAATCCATCCATAGAGCCTCACATTGTGAAGATCTCCCATGGAGGGATGCTGTTATCTTCTCCATTATGCATATGTTTGATGCCACATTGATCCATTCGTTCTTACTCGGGACCGTCTTGGACTTCCAAGTATGGCACGTGCTGCCAGGAATAACTGAGGGGCCAAACCTTTAATCCTACTCCATTCATCTTCACTCCTCTCCAGTTCAAATAATATAAGGTGGGGGTCAGGAGTCCTTTGGATATCATCTATTTCTTTGATGCAACCCAAGACCTCATCCCAAAACACCTTTATTCGGGAGCAGCCCCACCACATGTGGCAGTAATCGGCGATTTCCCCACATTCACACCAGCATCTTGGATTGCTTGTTTGGAACATTTTGGAAAGCCTGAGAGGGTCATATTGCCATCTGTGTAAAAGTTTGATAGCATGTAATTTATATTGGCTTGATATGGACATGTCTGGGCTAAAATATTCATCCAAATCTCTCTCCCATTTACATCTCAGTGGGTCTGTGGTCCCATCTCCCGCTTCAACCATTTCCTTGTACATAGCTGATATCAGTCCCTTCATCACTGTCCTAGAGTCTAATAACTTTTCAAAGGGGGGGGGTCTCGCATCAACTTGTCCCTCCATGCTGGTTTCGTTAGAATACCTTTAATTTCTATGTTGAAAGGTGGACAGTGTGCCTATCCCTAGGGCTTTGGTCAATTCCGGGAGTGTGATGAAAGAATCTTTTTTCTGGAGTTGCCCCACCCTCTCTAGGCCAGCCTCGTACCATGCTTGAAATCTCTCTATGTTGGGGATATGATCATTTATTCCCAGGGACCATAAGTGACTCACTGGAGATGGCCATGTGGAGATCTTTTGTATCCTCTGACCTTTTTTTCCAAATTCCCCACATGGTACGGATTGGGTGATCGTTAATCCTTTTTTGAAGTTTTTTCCCTGGAGCCCAGAACCACTGGGCTCCAGGGAAGCTTGTTAAAGAGCCTCCACCTTGTATAAAATGGTTTTGCTGCCGTCCTAACAGCAAACGGATTCTTGTTACCAAAAGAGGATGAGTGAGGCATGACAGTGTAGCCCTGTTCATTTGGGTGCATGATTCTCCACACATCTCTCAGCCCATAAGTATCCATCATTCCCCTAAATTCTGTGCAGGCACCTCTAATGTGGTCTCTCATATCGGGATTACCCGGTTTCCAATCTTTGGTAGGGTCTGCCCAATGATTAAAGTCACCTCCTAGGATGATTTGGCCTGAGGCCTCCAGCATAATTTTGGGGATCGTTTTAATCAGAAACCTAGTCTGTCCAGTGTTGGGGGAGTAAAGTGTGGCAATCGTGACTTTCCCCTTTGCAATATTCCCCATTACCATTACAGCCCCCCCTGCTACATCCAACCATATCTTGGTTACCTCAAAATCTAAACACTTTCTGATGAGGATCCCCCACACCCCCTTTCTCAGTGGTCCCGATCTCCATAACTCCTTGCCGACCCGCCTCCCTAGGTTTTGCCATTCTCCCCTCTTAGCATACTTTGGGCCTCATCACGAGTCTGGCGGTAACCCTTAAATGCGGCGTTAGCGCTATTACCGCCACATTTAAGGGTCTGCCAGATCATGGCCTTGGCGGATTTCCCCCCAGCTCTGAGCTGGGGGGGAAATCTGTGGGAAATCCGCCGGCGGTAATAGCGCGAATTTTCTCCATTGGGCCCAATGGGGAATGAGGAATTCCTGACGGGCCCAATGAGGAATGGGCACTAACCGTTCCGCCAAACCGTGATCCGGCACTAATAGCGCCAGGGGCTTGGCAGTAGGGCTAATACCGCCTGCGTTAACGCCCAACTCATGATGAGGCCCTTTGTCTCCTGTAACAAGAGCACATCCATCCTGGCCCTATGGAATTCTCTGGATACCAGCGATCTCTTAGTGGGTGAGTTAAGCCCTTTTACATTGAGTGTCCCAATTCTTAGGGAGTTCCCCTTTCTTTCTTCAATAGTAAGTGTCATTGGATGTTTTCATGGAGAAATAGAATATAGTCTGTGACCAGTCAAGTTTCCCACTCTATCGGGCATTTTGTACCAATAAAGAGTCCGCTTCAACCCTTTCCCCTTGACTGCCATCCCTCCAATCCTTTACCCATTAGGTGGTGTCCGATTGAGCCTGGTCGGTAGTACGGGTCTTGCATCAAACCACCTGTGGGGGCCGTTACTTCACGCCCCTTGAGCCCCCTTTGTATGTGTCCCCACCTAATTTGCTTGTCATGGCCATACTGAAGGTTGAGAAGTGGCCACTTATTCAAGTCAACTTCTGAACATTAGAGTAGATTGCATCTCACCAAATTCAAGAGTGTTCAGTTGTCCCCCTCCGGTACTTTCTCGAGCCTTTCACCTGCTTCCTCCTGGGGCCTTGGATACGCCATCCTCGGTCTTCCCTTCTCGACTCCTCTTGATTGCCTTATTCTTCCCTGGGTCCTATTAGTTCAGCGATGCATGCCTTAATTTCTTTTTCAGATCTCACTCTCATCTTGGTCCCTTCATATTCAAAGGAAAGGGAGAAGGGGTAGCCCCATCTATATCGAATGCTCTTTTCCTTCAACCATTTTGTGAGGGGGCCACACATGCGCCTGAGGGCCAATGTCAGCGAGCATAGGTCTTGGTGTATTGATATTTGGGCACCGCCTAGAGTAATTGCCTTGCTGCCTCTAGCTTTCTCGAGAACTCTGGCTTTGCCTTGGAAGCGATGAAATTGGGCAAGTACCGAACTTGGTCCACCCGGGGGACCTCCCGCTCTGTGGATTCGTTCTGTTTTGGGTTCATCTATTGCATCGTCCGCAACTAAAAGCTTGATGATGTCGTGAAGAGTTTTCCTGAGATTGTTTTCGGTTTCTCCTTCTCGTTCCGGAATCCCGAAAATGCGCAGATTGTTTCATCTTTCTCGGTTTTCTAAGTCGTCCATCTTGAGCATGAAGTCCTCTTCTCGCTGCTCCAGGTCAGTTATCCTCTGCTCGAGATGTGTTTCGAGGGTGTCTATGGGCGCTTGGTTATTCTCTACCCCTTCAAGCCTTTCTTCCAGGTTATCTAGTCTTTGTGCGATTTTGTTTATTTTGCCACTTATGTTGGCTCCCATGTTCTTGATTTCACCTAACAAGGCCACAATATCCCCCTTCGTGGCTGCAGAATTGTTCTGGGGGGTGTTCATCGTTGCCATGGTAGAGCTGTCTGACCAAATGGGTGTGGGGATGTAGGCAAATGAGGCTAGTTTTTGACTCACACTCATGTGACCCCAGCGGGGTCCTTGGGTATTGTGATGATAGGGTTCACTGGTTTGCTCTCTATTGCTTTTCATTCTCCTTGCGCTATGGGGATGAGAGCAGCAATTATGTACTGCAGTGTCTTAGCCTCTAGGGGTGTCCTGTGGTGCCATTGCTCCTTGCAGTTGTTGCTCTGTATGTTTTATTTGCCCCCTGCTCCACTCCCCATCCTTCCTTGCCACACCTTGTGGGAAAGCAGGGTCTTTATTGACTAATGCGCCTGCAGCTGGTCCGGGACCTTCTCCGGCAGCGCAGTGCTCCAAAGGGTGGTGCAGGAGCGCTCGTGTCCTCTGTGGTTGTGTACTTTATAGCCCAGAGGGGCCGCAGGAGATTGGAGGCGAGGGAGCACTAACGCGTTGTCCGCCACTCGAATGATCAGCAGCTCCCGGTTCTGTGAGGCCCAGCCCGCGTTTCAGAGGGGGGGGGGTCTCTGGTCCACGGGCATCGCAGGAGATGGCTAAATGTGCCCGAGGACACGGATGCAAGCAGCAGGCCCCCCTCGGGAGGGGGCCTTGGCAGCTGCTCATGCCCAGGCCAGGTCCACGCAACGTGTCCCCCAGAGGGTGCAGGTAACGCTGAGCGCGGGCGCGGCCGACGCGGCAGCCGCCCCCAGCACTCGTCTTGCAATGAGCAGGTCCCAAGTCGCAGTGGCCTTAGCTCCACGCTGTCGGAGACACCTACCTCCTATGCCTGTCTGGCAGCCGGGGCCTCCGCTGTAATTCCCTCGTCGTTCAGGACAATGGCGGTATGTTGTATTCCGGGGGCCCGGTCGCGATGCCGTGAGGAAGTTCGTCATCACCAGGGGCCCTCCAGCACACGTGTCCTGAGTGGTTTCGCTTTCAGTTTGCCGGGTCCGAAGGGCCTTAATTTCTATCACTGTTTTCGGGGGGGGGGTTTCCTGCTCCATTTTTCTTCGGGATTTCTCCCACATGGTGGGGGAGTACTAGGGGGGGGTGTTCCCACAGTAGGCACTCACTTTTCTTCCACGGGGGGGGTCTGAGAAGTGGGGGCTCAATCCACCTTTCGGGCCAGTAGCAACGGAGCTCACGCAAAGAGCATGGTTGTCTATGCGCCCCCTGGGGGCCAGTCACTTTTTGTCATTTTAATGCCTCGATGCTCGTTGGTAACTCTCTCAGTGGTTGTCTCAGATGATTCTTCAGATGACTTGCAAGTTGAGTCGGAATTTAGTAAATTTTGTTTCGATTGTTTAGGAGTTCCCCCTGAGGACTTTTGTAGATTGGGGCTCGATTTTTTGTTAATTTGGTGCAATCAGAGGTTACTTTTTCAGAGTTTTTCAGGTGAGATGACTCAAGGTTTGAGAGACGGCTGGTGGCCTGACCCATTAGAGATTGTGCTTCAACAGTTTTCGCAATTGACAAAGTTAAATGGACTTTTGACATTTCTGGCATCGTTGTATACAAATTTACTTCGGGAGATCGATAGCAAGCATTTTGGTTACAATCTTTATGGCCTTGACGTTTCGCTTTAACTAATTGCTCAAGCTCAGGGGTCGAGTTGGGACATGGTGAGAATGGAATGCATCTTAGCAACGTTGTGCTTAGGTGTGTTTGAGTTTCCTGAATTTCCGAAAGTTCATTCTGTTTATTGAGGTTGTTGGCAGGAAGGGCAAATTTAAAACATACTGGCTCTTGCTCACATGTGTAATCTAGTGAGTTAATATGACTGTATTTGAACATATTCGGCGTTCTTGTCCCTTAAACATTCTATTATGGGGTTTAGCATACCAATATAGGATGTGATCAGAAAAAGGATCAACGGTATAGCCTCGGTCATCCCAAGATTTTTTGCGTGCTGATCTTCTCATGCTCTCACGCTGGATTCAAACTCGTAGAGGTCAGTTTATGCTGTCATGATCTTTAATAATTGATAAGTTCTCGTTATGTGGGGAGGGCGTTGAATATGCTTGAGTTTTAGTTGTTGGTGATGACGATCCATAAGGAGATGGTTCGAGCTCCTTTAATGCATAAGAAGCAGGTATTTCGAGGAGCACAAAATGAAGGACTTTTCAGAGTCTTCGTAATTTCGCTGTAAAATCTGACAGACAGGTAATGTTGTAAGTCTGTTATCACGTTTTCCAAAGGCAAAACAGAAAAAGAATCGGCATGCGTGGTCTGGCTCTGCCTCACTGAGTCGACTGAACTGTGGGAATGATGTTTATATTCATGTTCTGTTCTGCGTACGATGGCAATATGAGAGCAGAGGAGCTCTGGTGTGTAGAAAGAGTGTCCGAAAAGGTAGATACGGTGGAAGTAGAGATAATTGGCTTAGTGAAGCACCCCACAGAATCAGTATGTGGAGTTTTGCATAAGGGAATCGGGGCTCATACAATCAGTTGTAGATTTTTGGTACAGAAGTTAGTCTTACTTGGTTTCCAGTATTGGTCGACCCATATTGTTTGCCGATCCCAGAAGGATTGCAAGATTTGCTCCTTGTGCGCTGGGCAGGCAACGTCGACTCTATGTCCTGCAAAAGTTACTGGGTTAAACAAGATCGAACGGACGTGAACAAAATAAACAAAGCACACAAGGCGGGTGCAGACGGCTGCAACTCTCTGCGCCGCTGCACGGTGTGCAGAGGGTTTTATGACAAGACTCCGCCTCCAATAGTAGCTACAGCAAACAGACTGTAAGCATGGTGAAGACACTGAGGAAACTGAAATTGAAAGAGCAGCCTCCACTGCAGGACTGCTACTCTCCGCTACTTGTGTGATTTCGCTTTTTTGCGCACCACCATCTTCGGCATTGGGATCGACCCTTTCCCCAATAATATCACTCAGTATATCAAACATCTCCTCCCAAAATTGAAGAATAGGGGGTCAACTCCACGCCACATGTAGGAGTCTGCTGGAGTAGCCATACATCGACCGCATTCATCTGCGGTGTGAGGGGGAAAAAACAGTGAAGAAGCGTAGGAGTAAAATAAAATGGATGCAGAAATTTAAAATGTATCAATTCAAAACTATTAAGAGCTATGCTTTTGGTTTGCACCACACCGCATCAGGTAATACCTCTCCTAGTGACTTCTCCCATCTTCCTTGGGATGACTCCGCCCATCCCTCCCGAGTTCCCAGTATTTTACAATAAAGGTTGGATACCAGCCTGCTGTTGTCCACCAATCCTATCATTTCATCCAGTATGGGGGTCGTCTATGGTTCTGCTGGAAAACACGGGAACAAACCCTTCAACTTGTTATAGAAACACATCCAGAGACGTTGCACTCCCCTTTTCTTTCCATCCCCGTATAGTCAGAAACTGCCCTTCCGAAAACAGGTCTCAGAAAAACAAAATACCTAGCCGTTCCATACAACATGCATAGTCCAATTCCCTAGTTAGTGGCAACCCCGGTATGTGTGTGACCGATAATTTAGGAGGATGCAGAACTCCTCCTTTCCTCTTTCCTTCAATATTAACCCATGCCCTGCAGGTCACCTCCACCATGTTCTTCCGTTTAGACGCTCTACTAGGGGCTGTTAATATAATTGCTCACAGCAGAGACGGTGCAGCAAGAGCCCTTTCTATCGATATTTCTATCTGCCCCAGCTCCATACCAATACACCAAAAACCCTGTTTTAGCAGCCTCGTAGTATGCCTCCATGTCTGGCAACGCCAATCCACCCTTGTCCAGAGGCACCACCAATTTCTGCCATGCTACACGTGCCCATTTACCCACCCAGATGAACTGTGTTATCACCGACTGTACGTCTCTAAAGTAGGACTTTGGCACTGCCAACGGCACATTCACGAACACATACAGAAACCGGGGGAGCCAGCTAGTATAGAGTCTCTGGGGACCAAGCAACATCAATCCCCAAATATTGAGATTATTCCATTTGACTCTGAAACCCCAAACCATCAGGGAACTGCGCACTGAATTAGCAGTGTTTATATTCAATCCGGAGAATAAACCAAGCTCCATCACATCTGCCATAATAGGTGCCAAATTATCCTGCAGATCCTTAATAAAAATCACCATGTCATTGGCATACAGAGACAGCACCACTTTATGGTTGTATACCTGCACCCCCCCTATGCACATGACCATCTCTCAGCAATTCTGCCAACGGTTCAATCGCAAAGTCAAATAATAAGGGTAAGAGAGGGTGCCCCTGTTTCGTCCCCCTCCCCAACAATGGGTTTGATGTTACTTGTCCAGTCCATTCACTCTAATTTTAGCGTTGGGCAGCACGTAGAGCAATGAAGCCATGGATAGAAACCCCTCTCCCATCCCCTTCGTCCTCAGAACAGCAAAACAAAGGGCCATTCCACCGAGTCAAACTCCTTCTCGGCATCCAATAGCGCTGCTACCACAGAGTCAATCGGGGACACCACTGATATCAAACAAAACATGCGGCACAGCCCGTAGGAAGTAGAGCGCCCTGGAATAAAACTGGACAGATCCGCTTTAACACACTTGAGCATCAGAGGTGCCAAACTTGTAGCCAGCCGGTAAACCTCTAGAAGAAAAGAGCGCCAGCTGCAATGCAAAACATTTATAAAACTCACTGGTGAAACCATCCGCACCAGGGGTCTTCCCGGAGGACAGGGCTTTTATCACTTGGAAGATTTCCTGTTCTGTAATGGCCATGCACAACCATTGTCGCTCCTCCTCCCCAAACCAATAGAGCACCATCCGATGAAGATATACATTTAATTCAGACTTTGAGGCTTGAGCTTGTGAGGAATAAAGACAGGAATAAAAACATCTGAACAATGTCCCTATCTGCATAATGCGAAACCCCCTGCTCATCCTTAATGGACGTAATATGTGGCCTGACATTATCACCTTTAGCCACTCTTGCAAGCAGGCTACCAAGACATTGTCCCTCCCCGTACTGTCTAACTGCTGCCTTCCCCGTAGGAACTTCACCTCTCTCTGTGCCGCTGCCCAAAACATCTCCAATTCCTCCGACAGTTTTATACCTAACGGGGTCCCTCTTAAAGCCCGTCTCTGCCCGCAGTCACCTAATGCTTGCCTCACTGTCAGATATTTTCTCCCTTATCCACTTCAATGTCCCAGATTATCTCGAAATACACTCCCCCATACCACACATTTGAAGGTTTCCCAAAATACCAAGTGTGAAGCGACTGAGCCCTAATTTTCAGTGAAAATGTGTCAATCACCTGCGTACTCTCCTTTGAAAACACTACATCAGATAAGACAGCATTCTAACACCCAGGCCAGCTTTATCCCCATCTGTCCCGGGATCTCTAGGACTAATACCACCAATGCATGGTCCAATAACGTGCGCGCCATAATGCCAATGTCCTCCACCCATCCTGTGATCTTGTCTGATATCAAAAGGTAATTCAATAACACTGACTGGTGGACCATGGAGCAGTACGTATAACCTCTCTGATCCCTATGTCTAGTTCTCCAAATGTCATTCAGTTCCCACTCCCAGCACAGGTCCTGAAGTTAAGCTG
This sequence comes from Ambystoma mexicanum, assembly GCF_040938575.1. NCBI lineage: Eukaryota > Metazoa > Chordata > Amphibia > Caudata > Ambystomatidae > Ambystoma > Ambystoma mexicanum. The sequence continues at coordinate 1,144,306,706 of NC_090923.1, read as the reverse complement.
TCGATTTCAGCGGAGACCTCCGACACCACCCCCCCAGTTCTATCCACTGCCAGCTCCAACTGTGTATTGAAATCATCTGGCCACACAATCACACCTGAGTAATTCTGAGCCAGTTGTTGAGTTATCCACTCCAGTGTGCTCACCTCGTCTTGGTTCGGGCCATAGTAATCAGTGTGATAGCCGGCCCATGTATAACACCCACAACAATGAGCGCCCTTCCCTCTTGATCTTTAACCACCTTCGGCAAAAACTAGCCGAGTTATGTATCAAGATACCAACCTCTTTGGAATAAGAAGAGAAATAGCGATGGCAGCCCCATCTTTGCCCAAACTGTGATTCCAAAGCTGTGGTTAGATGCGTCTCTTGCAGAAACGCCACGTCAACGTGGTGATGCTGCATATAAAGTAACACTTTACATGCTTGGATGGACAATTCAAACCCCTAAGATTCCAACTCATACATTTCAAGCCTCCAACCAGTATATAGCAAGCCGGTCCTGAAATCCCTGGATATTGTTGTATACATCATTATACTAGCCTCACCATATAGTCTACACATGTCCAATTTGGGGTTGTCTACCACCACCCTCTGCACAATCATGAATTCGGGGGGACCCAAATACCAACACAGGGTGACTCCCCAAGCCACTGCCCCTTCAAAAAACCCAACCCCACAAAACCACACCCTCCCCCGCCAGCAACCTCAACCTGCCAGTCACTTCCACCCCTTCCCCTAAACCATCAACTGCCAGAGCTTCTGCATGAGGGTAGCCTAGCACCCAGCCACTCCAACTTCTATATCTAACACCCTCTCGACCCCTCCAGTATATGCATTATAGAAGACATTAGCTGCATTACTCTTTCAATACACAGCACAGTGATTCACCCTTTTGCTCATTATTCCCCTGCACCTAGGGGCTCTTGGGGGTGTCTCGAGAAAAGTGTTGTCTTCTTCCGGGGTTTAAAAAAATAGAACCTTAGCAGGAAAGAGCATAGCATATCTCATGCCCTGCTCCCTTCTAGAGGTCAGTGTAAATTCTCCTAGATGCCTGCACTTTATCCGAGAAATCCGGGGAAAGTCCGATAGTGTCTCCTTTATATGTCCCCTTCTCCCTGGCCTTCCGGAGAGCAAGGTCCCAATAGTTCAACATCCGGGCTATGATTGGAACGGCAGGAGCACCTAGGATCAGTTTCCTGCCAGTAGATATTCGGTGCGCCCTCTCTACAATAAACACTGCAGAAAAGTCGTCGCCTCCCATAGAATTGATTAAAGCAAGAGTTACATATCTCACTATACCACGGATTCAGGCACACAGACTATCCACAGATTATTTCTCCTCAATCTCAACTCGAGATCCTCATGCTTGTCGGCCAGCTCCGTTAAAGCCCTTTTTCATGAAGATGATCTCGGGATGTGGTGGAAGTTCCATCTTCGACAGTAGAGACTCGCCCTTCAACCTTGTCCAGTCTCTCTCCATGCTTATCCAGGCATATCTGCATGTGGTCCACTTTGCAGGTCAGGGTATCCATCTTCCCATCTAGCGACTATATGTTGGCCTGAAGCTGGTTGAACATTGTTTTGATATCGTTAAATGCTCCACTAGCATCCTGCAGGGACGTTTGCAAGCTCATGTGCAACCGGTCCTCCATGTTTTTATGACTTTTAGCCTGAGTAGGTGTCTCAAATTGTAGTTTGTTTCTTCCCTGCTTTACCAGCTTTAGACATCTTGTAGTCAATTCCAAAATACCCCAGAACCTGCGAACGTATGCAGTATATTCAAGCTTGTCAGACAGCGCTAACCATTACTTGCACACCATCTTTTCCCAATATCCAGTAACAACCTTTTGCAAGTGTAACTCCAAGCAGTCAGAGAACACAGCAGGGCCAGGGACCACACCATGGCAGCCTATGAACTCCACAGGCGCTGCCACCTTGTCTATGTTCTTACCAACATCGTATAGTCATTGTATGTTGAAGGCGGTAGACCCCCCCCCCCCCACAACTCCCCACTCCAAAGCTCCACCTGGTCGTCACCTCATCCACTCCTCTCCCCACCCCCTCCAGCCATGCACTGCTGCTCTTCCCTCCCTTTCCATGCAGCAGTGCACCCAGTCATGCATGGGCACCGTAAACATTACAGGGCAGGTGTGCTCACTTTCCCAGAGCAGCGCCAGGCAAACTCCAACTTTGACCCACCAGCCACTAGTATGAGCTCAGTCTCCACATGAGTAGCATTCTGTGGCACTGCCCCCAAGGAGGGCCCCACCCATACTGGCTTTCACTAAAGCCAGGGGCTGCTGCCATACAATTATAGTTTGTCCATCACCAGGCCTGCGTCAACGTCTCCCCTCCGCACTCACTACATTCACCACCTCACGATGGCACCTCAAGGCTCTGTGTCCCCCAGTTGGGGTATATTCCCCATCTGGTGCCCAGTCACTCACCAGCTGCCCCCACTTTGCCGACCATCAATCTTTAGTCCAGACACAGCCCAGATCACCCCAGACGTCCTTAAGTCACAACCATCTCAGCTGATAGGTCACACACTTAACTATCCCCTGCTCTTCAGCTGCCTTACTTCCAAAGCGTTATCCGTTGTTCCCGGCTCATGCTCTCCATGCGGGTCGCCATCACCTCTAATATGTCTGCAGCACCTATCGCAGTGCACTTCTCGCTGCACCACCTTCACTCTGGTCTCCTCGCCGGCATTCCAGAAGCCTAGCGGCCAGGTAGCGCGAGTCCCACCAGGCAGATGCCTCCCTCCGATATGGGCTCTCTTTTCCTCTGTACCAGAGAATGCCACACACAGAGCTGCAACCTGTCAAGAGCTCTGACCCACAGCAGCAGCTCAGTAACTGGGCAAGCCCTTTCACTGAAACGCCAGAGGCCCGGGCTCTAGGGAGGCCTGCCCCCACTCCACCCCCGATGCGAGCCGTGCCAGGGTCCCTGCACCTATATTTCAGCCATGCAGCAAACTGGCAGCCCCAAACCGCTCAGGGACGATCACCATATATTCAGGCAACAGACACTTCAATAACCAACAGGAAGGCAAGTCAAAAGTGTCAGAATTCATGCCAGATTTGTGGGGTGTGTGGGAGCTCACGAACCCGTGGCCATCTTACCTGGGCTCACTATCGCCCCCCTCTACAAAAGATAATTTTCACTGTCAAATAAATATGCAATTAATTTTTAACAGCAGTCATACAGGAATGTCTCAACTAAATGAGGCAAACTTCAGTGATGTTGGAGAGTGGCTAGTAGGGAACAGGGTGGGCTCGGTTTCCATGTATGACGTGAACTGGGGGTCTGAATATGGTACAGGCATTTGTCTTTAATGTTCATGGAAGACGACAAATTGACGGCACTAGTGGAATATACCCTGGTCTGAAAAAACACAGTTCTCGCGCTGGTCATCCTGTTTTCCCCCCCTATAAAGGCTAAGGTTTGGTAATACGTGAAAGTGGTAGATCATCACAACTCTTGAAAAGGACCCAAAATGTTTTCTTAACAGATCCACACCTAGGGAGATAATGAAGGTAGATTTCCTCTTGGTGAGGGATAAGATCTAACTTTGAGCGTAACCCACCCCTGTCAGGAGTGACAGGGAAAATAGACAGACATGTTCTACAAGTGAAGGGAAGGGAAGGGATTTAACCAGAGAGCTACTGGTGTACTTGAAAGGAAGCAAGAGCTGCAGAAGCCTGGTGAGAGCTGGCTAGGAGGGCTGCAAGGAGGCGCTGCTCTGACTTTGCGGAGGCTGGATTTAGTTGGAGGACTACACATGAGAAAACGTGTTAAATGTGAAGATCTGGAGAAAAAAAAAAATATCTAGCGGCTTTCTTGCTTTAAGGGGGAAAAAAAAGACCGATTTAGAAAGACTGCTCAGACCGCTCTGACCAGTCTTTCTAAATCGAACTGTCGGCGCATGCGATGCACACGAGTGTGCGCAGGGGCGGGCAGGCACGGCCGGCCCTGAAGAGGGAAGACATGGGTGCCCACGTTAAGTGTTTGGTGAATGATTTTGTGAATGCTGTGTGTGTCTGTGTGTTTGTGTAATGTTTGGGAAGGGGACAGGGAATGGGAAAATCAAGTGTGTGGGTGTCTGCCCATTAGCGTGTCTGTGGTGGTGGGCAGGACAGGAAAAAGGGTTTTGATGAGGATGGGTGGCAGAGTGAGAGGGGTGGGATGGGGCTCCGGTTTTGACCTTGGGAAGTGAGGGGGATGGGAGTAGAATGTGATAAGCGTTTTGAAGACCACACCATATCGGCCGAAATAAATCTGTCTTTTTTGTGTTTGCTCTTCAAAATGCAGAATTATCGCATAGAACCAGAAAAAGTGCTAGGAAGCTAATTCCAGGGGCACAGAATCATCCGAAAAGTCAGTCACTGAACACCCATCACAGCAGTCTGGAGAGTTCCTTTGAGAGGTAGAAAGATGTGAAGTAAAAAAGCAAAGTTGTGCTATGAGAGGATAGAGGTCCTTATGTGACAGCTGGGAGATATGTTCAAGCCAAGGAGGGGTTCACTTGGTCCTTTTGTAATTGTGTCAAACAAAATGGATATTAGTTCTAAACTGAGCACAGGATGCATTTAAGATTTTCACCAAAAGTCAGGCTTTTAAAAAATAAAAATAAAAAAGTAAGATATGGCCTTCAATCCTGCCCACTCTGCCATCAGGAGCACGGACCTCCTTTACGTAAACAGTCACAGTTTGAGATGCGAGTGTCCTGAACCTCTTTCTTGGCCTTTTATTTCTTGGTCAATAATCCTCTCAGGTGACCTGCGTCATCTTGAAAGGGGTCAGGAGACAGACTCATTCATAATAGTTGCATCTCAAGGGTTACCCCCCCCTTTCCTGGTGTAAATGGGTAAACTAGGCTTGCATGCCTTCAAGGTGAGGCTGCAACCATAGGCCTCTCCACCAATGGAGGGACTTTCCCAATAGCAGGGTTCTGGGTATTATTTACTATTCTCTTCCCTTTCTCCCACCTCTCTTCATCCTGCTCTGCACCTTTCTCTTTACTCTATGTTCCCTTGCCTGCCTCCCCTGCTCATTCTCCTTGTCCACTTTACCTGCTTTCTTAATCCTTCCTACCGTTCTCCCGTTGATCACTCTCCCTAATCCTCCTGTGCTTCTCTTCCACTTTCAGCTGTTCCTGCTCTCCCTCCGCCACCTCTTTCCCGCTGTCTTAATCTCTGCGCTCTTGTTTTTCGCTCCACTACCTCCTGGTTACACAACAACTCTAATCTACACCTGCAGTCCAATTTATGAATCTCAAGCTCTGCTCTTGAGGCACTGCCCCTTTGTAACCATGTGGAAGCAGGGCCAAAACAATACAACTGTCTGACTGCAATCAGCTGTGCGGTGGGTGTAAGCACGTGTTGCATTCGTTTGGTACAACCTTTGTGAACTAAGGTTCACCTGCTGACATGTTGGCTAAAGGACAGCCCTGCGGTTCTGCTAGCTAAGCTTACTAGATAGGAGTCCACTATTTTGGCATCATTCTGCCAGCTTCCCACTCCTGCAGTCTGGGGCGCTTCCTTTTCTATTAAGAATAGCTGTAAGGGACTCTTAACTTCATTCTGACTTTCACTGGACTCCAAGAGCGGGTACTAAAGGAAGTCCATGGTTCTTCCTACTTCACACAATGCTCAGTTACTGGCTCTCTGTCATACAGGTGTCAAAGGTTGTCAGCGTTTTCCTTCCTATTCCAGCTTTTTGTGTTTGTACTACACTTATTTCTCAGACCACCATACAGGTTTCAGTAGGACTGGCCTTACGCACGAGTCTAAGAATAGGGAGAGGGCTGGGGAGTGCTATGTATACTTTACCTAGGCCTCCATCATGGAGCATGAGGCAATCCCCTGCCTGCGGGTCCCCCCTACTCTCCAAATATCCATCCTCTAGTCCCCAATAATTGACTATCACACCTACCAAGGCAATTGGTGCATTAGATGCCCAACACAAAGAGATAATTCAAGTAAAGTAAATTGCCCTATGGAAATCATTATCAGCTGCAGCAAAAGTGGCTATCAAGACATTACAAATAGAGGGTACTGCAGTTTGGGAACCAAACTCTGTCTCACAAGTGATTAAAGAGATATTTCAAATAAAGTGGGCTGTGGGAACCATAGTTAGCTGCTCCACAAACGACTAAAAAGATAGTTCAAGTTGGAAAATGCAAGAGATAAACTTTATACCACACGGACAGTAACAACTAGGACACAGCAGTACCTTGGATTCTCTGTGAAATAATTTCTCTCTTTAAAACAGAAATGCAGAGGAGAAACAGAAGTAAAAAAAACAGTGTTCAATTTTATTTTAGGAATATACCTTGCATGGATGTGCCCAACTATGTTTTATGGTTTAATAAGGAAGGAAGAGAGGCATCTGTCTTCGTCAGAGATCAAGCCTGCTAGTCATAAAAAGGTATAGTACAGTTCTGTCAGCAGAGAATGGTTCTAAAGGAACAAGTACATGTTTCTGTAACGGGCACAATGTTGATATTTTACATTTTATGCTACCGTGTCCAGTCTACTCGGACTTGATAAATACCTATGCTTAAAAAAACGGCGAGTGAGGCAGGAAACATTTCATTTGTTGAGTACGTCATTTTGTATCATCCTGTCAAACTAGTTGTTATATCTGGGTGGGCAGCCATTGAGAAGGATGGAGAGTTTGTTGGAATGTGGAGTGTTAGAAATCACATTTGAGGTTGTTGGGTGGCCAGTAAATCAGTAAACTGTGGTTTGGAGAGATGAGGGATAATGGACACGGAGAGGCTGAAATTTACTAGCTACAAGCTAATAAAGATGATTGACATTATGCTGCATGCCTGAAGCGTCTTTATATCATTGGCGACGAGCTTCGTTCCATGCAGCAGCCCCCAGTGACCACCTTTGTTCAGTGGAGCTGGTCGGCTGTTGACTGCATGTCGGTGGTGTGCAAATGTGGCAATCCTAGAAGGTATTGTCTCTGCGCAGTGGCCAACTGCAGTCTTGTCAGTGTCCCAGTATCTATTAATTTGGGGGCCAATTAGGCTGTGGTGATGGCCACGCAGTGTAGATGAAAATTGACAAGCAACATAAGCTGCGTTGTCGCAGCCGACACACACGCTTCTGGACAGGTAGAAGGGACTTAATTCTGAGGGGTTCTCTGGCAACGGGAAGCCGAATGATGCTGAGCAAGTATGAGAAAAACCAAGCAAGAAGTGTGAGCAAGCGGAAAGCGAAGGTTGATTAATAAGGCGAGGAGGAACAAAGAGGCCAACGCAAGGAAGTGCAGGGACACGCAAGTGGTGATTAATACGCTGCTGTGAGGAACAAGGCGTGGTTCATGTCCGTGCCACAAAGAGGGTGGTACTTACTTCTGTTCAGTATGTACTCTCAGGACGGTGTGAATGTCTTCCCCTGGATGAGTACGTTTTTGGTGTGCTGCTATTCTGGTAATAATGCAGAGTTTTACATAATGGCCATGCAAAGTGGGCACAATGGAAGAAGGGTTTCCTGCACTATGCGAGCCGCGTGTGGGAGTAGATTTGTCATAGACCGGAAGGTATCCCTCCCAATGCATTTTCTTAGATATGCGGGCCAGTGAATTCTTGAAACATTAACAGGTACCATGGACACTAATAAGATGAATGAGCTGGAAATCGCTCTGTTGAAATTGGATTCAATCCTACGACTAGTACAATTTTAGAACAATATTATTTTGGAATTTGTTGTCAGGAGAGCGGAAGAATATATTACAGCACTTCACCATTTGGCTTTGTGATCAATTCATGATCCATTGTAGCAGCAATATAATTTGTAAAGAACTGTGGTTGAAGAACGACCCCAATCTGGATGAAGTTATCAGTATTGCTAAGAAAGTTGAACACTCAATGGTGCATGTGAACTTATGAAGGGTTGTGAAGGTGAAAATATGCAGGTACGTGAGGGGTGATGAGTGAGGAAGTAAGGGGGCCATTGAGAAGGATGGAGAGTTTGATGGTATGTGGAGTGTTAGACATCAACTGTGAGGTTGTTGGGTTCCAAGTAAGTTGGTTTGGAGAGAGGAGGGAGACTGGATGGCTAGTGTGACGAATCCCAGGATGTCATCACTGCTTTCCACAGGGGGGGGGGCCTTCCCATGAGGCCAGGGTGGCAAGGCTGCTACCCGATAGTCCCCCTGGGAGTGGTACACACCGGGTGGATCTCATGGGAGGGGAAACCCCCTTTGGGACCAGTAATGACCACATTGGGAACATTTTGTATTCCAACCAATCACATTACCTAGAGCCCCTTCCTAGTTACCCCACCTTTCCTTTACCTCCTTCCTCTTCAGTCCTGCCCACATACCCCATGTACTTTTCTAAAGCAGTCAAGTAGAGAGTACTGGGACGAGGAAGATCCTTAGAAAGTTACCACATCAGCACTCACTTAGTCCTGAGACGATAAAGATGTGCGGAGCAATACTGAATAACCATCGGAACCACTTTTAGCAGACCAGTGGCTCGCAACAATTGATTAGAAGAAACAAGATAAAAACTGAAGAGGAACTTGACATGGTGTCAAGCCCTCCCTGGAGCAACCTCGAGGGCCACTACCCGCCTGACATGCAGGCAAGTGCTGACCGGGACGCCTAGAATGGGGAGAGTCTGAGGCCGGTCCAGGATGGGAGGACCGCACAGTCCGCAGGTGGACTAAGAGCCCGGAGGCCCCAGAGATCTGGGAAGCACAAGCTTGCGGGACCACGCTGCCTGGAAGGAGAGAAAACTGCAGAGCGGCCACAGAGCAAGGGAAGCCTCAGGAAGCTACCGGGGAGTCCCGCTACCTCAAGGGAGCCAACACTCACGCAGATCACACCACAAGGTCTGCGCAGGTAGCCGAGAAGGCGCTGTAGTGTCAAGGAGTTGGTGGCACAAATCGGAAGGCTGGCAAAGGAGGGTCTGGGACCCTAATCAGTGGGAGAAAAGCAAAGAAGTACATGGACTTCTACTAAGGATTGGCAGGAGAGTGAACCAAGCCCACAGAAAGGAAAACAAAGGCTGGAATTGCGAGTCTAGGACTCGCACCCAAATAAGGAGAACTGCAAGTTAATGGGCAGTTCATACAGAACTTGGCAGGTTACTGAATCAAGTCTGTACGCGTCATAACAGCCTGGGGATCCAGTCTATTCTTCTTCGCATGAAGCTAGTGAGAGGAAACCAGGTTGGCCACCAGGGACAGGGACCCACTACAGCTTGGGAAGTGTATCCAGACTATTCTTCTTCTTCTCAGTAGGTGGCGAGAGGGAACCAGGTCTGCCCACCAGGGTTGGGGAACCACTACAGATTGGGAAGTGTATCCAGGCTATTCTTCTTCGTTGCAGTGCCTGGTGAGAGGGAACCAGGTCAGCCCACCAGGGTCAGGGACCCACCACAGCTTGGAGGTTGCATCCAGGCTGGTCTTCTTCAGTGCAGTATATGGTGAGAGGAAGTCAGAGCTGCCAACCAGGGTCTGGGACCCCAAGGAACTACGTTGTAAGCCTGAGGAAAGCTGGGGCAAGTGAGACATTCCTCTAAAAGCCAAGGAGTGGCTAAAACCACATCAGGAAAATCCTACCAAGACAATAACTGCCTTTTGTCCAGAGAAAGGGAGTCATTCCTCTGAAACAAAAAGACATCTCCTTTAATTTAGTGAGCTTAGAGTGCAAGGGACAGAGCTAGGATTTTGACACTGGGACTTTTGCTTTGGACATTCTGGCACTAGTTATTTCAGTTGAGGCAGGGAACCCTCTCAGAGTTAGGGCGAGACAGGGTTTTGTTTTCCTTTTTACCCTTGACTAAAAGTTTATAGCAAACACAATGACCAGTCCGGGTCAGCCTTACTTTTGAAACCTTACACTAGGGGCTGCAATTTACTAGCTTCGAGCTAATAAAGATGATTGACATAATGCTGCATGTCAGCAGCGTCATTATATAACATGCTAGTTATTGTCTGCATCAAGAGGTGAAACAGATTTAAAGTGAAAAATGGATGAAGGCGAGAGAGAAAGAGCTAGCTCTTGTGTACATGCAGCTTTTCGCACTATAGGAAGTATTCCAGATTACCCAAAGGTGAAAGGGTCATTTGGGCTCATCTAAATTTGGCAGCACAAGCGGATGTGTCCGCACTGCTGTGTAAATTGAGAAAAGTGACACTTCATTAAACTATGCAGAGTGGAAAAACCAAGAAGTGCTGGTGGCTTAGCCTAATAAAAGACAAAAAAGTAAGTGTCCTTTGTTAATGGACAGTCCCGTCCCCTGCACACCACCTGCACTAACAATATAGTCAGTCAAGCCTTGTTGAAGTAATAAGAAATAATTAGTAATGGTTGTAACTAGGCAAACATTCATATACACACAATATTTATACATTGTATTAATAGTTTCAAAAAATGGTATTCACACAAATAATATTCATGGAACAAACAATAACATAGTGTTGATTGACTAAAATAATACAAAGTAAGAACAATGGTGGACAGAGTGACAAACAACCAAGAATTGTTGACATCCAATATCCAACAGCACGTCACTATCCAAAGGCAGCCAATGGAACATTCATGGAAAAGGTAGCCAGAAGACAGAGCTTTCTGGGGGTTCACCCAAAAGAAGAACAGTTAACGATGACAGTACTATGGCTCAGTAAAAACACAACCATTGATAGGAAGGGAGGTTTCGTTGTGAATTCCTGCCTTGCTCTGAGTGGACAGCACCAACATGCAAGGTTTTATTTTTTTCTTAAATATGGTTTGTACTTTAGTAACTGACACAAATCACTGGGTCACACTTTTAAATGCAGTTTATGTTTTGCAAAAAGGGTCATTGACTTTTGGTTTTCACGGTCGGAGGGAGAGGAGGTACCCCCCTCAAAAAAAGAATTAAGCCCCATTGAAAGGTATAGGGACTTTTACGAAAATGTACCTTTCCTGGGAGGGTGGTCCCAGGAGTGGGTCGCGCACCAGTGCACTCGCGTACTCGGCGCCCCTGTTTTGCAGAATGATGGGAAATTACATTTGCATTTTATCTTTCTAGTGTGAGCATTGCATGACACATTATATTTAGAGTGTGTGCTTTGAATCAGAGGGCAGAGGGGAGGACACAATCCATTCGAAGAACAAGTTACCTACCACTGGTAACGTTCTTTCGACTGGATGTTCCTCCCATTTATTTCTCATCTTTGATATTCGATATCCAGCTTCAGCTGCTTCAGAATTTTGTTTTCGCAGAGGGCCCTGTGCATCGATGCAGTCGACTCATTGTCCATTGAAGGCCTCCATCCTGTCATCAAAGGCATATATAGGACGCGCAGCGCCCGTTGGCTTCAGTTCTGTTTTTTATTACAATATAAACTACCTGCAGAACCACTGGTTTTTCCATACTAAACTTTGAAGGCGCGAAAAGCTGTAATAGCATGGGAAATTCTACTGTGGGGTATGCTGGGGGGGGGGGGGGGGGCAATGAGTAATACGTGGGAGGAACATCCGGTCGAAAGGACTTTACCATGGGTAAGTAACTTGTTCTTCAAATGGATTGTGTCCTCCCACGTATTCCCTATCTTTGATAGACTCACAAAGCAGTGTTTGATTTGGTGGAGGGAGTAAGAATTTAGTTTTCAATTGTTTTCATGAACCGAATGGAGGACAGCTTTTCTAAGGCTTCCATCCTGACCCTGGGAAGACTCAAGGCAGTAATGCTTTGTGAACGTGTGAATAGTAGACAACGTAGCTGCCTCACAAATATTTTTGATCGGTACACCCCTTTGCAGGGCTGTAGAGGTAGCCATGCCCCTGGTGGAATGGGCCCTTAATCCATCCGGAGGATCCTTGGCCGCTAGTCTGTAGAATTCCGAAATTGCCAGAATGATCCACCTGGAAGCCACTCCTCTCGCTCTTCCAACTGAGTAGTAGTAATGAAAAGAGCTAACCCTCCAAGACTGCCCATTGTGGCGAAAAGGCTGAGGCTGCCTAACAGCGGCACCTAAGGATTTGGCTGCCGCTTTTGAGGTCTGCAACTACTCAAGGCTTTTGTCTGCCTTGTTGCCAAAAAGGTGAGACCCGTCAAAAGGCACGTTGAGAAGTCTGGATTGCACATCTGGCGCAAAACCAGACTTCCTCAACCATGCAAATCTGCGTATTACGGTGCTAGTTGCCATGGCTCTGCTGGTGCTATCAGCAGAATCCAGACCCGACTCACACATGGCTTCTTTACCGGCTCAAACAATAGCTAAGAACAAGTCCCATAGAGTGAATGAGAATGTAGCAAGGGCATATGTGGAGTTGGTTGATTTAAGAGCCATGCTCCCTGCAGAAAATACTTTTCTTGCCCATCCATCTACTCCCTTGTCATCCCTATCTGGAGGGATAGTTGGATAAGCTGCCTGCTTGGAAGTTGCGGTTGCTGCTTGTACCACCAGACTCTCTGGAGTGGGGTGTTTAGACAGGTAGTCGTGGTCACTACTGGAAGGGTGGTATTTTATGGTCAGATTCTTGTTTACTGCCGGATTAGTAACTGGCATCTCCCAATTTGCCACCACCCTTTTTTGGAGCGCAATATGAAATGGTAAAATAGGATCCATTTGCGGACCCTTATCAATGATGTCTGTCAGATTGTCCCGTTCAAATGGGATGGTAGGCCTACTCCACCCCATATAGTCTACTCTTTAGACATTAGCTATCTATATGAAGCATCTGCGTGCTCACCAGCTTAAGCTCTACCAAAATCCAGCTTTGGTGAAGCGTCTACCCCACTGACCGTTTGTAGATTATCATAAAGATCTTTCAATCTCAACTCTTCTGAAATAAAGCTCTCAGGCACATTCGGTTTGCCAAATTGAAGACCAAAAGGCACATCATTGTCTGATGGCTCATAGTCCTCATAAATTGAGGTGTAAGATCTGAAAAATAATCTTTCCTTGGCAAAGGAATATAGGTATTGTCTGGGATAGGCATTGAAGGCTTAATAAATTGTGAACTCGACGCTCGAGGAGTCGTCGAAATCTTTTTCGGCTTCGATGTCACCATTGGTTTAGATGGCGTGGTTGGAGTCGACAGTACAGCTGGCGTCAATGGTGCGGCTGGCATCGACGACCATGACCTATGTTTGGACTTACGCCTCGAAGGATCCTTCGATTACTTGTCATTGCGTCGAGGCCTCAACGGCTCTCGATGAGGATCTGGCTCGAGGTCGTGCAAGTTTTGGATCGAGCTCTACCTTGCCTGCTTCTTTGGAAGGCGCGGTAGGAGCATGGCTAGCCGAGGGTTTTTGTTTTTGAAATGTTATTAGCATTTCAGATCTAAATGCTTCTCATTCGGCAGGTGTGGAGCATTTCATGGGACAAGATAACCTGTCGCACGGCGGTGTCTGATGACTAAGTTGAAGAAGGCGACCTGTGGTGCCTCTTTTTTGACTTCCTCGACGATGAGGAGTGGTGGGAACCACTCTTCGATCTTGATCTTTTAACCTTCTTCCTGCGAGGAGATTCGCCTCTCGGCTCATCGGACAAAAGTTTCCTGGATGGGGATTTTTGTTTTTTTTACCTATCAGCAATTTCCCCATTCGCTCTTTCAGAGCCTTTCCGGACATTGACTGGCACTTGGAGCATGCCGAGGTCTTATGCTCCACCGGAGACACCACAGACGAACTCAGTGTGGGTCGGTTAATGACATCTAAGAATCACAATCTCGACACTTCTTGAACCCAGTCTTCGGGGTAGAAGGTGTCGAGGAAGAAGACATTAGGGAAGAACAAAGGAAGCGTGCTGTACTTTCTCGAAGCAATATCGTACGTGGAAATGGAACTGAAGACAATGGGCGCTGCGCGTGCTAAATATGCCTACGATGACATCATCCTCGAGATGGAGGCCCTTGAGGAACATCGTTGTCGACTACATCGACGCACAGCACACACTACCGAAAACAAACATTATATCAAAGATGAGGAATACGTGGGAGGACACAATCCATTAGAAAGGAAAAGTTATTTAATGGATTTACGTGCCAATGGATTAAGCTGCACAGAGAGAATTGTCGGGCAGAGAGCAGTACATTTTATTTTTGTTTGTACAATTAACTGTTTGCTCTGACAACATTTGGAGATCTAGGCAGGGAATGCATTGGCATGTACCATGCTGCTTCACAATGAGAGCAGTTTGCCAAGGACACTGCCTGCTGAGAGTGTGCCAGCTGATGAAAATTGCTGTTGTCATATCAGTGAGTTCAAGATGCCATGTGAATTCATGAGGACTTTTACAACTTTTACGATTGGCTTTACGTTAAAAATCTTTAGGAATTTAGGATTTTATTAATGGTAATGGAAATGTCTATTCCATAAAGGGGTTCATTCTAATGCTAGTGTATTTTACATTTTTAAAAAGCTATATAAATGCCATTCTAGATTTTGTAAGAGAAATTGGCCCTCATTACAACACCAGCGGTAACCAATGGCGCTATTAGCACCATGGTTGCTGCCGGTATTGTAACGAGTCCGCCATGGTGCAATGGAGAATTACGAGCCCATTCCAAGGTTGGCGGGCGGTAATTCCCCATGCACCATTGGCCCTTCTCCATTCCCATTTTTGCCCCAAAGGGCTCAATGGGAATGGGGAAGGCGGTAATTATGGTACCGCAAATTGCGGTACCGTAATTACCTTCAAGGTCCCTTGGCGGGTCCCTACTTTAACGGCTGGTCCAGACCAGCCGTTAAGGTCGGGAGCCGCAAAGGGACCTCGTAATTAGGCGCTAAGGGGTTAACGGCGCCACAGCCTTTTACGGCGCCGTTAACCCCTTAGCGCCAGGGTCGTAATGAGGCCCCTTGTATGTACAAATTCATACACATCTATGTGTTGTGCTCCTTGAAGGTCAGACCACAACAAATTATTTTCTGACAAATAAAAAACTGTCAGGGCCATGTGGGCATGGAGGGATGCTGAATCTAAGGCTCTGCAACAAGTAGCAATACTGCAAACCTTGCCCACCTCCAGTACGCAAACTTTACTGCCCTCTTGCGCTGGGTATTTGGCTCTACTTGAAGGCTTTGATCATTAAGTCAGTTTGATCTGGCAACGTTGGTGGTTAAATAGTAAAAAAGCATCTGCAACGTACCCCTGAATCACTACATGCACGCTCTCATTCCAAGTCATTAATCACAAACAGTACCACCAGGAGGACCACAAGTGTAAGAGCTTAAATCCATGATGCTTCCAGGTATCTCAGAACGCCCAACAGCAAACGTGCATTTCAGAAAATGCTCCCCAACTAACCATAGTTAACTACCATATGACAGTGTATGAAATTAGCCTAATGTTGGAAATGTGCCCCAGAAAATGTTATCAGAATCGCAGCTGCAAAACCTTACTACTGACCTTGGAATGTAACACTTGTTTCAAGAGCCATTATAAAAATCTGTATGCAAATTCAGTTTGATGAAAGAACAATCAGATTAGAAGGTTCAGCGGAAGATACAAACGGTACTTAGCTTTGTGTTCTAATATGTACATTAAACAATGTGGATAGAAAAATAATAGGTTTTACTGTTTTGAAAATACTTTTATTAATGTAGGGGCAGTTTTGGATAGCAAATGCTATGGATTGGTTTACTGTTTAAGGAAGATTTGTAGGACTAAAGTTACCATTTTCTTGATAATCCAGTCTGCTGCCTGGAGTTAATATCCACTGGTACAAGCATCACTGCTGGGAAGATCACTACAGTGGCAACAGATGCAGTATAAATGCCTATTACATTCCATTACATGCCTGCTCAGGTACACTCACATGGACACTGCTTGTTATTTGGTTTATCATTTTGATGATAACCTAATTGATAGTCTAGTGTTTGTTCAACAAGACATGTACAGCTCCAACATGCAGTTTTGGTTCCGAGACATGGTTTTGAAAACAAGTCCTCCATCACAGCAGTTTCTGCTTGTTGGATCAGACTTTTCAGCAGCAGTAGGAAAGCCAACTAGCAACACAACTGCCTGAACTCAGGCAAACGAAAGGGGATTAGACTAGATTGAACATCCGAAGAATGAAATCGAAAGAAGAAGAACATTGCACATAGAAAAAGCAGGCAGTAGTGAAAGGTCATTCTGGGGCATGACTCAAATGATTCGCTATCAGACACATTTCTTTGCGACAGCATGGTGGGATAAGGGTGAGACATTGAGTCGTCTTGGGAGGATAGCTCAGGGGCAACGTGCTCGCCTTGGAAGCAAGACGACACGGAGCAACACAGGTTCGATCCCTGCATGCGCGCTTAGAAACCTCTGGGTATCAAGCACGCTATAAATAACCAATTACAATTACAGTTCAGCGGTCTTCGTGAACTAATTCATTTGGTAGAGCTTTTCCATGAGCCGGTGGCTGCATCTTTGTACAGGTGCCATTCTTTTAAAAACCTTTTATCAAATTTCCCATGTAACTGATATCTATCCAGAAAATACATTTTGCATGAAGAGATAAGATTACAGAGCATATCAAGAGCTCCATAAACGTTCCTATAAGATTATTCCAGGATATTTCTAAACAGCCAACACACAATCTACCCTATGTTTTTAGGGAAAGCCGGTCTTCAGATAGAATGTCATATTATCATTTTTCATCACACAAAAAGTCTGCCATGATACCACAAGGTAGTATACAGTGTCACAGATTGTCTGCAAGCTTCATGTGGTAAAGATAGCATCCATAGACCCTTGGCCAACATGTTTGATTTCTAAATGAGACCCTGGATAAAGTACATACAACTTCTACTTTATTGAGCAGATGGGACCGGGTGCATCCCTAAACCAGCCATAGGAACCCAACAACCTCATCTGTCATATGATTCAATTTCCTTCTCTTTTTGCATGACAGTATCCAAAGTGCAGAAGCAGACATTATTTTGTAAGTGCCTTTGCTGTACTAACATTACTCTGTGAATTACATATAAAGTGGAGTGCTTTCTTCTTCCGTTGTGCCTTGGCAAAAAAATCCGTGAACATCCTGGAAGGGTAAATTTACTTCTACATTGCACCTTGAAGGGGCAGCAGGTTCCTTTGGAAAACGTGAGATCCAAGACCAGGGAAACTACTTTGTGGAGTGTACTTCCCAGAAACGTCTTGATAAAGAGAATACTAGCTTGCCTTTAGCCAAATTAATTGCTCAGAAATAGCGCCTGAGAAGGGCATGGTCATGCAGGAAAGAAGCTTCTAACTGTCCATCTTCAAGATAGTACATCAGAAGGTATATACTGCAGTAAAGCCATGTTCAACTGATAACATAAAAAGGCAGAGTGCAGGCAGACAAAGCAGTTGCCCACGTTTGAAATCAAAGCCTTTTATGCTTGCATCTCCGAACCCACATCTTTGGCCTAAAACGTGTTTAGGCTCTCTTCTTGTGAGCCCACGCAGATAACTGATGTACTTAAAACATGTAGGCAGGGACCAGCACCCGGCCCTATGAAGTACAGTTTTGTTAGATGTGCTGCATTTGAAAGTACATCTTTCACCCCCCAAAAGTATGCTTTGCAAAATGTAGAACACCCTGCACTTTTAAAATCCTGCACTAGTCACTGCACGAGGTTTGAGCATCTTTGTTAGACACATTCAACCTAAGATACAATGCACCTTCTTGTGAACTTTAGTAATATTATGAAAATTAACTTATTGATTTTGCAAGCCCTTGCTTGCATTGTCCAACCCTTGCCAAGGAATCTTTTTAGCAACTTAACTATTGAGTGTTCATAGCAAAGTGGGTTCGTTCCGATCTGCTACCTTAAAAAGTAACTGAGGGAACATTGCTGGAACACGAACAGCCATCTATTAAATAGCCTCTCTAATCATGGTGAGAAAAAAAAAAATCAATGGAATCGAACGCGTTCTCAATTGGTTATCATTTAGCCAGGGTGGAGACTACTCCAAAGCTTGATTTTGTAGGCACTGCCAGACGTCTATACATAGCCGCTCTTCTGCAAAACATTCTGTTGTTCTGGGTGACTGCTCTGTAAAGCTACAATGCCCTGCATGTTACCATGACCTCATGCATGAATCGTCTGGTGTTCAGAAAGTTCCAGAGGACTTTCAAAGTTCTTGCCCTGATCCACACATACAAAGGGTTCTTTTTCTCCATGGGATGCTTTATGCTGCAGGAAAGTGGGGTCATCACTAAAGCTTTCCCCACAATGCTCACAAAAGAGAGGCCCCTTTAGGCTATGCTGCTTCCAGT
Organism: Ambystoma mexicanum; assembly: GCF_040938575.1. Lineage (NCBI taxonomy): Eukaryota > Metazoa > Chordata > Amphibia > Caudata > Ambystomatidae > Ambystoma > Ambystoma mexicanum. The sequence continues at coordinate 1,144,288,499 of NC_090923.1, read as the reverse complement.
GCCTGTGGAGATCACCCTTTTCACTAAAGTTTCTCCCGAATTCAGTAGAAATAGCCTGCATATCACTGATGTGCCTTGTCTCATGGTTCGCCAGGCCGTGTTTGTGGGTGAAGCTTTTGCCACATTCGGTGGACCTGTACAGATTGTCCCCAATGTGAGTGCTCAGGTGAGTTGTCAAGTGGTGCTCATCAACAAAGGTTTTTGAGCAATGCATGCAACTGAACATCTTGCCCTGTTGATTAACCACCTGGTTTGTCAGGAAGTTTCCTCTCTGACTCTCACTCAACTCACACTCCGGGTACGTGTAGGGCCTCTCCCCAGAATGAGTTTTCTGGTGTGCCACTAGGGTTTCTTGGCAGAGAAAGGTTTTCTGACATTCAGTGCATGTGTACAGTCTCTCTTCTGTGTGTGTTCTCTGATGTTTTTCAAGATCAGCCATTTGACTAAAGCTTTTGTCACAATTGCTGCAGACGAACGGCCTCTCCTCTGTGTGCAACTGCTGGTGTTTTCTAAGGGTGTATTTCCTACTGAAGCATTTATCACATTTAGAGCACATGTAGGGCTTCTCGCCTGTGTGAGTTGTCTGGTGGGACACTAATACCTCCTGACGATTAAAGGCTCGCCCGCACAAATCACACACATAGGGCCTCTCCCCTGTGTGAATTTTTTGATGTTTCTTGAGGTACGCTCTCTGAGTGAAGCTCTTACCACACTCCACACATATAAAGACAATCTCCAGTGAGTGCATCCTCTGATGTGCATCCAAATCTGCTTCCAGGTTAAATGATTTCTCACACTGTGGACAGTTGTAACGTTTCTCTCCTGGGAGCGTTTTCAGTTTATCCAACTTCTCCTTTGCTTTCCGAGCAGCCTCTTCAAGAAGTTTCTTCCCCGGATCAGTGGCAGTGAGTGGATTTACTGTGGTGTGGACCTGTAGGTGCATCTGCAGCGTGATCTCATGGTCAAAGCCTTTTCTACAGTGGGGGCACTGAAATGCTTTCTCTGCGCGGTGGGTCTTTTGGTGGGCCCTTTGAGCAATCTTATCTGTAAAGGTGGCTTCACAGTAAAGACAAGAAAATGGCCTCTTTTTTATCTCAGCTTGGGCCAAAGGTCTTTCGATGCATACCGATTTCTTTTGGGGCAACCCCAGGGGATTCCTGGGACTTGCGTAACCTGGAACTTCTGCTTGGTCTGATGGAAGATCTTCTGGCTCTACCATGGTCGCCTCCTCGCAGACCACACCTCCTGCAGGAACACGAGAGCACAAACATCATTACACTGGCAAAGTTATGTTAAATCCCACTCTACTGCAAATTGTACAACTATCAAACATATGTATGCCTTGTTCTACCATTCATGCGTATCATTCTGAAATGAGAGCTAAACCTCTACCAAGCTGCTACCTTTCTGTTTCGATAAAATGTGTAGCTTATCGGCTCAGGTGTGCTACTGGAGGCTAACGTAATGAAGGAAGTGAAGGGCAAAGGGCTAGAAATAAAAATTGATAAGGCTTATTTCTGAGATAGAGACAACCATTCACCTCAGTTTCACACCACTCGGAGCACTAAAAACAAATCCAGATTTCATCTCCGACATCTACCTTCTTCTTGGTGCAAGCTTGAAAAGGATTGTTTATTGTATATAATTACGCAAAAGGGAAACCTTTTTAGTTTTAGTAAGGGTTCTTTGTGGTTTTGTCTCCACAGTTCTTATGGTGGACTGTTTGTTCGTGGAGGTGAAACCTCTCAGAAATCGAAATAAGAATTTCTTAAGCAGCAGCTAAAAGCAGCTCCAGGGTATTCAGCACCAACCAGTAAACAAGAGGTTTCAACAAAGGAGCTAGAACATAGTGAGTTGTAAATCTAACTGCCACATGAGAGTCAAACTATTTGACCACAGTACAAGACCCATTAAGGTTTACATCCCTTATAAATGTGTCCCACTTCTTCTTTAAACACATTCCAAAACACCCATGTAGTTAATGTCACATAGGTACATTCTTATGAAACCACTTTACCTGAGGAGTTAAAAGTAGGTGGTAGTGTCAAGCTAACCAGGCTTGGTAAGGTTAGGTTATAAGCAGCACCAAAACAGATCCCAGCTACCAGCAATTTTGAATACGGTTATCGTATGCCCCAGTGGAACAATCCATTTTGACCACACATTTCTATTTAACTTCCCCTATTGTGCAACAAATGCCAAAATTAGGTTACTTAGATGCACAATTAGCCCATGTAATCTACCCTCAGTTAAATCCTTTGCCTACTGACTCGTAAAATAGCATAGACCAGAGCTGTCTTTATATCACAGACAACTAAACAATTCCTGCTCTTACCAACATATCCCTCTTTGGTATGTTCTCTCGTATCTGGCTCTCCTCCTTGCTCCATCTTCAATCAATGCTCCGGAGGGTGAGCTAGAAAGCTTTTTTTAATAAAAAAAAAAAGTATAGGAAATCAGATACAAAAGGATATAACGAGTGAAACAGTTTTTCTTTACACAATACTCGGCTAATACACTTCAATGTTGTCTTACCCCTTCCCCACCACTTGTCTACTACACTCTCTCCTATGTCACAAATTCAATACACTCGAAAGGTCTCACATATACAAGTGGCAACAAGGTTCAAGAAGTGCACTTTGAAAAACTTTCCAGGTAACGAGTACCTTTTATGGGGGGGGGGGGGAGGGTGGGAGTGGTAAACTATGCAGGATGTGCCAAAATAACAAAGGGAAGTAAGTAGCTCACATTCCTCAGGACTCTTGAACCCTGAGTTTAACCCTTTCTTAGAGCTTTTCGGGCCATTCTATTGTCTCCTCTCAAGTGAAAAGTTAATTCTAGTCTCTTCAGATAACACAGGGATCCTTCCCAGTCCAGGATCCTTGTGGGGCTGAAGGGAGTCTTGTCTCCTGCTTTTCTAAAGTGTGTGTTGCAGGTTTCAGAGGGATTCTAGAACCCTTCTCCTATAATGTCTTTTGCATTTTTCAAAGGGGTTCCCAAACCCTGCTACCTTGAGATCCCGATCTCCAAGGACTTCTCCTGATACTCACTTATCAGGGAATTTGTGGTGTTGGCTCTTGTGAAAGGCCAAGTTACAGATGAGGATCTCCCAGTCTCTTGGGCTCAGTTCTCTGGAACAGCCCATTTCTCCTCCGAAAGGTTTAGGCCCCGGGATACCCCTAATCTCTCAGCATTCTGTATCCTCCCTACCGGCTGCTTGCTCCTCTTCCTGCTCCTTTCGTCTACTAACCCGGCCTACTGAGACTTTCCTGGGCTATCTGTTGGTAGGATTTCTCTCTTGCCAAGTTCAGTCTTCAAATACCTCCTGTTTTTGTCTCACTGCCTCCTATTTCCTTCAACCACCTCCTGATGCTTTACCATCTCCTCCGTCTCTAATTCACCCTCCTTCACAGGTCTCTCCAACATCCTCTGTGCATGCTCCGTCTCCACCACTTTGCTCCAAAATTCTCTTGCAAATTCCTTCTCCAAACTCCCACACAAACAGACGGAACATGTGGGTTTGCATTGCCCTACTTTCGCTCCCGCTGTTGGGAGGGTCCTAAACTGTGTCCTGAAATTAGTGAAGGCCTGGCAGTTGTACCCAGTACCCGGCTCAACTTAATCCATTCTGGGCTTTGGGAGCTGGACCAAGCCTCCTTCTGGCCTGTCCGCCAACTTGGAACCCACTTCTCCTTTCATGTTACTGCGGCACGCTGTTCGGGAAGGACACTTCTTCCTTGCTTCCCCAGCATGTAAACTGGGCGTGAATAAATGTGTTGCTAAACTTTCAAAACCTGTTGCCTATAAAAGGAAGGTTTGACCTCTGTAAAACTGCAAGTCTGTCTCCTGCAAAGGAAGACTGTGCCAGTACACAATGGACTGGTAGGTTATCATTTGCGGGTAGCAGGGCTGTTGGGAAACTACAAATCTGTAATATCCTATCCCACAAAGTGTGTCAATCTCTGTTGTGCGATCTTTGTTAACAGTAACAAAGGTCGTCTTAGGGAATATCCCGTTTACAAAGTGGTCTGTCAATGAATCAGTGCATTTGTTTTTCCTCTCTGCAACATGAAGTCTGGCTAGTGGGAGCTTTAGACCCTCTAATCTGGGGAGGAGGTTGGTTTGGATTTCTCTCATAGTGCCCATGGGACCATCCTTTCCTGGCTTGGGGAGGCCCCCATCATTACACCTTTGGCGATCCCCAGAGCCAAGCTGGTGACTGTTGCAAACCCAGCAGTAGTTTTATACTTCAGTGGAACCCGATGCATTCCATGATACTGGGTTCTCTTGTTCCAATCCAAGCCTTCACCCATTCTATCACTAGCCTCAAACTTCAATAAAGTCTCAATATTACTCCATCAGTGGTCTAAAATGTATCTTTCGGACCAGCCAATTTCAATGGTGTCCATGCTGTGGTGGTCTTCTACGTAGCCATTTAATTTGATTTCCATTTATATTACCATAGCTCCTGGGCTCAGCAATGCTGTTCTCCCTTTTTCAAAGCTGCAGAGATCTTTATTCCTTTGTGTAGTTTATTTTCTATTTAAATTATTAAATATTCATAAAAGAGGGGGTCTTAATATATCAACCTATTGGTGTCCTGCGCTTTGGGGTGGGTGTCGACTGCCAAGTGGAGTAACAGAGGTTACCCCCTGCTCCGGTTAAGTATGAAGAGTAATCGGGGATCTAGGATCCCTTCTCCACCTAATAGGCAGCGCCAGCTCAGAAAATACTCGACACAAGGTAGTTTTGAAAGATAAGAGCATATTAGGTGTGCCTTTTTGAGACACGTGTTTTGGCGATAACTTTGCCTTTTTCAATCAGGGCTACATATATTGAAATAAGAATACTATAGGCACAGAAAGTAACATAACACTGTTGGATCAAAAATAAAGCAAACAGTCAGTCACAAATGGGAAAAGGTTAGGGCATACATTGTAGCACGGAAAAAGAGGAGGGGGTCAGGGGAGGATTGTTTTAGGTAAAAATAGAAAGAAAAAGATAACTGTTTGGAAAAAGAAGAGAAAATAATGCATCAATTAGAAAACAAATTAAAATCCATTGTTGGTTCATGTTTCCCCTTAGATGAAGGTATGGGTCTTACCTAATTGGTGTGACAATGATGGTCTATCAGATTTACAAATTGCTGGTTGTCAACTTCCTCCTATCAAGATCTTTAGTAACGCAAGGAATAGAACATTGGAGAAACCAGAGACTGAGGAGCAGGAATGCAAAGCAGATAAGCCGAGCGAGTGGCAAGCCCTGCAACATCACCCCTGGACAAACGAATAAAAAGAAAAATTTACCAGTAGAGAAAACCCAGGAGAAGGGGATTCCGAACACAAAACCTAAGAAAGGTTGGAGCTCAAGAACGTGAGAAACCTGAAAGCAAAGCAAAGACTGAGACAGTATCTGCAGGAGAATCACAAGCATAAAACTAAAAAAGTAAAAGACCGATGAACAGTTGGGATGAGCTACATGAGCTCATGAAGGAAACTCCGAAGAGAGTATCTGAGAAGATCAGCATAAGCAATATATTTCTAAACCAGAGACATTTTGTTTATTGACAATATAAGGAGCCAAGTTAAAAAACCCTGAAAGAAAGCCGCAGTCAAGGAGGCATAAACGGCAACGAGATGAGACATTCCTTTGGTCGACTTTAGTCGTTTGTATAAGTGGTAGGGTCAGGTAGACTTAGTTTAGGACTGAGGACATTTACTTTGTACTTCCTGACGGCAGACGCGCACATTTAGCGAGGCAGGGAAACCCCTTTAGCAATAGGGAGATATGGGCCTTTTCTTCATAATTTCATTAAAAGAAAGTCAACATGTCCAGAGTGTGTCCAACTCCTCCTCCTGACCTGCCACAGCATACAGTTTAATTTTGAAGAGGAGTAAATGGGGGGGATTCAAGACCGGAGGTGAGCATTATGCTTCACCTGCTTTACTTTACTCTTCAGCAGTTTCAACACTTAATAACTGAAAACTAATTTTTGTTTTCTCCAAAAACTACATTTCCCTACCTTCCGATCCATTTCTGTAGTCTTTTACACTTCCCGTCTCTGTAGCACTCTAGCTACTTCCTGCCTATGGCGCCTCCTCTTCTTTAGCAGCTTTTCAGCAAGAGAAGTATTATCTGTACTGTAGAGCGTGTGTTTGATAGTGATTTGTGTAAATAATTGCCTCTGCAATGTGAGATTGGCTGCCTAGCAGCAGAGAATAGCACACGTGTGCATTTGGCACTAGTAGCCATTTGTCGCAGCTCTTATCATTGCTAAGAGTTGTACGGGTTTTATTTCGGGTGCGCATGCAGTGTGGAGCCAGCACAGAATGGGGAGCCCTGCTTGCATTAGAGTGCAGTTCTCCGGAGCCTGCTGCGCCGGAGGCACCAAGCGGGACCAGTGCTTCAATTCAAGCACGCTCAGGGACCCACTCGGCCACACAGGCAAGAGGGGAGCATGGCAGAGAGTGGCAGAGGCCCCCTCCCTCAGGAAGGCGGAGCCGCTGTGTCTAAAATGCAACGTGGTCTTGGCAAGTAATGTGCCCAGTACAGAGAGCTTGCAATCGAGCTCAGGGGGTGAAATAGCTGGTGCACATCGATTGTGGGACTCAGCATCTCGTAAAGAGCAATAACACTTGCAATCTGATGAAGCGCAATAATTAACAGTCACACAACAAAGAGTGATCCAAGGCACAGGATAAATGGATCCTGATCGCCCTATATCTTCAGAGCGCATAATTAACTCAGAAGACAAAACAGGTGCACTGACAGCAGATACCTGCACAGCCTGTGCATATGCTAATAATCTGCCTGGGCAGGAAGACTCAGTGAATCACTGAGGGTGCTATTAAGTCCTCCAGCAAACCACCAACTTATTTCAGCAGATGTGCACTTCAGCCTGCTGAGTTCAGGAATTGGCACTTAGCACCCAAGCATAGTCTCTTCACCCACACCAGCAATCACATCAGAGTATGAGTGGAGCAAGGAAGAGCATACAGAGAGAGCGATTTGACGCTCAGTTTTAAGCAGGCGCTAGAAAGTTCCTTGATGCAAGCAGTGGCAGAGACGATCAGACCACTACAAGAAAGACTGGACACCTTAGAATCTATCTTGGGGAATGCAAGAGAAGAGCCTTCAGCAGAGTAAAAAGACCCGAAGAGGAAACTCTCTCCTACACCACCGGGTCCACGATATGGGGCCGAACATCATGCCCCAGAGGCTACTGATGCCTTTGGAAAGCTGAAGGAAGCTTTCCTACAGAGGTCAGTGATGGCAAGCCTCCCAACCTCATCTTAGAGGAAGATAATATGGCCGACACAGATTAGGATACTGGCGGAGAGTGCCCAGAAGCTACAGCTTCCTCACAGGAAGAGGACAGTAAACCAAAGGAGCCATTAGATCGGGATAGCAGGATGCACATGAAGGAGGAATGCCTGCACCCGGATCTGCCAGGCAAGGTAGCAGAAGCGCCCAAACAAGACCCCAAAAAGATCACCTTCGTGACCAAGACTGCAAAGGATCTGAGTAAAGGTATGGATAGGTCTTGGAGGAGTTGCCAGGTGAAACTGCTGGACTTCACCGTGCCCATAGCAAATATTTTGGACCTGGCTGAACACCACAGGGATACAGGAGAGGAAGTGAATGCCAAGTCATTAGCAAATGGGCCGCAGCGAGCGTTAGGCTTCTCGGGCACAGCCACCTTTGCGATCTGCTCAAAGAGACGGAGCAGCCTCCTCCTGAACATCGATGTTAAATTGAGCAGTCTAAGCTCCTACGAGGCAGGGGAAGCAGCACAAGGGTGGTTTTTCAGCGAGGCATTCATCAAGGAGATGGGGAAAATCGTTGGCACATACCTACTTGGAGAAGGCGCAGACCTCCATCCTCCATCAAAAAGATCTTCCTGAACAGGTTTTTTGCCGGGACCGGCCGATATCGGGGGTCGATCGGCCAGTCGCTTATCATCATCACGAAGGCTCCAGGGCATCAGAGCCCAATACTGGGAATCAAGACAAGACGACATCTTTCCAACCAGAGGAAGGAACTTTAAGGGGTGCAGAGGCAGAGAAGCTGCCACAGCGCAAGGAGGAATCTCAGGTGAGCGAACCCCTCGTAGAATATCCCCCAGTGGGGAGCGAGGGGATAACAATGCAATTTTGGCTAAATTGGCGCACGCTCTCTAACGATGCATGGGTTCTCCAGACGGCCCGAGGCTTCCATATCGAGTTCATACAAACCAGGCCTCCAGATAAGGGTCGTACTAGGCCTTTTTTGAAAATGTACACAGGTTTAGAGAAGAGGTCAGTGCAAAGGTCAGTTTACTTGACAGAAACTGCAATGCTGCTTCTTTTGACTTTTATCTACATCGATGTAATTGCAAGCCATGGAGAAAAGCTTCTGAAACAGGATTCTTTTCTATGAAGCCTTTAAAAAAAAAATTGCACACCATGATGGGTTGGGTGTAGATGCGCATGGAGCAAACAGAAACACTGTGCATATTTATTTTCCTAGCATTTTAGGATTGTATAATTAATAAGATGGAAAACTAAGTTGCAATTGAGAACTAATCTGTTGCAACAAATTATGCTTTTTTTCCCCCCAGTGAAAGCAAAGCAGTATTGCACAATTTTATTTTTCAGAGTTCCTGTGCTGTGTGCATAATCATGGGGAGGCAGATCATTTTTACACTTATAATTGAATTTACACTCCAATTATAAAAACGGTGTGTAACATGATGAGTATGCATGGTCTAGTTTACATCCATTCAACCTTGCAATCAATGAGGTACATTACGATAAATGGTCAGTGGCAGCAGAGTCTTTGCTCAAGGGTGAGTGATTGGCATTAACCAAATGAAAGTTACATTTGTAATTTAAATAGAAACGCAGCAAAACCTGTCCCTGTGATAATACAGATAGGTTTTTAGATGTATGTAGCGCTTTGTGAATGTTCATCCAATATCCAGGCACTGTGATTATTATATCTCAGTCTATACTCCGTTTACCGACCTTTGAAGGATGCTAGCCATTAAGATAGCTCAGCCGGATGAGCACTCGTTGCTGTGATCTGTAGGTTGCAGGTTCGAATACCAGCAAGGCCAACTCAGCCTTTCACCCTTTCGAGGTCGACAAACGAGTACCAACTTCGGTTTGGTGATAATTGTGATAAATATGTTCTATGTACAGCGCTTTGCCAAAAGCGTTATATAAAAACAATTTGACCATGACATTAGGTATAGAATTTAGCATGGAGTATTTGCCTCTCTGCACTATGGTATCAAAAGATTGGCATACCATTAAGTAGTAATAGTTCCAGGAAATGAGGACGTTCATTAAACATCAAAAGACAATTCTGCTATCAAACCTCAAAACACACAATACAATTCAGGTTTGCTTTACTATGTAATTGGCTAGGTTTTTGTGTTTTCAACATTTAAATATGGAGATCAAATGGCCAGACCTTAGAGATATAATGAAAGGTGTATTCTGTCACAATGCAGAAAGCTGCCGCATAGTAATGATTTTCATACAGTTTTTGCACACGTTGGCTGGATGTCGCATAGATTTTGCTCTCTTGCAAAGGTGAAAACTAATTTTTACTCTCTTGAAATCACATTTACACTCAAAGTTTAAAAATAGGGGGCAAAATACTCCCATCTCAAAATCTTATCTCGAGCACTGATACAAACTACGATCCAGACAGCCTGGCCATGCCCTATTCATTTGTCGCAGGAGGAGCAAGCCCTCCTCCACAGGAAGCTTATGCAGCTTGAGGTACAGGGAGCCACAGAACTATGTGTCGGACAAATTTGTGAGCAAAATGGTCCTAGTCCACAGAAAAAAGAAAGTGTGTCCGGTCATAAACCTACAAAAGCTTAAGAGCTAAACAGCTGGGTGGCCTAGAGACCATTCAAAATGAAAGGCTGAAAGGCATCCATCTGCTGAGAGACATTCTCAGAAAAGGCTGGATGGCCTGTATCGATCTGAAGGATGTTTGCCCGACGATCCTGCTAGGGTATATCTGCCTTTTCTGGCGCTCAGGTGAGAAGATCGGCCCTGGCAATTCAGGACGGTGCCCTTCGAACTCGCCTCAGCACCATGGCCTGTTACCAAGTTGATGAATCAGGAGAAGTCGGACAAGTCCCAGACTAGGGGACTAGAATTTTTTAGTCTTTGTGGTAGACAAGAAGAAAGTGATATTGAAGCTACCAGTGAGGATGATGTGAGATATCAAAAGGGTAATAAAGGCGTGCCTCAAAAAAAAGGCCATCTCCCTACGCACCCTAGCAAGAGTGGTAGGACTCCATTCAGGCTATAGTTCCAGGGCCGTTACACTACAGCGCCCTCCAGAGGCTGAAGATCTCTTCAGCAGGGTCTGACATACCATCAGACGATTCCTCAGGATCAATAAATTGAACACAGAATTACAATGGTGTCTATAGAATATTGAAGCGTGAAACGGACAGACACACCATTTTCATGGACAGGCCAGACCCGATCATAGAATAGTACACCAGCAGAGCAGGCTCAGGTGCAAGCGGGCTCCAGAAGAACTATATCTGCATATAATGTCTCAAACTGGATGCTTTGTGATCAAGGTGTTTATTAAAGACAGAGTGAACTGCTGCATTCTCCTAAAAAATGGACAATACATCAGCAGTCTGGTACATAAACCACCTCAGAGGGACAAAGTCCAGACTCCTTGCAGAGATAGTGAAAGACTTCTGGTATTACTGCCTACAGTACGGGATATCAGCGACAGCCGAGTACCTTCTGGGGTCACAACATTATAGCGGACCGGAATTCCCATTACCTGACAGACTCCAGTGACTGGAAACTCGACAGGGGAGTCTTCCGGCACCTGGATCACTTGCGGGGTCCGATTTACACGCTTACTCGCATCCAGGCTTCACGCACAAGCGACTAGCTTCTCCAGCTGGTGGCTAGACCCATGCGAGCTAGAGACGGATGCGTTCTTGCAAGACTGGAGCAGAGGAGTGCACTATGCATTTCTGCCGTTTGGGATGCTGAGCAGAGTTCTGTGAAAGTTCGTAGGGAGAAAGCAACTATCTTGATGGCGACGCCCATGTGGAAATCGCAAATATGGTTTCCAGCTCTGATGGAACTTTCCTCGGATTTCCCACGGGTCCTTCCATTGGACACACACCTGTTCACGGACCCATCTGGGTTGTTTCATCCTCCGAGAGTGAAGGGCATGCTCCCGTCAATGGATTGCAGGGTGTTGACAGAACATGGGCAATGCCAGGCATTTCGAGTCATGCTGCCCAACATCTCAGACTCTGGGCCGCTTCCAATCACAGGAGCTATAATATGGCTTGTAGCAAGTGGGAGTTCTGGGGCGAAAGGAGAGGTATTCCTTCAGTTTCTGCCCCTATAGATTCCGCTCTTACTTTTCTGGCCTCCCTCATAGAAGACGGCAAGGCTTTCAGGACGGTAGGGGTCTAAAGAATGGTGATATCAGTGGAACACGCAGCAGTGGATGGCGCTCCTTTGGGAGATCACCCAGCGGTGATCAGACTCACGAAAGGAGCACAGTTTCGGGTCCCCCCAGTCCCGAAATACACACATCTGTGGGATGTGAAGGTGGTGCTATGGTTCATGGCGGACTGATTGTCAAATAAGTATCTCTCGATTACGCAACTGCCAGAGAAGTTGGCTATTTTGTCTGATGTTGTGTAGGAGAGTCTCAGACATCAAGGCATTGCAAGTAGATAGGAAAATCTACGGTCTGGAGGGTGTTACTTTGCCCTTAGCGAAAAGGACTTAGACTAACTCCACTTCTATCTCGTAGCCTTATCTACCCAGACAGCTGCAGCTACGTGTGGTGACTTGTATTCACAAGAATGAAACAAGGACAGTGGAATTTCATCCGGCGAGGGTGACGCAGCTGCTGACTGCTCACAAGAAACCTTTCAAGGCAATGGCTTAAGCAACCATATACAGACTTGTCAGCGACATCATGCAGCACATGGTTATTGATTTGTGCTCGGTTTGGTGGCACTCAGTGAAAGGCGCAATGGACCAGAGCCTTCACGGCAGGTGCAGCGCCCTTAGACATCTTGCAAGCGCCAGACTGGTCAAGCAACAGCTCCTTTAAGACCTTGTATTTCAAACCTTTCGCTTTGATGCTGAGGCGGTGGTGCAGAGCTTTGAACAAGTATAATGTTTGCCTCGGGTCTTGACGTAGAATGAAGATTACCTAGGTTTACAGCACTGGGAGTCTTGATTCTATTGAAGACGTGGAGGCAAGCATTACTTTCCCGCACGGCACATGCCCTGTAATGTATTATTGTACTAACGCTGTACTTAGCCTTCTTTAGCAAACAGGGCAGTGCATTCTCCCTCCCTAGCATTGTTCTTTCTAATTTGACAGGAGATGACCAGAAGAACAGCTGAGAAATACGAGGAAGGATCATGTGAGTTCACTGTGGGGGAAAGGAGCTAGTTTTCGTTGGAAAGTTTGAGCCCGAGACGTTCAATCTGGGCCGATGTTGTCTTTCGAGTTTTGTTGTTGCAGTTGTGGCACACAGGGATCAGTTCAGAGCATCCAAAGAAGAGGAGGAGCCACCGGCAGGAAGTAGCTGGAGGGATACAGAGACAGGAAGTGTTAAAGACTACAGAAATGGAAGATTGGGAAATGTAGTTTTTGAAAGAAGAAAACAAAAACAATTGTTTGTTTTCAGTTATTAAGTGTTGAAACTGCGAAGAGTAAAGTAAAGAAGTTGAAGCATAATTCTCGGCTCTGTCTCTTTAATGGAAGCAAGACTCCTAGCTCTGTAAGGCTAGGTAATATTCATTACGGATGGAAGCCCCAGTGGATAACGAAGACTTGAACTGGATTCTCGAGTCCACGGTAACTCATGGACACAGGACAGAAGTAGGAGAAAGATGGACAGATTCAGATTTGCAGAGTATTACAAGGATTTCTTATCCTTGACTGATAGCAGGATAGATGCTACTCCTATGTTTTATGTCTTTGAGGGCCGAGGGCTGGAGTGGGGGATAGCACGGAAATTGGTGAATTTGTTTATGTTGCTTGCTATACGATGTCTGCTACTACACTGCTCTAAACCCAATATACCCTCAATTAAGCAATACTACACTGCTCTAAACCCAATATACCCTCAATTAAGCAATGGCTGAAGGCGATTGCCTGGGTGAATGTTATTGAGGAACACTGGGCTGCCATGCAATCTGATGGGAACCGCCTGAAAGACATCTGGGCACCCTTCAGGACCTGATTACTTCGAAGAGGGAAGGATCCTCCACCAGACTAACCTAACCCTATTGGCAGCCCCTTGGCCATGACATGTGGCCACTTCCCCTTTTGGTTACCCTACACATATGTGCGTTTGCTTTGACCCATGGATAATGTTAAAATTGGAATCAATAACTGTGTGATTATATGATTGCCATAACTGCTGTAAACACCCATGCATGGGTTTTTAATCATGATTAATGTAATGCTATGAACCAAGTGCTACGATAATGAAAGATTAAAAAAAAACATTTTGTATCCTTTATACCAGTCTGTGTATGGCATAAAGGGAGACAATGAGATAGAGAATGCTGATATAGCTGATCATGTTAAAAACAGTGGCATTGAAAGCAAAGTTAATGTGGTCAAGTTTGCTCTTAGTTTCTTGGGAAGAGGACAGTCTCCATCCCTTGACCTTGTTGCTTTACTGCTTCTCATAGGCTTTCACAAACCGCTTGGCTTCATTAGAACGATTTGGAGCCTTTCCTCAGCCTCTTGACTTGGTCACTGAGGAATTACTTGGAGATTACTACCATAGTCTGGTCTTGGACACAACAGTCTCTAAAGTGGCTCTCAGAGGCCTTGCCTCATTGATCAACCACAGTGTTCCTTTAAAGACAATCACCAGTCTTGTGGTTCTGATACAACAGTGCCTTTAGCAGATCTTGGTACCCACTTGGCTTCAGTGTTCCCAATTGCAACTTAATGGCTTTCACTGCTTCTAGAGTGTTCAGGCCACCCTTTCTTAGAGGTTCTCTCCAGACACTTATGCAAGGCAACCCTTGAATACAGCTATCCTGCATCTCCTGGAACTTGGTGGCACTTCTCTGCTTTCTGACAGAGGATCAGAATCCTTCTCATACTCCATTTCGTGGCTTCTCTCTGGTATATTTGTATATGTTGTGGGAGCTTGTAGGAACTATGGTTCTCTGCGCTAGTTTGTGCTAGTTACTTGTTGTGCTGGTTGTTTCCTGCTGCCTGTATGTGGGTTTCCAAAAGGAGAGAGCTCCTGCAGTCCAAGTTCTGAGTATATGTTACATGCTGGGATTGGAACCCCTTTGTACGTTGGCGCTGGATCGGGTAAACACCCGTTGTCAATTGACAGTAAGTTCTTCAATGTTGGACACTTTATATGCTCTGTGCTGATGTTGATTTTTATTGTGTCAGTCGTTTACACTTGTTCATTTATTTGGCATGGGTCGTCACTTGTGCAACATACATCCTAGTGCGTACGTTGTTCAAAATTTAAGTCATGAAGCTACATGCTTAGGATTTTTAAGTGCCGACACGCGTTTCAACCAATGGTATTTCTCAAGGCTCTGCATTCAAGTGAGGTGGGTATTATGGTGCAGGGTGATAGGGACATGAGTGTTCAAATTGTAATACAGGTGGCGAGACCAGTAGAAATATGTTTGCATTGGGTACATGACAGATACAAAGTATATGTCATGTTCACATTTCAGTACAGTATGTTTAGATGTTTGGCAATTTCATCATTATTGAATTTTGGTGACAGTGTTTATATAGACAGAGTTGGTAGCATGATTATTAATATGCCATATAAGAGTCACAGTAGGTTCGATATTCATTAGGGTAATTACATTTATCGAGGTTGGATTGGAGCATTAACCACCATTTTGGTTAATGCACCAATCCAACCTCGATAAATGTAATTACCCTAATGAATATCGTTGCTACCAACTCTGTCTATATAAACAATATGTCACCAAAGTTCAATAATGATGAAATTGACAAACATCTAAACATACTGCATTGAAATGTGAACATCACATATACTGTGTATCTGTCACGTACCCAATGCAAACTTATTTCTACTGGTCTCGCCACCTGTATTACAATTTGAACACTCATGTCACTATCACCCTGCACCATAATACTCACCTCACTTCAATGCACAGCCTTGAGAAAAACCATTGGTTGAAACACGTGTCAGCACTTAAAAATCCTAAGCATGTAGCTTCATGACTTGCATTTTGAACAACATTCACACTAGCATGTATGTCACACCAGTGACAACCAATGCCAACTGAATGAACAAGTGTGAACAACTGACGCAATAAAAATCAACATCTGCATAAAGCATATAAAGTGTCCAACATTACTGAAGAACTTACTGTCAATTGACAATGGGTGTTTACCCGATCCAGCGCCAACGTACAAAGGGGTTCCAATCCCAGCATCTAACATTCTCTCTGGTATAGTATTCCCAATTTGCAACTCTAGCACGGAATGATATGTTGCTTTCAGCCCTTCTCTGCCACCCCCACCCCATATCTGTTTCTCTGTGTCCCTCGTGATGTAAAAGAGGACGCAATGGTTACAAAAGGTCCTGCAGGCACTTTGATTTACTTTTCTACAGCCAGTGCACAGTATGGGGAACGGACCAACCAAACGAGTTACTGTGATTAATTGAGCACTTTTTTCTCTGTGCGTTGTTCATCAAAAACAGACATTTCTTGTTGTGCCGACAAAGGCAAGGACTACTGAACAGTGCTGCTTGCACCGCCTTACCATTGGGGGGACCATTTGCCGCAGTCACAGCAGTGCAATGCGAATGCTGCAATCCTCCTGTAACTGGGCGGCCTGTTACAGGCGTTTCACACATGCGCAGTGGCCTGCACTCTGGGTAGCCCCATAGGGACAGAGAGGCTGCAAGTCGACCACGGTTTACCCGACGCCTGTTGCTATTTAAGTAGCTCTCCCCTCTCATTCAGAACGTCTTAATGCTCCGGTTAGGCTGTACGTATCCTTGCTGTCTGGCTGTCCTTTCCTTGCTCTTATTTTCTCTCCCCTGTACCTTGCCTTGTTCATGCTCGCTCGCTCCCACCCTACCAGGCAAGAGCCTGATAACTCTGGCACTGTGTTCCTTGCGCCCTCTGCCCATCCTTCCTCTTGCTGCCCTTGCCTGCATTATTGTACCTGCTAACCAGTATCTGCTCAGCCCTTGATGGACTCATGGATCGTCACCCCTGGCTTCCCGTTGGACCCACTGCATATCTACAGCATAACATCACCTCAGTACACCTCTCCAGTGTTTCCAATGTTCCTGCTCCACGTAAAACAGGGGGTACTGCACACTGTGGTGCAGGGAGTCTACTCTCTTGGTGTGGCGCTGCCCTTTCAGATCGTTGAGAGGGTTACTTCCTGCGTTAAATCACACTTCTGAGTTATGTGGCTACCCTTACTGAAACTACCCTTGGCACTAACAACCCAGTGAAGTTTGATGTACTGACTTTTGTAATCATTGTTGGATTCAGTTTTTGTTATGGCCCACCCATTTCATGCAAGATAAAGCCAGCGACTGCTATATTATAAGCAATCTAACTGGCAACGCACTCACCTGGCCAATTCTGTACGTATCAGACCAAAGCCCAATCCTTGAGGATTTTGCAACCTTTGAGAAAACGTTTTGGGAAGTCTTTCAGTGCCCAAACCAAACAACAACAGATCAAAGCCATCTGCTGGATCTCAAGCAAGGGAACATGGACCTAATCAACTGCATCAGCAAGTTACGACAGCTAGCCGCTGAATCACTGTAGCCAGAAATCACCCAGTGAACCTCGTTTCGTAGGGGGTTAAAAGAAGACTACAAGGACAAGTTGGTTCAAATATCAGAACCTGACAACAAGGTCTGATCCATCAGATCGATCACAGACTATCAGAACTTCAAGGTTAGCGGTGGCGCCACAAAAGTTACCATCAAACCCCAGGACCAGCAATAGTGCCAGTAGGTAGCTGTGAAATCCAACCGGAACCTATGCAGATCATTGCCACATGGAGACCACTGTCCAAGGCTGAAAAGACTGCCATAGATAGAACCGTCTAAGTTTGTACTCATGGTCTGTTGGAAATTATTTGGGCTTTTGTCCCCAAGGCCCGCCAAAGCATATTGAAAAATGATGGGCTTGCTGCAGCAGAAGGAGACCGTAAACCAGAACATTCGTCCACCCCTTCCATCTACCACCAACACTGAATCATGGCCCATGTCACCGGCTGTGTTGTTCGTAGTTAAGATCAACATTCAATAGATCCAGGAGAGCAAAGTGCTCTCTACAGTAGCATTAGTTGATTGCAGAGCATCTGGGAACTACATTGATGTGACGTTTGCCAACAAACAAGCACTTCCTTTACTTCCCCGAGAAGAGGTAGTACAAGTGGCTGTAATCAATGGAGCAGCATTACCACCATGACCCATTACACAAAGCAGAGCTCCTTTGGAAGTCTCAATCAACCCGCATCAGGAATCATTGGCCTTTGATGTCATACAGACACCCTCTTTCCAGGTTGTTTTAGGCCTACTGTGGCCAATGCGCCACAACCCACATATTTACTGGGCAACCCGTACCATGGTTTTTGGCTCAGATTATGTGTCACCCATTGTTTTCAAGAATCTGGTTGCCTTGCCTTGTAGACACCCTTCCATTTACACACACCTGCACAACTGGTCAACAGTTGTCAGGTAATACCTGCAGAGTATCAATGATACCATGGTGTTTTCGAGAAACCTGGTGAGATATTTCTGCCACCACGTCAGCCCCTGGACTGCGAAATTGAGTTGCTACCGGACAAACCTATACCCCATCGACAAATTTACTCACTAACTATCCAGGAAAGACAGGAACGTCAGAGATACTTACATTTCTACACACAGGTTAAATTGCTCCATTGAAATCACCTGCTGTGGCTCCCTTGTTCTTTGTCCATAAAAAAGGAGGAACGATACGACCATGTATCGACTACAAGACCTTTAAACAATAACAATCAGAAAGACAGATATCCAGTCCCAGTGATCAAATATATCAGGGATTCCTTGCAATTGGCTATGGTTTTCTAAATTGGACTTCTGTGGGACCTACCATCTGGCCCTGATCGAGGTTGGTGATGAATCGAAGATGGCCTTCAAGACCCCACAACGGCACTTTGAACAGAACATCATGCGGTTTGGTTTAAGTACTGCCCCTGCCATCTTCCAGCGGTTCATGGACACTGCTTTCTGACCTTTTGGGATACTTCGTCTGGGTATACCTGGAGATAAGTTTCCCTTATTTGCATTTGACATTGTACCATGGTAAACGAGAATCCTTTTTAATCCTCATACTTTGCTGGATGACCTACCTTGTACTTATTATGCAGGTATGTATGGTCTTTTGTGCCCTTATGCTCTTTCAGATTAAATCACGGTGCAAATGTGCATTCACCACTAGCCATTGGCTAGTGATATTTGACTCTTGGCGAGTAAGGAATGGTTTGCTGTGTGTTTATAAAGAAGTGAGGCGGCAAGTGACTTTTATGGCTGGCCAATAGCTTGCAACTTGAATGTTTGCCCCCTAGAGTAAATCAGACTTTATTTTTACTGCACATATTTTGATGTGGCGGAGTTCAGTGCACAGTTTGGCAGTCTACGGGGAGAAGCAGCTGACGGCTTGCTACCGGTACTAGTCCCCGGTGCTCTATCCTTCTCCAATTCTGTCTGCCAAGCCATCAGTGAGGACATTACGGTAAGAGGTTGTGGGGTCTGCTTCACTCATCCTCTTCATTGCCAATATCTGTCCAATGTAAGTTGTTCAGAGTGAGGCTCTGGTTTCTACACTCCAATTGCCTTTTTCTCGTTACACGACTGAAATTAACATACGATTTGAGAACTATTTCCTTTTGCCTTTCTACATCCTCGCGTGTACAGAAATGATTGCCCAAAAAAGCTCTGACTGCCATTCAGATCAAGGCAACTTTTTTCTCATTAACAAGTGCCCTAATTCCTCGGCAGCGAGCATGGCTGAGGATGAAGGAAGAAATGAAAGGGAGTAGGTCGATGCTGTGCCGTGGTTACGGCAGGAACCTATTAACTGCTCCCTAAGTAAAGATCTGAATGAAGTATTTCAGGGGCTCTGCCACCAAAAACGCTCCATAAACTTCTGGCTGATTCTACTTTATCACCACTATCGCCTGCACTGAAACAAGTTTGATTTCACGTATTTTCGAGTGCTTCTACTCCAAAATTGACCATAATGTTGGTGGGTAAGTCAGCTCCCCCCGTTATCTCTGCGAACCAACGGGGGATGGAGTTTTTTATTTTGGGAAAGCAATATTTTAACCTTCAGGATGGGTCACATGACGGTCACTGTTATTGAGCCATTTCTGACCTCTCAATCAAGTCATTTAGCGGTGGGAGCTGCACCTGGGGGTCCTGCTCAGGGAGATAACTAGCCAAAAAAGGGATCTGCAAATAACTCTTTCTTGGCCCTTCTGGCGGAGAGTAGGGACAGTTTGAAGGAAATAACTGATTTAGAGCTGGTTTCTTGCTGCGGTGAGGAAGAGGCCCAGCAGCACGTTACACTGACTGAATCTACTCCAGCTGGAAAGCTTACTGAAGTTGTGATGACCTCGCCGAAGTCAGTGATTGATGGTGGAGGGATCAATCAGTTTACCCATCTACACTTGGCTTTGGAGAATCTGTTGCATTCTCGATCAGTACGAAGTGGGGATAAGCTGAGTGTTTTTGATGAGGCATCCACTTCTAGGAGTAAGGTCACCTTGGTTGATATGTTCAGGGGTAGCAGAGCAAGTGAGGAAAGGTTGAGTGAAAGGCAGCCTACCCCACTGTGCTCTAAAGATAGTCGATTACTTGCATCTGTAAACGAGCCAGGGCTGCCCATTAATACCAATTTGGTTTCACTTCATGCGCTACCTTCACCCATAAAAGGAAATACAAATCAAAAGTAACAAAATATTAACCTGGAAGGTGTCAATAGTGACTACATGAACAGAGGTTTAGCAGGGAGATGTAAGATCTGTCCGGGTATTAACAAAGAACTAAAGGCCTTACATGAACAGCAATTACTGGTTTCTGTGGCAACTCGATCTAATACGCATATGTTGACCATTCTAAAATGAAAACGTCTTTTGTGGAGGGTTTTTTAAAGGGTTTCTATTGCAAACAGCGGTTGAATTTGGAAACTGATAAAGAGGACTTGGAAGTGTAAGGAACTCATGGTGGCAACAGTAAAGACAGACGCAAGGGATCACAGTTCAAGGGTGTTTGTTAAACTTTATAATGGGTGAGATAAACGTCTAATCTAAACCTAAATCTAAAATGAGAGCAAGCTACGAGCATCAAATAATAAGACAGTCCTAGTGGCATCTTGTCAAATAAAAAATGACTATACTAAAAAAAAAAAAAGCTATTGCCAATCCTTACTGCTAAATTACAAAAAGACTGGGATAATGTTCAGCAGAAAAGAAAAGTGTTCACAAAATGAAGGAAGGATGGTATGGCTGGGTCTCCCTTCCCCACGTTTGACACACGGGACAAGGCGGGACTCATCAGCACACTCCTTGGCCTTGTCAGCACAAGGTTCACAGTTCAGTTCAATGATATCAAAACCTTTAGAGGCTAAGTCTCCTTCTTGCAAAAGTCTCTTGCCTTAGAA
Organism: Ambystoma mexicanum; assembly: GCF_040938575.1. Lineage (NCBI taxonomy): Eukaryota > Metazoa > Chordata > Amphibia > Caudata > Ambystomatidae > Ambystoma > Ambystoma mexicanum. The sequence continues at coordinate 1,144,267,776 of NC_090923.1, read as the reverse complement.
GGTCTGCTGACTCACAACGATAAACAAAAAAAACAAACAAAAGTTCCTTTGGTGGTTTTGCACCTGAGCGATTGCTCTTTACCCTGAGGATCTCCCTCCGCCAGGCTCGGATCCTCCTTGCAACTTGAGCCTCTCTCCATAGGGTTCACTACGGCCTTTCTTCAACACAGTTCATGTACCTTTTTAACACAGTTCATGAGTTGCTTTTTATTCCAGTGGGTAAGGTAAACGGCTGCGTGGTGTGCATGGTTATTGTTAATTGCCTGACTCTGCCTGACCCGTGTGTTGGGACATGTCAGGTAAATGGCTCTGGTGTCAGTCCGTTGACCGTTACCGTGTAAGAAAGTGTTTGTGTGGGAAAAGGGGGAGAAAAGAGTAGAGCTTCTAAATATCTTACAGGGTAGGATGGGGAAAAGGTGTTACAAGGAAGGGGATACCGCGTCTCAACCCTCTATGTCCCACTTCCACTCCCCGAAGACCTCTCGCCCAGGTGATCCTCCACCACTGGTCTACCCACAGGAACTGGATCCAATAGCAATGGCTGTGTCCTTACCACCTGGACGACAGATCTCCGGGGACATGTGGGTGAGAAACCTTCAGGGGGTTCCAACACCATCTCCAACTTAGATATTGGAACAGTCGAATAGAACAATTTTGTAGTTTCTACGGGCCTTGTGCAGTGTCCACTTGCGCTACCTTGTAAGCGTATTGTAAGCAGTGTTCATACTAATGTGCTCCAGGGGATTATTCCTGATCAAGCGACTGAGGTGCGGCAGCCCACTGGGGGGATAGTGGAGCCCCCAGGTTTCTGACAATGGATGTTAGGGGAAAACAAATTGAAGGAAGGGGGGGGGAGCGAGGCACAGATTTATTCTAGGATTGAGAACTCCAATTTATCACTTGTCTTGGAATGGGCCTTGGAGGATTGTGTCCAATCTATACTAAACGGGGCATGTGTTTGAAATTATTAAAGAAGGTCCCGTCATTGTCACACCTTACTTCGTCTGACATTAACCAAGTAGAATTTTGGAACAATCTAAAACTGGACAAGATTATACTCCACTTTATACTCGTTTAGTCATGGAACACATTTTATTAGCTAGTGTGCAATTGAAGGTGTGGGGCTTTTCTGTTGTCCCGCGTGAGGTATGTGAACAAACTTTAATCCAACATGCGGACATTCAACCTTGGTTCAATCTAGGAAATGTGGTTCATTACCCACCCTTTTTAACAATAAAATGCTCTTCTGATGGCTTAGATGGAAGACGAACTGTTAATCACTTAATGATAACGTGGAGTCCTAAAATGGCACAGATTGGAGCTGGGTGGCAGCTTGTTGGAATGCTCGCAAGCATCAGCTACCAGACTCTGTTGAGCTTTCATCAAGTATTTTTATTTTTTTGAACTTCAGGGGCTCTGCCCATTTACTGTCCATCTCGGACCCTGTCGTTTTTGGAGCAGACATGTTTTGTGTTCAGGAGTCTTGGTCATTACGATTCCCCGATTGTGGACAGGTATGACTGTCTGCTCAATCTGGCATCCAAAGGGGATAGAGGGAGACCTGCCTCTGGGTTGCTTTTTGGTGTTCGCAATGATATTTCTGTCTCGGCCTCAACCGTTGCGCTGCCCAACTCTTTTTGTGCAGGCAGTGGAGTTGATACGGGACAGGTAAGCGTACCCAGAGATAAGCTTCATCCTGGTTCTAAATCTCTACTGGAATCCGAGAGCAATTGATACAGGTGCATTCTTTGATGTGATTGAAGAAACAATTTACCCATGGCAAACCAAGAGAAATTGTAATTCAATTGACATGAATCGTAAGATCCGGAAGCATTTGTCATTCTCTGATGCCACTCTCAGCTCCTCCACAGACATGGAGTTTGGTGTAGTGGCCTCCATAAGCAGACTGACAAAATCCTTCATCTCTTTAGCATCCTGATGTGAGGTAGGGTCTGGAGGGGGAAGGGTGCTTGGATAGATAGTCTGCGGCATTGTCATTCCCCGGCCGATAAATAAGACTGACCTCATACTCCAAAAGAACCAGCATCCATTTTTCGATCCTCACAGGTGGCTTGGATAAGGTCCCTGCCAGAATTGGCACAAGTGTTTTATGGTCTATGATTATAGTCACAGATTGTCCATGAATGTACAGGTGGAAATGCCTGCATCCCCACAGTACAGCAAGTGCCTCCTGCTCAATCTGCGAATAGCGTTGTTCAGCCGCAGATAAAGCTCTACTTACAAACGCAGCTGGTTTCACACTCCCGCTTTTGTCAGTTTGGGTGAGCACAGCCCCCAGCCCAAAAGGGGCTTCGATTCAGGCCCTTCTGGACTTCATGGTCGATGATGCACCGCAACATCAGGTCGGTGGTTCTCCCAATATGGCCGACAGTACGGAAACACCGCTTTCTAGTGTTTACGCACAACGTGCTGCCTTCTAGAAAATAGGCACGGTCCCACGGCTCTGCGCGTCTCAACGCTACTGTTCCAAGTTGTTCGGCAAGTGTTTCGTTTCCTTCTATCAGTGCTATTTCACATTTTTTTACCATCCCCTCCTTCTTGAAAACTCTTTTTACCTGCCCCTGCTTCTGCCAGGCCCGTTCTCCCCTTCATGCCGGACTCGGTCCCGTGCTTCGGTGCCGCGGGGTTCCCGGCACTCACAGAGCATTGGATACCCTGTTCCCCTTCCTTCCTGGATTCTGCCGCCGTAACCTTCCTGGATACTGAATGCTACTCTGCTCTTAGGCAGTCGGCACTCCTCACACTGGAACCCGAAGATTCACGTCCTTTCCTGTACAAGTCCCGATCAGTCAGGAAGAAGGAGTTTCCAAGAAGACCGTAATCAAGGATTAACAGGTGAGAAAAAGGGAATGGTGTGACAGATTGTGACGCCAAGAACCCGATATCGGATTAGACATGGAGGCTGTAGTCCAAGACCTCCTGAGAGCAATGCAAGAATTAACTACAGAGGTTCAAAACCTCAAGGCCGAGAATGCAGCGTTAAAGCAACTTGTCTTGTCTTTAGATTCCGCGTTTAAGGAAAGTGCCCTGGTAGGGGGTATAGTGGACAAATATGATAGCTCCTCCAAATCCCTGCGTTCCTTCCTCCACTCCTGCCTGGTACATTTCACGTTCAAACCCTACTATTTTTCCACGCCCCGGGCTAAGGTAGGGTTTATAATTTCACACCTCTCTGGCAATGCCTTAACATGGGCTACTCCCTTGGTCAACTCGGAAGACCCACTCCTGGATAATTATGATGGATTTATAGAAGCCTTTAAGTCCATGTTTGATCGACCAGAACTAGTCTACAGTGCCCAGGAAAGACTTCTGGAGTTCCAGCAAGGGAGTCAGGATATGCTTACTTACATGACTCGTTTTAAACAACTGGCTAAAGAAGCCGATTGGTCCCAAGAAGCTAGTTTCACCCTATTCCGAAGAGTGTTGAATGACGAGGTCAAGGATGAGTTAGCCAGATTGGCCCGCCCAAGTTCCTTTCAGGCCTTGATGGATTTATCCCTACAGATCGATTTCAGAATCCAGGAGAGAAAGGCAGAGAGAAGAGAAACAAAGTCAACATCTCCAAAGACAACCGTGGAATACCCTTACCTCAAGAAAACACCCATTCAACATACATCAGACCCCGAACCAATGCAGGTGGGTATCTTCCGAGGACCAATTTTTCCGCAAGAAAGGATCATAGGATCAATATCGGACTTTGTATGTATTGTGCTTCTGATAAACATCTTGTAAGAAACTGCCCAATAGCATCACGCACCACCCAAGCGTTCGAGAAACACCAGCTCCCGATCCTAAGTGGAGCACAGCTTCGGGAGAAAGGAAAGATGCCTGCTCCGCATCCAATCCTTCCTTGAATGGTCGCAGCCAAAACACCTTAGTGGTTCTCCAAACAGTCTTGTCACCTACTAAGAAAGACTCATAGCCCATCCTGGCTCTTGTGGACGCGGTGCCATGAGAGTTTTTATAGACCATGACTGGGCCGCCAGAGACAATATTCCTCGAGAACACAAATAAATGGTACAACCTGTTGAAGGGATTGACCGGAGACCATTATCCTCCGGGCCCATTACTCACCAAACCAAGGAACTACTGCTTTTGATAAACAACCACCAGGAAAAGCTCTGTTTTGATATCATAAAGGCTGCTCAGTACCCCATGGTTTTAGGCATGCCCTGGCTCCAGACACACAACCCGTACATCAATTGGGCAGCCGGGTCCCTATTTCTAGGTTCTGAATTCTGCTTGTACCATTGTTTGTCTCAGAACTCACTGCATAACCCTGCTGTGAACTCCCAGAATTTTGAGCAATCACCTCTGTGTGTGTCCAACATTACCCTGTGCCTGACATTTATCAACCGTACTCGGACCTGTTCTCAGCAGCCACTGTTCAGGCTCTACCACCCCACGACCTGAGGATTGTGCCATCGACACAGATGCTTCGGCTGTAATCCCATTCGGCAGAATGTTTATACTATCCGAACCTGAGAAAAAGAGCCCTACGAGAATATCTGGATACCAACCTGGCTAATGGAACCATTTGTCCTTCAAAATCTCCAGCCAGTGCTTCTCTATTCTTCATACCAAAGAAAGATACCAAGGAACTCCTACCCTTTGGACTACCGCGGTCTCAACCAGTGCACTCTCAAGGATCGTTACCCTCTACCACTCATTTCCGACATCTTGGAGGCAGTACGGGGTGCAGTCATCTTCACCAAGCTCGATCTTCGGGTGCCTATCACCTCATTCGGATTAAGGAAGGTGACAAGTGGAAGACAGCCTTTAGAACCCCTTTTGGCCATTTCGAATATCTGGTAATGCCTGATCACCGATCAGTCAGGAAGAAGGAAGGAGTTTCCAAGAAGACCGTAATCAAGGACAAACAGGTGAGAAAAAGGGAAGGGTGTGACTTCAATCTTTAATATGTGGAGATTTAAATCTGATATGCATTAAACAACCTGGACAACTGAGTACTGGTAAGCACAACTTAGATCTTAAGGTGCAGTGTAACACATGGATGGAACCGATCGAAGCTTGGGGAACGAATATCTTGAATAGTATTGTTTTGGGGGGACATGCTGGCAAATGGTACTTGGCATAGAGGAGAGTCAAGGAGTATTCTTGATTACTACTTTGTCTCTGGAGATATTTTTCAGAACATATCATATATGTCAGTAGTAAGTACAATTCTGAGTGACCACAACCTATTATCATTAAAGTGGAGAGTAGAGAAATTGGAGTGCGTTTGTCCACTTTAGCCACTGGCATTGGAGGTTAATTGTGGGAAAAACAGGGTTACCTGGAATGGTGCCAATATGCAGAGGTTTTCTCTCATCTTAAACTTTTTCAGCCTGGTAAATTTGAAGCTATACTGGCTGTGTTACCATACCAGGTCATTCTGGACCTTGTTTATGCATCTATGCCTTGCCAACAGCTGAGAAACAGATTCAGGAAGCATGCGTACGATTCCTGAGGTCCAACAAAAAAAAAAGAAAAATAGGGAGTTGAGGAGACAACTACGCAAGAACAAGGGGCTTAATGGGCAAGAGCAAAGGAGCTTAAAACGTATGTATGGGCAATGGTTGATGGCCCACAGATATGTAATGTTATTGAAGGATGCCGAATGTTGTCCCCGGTTGAATCACAGGATCCAAGTTCTTTTTGGCGATTGGTTAATAATACTATCACAAATCTACACATTGCTACGGATACTGCAAAAGCTCTCCTTTATGTAAAACAAAAATACTATATAAAAGAAAATAGAATTGACTGTCTTTTAGCATCTACGCTGCGTCAGAAAGCAGCTTCTAGGATCATACAACAGATCGAGCTGCCCCTCAGGGGGAAATTACGACCAAAACCACATGCATTCTTGCAGAATTCCATGCATTTTCCAAAGCCCCAGAACCACTTACATAGCACGGATTCTTAGTCACTGTGTCTCAGCTTACAATAGCTGATAACCAGGTGCATGAAGCAGCCATGACCCCGGATGAGGTGCTTCAGGTGATCAGGGACCTGCCATTAAATAAGTCACCAGGCCCGAGTGGCAACCCAGCCAGGTTTTATAAAACATTTAGCAAACTAGCCCCCATATTGACTAAACTATACAACTCAGCACATTCAGGCCAAATATCCTTCTCTATGGACGAGGCAAAAATAATCCTCTTCCCCAAACCGGGAAAAGACCCAACGAACTGTGGGTCATATCGGCCAATAGCTCTAATAATATTGATGCCAAAATCTTTACTACGGTCTTGGCAAACAGATTAGTGGACCTTATGCCCATTCTTATTCAGCCAGACCAAACAGGCTTCATAAAGCACAGACAGACGCATGATAACATTGGCAGAGTGCGTCATATTTTAGATAAAGTGGAAAAGAAGCAGATCTCAGCAGTCTTAGGGCCTCATTGTGAGTTGGGCAGTAACGCTGGCGGTATTACCGCCGGCGCTATTAGCCCTACCGCCAAACCCCGGCGCTATTAGCGCCGGATAACTGGTTTGGCGGAACAGTTCGTGCCCATTCCCCATTGGGCCCATTCGGGAATTCCTCATTCCCCATTGGGCCCAATGGGGAAAATTTGCGCTATTACCACTGGCGGATTTCCTGCCGGCGGTAATAGCGCCGAAAATCAGCAAATTTGCCACGGATTTCCCCCCAGCCAAGGCCATGATCTGGCGGACACTTAAATGCAGCGGTAATAGAGCTACCGCCGCATTTAAGGGTTCCCACCAAACTCGTGATGAGGCCCCAAGTCTTGATAGATATGCAGAAAAAGCATTTGACCAGGTGGAATGGCCGTTTCCGTTTTTAACCCTGGCTGGGAAGGCATCTGAGCCAAACTTAATTGGACTGATTAAAGCTAACTATAAAAATCCAATGGTGCGACTTAATAAATTACTTATCTCCCATTATCCTTTTACAAAGGAGAACCAAACAAGGGTGCCTGCTGTCACCCTTGTTGTATGCACTTCATTTAGAACCACTACTAGCTAAAATTCGGCAGACAGCGGATATAAAAAGGGATACATCTTGGCAGAATCTCCTATAAAATTATGGCGTACGCAGATGATATGTCACTTATCGTAGCAGATTCATATAACTCTTTGCAGGCGGTCATTCAGAAGCTGGAGACCTTTGGCAGGGTGGCGGGTATGAAGAGAAATGTAGCTAAATCTGAGATAATAAAGGTATCCCTCTCGCCATCAGAAGAGCAGGACCTGTGGAAACACACACAACTCGGTGGGCACAGGTGGGGATGAAGCTACTGGGGGTAACAATAACTGCTACACTTAAAAAGGTCTTTGTACAACTAACTAACCCATACTGCTGAGAGAAATAGAAACGCAGCTAAAAAATTGGGATCTACTTACCATTTAGTGGATCAGCAGAATAAACTCTGAAAATAGTCACCCACTCCAATGCCTTGTATTTGTTTCAGGGCCTATTAGAGTTCCCATGGCCTTCTTCAACCGAATACATAGAGCAATCTTGGTATTTATATGGCAGAATAAAACCCTGCGTGTAGCCTTAAACACCCTAAGGCTTCCTACCGAACAGGTGGGGTTGGGTCTCCCCAAGTTTTTTAAGTACTATAGTGCTGCCCAAATAAGGGTGATAAAAGATTGGACCATGGGAGAAAAAAGGGAAAAGATGGAACAAGCGGTGGGAGCTCCAGGCTCCGCAATGCATTGTGGTTGCCAAAACAAGATCATCAGGCTAATATACATGTGAGTGATAGAATGACAGTAGTAGAAGAAACTTGGGATGGTGCAGTCAAGAAACACAAATGGACGACATATCCATCACCACGCTGTTTTTTTAATGCCCAGTTCTCTCCGGGCCTCGAACCTAATGCATTTAAAGAATGGAAATTGGCTGGATTTATACAATGTAAACAAGAGATTAATCTATCTGAAAACTCTAGGTTCCAATACTTTCAGGTGCGACATTGGATTCTTGCCCCACCAGTAAAATCTGTAGCTACAAGATAGCCAACACCACTAGAAAATGTTGTCACATCAGATTCGGGGGCCACTGCCCTTACTTTGAATTTACATAAACTGATGAGGGAAGATGCAGCTAAGGAGGCGACTAGCTATAAGCAACGTTGACAAGTAACTTTGGGGGTGGAGATCCCGGATGTAGACGGGAAAACAATTCCCAAACTCACCAGATCAATTCAGATAAGAGAGTTTTGGCACTACAAGTCGGCTTGTTTAGGGAAAATGAAACTATCATTCATCAGATACATGCTGGAAGGATTGTGGTTGGGTGGGGACCTGGGAACATATATGGAGTTGCCCAGTGTTGACTCACTACTGGGAAGCCGTTAATAGATATAGGAACAAAATGTTTCCCTCACATACACCAAGTTACCAATGGTCAATTTTTTTAGTAATGGTTAAAAAGGAGCTTTGGCGACAACCGCGGTCAATCCAGAAGGCCCATGTAATGCCGCAACTAGCGGCTCTACTAGTGATTGCCCAAAAGTGAAAAGTGAAAGAGCCCCCTCATATTACGGAATGGTTCTCCAAAGTGCAGAACTTTTTAGTGATGGAATGGATGACATACTCCTTACAAGCGGAACATACTGCATTTTAAAAGACCGCAAAGAGGTGCTTGACTTTCTGTATAAAGACTATAATGTTATGTATTGCCCTCAGAAATTGGGAATATTGGGTTTTGCTTGAACTGGTAAGAACTGTACGAATAGGTCTAGTGGTTCATTCGACACAGGGGATTAGATATATCTGTGAAATGGGTGGGGGTGGGGCGGGAGGGAAGGGTAGCTGGTTTAAGGGATGTATAGGTGGTTGGGGGACATGGGTGTTAACTTGTTCATGAGTAATACAAATAAAAATCTTTTTTTTTTTTAAATAATAACACTATCACTCTGTCCTCCCAGGCCCAAATTAATCCTATTGGCAAACAAGGATGGATTGATCACTTTAGTAAAGTTTATAAAGTGGTGGCAAGTGAGGACCAGCAGCAATTTAAACCGCCATCAGGACTTTGGCACTTTGATTTTTCCAAGGAAGACATTGTTGTAATAATCAAATCGCAGCAAGATCTCGCGAGCGCCAAGTCTTGATGGTCTATCTAATGCGGTCATGAAGCTGGATCCAAACTTGTTGGCTTGTGTCTTGGAATTGTCTTTAGTGGAATTATATCTTCTCACCAACTGCCAAAATCTTGCTCGGAGTCGATATTGGTCCCCATTCATAAAAAAGGACTGAGATCGATTCCAAGTAATTATAGACCAATTGCCCTATTAGACATCTCTGCTAAGATCCTTAGCTCTCTAATTTTGAGAGATCTATCCTGTTGGGCTAAGAGTGTGGGTAGGTTGGACCCATTTCAGACGGGTTTTCAAAGGGGGACTAGTACAAAAGCCAATGCCTTTTTTGTGGGATTGCTGAAGAAGGAGACATTGGGAGGTCAAGACCTATGTATACAGCTTTTATTGACTTCCCAATGGCCTTCGACAGTTGGACAGGCACCTTTTGTGGAGTAAGTTGCTGCTGTGGGGTTGCCCGGAAAACTTGCTTGGGATAATTATGGCTCTGCACTCAAATGGATCTGTGAGTGTGAGACTTATTGGCCAGGGTTGGTTATCTAGTGCCATTGAGACTATTCGCGGCCATAAGCAAGGCTGCATTCTGGCCGCTTTGCTTTTTAGTTTGTTCATTTCCGATATCAACGAAATATTCAAGAATGCACGCAGCTTCTCCCCGCGTCTCGTTACTTCTCGGCTGGATTATCGTTTGTACGCTCACAATTTAGCCTTGTTCGATTACACTCCAATCAGGCTACAACATAAATTGGAGGCATTGGAAGCATATGCCAATCGGAATAAATTAATAATCAACACGCTAAAATCAAAAGGTCTTTCTTTGAGGCTGGGGATGAAGCAGAAGTACAATAATTTTCCTTGGTCTCTGGGTGGAGCTGTTTTGGAGAGAGTTCCTCATTTCTTATAACTGTGAATTTGTCTATTTGAGCTCCAAAATAAGGAGTTGCAGAGCCACTATCGGTCTAAAATAACAATACTGGCTGCACATGCCTTTGTACTGAACTGTAGGTTTGGTCATTATTCTTTGGTACCAGTTCTCGACTTTTACAAAAATGAAGGTGCTGCCAACAATAACGTATGGGGGCGGGGAAATCTGGGGCTTCCGATTCAATTGGACTGTGATGCGCCAGAGGGGTTATTTTGGCAGAAGGTTCTGCAATTGCCTAACAGAGAACCAGCAGCAGTCATTTGTTATGAATTGGGCCTATCCTCCATTAAATTCTACGTACTTTGGAAAACTCTCTCTCCATTGAGTAGGATATGTTGTGCAGAGGAGTGCTCAATTTGGTGAGAATTGAAGCTCCTAATGGAAAAGAAACACTGGGACTCCTTAAAAGAATGGGAACAACAATGTGACATGATCTGTGAGGATTGCTGTATCTCTAGGGAGTTGGTTGTGCTGCACCCTGTAAAGGCAAAAAGAATAAAATTGAGAGAAATGGACTAGATTCATATCATTGAGAAATTGAGAACTCACCGCTATGTAGATTTGTTACTTGATGTGAGGTCGGTAGGAGTTTGTCCAGCTTATGTGAACAAGTCCCAGAGTAATTCTTGGTGTGTCCAGGTGATGCGGTTCAGGTGAAACTTATTACCTACTCATGAAATAATGGGTGCCAGAATTAAGACACCTAGAGAACAAAGAACATGTAGGTTTTGTTTTATGCCTAACCAGGTGGAAAAATTACGACATTTTTATTACATTGTCAGATTTTGAAGGGCAGAAGTTCTCATTATTTTGGTCACATACTGCAACGGTATGAACTTTTATCTAGTGAAGTGGTGTGGCAACTCATTAGGATTTCTTATGGACAGAATCAATGGATGTCGCAGCAATACATTTCCTAAAAAAGTTTTTTTTTTTATTGTGAACATTTAGTTTACATTTGCAAACTTATCACACTTTCTTTTCCTTTTCTTGTCATTGTCATTCTGTAAAACAAGATTTTTGCATTGTCCTAGGCCTCAGGCCTTGCTTGCCTCCGTCTTTTACCAAGTTTACTTGTTTTAGATTTCTGGTTCCAAGTCTTTTTCTTTGAGAATTTTCTCTAAAAAGTTTATTCCTGCACAGGTGAATCTATGATTATTTCCTTGTGTAAAATAGTCCCACCGTTATTCATCACAAAGACGTTTTAGCCTTGTGATGACCATATTAAGTATTTTGCACGGGAATATGAATTTATGCTATTTATGTATGAATTTAAATGTTTTAGTGATTGTTGTTTTAAGATGCAATGTAGATGTAAATGTAAATGACTGATTTTGCATGATTTTGTTAAAGGTTATTTTAACCAAATAATTGCTTTAAAAAAATGTATCCTATATGCTCATGTTGATGTACCATCTGGTTTCGGGTTATATGAATTAGCTTTCCTAAACACACAGTATAAGCATAGGTTTGATAGACAACTACGCAGGAAACACTGAATGATGTAAATTTAAAGATAAGGTGGGATGAAACTGAGTATATTGCCTGAATTACAAACTATGGTGCAAGGAAAACCGGGTTACAAATCTGATCTTCTCCACTTGACTTGCCTGCCTCACATCACTGTGCGATAGTTTGCATAACTGATAAAAATAAGTATTGCCTAGAAGTGATTATTTTTGGTATGCACTACACAGAGAATCAAATAAAGGGAAATAAATGATACTACAATGTTAGGTGTGTGTTGGATGGTCTAGCCGCTTTGAAAAAGCAATTAAAACTATTTGGTGGGAGGTATGAAAGGATGCAAATGACACAGATACATTCTGCAAACATAGGGAATGCAGATTAATGATCTGATGGCACATCGGTCATAGTAAAATATAGCTATTGTTTTGTTTAAATGTACACACTAAAGTGTGGATTCCAAAATCACTGTTCTCTTCTTTTTAGTTGGGTACACAACATATCTTGTTGTGAAAACCTCAAAAGTGTTTGATTGGCTTTGTAAACTGCTAGTTCATTGTGCATGTTTACACGAATCCTGAGTATTCGTCCCTTCTACTCAAGAAGGGGAGCCACCCCCTGTGAGGCTCAGGAGGTGAGCCCACTCCGCAAGACCCTCCCTAAGGGTCTGGGCAAGTGGGACCTCACTGGGAGTGACTCCCCGTTAGGTGACAAGGAGTCCCATTCCCAAGGAGAACTCCCTTTGAAAGACACTCTATCTGCATGCATGATACTGCCTTACGTTAAAAACACTGTTTCTTCCTTCTGTTTGGCTGTAGACAATGTTGACCCAAACAGGCCGTGGGAAGGAGAAGTAAATTCATCTTTCTGAAAAAGGTGGGTATGAAAGGGAGACAAGGAGGCCTGAAAAGAGAGAATGGTACACAGGGGATGCCCCTTTGCATCAGAGTGCCTTGGAGAGGTGAAGCCAAGCAGGGTCGCATAACCTGTAACACTCAGAGAAATAGAGGACAGCCATCGGAGATACCGGTGGGTTTAGCGAAATGGACAACAGGGAAACCGTTGTCAGGCCGGGCTGGAACACACCATCCAGAGAGGTGGCGGGACGCATGTGCTGCAGTCGGCCAGGCGCCAGCGCAACTATACCGAGACCGGGAACATGTAAGAATTGAAGGAGTGGAGTGTGTGAGAAACCTGAGGGCGTTCTCACCAGTAGTCCCCGCGGGTCTGTTGTTCAGGTGGCCAGGGAAGAGCCATCACTCTTGGATCCCAAACTTGGGGGCGAACAAGCCAGCAGGGCCATCTGGGCAGGGGGTCCTTGGGTGCGGCGGGGAGAGTGCCCACGGGTGAGATATGGTATCCCCCTTTTTCTGATACTCCCCCACCCGACAAACCCCTCAGCCTTCATTGGATATTGCCACCCAAGTCCCATCCTACCCCATCACTTTCCCCCCCAAGAAAGGGAAAGAGAAAACATCGCGGGAGATCAAACCATTGCACAACCCCCAATACAAACTTTGTCCCTCTTTCTTGTATTCCCAGAGGATATGCTATGAGCTCACCTATTTCCATCCGGTCATCCCTCTCTGATAAGGTCCCTCCCAAAACCAAGGGAATTAGCATCAGCACCCGGTACTATCACCATAACATGAACAAAGGAAATCGGAACACACCACCCATTTTCCTTATGAGACCACAAGAGACTAATTCCTCAAAATACCATTTAAGTACTGAGAGGAGGAAGAGGGATACAGGAGCAAACCTGCACTCTAAGTTCACATGTTCCACTAACAAGGTCAGGTAAAGTCAGGCGCTTAAAACTAACAAACATCACCTGCAGCCTATCAACCTTTGCTGGGAGTATAAAACGGACACATCAGACAACCCAGAGAGAATGCAGAGCGCGAGGAGCAGCAGGAAGGGGTGTTGTGTCCGAGAGGGTCCCTGAGAGAACAGAGAAGTGTGTCGTCAGACATCTGCACAGGAAAGTTGGCAGTATGCTCAGGGGTCCTGATGGAAGAAATGCAGGGAGCTGCGTCTGCAGGCTGTCCCTGTGGTGAACAATCAGATCTGCTCGTTGGATGGGAGCGCCAGTCCAGGGTTGTCAGAGGAGCAGATGGAGCAGCTATAGCTTTCACGAAGAATAATGAAAACGCCAGAGATCCAGACGTGAATACCAGTGAGTTTCAGAGGCTGAATGAAACCCAGCACGCGTCTAATCGGAAGATACATTGTGACCGCGTAGTCGCATGCCTCGGGCTGCTAAGTGTACAAGTGTGAAACTGAAGGAGAGCACCTGGCCGGTAATGGAAAGCCGCATAACATTGTAACAGTGATGAATCTCATGAAACGTGGAGTGAAAAGCTGCTGAGGGGAGTTAGCTAAGTGGGAGCAAAAGTCAGCGAATATAAGAACAGCTGTGGAAGTCAGAAATGGGCACAGAGGACTAGCACAGTGTTAGTCTGATGAGATGGGCTAAACAGAAAGATAAAGACTGTAGAAATAGAAAGGCTGAAAAGCTTGAAATCAATAATAGGGCCAGAGAGGTGCCCAGTATTATACGAAAGCAAGTTGTCAAAGTGAAAGTAGAAGCGGAGGGCAGCGCTGTGGTCACTGTTTAGTGACCTGTAATGGGTGGATCATGTGGCGAAAACTGTGCCTAGACCAGGATGCCCTAATATATAAAGAAAAGCCCTAAGCCCAAAGTTATGCCAAGAATAAAGAGCCAGGGGGAGGCTCAAACAAAAGAGACTGTAAGGTGAGAAGATCCTGTGAACTTTTCTTTATGAGCAAGAACTGTATTGAGCTTGGAGAAGGGAACCCTGAGCCTTGAATGAATACAAGACTGTTTCTTATGAAATTTTGTTAACCGGATACCTCATGAACTGGTTACAGAAGTTCAACTTCTTATTAATCTTTTTTTAACTCAACTTTTGCCAGTAGACCTTGTGTGGATTACAACCAGAAATTATACCCCATAGGCTAAGAGCGTTGCAAGATCATATTATTTTAACTGTATCCTGACTTGGGAAAAGGAGCTAACCAGTGCTCCGAACTTTGTTTTTCACTTCTTCAGTTGAACCATCCCTTCGCTATAGTTTTTTCGTAGTTGTGAGGGTAAGCATAGGGTTGGACACAGACTTTTTGATTTGGACACACTGACTTTGATGATCCTTAGATCATTTAGGCAGGGCAATCCCACCAAAGTGATAGGACTAGCTAGGCATTTCACCCCTTCTGATTCATTAAATAAAGGTTTTGAAACTGTGTCACCTGTGTCTGTGTCTCTCTTGCTACCATGCCTGTCTCACAGGTGGTCATTCTGAGAAGAACAAAGGTGAGATAATTGAAGAGGAGCTGGGAGGTCACTCCGGGAACAGTAATAATAGATGGTGTGAATTAAGAGAGTCAAGTGAAATAAACAAAGACAGAAAGAATACAGTCCAGAGACCTCAAGACTTGGGAAGTCTCGAACTCCTTAAAACCAGTGAACCATACAAAGGACAAGGAAACGGTTTGAAAGCTGGCATCAAAACACAATAATGATGTGAGTTGGAGACCAAAGTATGTGAACAGTTGGAAAAAGTTAGAAAAACTTGTGTATCAGACTCGCCGGTTAAATCTGAAGAGAGTATTGTAAAGAGACATTTACATTTGGAAGAGTGGGATCCAATAAAGAAACTCTAAACAAGCCACAAGACAAAAATGCAAAGGGAAGGCCATTCGAACATATTTTGGCCCAGCTTAGTTATTGGTAGGGATAGCTAGATATAGGTTTGGACTGAGGCAATTTTTCATTTATCGACTTCTTGACAACAGACAAGCACCATTAGTTTAGTCGGGTTCGGCATGGCAATCAAGGGTCAAGCCTTAAAATAAAATAAAAAAAAAGTGGGGCGACTAATTATAAACGCAAAGAGATGAGACGTAACCAGAAATTAGCAAATCAAGGTGAAATATACACAAGGGGCGGGGGGAGCTCCTTTCGTTTGAGGCTTCACAAAGTCCAGGGGTGTACGGGATGCAGCAGCTCGTGCCGCAAGCGCAAGCAATAAATTGGTGCAGCTCAATTTAGCACCGTAAGAGAAGACGTTGCACCCTGTATAGACATGTAAGCCACGGGGTATGCTAAGGCGGTGTACAAGTGCCTAGTCAGCAGTTTGTTTGCACGGGGAAGGTAGAAGCACATAGTGGGTAACAATGTTAGGATGACCTTTGGCCTGAAAGCGGAATAGTGTGCGTGGAAGGTTAGCAGCCCCTGCTGCAAAGCATTCAGCGAGGGAGCGCAACCTGGGGGCTTTATGTGGAAGGCCTCCTCGGCATGTGCACAATTAGGTTAGCTGTCAACCACAACATGTACTCACTGCGCATTCAGGCTCTTGGCTGCATATTAATTCAGCTGTTGCCTCTCAGTTTGATGCCCCTCATCTTTGAACAAGCTCCAGTTACGCGTGACGACTCTTTCTTGCTCTTAACTGGGATTATAATGGTAGGAATTAGTTCCCATTAGAGGAACGGACCTACTAGCAACGTATCGACATCACGTGACTCACATGTCAACGTCAAGCTTTGTGATGTATCCTGTGCACGTTCTATGCGTTCAGTGCAGATGAAGTCCGTCAGTATTGTTTTAGAAAGAGCTATTAAATGAAACGCCAGTGTTGATTCTTATCGTACTGTTGGCTCAGTGATCTGTCTAGAAGGGAGGAAGCGGAGGCCGAAAACCGCCCCGATATTTGCCGTGCAAAGTAAGCCTGTGGAAGGATAGTAGAGAGTTTATGGAGGGGACAATCAAGGATTCGAGGACGATCTGAGAGGATACATACAGGGTGTCATACCAGTGCAGTTTCTAGCCAGCTTGGTGCCCTGGCAGCCATGCCAACATTGTGTAGCCCCTGCGAGGGAGATTGCATCACAGAAATCAAGAGAAAGGACAGACAAGCCGCGTGTCTTGTGAGGGAACAGGAAAGAATATTGCTCATGCAAAGCAAGCAAGGGTGGGGCACAAGGCACAGGAATGAAGCTTGGGCATCTGCAGCAGAGATCCGTAAACAATAGATGGCAAATGTGCTTATTTATTTATGTATTTATAATGCGCTAAAAACCCAAAAGGCACCAGAGCGCAGAAGCTGAGTAGGTTGGTGCACCTGCTGCAGATATCCCTTTTAAATATGTTGTGTCAGAGCATGGACATTGGCTAGAAGGGGATTCCGTTCAACAAGGCCCCCATGTCGATAGACCATTTTATATTCGCTTTGTACAGGACCACCACATGCAACCTTGCTCCCAGACCAGTCACCACTTGTTGTTGGGCTGCATAAAGGACTATGTAATGTAACTGCATGGATGAATCTCTGAGGGATGCTATGATGAGAAAGTTCAAATGCAATTATGATTGAAAACAATTTTCATAAAGTGCATAATTGAGAGGGAAAGAAACACATGCTTCACTCTTTGTACAAGTTGTATGTTTAAGGGGCATATGAATAATTCACCCTCATCCACTTATGTGCCTTCCACTCATGACAGATTGTAATGAAAACTCGCACTCAAATACTTAAACAGTCACAGGAGGGGGTGTTGTTAGGGCCATATAAAAGGGAATTGAGTAGACACACTGGTGTGGGAGTTCAGAGAGAGTCAAGGTGGAAGAAGCTGTAGGAGAGATGGAGGCTTGGGTGAAAAAAGCTGGAGAGTGGAAGAGGTGAATTGCATGGAAAGGAGAGAAGTTGGAGAAAGCAGAGGGAAGAGAGGAGATTAGTAGAAAGTGGTGAAGTTGATGGAGGTGAGAGGAGACTGGAGAAGGAGATGAATTAAGACAGAAGGAAGTGGTGGTGGGTTTGAAAGGATTGCCACCTAAAGAGTAGGAGGTTGAGAAGGAGCTAAGGGAGGTGGAGGAGTATCGTGTGGTACACTGAGATTAGAGAGTACATCATAGGCTGGAGGTGGAGCAAAGTCCCAAGAAGGAAGAGTTGGAGAGGCATACAGAAGTAGACAGAAGGATATCAATGGGAGGAAAGGAGGAGAGAAGGAAGAGCAAAGGAAGGCTAAGTCAGAGGAATAATGAACCCCAGGTACATCATACGCCTGCCATGGTGGACATTGAGGGGGCGACATGAGTGGCCAGTGAGAATCAAAGTGCCTGGAGAAGGGGATTGGAAAAGCTCTCTCTAGAATGTCTTGGCCTGGCGAGAAGGCAAACAAAGGTGGATTATTGGGGAATATAAGTAGGTCCCTGAGACAGACGAAAACTCATATAAGCATACGTTTTACATCTACCTATTCACTAGCATGAATAAAAGAAGTGTATTAATCCCACTCTAGTGTCTGTGTATTGATCCCACTTGGCTTCATGACAGAGCCTAACAGAAAATATTTTCCATTACATTGACTAGGTTCTTCTCTATTATGTAAGTAAATTACCCTCATTTGTTAAGAATGGATGTCCTCTCTAGAATCCAGGATATTATGGCAGAGGATAACCTCTGGCTTGCCCCTCTTTGGGCCTCATTACAAGTTCGGTGGTGCAGGAAAAAAGATGTGATAATTCCATTACCACCACTTTTTTGGTGGTTAGCGGATTATAACTGTTTATCCCAAACCACTGAATTATGAATTTGGAGGTAAAGTGGCGATTTGCCAAAGGTGAATCCGCCACGTTACCTCCAAAAATCGGCATATTTACCAAACAGTAAATTTGCCAGTGGTAAATTCACCAAAAATCCCCATGGACTCCTATGGACTCCAAAAATGTACTCCAAAAATGGGGAAATACCACCACTTGAGTCGCAGGACGCCACGTGTATGTATCTCCATTTGAGAAGATAAGGACTAAGGGAACTATACCTATTCAATATTTATTATTATTATTATTTTATATCATAAACAATGTTATTTGGAATTAAGGTTCAAGCAAGAGATTTGCCCGGTTTTAAGAAAGGCCTGGAGGGCCGTAACACAATTCAACCGAGACGGGCATATATTTCAAATGAAACATGGTCTTGCAGACCTGAATTAAAATACATATAAAAAAACAAATTATTGAATATTTTTCTGAGAATTTTTGAGGTGCTTGGTGCAACATATGAGTACTCATAATATAGAATAATCTAGTTTACAGCTTACCTTTAAAGAGTGGGTATGCCTTATAGTACTCTAGTATAGCGACAGAAACAACCTTCATTGGAATTTGATAAATCGATGTTGTGTAGAGTAAGCCGATATACCCATTTTATGTAATCCCATGGTAAACCCACAGGACCAAGTAATAGAGTTTGCTGGTAGTTCAGCAGTTTTACTGTCTGTCTTGTGAAGTGTCAAACAGCTGTTATGTTTTTGTCTTGGTTCGCAATCAACACATTATTATGAACATTCTAACATGTTATATGATATGATTGACTTTGTCTTGACACATTACTATTTTCTGTTGAACCAGGACTTATTTTGCAACTGAGAGGAACGGCAATGGACTGCACATTTTCACTTTTCTGTGTAATTTATTGGGTGGTCAGAGGAGACTTTCGTCTGGCAGACAACATTTGCTAAACACATAAATAATGTGATACTTTGGCTCAGGATCATCGATGATATTTTGATTGTCTGGCAAATGGAAAAACAAAATGTGTTAGAGTACATTGTGGAATTGAGTCACAGTGACGCAAATATAAAGCGTACAGAACATCTAGCGAAATCTTGAATTGTGTATTTGAATTGGACATTCTGTATAGAAGATAATGCATTATTACATGCGATCTCTAGTCATCTGATGTCTCTCTAGAGAGGCTTCCTCTTTGGGGAATTGCTATGTGCCGGACAGAACTGTAGTAGGCACTGTGACTGTTTGAGGAATCATGATAATGATCAAGAGATTCAGAAAACGGGGATACTGGGTATCAATACGACTCTGGCGGTAGCCGTGCCAGTAGATACCGGCACGGCTGCTGTCAGAGTTTCAGAATTTCTTTTCCGGTACCCAGCAATGGAGACTTACCCGGGCATTACAGCCTCGGCGGTCCCAGTAATTTCCCATTGCCGGGTGCTGAAAAATATTACTCCCCATGCCCATTTGAGTTCCATTGGACTCAATGGGAATTGGGAGGACGGATGCACCGGCACCATTCCGGAATGGTGCCGGTGCATCCATCGAGGTCTGCGAGCGGGTGCTGTTCCGCCTGCCAGGTCAGACCTGGCGGGCTGAAAGGCACTCGCTCGCAGAACTCGTAGTTTTCCGGTCCGGAAACAACGGTACCAGCAAGTTTACCGGTACCGTTGTTTCCATAACGGCAAACTTGTAATGACCCCCACTGATTGGGTCATCTAACCAATATCTTACATAAGATTAAGACTAGACCTAGATCGGGATATCATGTCACCTAAACAGGATATTGTTGACAGACAGTTTAGTAACCAGCATGGCTACATTTGAAAAATTCTGCAAAAAGACTGCAACTTCTTATGGTTTAATAAAGACCTCATTGGCACATTGGTGAAGTGCTTTGGAAGTGCCTGTCGTGGCTTGAGTGACTGCTAGAATCAAGGATTGCTGCATTCCACGTGTTTGAAAACTATCACGTGACTTGGACATTAAGCCCCTCCCACTTTTCTCAGAATTCTACTTAAAGCAAGGCCGCGCGCATTAGTGAAGTGCTTTGGAAGTGCCTGTCGTGGCTGGAGTGACTGCTAGAATCAAGGATTGCTGCCTTCCACATGTTTGAAAACTATCACGGTATGGATCACCCATCCTCAATCAGAGGGAAAAGGACTTCAGTATATATTGTGGACTTATACTAAAGCAATACTTACTTATATATATTCCCTTTATTCCCTTTTTCAGTGACTTGGACATTAAGCCCCTCCCACTTTCACCAGAATTCTACTTAAAGCACGGGCCGCGCATTGGCGCGCGCGCATTGGGAAGTGCTTTGGAAGTGCCTGTCGGCTGTCAGCGGGCGGTGGGTATAGTGGATATTCTGCCGCTTTTTAAACTTTTTTATATATTTTTTTCCTATTAAATTGAATCAAGCTAACCTCACCTGCTGACGGTTTGATAACGTACCATTTTTGATTTGCGTCACCATCTTGTGTCAAAATGGTACTATCTTTAAAAACAGGCATGCCGACTCTGTCTGAAATTGTAGCTTGCACTAAGGAAGCTGTACACACTCCCAAATCGTCATCACAGATGATTTTGTTAGCAAGAACTTCCAAATCAGCTACCACTAATCGAGTGTGTTCGGCTGTGAATGATATAAGGACATTTTGTGCACCTGGGGGAAAGGTGCAATGGGAATAGAGCATCCTTTGCTTCCCTCTACCCCCTCATGCACCACTAAACCTGATCGCACTGTGGCTGCGATCAGTGAAATCATAGCCGATTTCACGGACACCCCACCAGACTCTCTGATAGCTGCCGGTGTTCTTGATGTAATTATACATCACCCGGCTCTTGCAGGAGAGAAAGGAAATGATAGCTGCAACAGCGTTCACAATACCCCGCCAGCTATGCTAACTTAAATAAAAATACTTCGGAACTTGTCATACCATCTCCCTCCCATGAGAGTGAAGCCATAGTCATAGGCAATTCAAATAATGGCGGTGTAATCAATGTTGCTGATATGTTAAATTGCTCTAACAGCAAGTTTGAAAACCAGAATGAAAATCTTAATATACACAATTTACCCCAATCACCTATGATGTTTTCGCCGACTGCAAATAACTCGTCTGTTCTTTCCTGTTCATTCATTCAGCCAACTCCGAGGCGCAATCATTCTGCCCCCATTGAGAAGCCTCAAACTGTATCAGGCCAGTTTGTAGTAGGTTTAGAAACATCGCTCCAAACAATGAATGCTGCCTTGTTTTCTTTGACTCGATTGTATGACACCTTAGATACAAAAATGAATGAACAACATACAACGTTATTACATCTTATGCAAGATATAAGCTCTAAACAGAACTTGTGCGAGTGCTGTCAGAATCAGTTTAAAATGGTGGCTAGTACTGCTGCAGATGATTGTATTAACATTGATGCTTCAGAAACAGAACATGAAAATGTTCTGTTAATAGATTGTACCCCAAATCAACAGGCAATTCTTCAACTTAATATGAAGAACAAAACTATTCCTGTAATTAGTAACGCCAATAATGAAAAAATTGTGGAAGCTGATAAAATGAAGAATGTGAACGAGCCCAGGGGAAACATCAAAGAGTCTATCTGAACAATGCAAAGTGGGTCAAAAGTGTCTCCTAAAGAAAAAAATGAAATAAATAAATGTAGAGAGCACTAAGGTAAATCCTCACAAATTAAAACAAGTGGCGATGATGAGGTGCCTGAGAGCAGCAATGCATTCACGTACAACAAAAAAAGAATCAAAAAATGTCAAAACCGCTGCTAATTCAAAAATCACAGGTACACGCCACTTTATCCAATCTCTATCTATGCCAAAATCTGCGGCCGCTGTAGCTCGTATGGCCATTGCGAACAAATATAGAAATGTTCATTCACAAAAAGCAGTAAAATTTCGAGTCTGCAAATTAACCTATGGCGTGTGAACCTCTGGATAGCTTGATTTTATTAAGTAAACAACAAAAAGAGCCTGCAGCTGACACTACATTAGATAATCAATCCAAGCAAATATCTGTAATTGAAGATGTGTTATTTTCCTTAAAACGCAATGGTCTGCCGAACAATGGAATGCAGAGTGAGGGTATGCGGATGGGCGCTGTTGACTCAAATGGTGAAATGCGAATAACAATGGATGAATGGAGAGGTGAGATTGAACAATCTCTAAAAAGACTCATCTCTCAAGCAAACAGACAAGAATCCCTCTTACAATCTGATAAAAGTGAAAATCGTCGTACCTCGACATTAAGTAATGTTAAACAATTTCAATTTTCTAAGCAAACGAAGGGGAATTTGACTTCTATCGGGGGTCCCAAATCTCAGCCAAGAAATGAAGACCTTAACCATTTGACTTTGCAATGTGGCCCGCACCCCTTCCACAGTTTTGATTTAAACAGGCAGTCAGTGATGAATATACTTGCTGATGTACCTGCCTTAGAGGAAATATGTTCAGGAGATTTAGATCAGATAGAGTTTGTCAGAGAACATGCCATCTCTGTGGTTAAACTGTGGATGAGATCTGGGTTTGTTAAAAATGCTTTGTGGCAGGCTAGAGGTGAACTGTATAACTTGGGTTTTGTGTTATTGAATAACTCTTCCCTTGAACACCAACGCGCCCGATGTTAGGAAACCAATACCTTTCGAAATCTGGTGACAACTCCAAAAATTCTGCGATAAACCAGCAAAGGGGAGTCTCAGCGGAGGATGGTCAAATGATCGATGGACGTGATTTCAGGCTGAACAACAACTAACTAAGCCATTCAATAGATATTCTCTTCTTAGCTTCGTGGAATACTAGAGGATTTAAACATTTAACCTCTTCCAAAAATAGTCTATTATGGAATTATGATATATTAGCATTCCAGGAAATATGGTTGTCGGTTCCGCCAATTTGCGATATACACACTGTACTATTAATCCCTGCCATTGTACCAGTAAGGGGCAGACCAAAGGCTTGTCTTATGGTAGCGGTTAAACTATCCTGTACTATCCAATTAGAACCTTGGATGTCTCCCAACAGCTTTCTACAGATGGTCAAAATAAAAACTAAGAAGAAAACTATTGGTTTAATAAATATCTATTTAAACAATGTAGCAATAAATGACAACCTGTTTTTTTGAGGCTTTGGAGGAACTGCTGAATCAAACACTACTTGATTCTAGCTGTGAACATGTAGTACTAACAGGTGATCTAAATATAAATTGTTATGAACAAAATGGCAAAATTCTTACGCCAGCAGCCAAAAGATGGAACTCACTATGACTGAACAACAATTATTCAGAGTGAATGCCACAAAAAAGGTGACAATCCGCCACAACCAACATGGCACAGAGGTGTGCAGTCCGCTTTTATTGATTATACTTTTGTTAATAGTGGTCTGTTTACCCTTATCTCGGAGTTTCAAATGATCCATCAAGATAGAAGTGATCATAACATTCAGTCAATGCAATGGTTGGAGGTTTCTCCTGGGAAAAATCATGATGTATCTCTGGCCTGTAACATAACCTTGAACATCACACAGAATAGATTTTCTTGGACCCCACTCTCCCTAGAGACTCTAAACCAAAATTTAGTGAATACATATAAACATCAACAATTCGGTGGCTCTGAACACCAATTCTCTTACGTTGAAGAAATGCACATTTTTGTAACTCACAAGAGTCCGAAAAGAAGAACATGGCCGAAAAGACTTCATAGTTATGATAATGAGGTTGCAATTCGTAAATCTCAATTTAGAAAAGATAAAAGACAGCTATTAAAATTAAGTCTCATTGATCGAGTGGCCCAATTCAGATCTGTTAAAAGTAAATATAAAAACTGGCTGAAATCCAAACATACCCTTTTGTACCAACGTGATGCTGAGACAATGTTGGAGAAATTTTACTCCAGAATTACAGCTAAAATATGGACACTTTTGAAAGAATATGGGTGCAGAGTGCAACTGGTACATCAAATGAACCCTATCCCGCATATTATAAAAATCTATATGCTAATACAGATGTGAAGAGTCCAGACAATATCAATGACTATGGAGCGCGGGGAACCCTGGAATGTGATGTTGATGATATTCTGTTTTATATAATGAAGCTATCAACATCGAGAGCTCCAGGACCCGATGGTCTTCCTAATTATATGATTAAAAAACATCCCTGTGCTTGGGCCCAGATATGCTTCACAATATTCAAACAAATACTGAAGACCCGTCATATCCCGCCCTCATGGAGGAAGTCAATAACAATACCGATATGTAAAAAAGGTGACAATTCAGACCCAGGTAATTTCAGACCTATATCTTTATTAGATATACCGGGAAAATTATTTGCAAAGCTCCTGTTGAGAGATTTAAATTCATGGCTGGATACATCTAAAAGGTGAGATCCAAATCAAACAGGTTTCATGCCAGGGATGGGTACCTCTATTAACCTGCATATCCTTGAACTTATCAAGAGACAAGAGGAAGTAAAAAAACAGCCGATATTTCTGGCATTTATTGATTTCCAGGCCGCTTTCGACACTGTGTGCCGGAAATTATTAATCAGAAAACTGATAGTGGCAAAATGTCTGAGCTATCTGGTTTTCTGGATTACACTCTAATACAACAGTCCAAATAAGGCTGGCGCTAGATGGTACTCTATCCAATTGAAACGTTGCAAGGATTAAAACAGGGATGTATCTTGGCCAGTACATTGTTTATTTTTTTCATTTCTGAAGTTCAGCATACTTTCATGTCAACTATTTCTGATGCCCCTCGTATCGGGGGCAAAGCTATCCCCTGGTTGTTTTATGCTGATGACTTGGTTTTATTAGCTAAGACTTCCAGGGGATTGCGGGCTTTGCTACTAACTTTGACTCCGTTTGCCAGTGCAAATTTGTTAAAAATAAACCAAGACAAATGTAAAGTAATGAAAAGTTGTCTAAAGAAGAATATCATAAGCAGAAAGAAAATCTGGACCATCCAAAATGTTGTTATTGATACTGTCTCTGAATATAAATACTTGGGTTTACAAATAAGCAATGATCTAAATGATAGACCATACCATAGAGAATTGGAAAGTAAAATTAGAACTGCCATTGCACAAACGGAAATCTCAATTTCACCGGCCATGATTTTCTATAAACAAAAGGTTACTCCGATTCTAACCTATGGTGCTGAAACCAGAAACATTATTTCTGAACAAATTTGGTTAAGACTAGAAGGTCGATTTTGGAAAACAATATGTGGTTTACCCAGGTCAGCTTCCATGTGTTTGATTCGACATGAGCTAGGATTTGTATCCATTTATTGCTGGAAAGTTCTCTCCTTGTACCGAAAATATCTGATGCTTACGGACACAAATTGTATAATGTATACAATAGGCAAATACATGTTGGGATCTGATAACAAGAAAGTGTTCATGTGGCGTAAGTCTCAGATTCAGTTGGTTTAACACTAGGTATTATACCCTGGTCACTAGCCCACTCCTCACCTGAGGTCTCTGTGTTGAATTCTGAGTCTTCAGAGCTGGTCTCCTCTCTCGTTTGTCTCCAGGCACTCGTAGTCTTCTTCTTTACGCTTCTTCCTTTTCTCTTGAAGAGATAGGGATGGGCTCCCCCGGAGACCACTTTGCCAGTTAGGCTATCTGCCCGGCAGCGGGGACTCCGGGGAGCCCACCCCAACCAGGGACAAAAGCTTTGGCTTAAAAAAAACCTGGAATGATGATGTGAAGTTGGCGGGGTTTTGATTCTGCTGTAGGCTTGAGGGTGGTGCAGGTAGCAGTAAAATCCTTGTTTTGACTACAGGTTCCAGCATGCACCAGTAGAGGAAGGAATCCACAACAGCCAAGATATGTGGGGTGTTCCGATGGAGCAAGGAGTGTATGAATAGTACAGAAGTAGAATACAGGGCAGCAGCAGACGGTTAAATGCAAACAAAAGAAGTTAACTCGTAACATGACTGCAAGACAGGCAGCTGCGAGTGTCTTACTTCAAACAATCACTTGACTGCCGTGATAAATGGGCTGCCCTGAGAAGTCCTTCTGCAAACACAGCAGCAGCAAAGGAATGGCAAACCGAGGAGTCTGAGGTCCCAAAACAAAGGTGTCACTTCATAACGCTGCAGCAGCCATAAAAAGAAATAATCCGCCAAGGTAATTTACTGCTGTGGAGGCGTGCCGGAACAATAAAGCAAAGGTTCCAATAGAAAGGTGCCGAGCAGGGCACGCGAACAAAGGGAAGCTGCTAAGAAGGGGAGTGAGAGAAAGCAGCTGGAAAAACACACAGAGGAAAGGGAAAACTTTGAAAGAAAACACACATGAAACAGGAGCGCTGTCTCACCAACCGTGACTGCAAAGAGGAGTTGCAACGCAACGGTCTTGAACACCTGGCGCCTAATTATAGTGCTGCAAGGAAAACCGAAAAGGCTAGAGCGTTGCCACACGCTCCCTACGGAACGTGATGGGACGCCCAGTACCTCCTCATTCTATCCCATAGCTTCCAGGAGCGAGTCATGACAGTAAGACCATTAAAGTAAGTCGCACTTGTGTGTTCTCAATGTCACTGGGCCTAGTAAGATCACTGTTTTGTTCTCCTCTGTTCCCCTCCCTTGCCTTGTCGCGCTCTGAAACACTTGTGTACGAGCGCGATAGAAATAAAATATCAATATCAATGGAATAGGAGCAAATCTCAAGTATTTACTGTGCATTAGCAAAAGCAGTCTGAATCGTAATGTCACTTGGTTACCTCCTTTATCACATGGATTCTATGTAGCTTTGTTTAAAGTCTTGCCTAATGCAGTTAACAAAATTGGCTCCTTTGACAATTATGGGTCCATAGAAAAACATGTATTATTAGAGACATTTTAAACTGACTTTGAACAAATACTGTGTGCGCCCTTGTATGCCGCTGTTGAAAATATTATGTTGACAGAACAAATAGACTCTTTAAAATGTGTGCAGTTGAACGCTTGAGTGCAATTAAAAAGATGAGAGACAAAACATGCTTCAATTAAATTCAACAAACATATGATCTACTGAAATCAGAATAGTAGCAGGACTAATCATACTACATAACAATACACTAACAGGCCGATTCATCGAATTAATGTGCGCCGTGCACGCGCAAAATGTGGGATGTGCACTGAAAAAGTGCGCGGCGCACCCTGGCGCACGCTGGCGCACGCTGGCGCACAGGTCATCGAACGCCGTGCGATAAGGCCACATTGAATTCGCACATAGCGCGGCGCACATAACAAAAGTAGGCGTAACACAGGGCGTTACACGCAGAATGGGGAACAACTTATGAAAATGTGGGCGTCACGGGGGAAGTACAGGAGGCAAGTGCGCGGAACGCCCACACGCCCCCCTTCAACACGTATTCATGGAATGGAATAGGGAAAAACAGCACACAGCCAAAGACGCGCACAGGCCCATACATGTCCGCCACACGAAAGCAGGTGGTAGCGTCCCTGCGCAGGCAAAAAATGTGCACCAAAGTTCTACACGCGCGAGAAGTTCCACACGCGATCGGGCCTGGGGGAGCGTTTGCGTGTATTTCAGGGGTGCGCGAGAAGTTCCACACGCGATTGGGCCTGGGGGAGCATGTGCGTGTATTCCAGAAGTGCGTGAGAAGTTCCACACGCGATTGGCCTGTGCGGGTGCATTTCAGGGGTGTTTACACGTACCCCGCTCCCCCAGGCCCGATCGCGTGTAAAACCACCCGCGAGCCCCTGAAATACACGCACACGCGATCGGGCCTGGGGGAGCGGGGTACGTGTATTTCAGGGGCTCGCGGGTGGTTTTACACGCGATCGGGCCTGGGGGAGCGGGGTATGTGTATTTCAGGGGCTCGCGGGTGTTTTTACACGCGATCGGGCCTGGGGGAGCGGGGTATGTGTATTTCAGGGGCTCACGGGTGGTTTTACACGCGATCGGGCCTGGGGGAGCAGGCTACCACTCACCGTCTGCCTTGCATGTAGAAGAACGCGTAGCCAACACCCACCCGCTGTGAAGTAATAGCGTGTGAACCCCAACGCCTGCAAAACACATGCACCGCACCCCACGAAAAGCAACGCCCGTGCGCGATACGTCACAGACGCGCATACGCGGTAAGGGCCTTTGGTCCAATGGAATCGCGTATGCGTGCTGACGCGCTTACGCGCTAAGGGCCTTTCCTCGATTTACACGCTGACGTGCAGAATTTTCATGTGCCAAATCACTCCGTATCAAGCTGGCCACGCGTAAGCACACGGAAGACCACGCTCCTGCCCAAAAGGCCGAATTACTGCCCCCCAGAGCCCCAAGCAGCCTCCCACGAGCCATCTGCTGCTGCCTGCCTGCCTGCTGCCACCGTGCCCTGCCATTTGGTGCCTGCACATCAGCCATCTGCAGGGGTCCAGTTGCTGTGTCCACCCCTGCTGGAACAGAACACTCCCGACTGGGATACCATCGCTCCACAGCCCAGCCCCAGGACCCAGTTGCCCACCCACGCCTGCCTCGGGGGTCACCATGTCGGGGCAAACACCATCAGAGACCACTGGCGACCCCCAGCCAGAGGGGCAGAGGGCCACCAGCTTCAGTCAGAAGGAAGTTAGTGTCCTGGTGGAGCTTGTCCTGGGGCATTATGATGCCCTCTTCGGATCACCACGCGCTGACAAGGAAGGACGGGACAGGATCTGGGACGACTTTGTGGTTGCCATCAACGCGGAAGGGTGTGGCAACCCGCAACATCAAGCAAGTCAAGAAGCGCTGGGAGGACTTCAGGTCCAGGACCCTCATAAAGGCCCGGCGCCTCGTGGAGGGGGGCCGGGGCAGCATGAGTACCATCCAGCTGAGGGTCCTGGAACGCGTACGCCCAGCGCTCCATGCCCAGATCCTTGAGAGGCAGACCCGTCTGGAGTCGAGCGGTAAGTGGCCAAGCATTGCTGTGTGAGACAGGGCATGTTGCAGTGTGCTGGTTGTCTAATACTTGCCTGTATGTGTGACATAGGCCAT
The DNA here is from genome assembly GCF_040938575.1 of Ambystoma mexicanum. NCBI lineage: Eukaryota > Metazoa > Chordata > Amphibia > Caudata > Ambystomatidae > Ambystoma > Ambystoma mexicanum. Next base: position 1,144,238,698 of record NC_090923.1, on the reverse strand, counting down.
GTACACGTGTGTGTGTGCAGGGACATCATGGTCATGCATGTGAGACCAGTAATGTGTGAAGCACACGGTTGGTGTATGTGTTTAAATGCAACATGGGGAGCCCTATGCGGAATGGACACATGAGAGCATGCCAGTCTCTGTTCCTGGACATGGGAGGGGGTGAGGGATGTGTGCTGATGCCATGTACATGTATGGTGTCCATGTCTGTGTTTCTGACCTGCGTGTCTGTGACTTGTGAATGCCATGGATGCATGACACATGTCCGTGACAATGTTCAGAATCACTGATGCAGCCTAGTTATCCTTGCATCGACTGTGTCTGGGGTGTACGAGTCCAGATGGATGAAAGTACGTTGAAGTGTGTGCATGTGATAGGCATGACCCATGATGCATGTGAGTCCAAAAACAACATTGTATGCTTCAAGAGTCCCTTGGACATGTTTGCTTATGTCCATAGCATGCGCCATGCCTGTTACTGCATGTGTTTTGCCTGCACTGACCCATGTGTTGTGGAGGGACATGATGGAAGTGATCTTTGACAGTGCCACTCATCTGCTGTTGCTTCCTGTCTAGGGGACCATTGTACAGTACCCTGATGCTTGTGTTCTATGTATCCCTCTACACAGCGTAAAGTGAAGAAGAGGGCGGAGACGGCGCTGTGGAGCTAAGCGGCGGGGATGCCCCCACGGCTGCAGCAGAAGGGGTGGGTGAGCCCCCACAGGGGCTTGCAACGGCGGAAGACGGTGTGGAGCCATCCAGGTTGGTGGTTTCCACAGAGGAGGAGGAGGCCGCTACTGAGCCGCACAGGGGCCTGATGGGGGCATCCCTGCTGGTGCAAGTGGTGCAGTCCAGGGGCAGGGGCAGGAGGCAGCACAGGTCGCCGTGGAGGTGCCTGTGCATGTCACTGTCCCTGACACTGTGACTGCACCACCATGCACCAGTAGGAATGCCCCATCCCAGGCCCGTCCGCAGGTAGGGGGGATGTCCATGTCATCTGACTCCCCTCCACCTGCGGACGAGGGGACCCCTGGCCGTATGGAGATGGTCCTGATTGGTGTCGCGTTGCGCACGGCTGTCATTCGTGATGAGGTGCGTGCTTCCCGGGGGGAGCACGCACGTCATCACGAAGAGCACCGTGGCAACGTGGCCCAGTTGGGAGCGGTCATGGTCGGGGGTCTCGTACATGTGTCGGGCACTCTGGCGACCCTCTCCTCCTCTGTGGAGGCTATGCGCCAGTCGTACTCCATGCCGTCTTCCGGCCCAGATGCCACCAGGGCCCCCTGTGGACCTGCCCCGACCAATGCAGCCACCTCGGTGGGGATCCTATCCCTGCCACAGTCGGGAGTCGGAGGTCCAGCAGGGGTGGACACACCAGCAACTGGACCCCAGCAGATGGAGGATGTGACAGCATCATCAGGCAGGGCACGGGCACGACAGCGTCGGTGGATTCCATCAGCCTGGATGCCGTCGTGCTGGCAAAGGCAGTTGCGTCGGAGGCAGCGGCAGGCTCGACGTGGGAGGCATCATGGCTCGGGGCCATCAACATCAGGGGTGCAGGCATCGGCCAGAGGGCAGGAGAACCCTGGAGAATGGGTGTGGCTTCCCTGTGGGAGCGGTTGGGCCAGCAGATAGGTGCAGAGCGGCAGCGGGCAGAGGAGGAACGGCTCACAATGGTCAGGGCGGAGAACTCCATGCGGAGGGCGCTGAGGCGGGCTGAGTGCCTCGAGGGTCTTTGCAGGGAGTTGGAGCTGGACACTGCATTATCCCTGCGGGACCTCGGGGCCAGGGAACATGCCCGCCTCCAAGCCATTGAACAGGAGTTCGATGATGCCCTGGCCCATGACAACAACCAGTGAGCCGTCGGACTAGCCCGCTGCCCTTGTAAATAGTTATGTAGTTAGTGTTAGGTTTCCTTTGCTTTTTTATTTATTTTGGACCTTTTGGACAATGGGCCACATTTTTGTATGTAGTTTTTTTTTATTAGGTAGTATTTTTATGTAGGTTTCATTTCTTCAGTTGGGATCATGGACCCTGGTTTGTTTATCTGTATATAGTTGACTGTTGGATTTTTGATTTTTTTTTGGATTTACCCATGGAGCAATGGTTTTTGGTTTTGTTTTTACCTTGGATTTACTTTCTTGAACTGTGACTTTGGACACCTTTCCTTTGGATTATGATTTGTCGTTTTTCATTATTTTACGGACATGCTGCTTTTGGTTTTTGATTCCCATTGTCATTTGTTTATTTTTTATTCCATTTATGCTGTTTTTAATACATTTTTTTCAACAAACTTCAATGTGTAGTATCATCTCATTGGTATCATGCATATCATGATATGGGTTTTGAGATTCACTGACACCCATTGGGTGTATGTGAGGGCCATGTGTTCATTTCCAAACTTGCAATTGGGGTTCTATCATGTCATTGCCATTTCTAAGTGGGTGGATGCAATACTCGGGTGGGTGTTTGGCATTTGGAGGCTGACCATAAGGGCCAGGGATCTAGATTGTGATGACATGTTGGCTGGGGGACATGTGTGGGGGCCTGCTGGCAGGTGCCCCGCAATGCTGGGCGGTGGGGGTGCAGGGGGACATGAGTGGGACATGAGTGGGGGCCTGCTGGCAGGTGCCCCGCAATGCTGGGGGGTGGGGTTGCAGGGGGACATGAGTGGGACATGAGTGGGGGCCTGATGGCAGGTGCCCCGCAATGCTGGGGGGTGGGGGTGCAGGGGGACATGAGTGGGACATGAGTGGGGGCCTGCTGGCAGGTGCCCCGCAATGCTGGGGGGTGGGGGTCCAGGGGGACATGAGTGGGACATGAGTGGGGGCCTGCTGGCAGGTGCCCCGCAATGCTGGGGGTGGGGGTGCAAGGGGACATGAGTTGGTGATCAGTAGTGCAAGGAGACATGTGCCTTTGCTGGGGGGCATGCCCATGTTGGGTGGGCTGCCTGCGGGACATGACCAGGGATGCAGGGTAGTCCCCTGTGGTGTGGGCTGCCTGCAGGGGCCGTGGAGGGTGTACAGGGAACACCTGGGAGGACCCACACTGCCAAATCACATGTAGGACTCCCCGGCACCCCTGAAGTACACGTACCCTGCTGAAATTGCGTGTGAAAATTCTCGCGCACCCCTGAAATACACGTACCCTGCTGAAATCGCGTGTGAAAATTCTCGCGCACCTCTGGAATACATGCACACGCTCCCCGAGGCCCGATCGCGTGTGGAACTTCTCGCGCACCCCTGAAATACACGCACACGCTCCCCCAGGCCCGATCGCATGTGAAACTTCTCGCGCACCTCTGAACTACACGCGCCCAGGCCAATCGCGTGTGGAACCTCTCGCGCACCCCTGAGATACACGCACACGCTCCCCCAGGCCCGATCGCGTGTGAAACTTCTCGCGCACCTCTGAACTACACGCGCCCAGGCCAATCGCGTGTGGAACTTCTCGCGCACCCCTGAGATACACGCACACTCTCCCCTAGGCCCGATCGCATGTGGAACTTCTCGCGCACCTCTGAAATACACGCGCCCAGGCCAATCGCGTGTGGAACTTTTCGCGCACCTCTGAAATACACGCACATGCTCCCCCAGGCCCGATCGCGTGTGGAACTTCTCGCGCATCCCTGAAATACACGCACACGCTCCCCCAGGCCAGATCGCGTGTGAAACTTCTTGCGCACCTCTGAACTACACGCGCCCAGGCCAATCACGTGTGGAACTTCTCGCACCCCTGAGATACACGCACACGCTCCCCCAGGCCCGATCGCGTGTGGAACTTCTCGCGCACCTCTGAAATACACGCGCCCAGACCAATCGCGTGTGGTACTTCTCGCGCACCCCTGAAATACACGCCCCAGCCCGTTCGCGTGTGAAACTTCTCGCGCACCCCTGAAATACACGTACCCTGCTGAAATCGCGTGTGAAAATTCTCGCGCACCCCTGAAATACACGCGCACAGGCCAATCGCGTGTGAAACTTCTCGCGCACCTCTGGAATACACGCGCCCAGGCCAATCGCATGTGAAACTTCTCGTGCACCTCTGGAATACACGCACCCAGGCCAATCGCGTGTGGAACTTCTCGCGCACCTCTGAAATACACACACACGCTCCCCCAGGCCCGATCGTGTGTGGAACTTCTCGCGCACCCCTGAAATACACGCACACGCTCCCCCAGGCCCGATCGCGTGTGAAACTTCTCGCGCACCTCTGAACTACACGCGCCCAGGCCAATCGCGTGTGGAACTTCTCGCGCACCCCTGAGATACACGCACACGCTCCCCCAGGCCCGATCGCGTGTGGAACTTCTCGCGCACCTCTGAAATACACGCGCCCAGGCCAATCGCGTGTGGAACTTCTCGCGCACCCCTGAAATACACGCACACGCTCCCCCAGGCCCGATCGCGTGTGAAACTTCTCGCGCACCCCTGAAATACATGCACCCAGCCCGTTCGCGTGTGATACTTCTCGCCCATCTCTGAAATAAACGCACACGCTCCCCCAGGCCAGATCGCGTGTGAAACTTCTCGCGCACGCGTGTTCCCGAAACCCGTAATACACGTTCCCCGCTTTGCGTTTGCTGTTTGCCAGTCCGGTAAACTGGTACAGGGTTGGCGCAGCCCTTTGCGATGGTTTTGCGATCTTGATGGCTTTTCCTTGCGCGAGGGCGTTCTTGGGGGCGTAACTGGCGCTGCTGCAGGGTCGCTGCGCCACTCTGCGCCACGTCTGCTTTTGGAGGCGAGAATCCATGAATACGCTGTGCGCGGAAATTGATGCCGCGTGCAACACTTTTGTGCGAATTTCCATGAATTACCCTGTAAATGCCAATATAGGATAAACAGAAGCAAAATAATCTTAGTACAGTCCTGTAGAAACATATAGCAACACAAGTAACATAGACCACTTGTGATCAGATGCATATAGATGTTTTTAAAATGTATTGACAACTTCAAGAATGTATTTATCTGAAGTAACTCTGACGCCATTTTCATTCTTAACATATGGGATGCTAGATCGCTCCCCTTTAAATTTAAGATACGAAGCAAGAGCTTCACTCGTTTTTTTTTTTTTTAGCTCTGATACATTTTGGTTTTATAATTTAAAATAACTCCAGAGGTTTGGACTGCCAGGTCCTTATTAAGTATACTCTGTTGAGATATAATATGTTTAAGTAGGTCGTCACAAGGTTTATTGTTATATAATCTCCTTGAGCATACAATTCCTTTCCCCAGCAACTGCTGCACTCTCGCCAGGGCGCTCATCATCAGCCAACTGGATTATTTCAACGTACTCCTCCTGGGCAGCTCAGCAGATAATCTGGCTAAAGTCCAATTATTACAAAACAAAGCTTTGCAAGCTGCTTTGGGCCTACGCCTAGATCAGACTACATTGCAGCAACCAGACGTGAGGTAGACTGGATACCCATCAATGCCCGCATCGATTTCAAAACACTAAATATTGCACACTGGTGCATCTACAAAGAGGCTCCCCGCTACCTCAATAACAGCATCACCCTGAAACATCATGTGCACTCGCTAAGATCCTCCACCAGCATCTCGTTACTCACTGCGAGATACAACAAAAAGAGAGCAGGAGGGGCCAGCTTCTGTGTCGCTGCGCCACCCACCAGCTGGAAATCTCTTCCGCTGCTCATTAGAAACCAACAAGCTTACCCAGCCTTCAAAAAGCTGGCTGTTTGACAAATATGACTAATGCCCTTATGACCTTTGCCTTTCTTCAATCGCTTTCTCTGTACGAACGCCGTGATACCTCCGGGTCTGGCCATCACATACATGTCATACATAAATTAAATAAATAAACAGTCCCAACTCTTTCATTTGTTTCAAGAGTGTGACTGTTTTTTGTTCATATCTTTCTTTTTTTTTACTACATATGTGACGCCTTAAGGCTGCTTTTTAGCAGTCCCAGCTATTACCAACAGAGGTATCTTCCTTCCTATTCATTTCAAAGAATTGATGATGAAAGTTTGTCATGAATAATCTAAACTTTTCAAACCGCCCCCCACACCTTACCCTCTTCCTTTACAGATCCGGCAGAGCCCCCAAGGGACCACGCAGGGTGTGATAGTGCGCGGTATACAAAACCTTATAACATAACACAGAAGAGTGCATTATTAACGTATCACAAGTATTAAGCATTCCTCCATTCCATTGTGACGCACGCACCTCAAATGCATTCTCTCTGACACACGTGTTAGCGGTCTCCGATGGGCCGCCTCCGTGAGCCCCCCACCCCCTGTGGTAATGAGACACAGAGACGGAGATGTTGTCGGTGTGGGCTCCCCGGTGAACTGACGTCACCAGGAGCCGCCCCGTTTATTTAAACTGGCACGCGACGGAGTTGACGTCACTCCGTCGCGTGCGTACCCTTAAAGGGGCAACGCCACACTCCTCCTTTTCCATAACAACAAATTGGAAATAGGAGTACTTAACTAGCACACATCTATGACACATATCACTCTATAAGTTTCAACAAAAACCCCCATTTATTGACAGCCACCCCGGATCCCCCGTGTGTACCTGTCACGGCCTGACCATTAGTCCCCGGTCAGCCTCCCAGCTCAGTCCGTAACATAGTCACTGAGACGGGCAGGTTTCCCACGCCCTGATCTCAGGGGGTACCTCCTGCCACCGTCCCTGGCTGGTGTTCCTGGACTGGGTCCGCCTCGAGCCGGCGATTCCACTACGGCGCGTTCTCCCCCACCTTCATCCAGAGCACCTTCACTTTCTCGGTTGTCCGGGTTGTCCACTCCGGGGTCACCAATCTTCCTGAAGAACGACGCATTCCTGGTTACCGATGAAGTTCCATCCGATGCAGTCACCATTGACCCTTTTACAGCTACCACGTCCAGGGGGGCGGGTTCATACATGAGAGACAGTTTTCCATGAGGGTGACGATTTCTTACCAGCACCTCATCCCCCAGCGCGATGTGTGGGGGTCTGAGCCCCCTCCGGATGTTCTCCATCTGTGTCCTGACCTGTCTGTCCTCTTCCACCTGCTCATTGTCGATGACGGCGGGGTCTCTGTCCCCCACCTCCGGTATGACATCTCTCGGGCATCGCTGGAATAGTGCTTCTGCCGGAGCCACCCCCGTAGACGAATGAGGGGTGGTGCGGTACCCTCGTAGGAATACGTACAGAGCCCCCTGCAAACACTCCCCTTTTCCATGGGCAATGCGGAACACCTTGTTGAGGGTGCGCATCATTCGCTCGGCCTCCCCGTTGGCGCGGGGCCACAGCGGGGTGACCCGCCGGTGTTGAATTCCATACTCTTTCATGAGCTCTGCGAAACTCTCCCCCTGGAATGGGGCTCCGTTGTCCGAGCACAGCACAGAGGGGAGGCCATGAGTGGCAAAGATCTTCTCCAGCGCCACCACCACGTTCTCAAACGCCACTGAGTCTATAAACTCAACTTCCGGGTACCTCGACCACTCGTCTACCACCACTAGAAAATGCGTGCCTCTGGATGTAGACCCAGAGTCGGCGTGCACCACTTCCCATGGTCGAGTCCCGCGGGGCATTGCTTCAATGGACGGTTCCTTCTGGGCCGGGGCCGCCGCCTGACACCACACACAAGAGGCCACGAACGCCTCCACCTTCCGCTCCAACTCAGGAAACCACACCTTCTGACGGAGGCGAGCTTTGGTTTTGGGGGCCCCTTGATGACCTTGGTGCGCCAGCGCGATGACCTGTGCCACTTTGGCCTGGGGCACTACGATCCTTTCCCCTCTTAGCAGTAGCCCCGACTCGGAGAATGTTAGTTCCTCTCTCACTCTCCACAGCTGCTCGAGAGTGACCCTGGCCTCACATGTTCTTCGCTCCACCGCCTCCAGCACTGTCTTCCAGGCACCCTTCTGCATGGCCTCCTTCAGGATGGAGAAACACTCGTCGCCTTTCGAAGCCGCCTCAAGTTCCTCCACCTGCATGGAGTTGGGTGTCGCAGTCTCTATGACCAGGCAGACGTGTTCGTCGGCTTCCTCCGCCGACGCCGACACCTGCGAGTCGTTCCTGGGGTGTCGAGATAGGTAGTCCGCCGCATTGTTGGCACCGGGACGATAGGTCAATGACACCCCATACTCCAGCAGGGCGAGCATCCAACGCTCAATCCTCACTGGCGGGCGAGATGACGAGCCCGCCATGATCGGCAACAGCGGCTTGTGGTCAGTGACCACGGTCACGGGACGCCCCAGAATGTAGAGGCGGAAGTGCCGACAGCCCCACAGCACCGCCAGGACCTCCCTCTCGATTTGAGAGTAACGTTGCTCAGTGTCAGACAGGGCCTTGCTGGCGTATGCTATTGGTCGGACCTCCTGGTCTTTTCCCACTTGCGTGAGCACTGCCCCTAGCACATATGGGCTGGCGTCCACCACGATCTCCGTCTGCAGGCTCGGGTCAAAGAATGCCATGGTGTCATGCGCCGCTAACGCCCCTCGAATATCGTCAAATGCCGCCTGTTCCAGAGGGCCCCACTGCCAGGTGGTGTCCTTCTTGGTGAGCGACCTCAGGGGCTCAGAGCGGGATGCGAGATTTCTGATGAAACGGCCGCAGTAAGTAACCATCCCCAGAAAACTCCTCACCTCCGCGACATTTTCGGGCGGGCGCGCCTCCTTGATGTCTCTCACTTTGCGGGGATCTGGTGACACCCCATCCGCCTTGAATACGAACCCAAAGAATTCGATCTCCGTCTTCAGAAATTCGCACTTGTCCTTGTGTAACGTGAGGCCCAGCAGACGTAGCCGTTCAAAAGTCTTGGACAGGCGTGACAGATGCTCCGTTTCCGATTTGGCGTACACTAGGATATCATCGCTGATATTAAGGACGCCCTCCAGATCCGCCAGTGCACCTCTTATTATGTTTTGAAAGACCTCCGCTGCCGAGGACACCCCAAAGCTTAGTCTTTTATATCGATAGAGACCCCGATGTGTGGTAAAGGTAGTAATGTACCTGGACTCGGGGTGCAAGACCACCTGATGATAGCCCGATCTCAGGTCGAGCTTAGAGAAAAACCTTGCACCCTGCAGCTCCGCAATAATGTCATCGATGGTGGGGGTGAGGTGTCGCTCCCTCTTTATGGCCTTATTAGGCAGCCGCATGTCCACACAAATTCTCACAGCATCGGGTTGCTTGGGCTTGCGGGCGATGACAATGGGGGACACCCAGGGGGTGGGTCCTTCAACCTTTTCGATTATGTCCAACCCCACGAGGTTGTCAAGTTCACGATCCACCAGATCCCTGAGATGGAAAGGGACCCGTCGGTGCTTCAGCGCCACTGGTTGTATGGATTCATCGATATGGAGCCGGACCGGCTCACCCACCAGCTGTCCAATGCCCTCAAACAGGGATCCATGTTTGGCCAGGAGGACCTGGATGTCCTCTAAGTATACTGCGTATGCGAACGTGACAATACCCAGAGCCTCCGCCGCGGCACAGCAGAGCAGGGTGTTGTCGCTCACCGGTGTAACGTAGAATCGAGCCCGTATGTGTGAGTCCCCATACTGCACACGGGCCACAAATACACCGTCTAGAGGCAAAGGCCGGTCCCCGCCGAAGGTGAATATGCGTGCCCTCGGCGCAGCCAGCGCAGGCGGGGCCAGCATGGTCTTGTAATGCTGGCGGGCCATTACATTTACAGATGCGCCAGTGTCCACTAGCATCGGCACAGAGTCTCCATTAACCAACACGTTACACCTGGGTTGTCTTTTGGAGCGGGACTTGAGTACGCTCACACTGGACACGGAAAACACGTTCTCCTCATCCTCGTCCTCCTCCTCCTCCTCCTGAGGGGCTCCTTCGTCACCTTGGTCCACCTGGGCAACGTTGGAGGCCCTCTGGGGCCGGAAGAAGCCGGCTCGAACTGGTCCCCTCGGCACAATTTTGGGGGCGGCAGACTTACACATTCTGGCGAAATGGTCAGGGCCTCCGCATCTGCCACACTTGACTCCCGTTGCCGGGCACTCCGCGGGGTGCGGGAGATCATAGCCACACTTCGGGCAGGAGACATTCGACCCCTGCGCGCGCTGGCTCTGATTGTTCATGGGGCGCCTTAACCCGCGGCCTCTTCCGACCGCACAGATCTCTTCCACCTTGGCTGGGCGAATACCCGCTTCCATCCTGGTTGCCCGCAGTTCAGAGACCTCGTGGCACCTCCCCAGTTCTAGGATGCGAGGGAGGGTGATGCCCGGCTCTCGCAGGATCTGGCGTCTCAGTTTCCCAGAGCTGCACCCCTGAATGAGTTGGTTCCTAATCATGACCTCGGGGTCATTCCAGGCACACGGTGCTGCCAGCCGCCGCAGCCGCCCAAAGAATACATCCAGAGTCTCATCATCTTTTTGGCGAGCCGTTCCCATAAGAAAACGTTCATAGTCCGCATTGGCCATTGGCAGAAAATGATTATGGAGTGCCTCCTTTGCCGCAGCAAACGATCCGTCCACCGGCTGCAGGGACATAAATACCTCATGCACCGCCGGACCAGCAGAGTACAGGAGGGTGGCCAGCTTGCCGTTGTCCGTTGTTTCCATTGTGGCCCTGAAGTACATCTCCAGCCTATCCATCCACATCTTCCACCTCTGTCCCAGGCCCGATGGAGCACCCGAGATATCAAACTCAGGCATTGGCTGTAGGGACCCCGGTGGTTTCGGCGGAGGGGCAGGTGGAAGCACAGGCGGTGCCTGACCCACAACAGCAGGAGCAGCAGCAGCAGCAGCATCCTGGTTCATGGTGGAAAGCGCACAGGCACCCCACAAGATTGGCAAGAAAGGGGCCGCAACTCACCACCAGCCGTGATCTTCGTGCAGGTGTCACTCCAGCCAGCATGCAGACAATGATGTGTCCAAAAATTGAGTAGAGGAAGAGACAGACTCCTATTGCAACAGCAGGCTCCCCATGGAGTCTCCCTGCCTCTGCTCGACAGTAATCATGAAAATTGTCAAAATTTCCTCACGAAATTGACATGTGCTGTGTTCAGCGACCATCCGCCGCTGAAATTTCCAAAAATTAAGCCCGGATGGCTCACCGACGCTTCGTTATGAAGTGAAGCCGTGAGTCTCCGAGGCCTGTTCATCAAAATGGCCGCCGGCCGCGTGCGTCGCTTCCTTCTCTGCGGTCGGAGTTCGCCGCGCGCTCACATACGATCATCTGCGCTGCGGCGGAACTCCCCCGCGTGTCCCAGGAAGCGATCCCGGTCTCGTCGCCACTGTTAGCGGTCTCCGATGGGCCGCCTCCGTGAGCCCCCCACCCCCTGTGGTAATGAGACACAGAGACGGAGATGTTGTCGGTGTGGGCTCCCCGGTGAACTGACGTCACCAGGAGCCGCCCCGTTTATTTAAACTGGCACGCGATGGAGTTGACGTCACTCCGTCGCGTGCGTACCCTTAAAGGGGCAACGCCACAACACGGGTCCAGTCCTCTGCCTCACTTCATTTCACAAAAATCCAATCTCTTTACACAAGACCCCAGCTAGCTCGGAGATCCAGTTCCTCGCGTTATACGCGCCCCACTGCCTCCGGCACCAGCATTGCTGAGCAGAAGTTTACAACACAAGCAAAAAAAACACAATGGAAACATAAACATTTCAGAAGCTCTGTTACCGTGTGAAAACTCCGATTGCCTCAAACAAATCAACCAAACGGCATTGCAACTCATATGCAACTCCTATGACAAAGGAAGAGATAACACCAGGACATTGAGTATAGTAAGGGGGAAAAGCTGTAGGGGGGGAGCCAGAAGGGAGGGAGATGGATACGACCAGGAAACAGATTGTGAAGAGAGAGAGAGAGAAAGAGCGAGAGCCTGGTGAGAGTGAAGTAAAAGGTGGGGAGACGATCATCTGTACGAAGGGTACCAGGCCAAAGAGACTACCCTTACTAGGTCGCCTAGGAAAAAGTCCCCGAGGGAGTTAAATAGATAAGGCTATGGTCTTAAGGCCTCCCCAAAATGGCGCTAGCATAAACAGTAGGGTCACGTGGCTATAGAGAGGATCTGTGCTGTCCACGGTGCCTGGACTTGGAAGCTGGGAGCCCTCTTCAAGGATGAGGGACCAAACATAGGGACCACCTGTTAGACTTGCAGCACCCATTGTTTTTTTTCTACATATTTTTATAATACACATTTGAAAATGGATTCGTGGCATTAAGTGGCTCATTGAGAACGTTGTCCCACTGATATTTATTACCATACATCTCAACATGAACCCTAATTAAAATCAAGCTAACAAAAATAATCACATTCAGGTGGTAACGTTGCAAAGTGTACCCAATATCAAATCAGATTTTATATCTATAGTTTTCAGAACGAACTCAATTACAGGCTTAGATTTCATGCTAAATTAAAAAATATCAAGATAAAAAATAAAAGAGAAAATAAAGTTACATTGACATCTTGTGGTCAAATGAGAAAATGCAGTTAAATACAATAAATAACAAAATTAACAACATTCACAGCCAAACTACAACAGAGGAAAATGGCACCATGAAACAATGTATACATTTAATTGTCCAGGTTCAACCACTGAGCGACCACCAAGTTCAAACATGAAATCCATGTACTCTCAAGTCTTCAGATCATATGTTTCCTGTTTCCACTTCTTGTGTCTTGTTAAACCCTATCACTGGCAAAAGACACACCGGGAGATTATAACTCCGGCGGCCCGGGAAGTCAGGCGCCAGTAAAATTTAAGTCCCCATTCCCATAGAGTCCGACAGGTCTCTAGGGGGGTGGGGACACAGAAGTGCCGGCACTGTTGTTAGCTGTGCCGACGCTTGCCTGAGTAGTCTGCCTACCGTGGATGCTGTGCCAGGCAGGGTCAGACCTGTCAGACACAGCGGCCACGGCAGACAAACAGACACGTAGTTTGCCGGTCTTGAAACAAGGGTGACAGACAGTGAGCTTACTGGCACCCTTGTTTCAGGACCGGAAAAACACATAATGCGACCCCTGTGTCCTGGGACCCATTATCCATCCCAGGGGTCTGAAGAGTCGGATGTATGAAGGTACCTGTAGTATCTTTGGAACCACCTAAGAGAAAGGAGACTGATAGGCATCAGGCCAGAGATAGAGACACCAATGTATATACATGGCTTCATGCACACTTGGGAGAAGGGGACACGATTTCTTTGGGCTACCCCACACGGCTTCTGGGGTCCTTGCCCCCACTCCACCCTTGAAAGAGTCAAACCCATCACTGTGTCACACAGTTATATTTTAGGTGATATTAAATAATATTTTTAAAAAATGCATAATAATTGGCGCACGATAGGTAATCCTGTAAGGACCCACAGACCACAGAGCCTTGAGAAAGTTATAGCCGAATCTTATCATTATGCCTTTCACAACAATATATGCCAACCCACCCCCCACCCTCTCCCAATCATGCTGTTAGTGCCTAAAGAATAGCATGAGGCCCTACTCAACAGTAAATGCCCACACTGTCCCTTTTCATACTGGGCGAGGCCAGCAAAAAGGACAGGAGTTATTGCAATAAGTACTTGCATTCCCACTATAAAACACATGTTCATGCTTGAATTGAACTCAGCTGTACACGTGTCTCTTTCTCAGCCCAAGTTCAGCCCTATTTTGCTCCCACCCCCCCCCCCCCCCATAAAATGCTACATTTGTCCCAGCGCCACACCTGGTATATCCCTTCCCAGGGCTCCAAATTAAGATTGGATAAAAAGGAGCTAAAAGCAGCTCCTAGGTATCCTGCATTAATCAGTGATCAGGGAACGAGGAGCTAGGGCATAGCGTTCTGCAGATTTAACTTTCACATAAGGTGGAAACATATCTTTTTGTCCTTTATGACTCCTTATGCTTTAAATGTCATATAGATGTGTCCTAATGTCTATTTATAGATTGTCCCAAATGCCCAGAGTTACATTCACAGTGGTTGGCATCAGTTGGCCTGGGGAGCCCAAAGTAGTTCCTGGTAGCTGTTGGCGTCAAGCTTACCAAGCTCTTCTAGGCAACAAGCAGAAGCGAAATAGCTCCCAGCTTCCTTCGATTTCTAACCCTGCCATCCACTCTACTGTGACACCACCTGCCATCCACATGATTGTGCGCCAACCTACACACACTCATACACGCATACACAATCCTTCACATACACATGAAAAGACCCTCAAAACATTTCTTTACACATTGTTTTTTCTGCTCTGTTTTTGGCATAGTCCCCACTGCTCAGCTCCCAAAGATGGGGACCAATAGGTGCACAAAAGCTGCCTAGCAGCAACCTCGGTTCTGCAGTGCAGTGCCAGCACTGCACCCACTACCTGTTAATTTTCAGCTGAATGGGGGCACTAGGCAGGTGCATCAAGAAAGTGCCCTTGTCCGCGGAGCCATTTACTGGTATTTCATCCCACACCAGCATGAGACAACCTCTTCAATGCACCCATCGAAATTACCTACCTCGGCTAATGGTTGGGCCAGACCTGCTTATGTTGCATCCTGTGTGGGCATTCTGTGCATAGTAACCACTGGGTTGCCAATGTGAGCAAAAATGCTAATTAGCCGTCATGGTCCCATGTAATAAAGTCGCCACAAAAATTGCTGTTCTTAAAAACATTATGGCAAAAATGTCAGCGCCCAAATACGATCTAGTTTGTCAGGTGGGCGGTATAAATCCCTCAAAATTTAAACTCAAAATTTAAAAAGGGCTGTGGTGTGGCCCCTGCAATCCATGTAATGGATGCGGGGACACGCCCGCAACCCCTATTCCCCTTATGTGGTATAAGCAAACACTTTTACCGGTCACACCACTGCCTTTTTGCTGTGATTTCTTGTAAAACTGCAATTTTTCAGGGAACATATTACTGGATACCGCCGTCATTATGTGGCACAGTACATTATGAGTAGGCACAATATATACGTAAATGGATGGGCTGGCTTTTTGTGGCACAGTAACCAATAGATTGGAATTCCTTGCATAGTAACTGATCGGCACGCTTACTAATCAAAAACCAGTAGTACAAAATATCCGATGGGGGAATTTTTCAGAGCACGGCGCAACTGCTCCCAAGAAGAGGTTTGCCAAGAAGAATGTGCTTTACTAACAAGCAGATTTCCTGACAAGAGGGTATTCGGACAAATCCTTAATGAAAGCACGAAACAAGGCAGGAAGTACAAAAAGAGAAGACACCTTATTGGCTAAGCAACCCAGAGAAGAGATTACAGCCATCACTATTCGCTTCTTGACACAATATTCCAAGGACAACAACTTGGCCTACAGGATGTTGAAGAAGCATTGGCACCTATTACTATCAGGCAAAGACCTCAGTAAACATCTTGACAGGAATCCGAGGATAACCTTTACTAAAGCACCCACATTACGGAAGAGCCTCTGGCCCCTGCACTTACCTCTGCACTTGCCACCAGCTGGCCGTACTTTTACTTTATTATTTATTTTATTATCCCATGTACTGCACTGTCTCCTGCCCTTTCCTCCTCCCCATGCTCTTGCGCGATCTGAAGGACACTTGGCCATTAGGATCGTTGTCTGTATTCCCTCTGTTCCCCCTCCCTTGCCTCGTTGTGCCTTGAAACACTTGTGTATAGGCGCGTTATAAATACCATATCATATCATATCATCTTTCTTGTCTAAGATAAATATTCCCTCACCATCAAAAGGGTTCTCAAAGTGTGGCACATGCACAATGTGCGAGTATGCACACAACAGCATGCACAAATTTAGTAATCAACAAGGTAGCAAAATCAAAATTACAGAGACTATCAATTGCAGATCAAAATATGTGGTTTATGGTGTCAGATGTATCTGCAGCAAGATCTATATTGGCAGTACCATAAGGGAACTGAGGACACGCATACGGGAGCATTTTGCAACTATCGGCAAACGACTCATCAATTGGAGATGCAATCGAAGCTCATATTCATTGGTCTCAAGAAAGTCGCTTTGGGATGGAAAGGAGGTGATAGAGAATATGCACTAAGTCAAATAGAAGCAAGAACCATCTGCCACATGAGAAATGCCTTTTCTGGACTTGACACAGACAACGAAATGGGGAATTGTCTGTGAGAAATGAACATATACACTCAAAAACCATTTGGAATTCACAGACTCATGGGTCACCTATTGTGTTTTCAGACAAAAGTGCAATCTACCCGTTTTTTTTTTATTTTTTATTATTACTTGTACATAATCAACTAGAAAAACATGATTTTTACAAGGGGTATCAGTTCTTAGTTTCAATAAGTTTCGAAGACCCACACAGGTGCAGAAGCCGGCGATCAGACGGGGCGTTAGAAAGTTGATGTGAAGTCAAGTCAAGGAGGAAATTTTACAGAATAAAAGGGGAAATTCCGCCGAAGCCTGGTTCGCCAGTTGAGACCTCATGTCGTGCATCTGTGTGATCATGTTGGTATCCAACAAGCACCTCCGGTAAGGAGTTCGTGCTTTGGTTCGCAATTTTGAGAAAAGCCTCCTGAATTATTTTTGCCGTAGCCGTTGCCCAACGGGGTTTTTCACCAGAAATCAAACGGCACCACCATGTGTTTTCTTCAATCAAGGTTGAGTCGTGCCATAGTGGAGAAAGGTAGGCCAGCCGTTCTCGGTTCAGCGAGGGGCAGTTCAGCAAAAGATGGCGTATTGACTCCGTGGAGTCAGGATCGTTACATAGCCTGCAGGTAGTTGTGGAAGTTAAAGATCTTATCCCCAGGATTTCTCTTGTGTGAAGCAGGTTAAGACGTGCTCGCAAAAATATTCCTCGAAGTTTTTTATCTGGGAATTTTGCACAGTATCCTAGGGGCGACTTCAACTTGTTAAATGTTGGCGGAAGGTGTCTTAAGCATTTCGCTGCTACCGCTTTGTCAATGGTGGAAATCCAGTCTTGGTTCTTTAATTTTTCGCTTACCCTTTGGGGGTTCGAAATTAGGTCAAGTTTGGAACATGACACTTCCTCCAGTGTGTATTCTTGCCGACGCACCCAAAGCAGGGCGGCTTTGGAGGACGTGGAGGACAGCTCTTGACCGATGAAGTTACAGATTGGAAGGCCATCTTTTGTTAAGGTCTTTCTAAACAGGGCAAGCGAGGCCACACTGACAGTCGCGCTTAACGAGAGCAGCCCCAGCTCTCTTCTGACTGCTTCAATGGGTATTGCATTTGGTAAACCCAGAAGTGATTTCCAGATGTATCCCTCTAGCCTTCGCCATAGTTGGTGTGGAATCGTAAACATTGCGTCCATGCCGTACGTTAACGCTGGCACTATTTTCCCTTTATAGAAGGTAATGGCCGGGGATAGTGAGTATTTGCCAAATTTTCTGTCGATCGCTTTGAGTTGAGAGGTCAAAAGCTTAGTTTTTGTCCAGAGGTGAGCTTGCATTTTCTGTTCCTTGGTTGAACCATCGATGACCACCCCCAGGTATTTGAAGTGGGAAACCACCTCAATTCTGATGTTATTTACTGACCACGATGTAGGTTTTTTGTAAAGACGAGTGGCTTTTGAAAAAATCATGATTTTGGTTTTGGCCTGATTTATTAGTAGGTTGTTGGCTGACATATAGGCTGCAAGGTTATCGAGCTGCCGTTGCAAGCCGATTGGCGTCTGGTCAAACAAAATCATGTCATCAGCATAGAGGAGTCGAGACAGGACCGTGTTTCCAAGCTTTGGAGGAAAGGAGCGGACAAGCCGCTCGGAGTCTTTATAGAAATGCGACAAAAAGGGCTGGGGCCAGTGGGCAGCCTTGCTTGACCCCTCTGTTTGCACTAATTTCCCTAGAGAGAGTGCCTTGTCTGTTCAGCCTGACCTTGAGAGTGGTGTTGGTATGCAAGGCCATTAGTGGGTTTAGGACCGATTCTGGGCAATTCCAGTTTTTTAACTTGCCCCATAATTTCCTTCTGTCGACTTTGTCAAAAGCCTGTGAAAGGTCGATAAAAGCAGCATAGACAGGCTGAGAAGTTTCTTTCGTTTTCGCTTTCAGCAGGGATAGTATAAATATATTCAGTGTAGTGCTCCCGTTCTTTTTAAAGCCCGTTTGAAGAGGGTCACTACAGGGGGCTGTTTTGACCCATTGTTGAAAGTGGCCTAGGAGGAGAGAAGCAAAGATCTTGCCCATGATGTCCAGCAAGGCTATCGGGCGATAATTACCCGGGGCGTCTCTGGATCCCTGTTTGTAAATGGGAATAATGATGGATGTGCACCACGAGAGTGGGATCTTTCTCGTTTGTCTGCAGTGGCTGAACAAATTAGAAATGAAGATGGACCATTCATGGTGATGTTTTTTTAAGTCTATGTTAGACAGCCCATCCGGACCTGGCTCTGGACGATTTTAGCCTTTTGATTGCGAGAGATATGTCTGATACGGCTGAAAGATCCACCCATGGGGAGTCTGACATGGTGATACACTGAGTTTTTGCTGCCGATGGACTCGCAAAAAGGTCGGTAAAGAAAGTAACCCAAGCTTGCTCCGGAACAGCATTAATCATGTTTGAAGAGGTTGTCGCTTGCGTATGGTTTATTAGAGACCAAAAATCTGCTGTCTTTTTAGTTGTGAGGACTCGGAGCATAAGTTCAGCGTCCCGCTGGTAGATGCCTGCCCGTCTAGCTCTTAACCATGCTTTATACATTCGAAATTCGTTGGCCCACTTGTTCCATGCTTCGACAGTTTTGACAGCTTTGACTTGTCTTTTTAGCTTTCTCAATGCTGTTTTTTTGAGTGCTATTTGTTTGTCGAAGTGATGAGTATGGATCTTTTGGACTTTTGGACCCAACGTCGAAGGATGCTTATAGGATAGGAGGAGTGGGAGGTAGTTTGGTCTACCAAGAGGCTCCAAGGGTAACTCAGCGTTTGATTTGTCGCGTACTGAGAGGTGATTTCCCTTATATTTGTGGCAGACAGACGCAGGCGCGTTTGTTGTGGGTTGAGCTCCACCTCGGGGAGATAGTTGCCGTTCGAGAGCGCTGTAGAGGCCCAAGAAAGGGACAAAAGGTTATGGTCGCTTGACATTGTTTCCAGCACTTGGAAGTCTTGGACTTCTGTGCACAGGGCTGGAGAGGCAAAAATGTAGTCCAAAGTGGCCGACCATTGGCCTCTTTTCCATGTTGGTAAAAGAGGCTGGCCTTCTCTGATCTTGGCGGCGTTATATAGGTTCCTAGAGGACATGAGTGTCATCCATACTTCACCTCTTCGTTCGGCTTGCGTAGGTTCCGTGTCCTTCGAAGAGATCTCTTTCGGCTGGTCGCATTTTGCGTTGAGGTCACCACAAATGATGATCCATGGCGTCTCCCATTCGATACGAATGTCATCGATTGTTTCCTCCATAGTTTGGCAAAAGAGAGATGAGGACGTTCTCTGTGGGTTCCAATAGGTGGTGATCAACGCAAGGGGGGGCGACGGGCTTGATTTAGAAGATGGTTTGGAGGAGTCCGACGGGCTGTTCCATGCCAACAGGACCGCCAGAACCCCGTAGGAGTTAGCAGTAGTTTTGAGAATTTTTAAATTTTGGTCCGATCTCACCGCTATTAAGAGACCCCCTGAGGGACGACCCAGAAGACCCTTTACCGCAGGTGATGTCACAATTTCGTAGCCATCCAACACGGGTTTGTCTAGCAGCCATGTTTCCTGGAGGCAAAGGATATCGAACTGTTGTAAGTCAATGCTGTTTTGAGTCGTTAAGTGAGCATGTCCCCTTGTGTTCCAGGAGGCCAGCGTTAAAAGTTTTGAATGTGGGGGGGCGTCGGCTTCCTCTAGTGCTACTAGTCTACCCGTTATTCGGGAGGTGAACAAAACATAGTTATCCATTTAAGCTTACCAAATGGAACCATTCCAAGTGCGTGTGATTTAAATAAATACACTTTGTACATAATAGCATTTAGCCTGTGTTTGACAGACAGGGCACTCCAGAACCTCTGTTCAGATTTGTCTTAAAACTGGAATAACAAATCCACTCAACATCAAGCTACATTGTACCCCCACGTTATGAGATTAATTATAAACTAATGATGATGAGGTTGTTTCTGTCCTTAAGGGATTTTTGTTAACTCGTCAAAGTATTTGCCCTGTATTCAACACAATTAAATAAACAGGAAGTGCATGACTATATTAGTAGCGCACATTTCTCTTTACAATGTGTACACGCACCGATTTAGACTATATATATATATTTTGGACTTTATAGTGAAAATATGTTTTAAATCAAATGTAATATGCTCCGTTGCGCATAGATATGTAAACGCCATGTAATTAGGCGAGTTGTCAATAATAATGTCAGTTTTGTTTTGTCTTTTGGCAACAGTACACAGGAAATTTAGTTTAATGTATACTTAGAAATACATATAGGTAATCTTTTTCAATATGGCCGCCTTGCCAAAGATGCATCAACATGACTGACATGAACGAATGCCCACATAGAGCCATGCATTTGGGGTGAGTTATTAGCACGCGCAATGCCAAAGGGCATGGATCCTCCACCCCTACATTTCAACAAGGAACCTTCGTTCAGCCTCATCCCTGAGAGCTACGGTTCCTCGGTTTAGGTTGGCCCGTGTGGGTGGCTGTTCCTTCTCCGTGGCGGCTGCTGCTCTGTGGAACTCGGGCCCTCTGTGTCTCAGGCACTTGAGGATCATTTCTCCTTCTGTTGTGCCTTGAAGACATCTTTTCACAGCCTAACTGTTGTCTCTCCAGTCAGTTCTGAAACTCTCAGTCACATGATGCCCCTGGTGGTGAAGGTGTGCTCTATAAATGTACGTTACATTACATTACATCACATTACATCCTTATGCAGAAAGAAAACATCCTGCTAACACAGGCTGAGTGTAGCACCTTTTGGCTTAACAAGTTTAAAAAAGCATAGCCAACTTGCGCTTTATAGCAAAACTACGAATGTATGGTAACTATACACAATGAAACACGGAATGGCAATGCCCTTACAAGACTCCTCCTAATAGGTTTGCCCTTTGTCAAAAGACAGATCAATATGACAGAACCGAACGCACTTAGTGCAGCACCTTTGGCGTTATAGTTTAAATGTGCAAATGCAACCCCTTTTTTTAAGTACTGTTACGAAATGTAATGCAATAAATGATGAAATGTAAAGGGCAATGTTTTTAAAGTATGGCAGATCAGATATCCGTTAGAGGAAACCATCTTTTGCATTGCTTTCTGTGCATGAGCAATTGGTTATGAACAACATTTATGACATTTCCAGGTGGCAGGGGCAAGGGAACAAACCCCAGTATTTCAGATCACACAACTGGCAAATACCAGAGCTTATTTGGGGTGAGTAAACCCGCGATTGATTTTCTTATGGAAAACACGTGGTTTCCAACCACAGTCACCTTAACAAAAGCATTACCCACTACGCCATTTGGAACAAACCACATTGCACAGATATCACGAATGGGACTAGAGGTCAATATAAGCCCTAGTTCACAATTGTGTAGAATATTTTCTCTGTGCATTATAAGCAGTAACTCATGAGTGTTTCTCTTTTTGTCTTTTCCCTCCTATTTCCCTTTTTCCCTCCCTGTTTCTTGTTATTTGTTTCCACCTTTATTTTGACATGCTACCTTTGTTGAATAATGGGAATGGACATTTCTCGATTTATCTAGTAATCGTCATAACATTATGTTTGCTATTGTTATTGTCCATAATCAGTGCACAAACCATCAATTTTGAGTGCCCAGGTTTGAAAAAGACCAGTTGAAGGGTCGAAATATGCGTCACTGAGTGGCACATATACAATTGAGGGGCACATATGCAATAAAAGCACTGTTTTGAGATACTACAAGCTTCAATAATGTTTCAAGAAGCACTATATTCAGCACAAATTATCAACTTTTGAATCACTAATGGTAGGGTAAACCATTAATTTACCTGGATGTGCGACAGTCAACATAAACGGATAAAAAACTATCTCAGACTGGCATAGCGGGCACAGAGGGATGCAGAATTACCCTACACCTAATATTTGTATTATTTAAAGTAAACTAGTAATTTCCGGCGTAACATACGCCATTGTAGCATATTTTAAAAGTCAATATCGGTTGGTAATTCATAGGGTCACTTCTGTCCCTCTTCTTAAATATCAGAATTACCACTGATCATTTCCAGGAAGGGGGTGTAGGTCCCTGGGACTTTTCAATGGTCATTGAAAAGGCTAAATTTATAGGTAACTGTCTTCTTTTGAATTGGAAAGGAATATTTATATCAGATGGAATGCGAGGAATGTGCGCTATAAGAACAGTATCTAAGTTCCATCGATTACACAGGCCTCTATAATGTGTTTTTGTAGTTGCGTAACTGTCAACCTTGTTCCATTGCAGAGTCCCTGTGGTGGCATAAGATTGCCTAGTAGCATAAATACAGCAGCTACTTTAAGTTTTAGCTTGTGAGAAGGCATTTGTCCTACAGCATTTCGCTCTTGAGAGACTGAAACTATGAGCCGTTAATAGACTGTTCATTGACACTGGAACCGCCGTGCCCTTACATTAGGAGGCTGGTATACTCACTCTTCCTTGGCTTCCAAAGGTGATTGAGCACAGGTAAGGCCAGAAACCAGGTCAGCCATTCCTGATGAGTGTCTTGAGATGTGTTGCCCATGTAGGCTCTACCTGGGGGCTGGATTACTTGCTTTACTTGGTTTCCAAAAGAGGTTGGAGTTAGGTACGGTCAGGAACCAGGTCAGCCATTACTGAAGGGTGTCTACAATCATGGTAAGAGAGGAGGAGGAATTGCATTTGTACACAAAGACTATTGACATTAAAATCTGACCCTCTGTTTTCCATCGGCATACAAGGCATTGTCCCTCATGCTTTCAAAACCGCCTTTATCAAGCGCTGTTTCAAAAAACCCAGAGCTGAATCCAGTGACCAGTAAACTACTTACTAATCTCCAACACACATTTCACTGCAAAGATTATTGAGGAGTTTATATACCAACATGTCTGAGAACACATGGAAAGCAACAGCGTCCTCCATGAGTCACAAGCTAGAGTCAGACCAATGAGATGAAGAGAATCTACTCTGTGCTCTACATAGTGCACTAAAAAAACAACACTTGCACCAATTTGCCTAGTGCATTCAACTAACTGGACATATATGCCCTCTGCTTTATGATCAGCCACAAAATTCTCCTAATCTTTGCACTGGATTCTTTCCTCTCTCACTGACGGGGCTGAAACCACACACATGGTCCCTTTCAGGCTATGTCCTTGCAGTCTCACTTGTGAAGTATCACTAAAGATTGAGCATTTCCCATTGTGGTTGCTATAGACTTTTATTAAATGGTAAACCAAACCTAAACTCTATCTCTGTCACTACAACAAAACACCATACATTTCAGCTATTGTTTGTAATCCAGGAGAATGTCTCCCTACTCCTGGATGTAATAGCGTCCAAATGCTTCTCGGGTTGTTCAAAGCAAAAGTTCCACAAAAGTTCCCCGGCACTCCGTGATCCAACAGAAAATAAACAGTCACAAAGTTCTCGTGGAGCTAGGAGAATGGCTCCCTTCTCCGAGCTGGTTTCCCAAATGTCTTTCACCTTTCTTAGTAAGGTTTTTAGCTCCCTTCAGAGAGGTTTTCACAACCTTCAGGTTTTGTAGTTCTTGATCCGCCCCACTGGGACGATGAAGCCCCCTGGACTCTCCAGCACCGCACATGTGTGGAACTGCCTGGGAACTGTATCACAAAATGGTTTACAGAGTTCTCTATTTCTTTATGGCTTACAGTCTCGTAACTTCCTGGCCCCCTCCCGGACTTGGACGTGTTCCCCTTACCTTCTCCTGGGGAACTCTTCACTGATTTTGCCAGCGGTCACGGGTCCACACTTCTTAGTTCCACTTCTTCTGTTAGTATTCACCCACGTCCCTCTACCTAGAGTTATTGTGGACCACCTCGGCGTAGCTGTTGGACCGCTCGGTCCCACTGTGACAGGTTACACCTCCACCACCATCTATTGCTCCCTCGTGATAGTCAACTACGCGGCTCTGCTGTAAGCTACGATAAAGAACAGTCCACCCACTACAGGTCATGTCAACACCTCTCAGTCTCTGCAAGTTTATCGTGCCAGTTCCCAGCTGACTCACAAGATACTGCTAAGGCATCCCGCTATTACTCTTCTCAGCCTTGTTGCAGTCTCTCGAAGCCCTGCAGCAACTTTCCAGGCTTTGATGCAGCCTCCTTGGTCACCTGGTTCTACCTCTAGTTGTATTACAGCTTCCAGCATGCCAGAACCGCACATGCCATTGCCCGATTGGTCAGCGCAAGATGAAGAACACAGTCCTACTTTGCTGTTCAGTTTAAATAGCAGGCACCACTGCAGCATAACTTCCTTCCAATTGACAATAGCCTTTGTCCTGCTCAAATGTAGCGTTTTTGAGTGCTTCTTCGTCTCAGTACTTTTGTCATCCGATGGGTTCGATATTTCACAATAGCACATCGTTTTGGAGGTGATCTTATGTTAAGAAGATTTGGGCATTATCGTCAGCCTATGTGGTGAGATTTTACAGGGGTGGTGCCTCCCAATTGCGTCCTTGTCCCCAGGAGAGAAGTCCCTCCCTATGAGCTCATCCGCATATTACCATCCCTAGGGCGACTATTGGTTATCTGAGAAACCTGAAGGTGTCGCACGCGCTAGTCCCCGGGGATCTGTCATCCAGGTGGCCAGGATACAGCCATCACTTTTGGATCCAGAGAGAATCACCTGGGTGAGGAGTCCTCCGGGAGTGAAAGTGGGACACCGGATGGCCAGATGCAGTATCCCCTTCCCTGTAACACCTTTACCCCATCCTACAAGGTAGGATACTTAGGAACGCAACCCCCCCTTTTCCCAACACAGCTCACTGTAAGAGAAAACAGGCTAACACCTGAGCCGTTTACCTGACAGGTCCCAATACAATGGTCAGGCAGGGTCAGGCAGGGTCAGGCAATTACTGACCATTACACACACCTGACCTCCATCACATTTCCCAACATGTTTAAAAGGCGGAGCACGAAAGCATACTCTGAACAAGGCAAAGCAAACGAGGAACAGCAATTCCAAGATGGCCGTATAATACAAGGAGAAAGGCGGCAAGACCGAAGAGGATTCTAAGGAAGGAAGTGCCCTTAACCTTTTCACCGAAAAAATGTTACTTTCGAGAGCCTTTGAAATTAGAAAACGTACGACCAGGAATTAAGGATGAGGAATCCTGCATTGTGTGTCGGAGATACCCGGGGCTCTCCCGGGTCGATAGTCAAGGTAGGGAGAATTATTTGCCAACATGATATTGTTCTTGGCTTCTACAACAAAGCAATGCCAGAGAAGTCAGCACAGCCGGCGAATTGGGGAGTCTGATACCAGACCATGCTGTGTTGAAGTCAAGGTTGGAACCGGCAAAATTGTAAAGTGAAAACTGCAGAGAACAGTGCATGAAGCGTATTTGTAAAACGATACAAACACAATTAAACCAGCAGATGAGTGACTGAATTTTTTAAGGCAATATACAATACCATAGACGGAGTGGTCCGGCACCACGTGGGTGCTCATTCGAAAGTATGTGTTAGGTATCCAGCTGAAAGTGGCAATTGTGAAAAGTGACAAAGAATTGTTATATCAAATTGGTCCTGCAACAGGTCAAGCAAAACCACAGCTCCACCTCAGTGATAAGGCCCAACAAGGCTGAAACAAGTGTCTGGGGTTGCAGTTGGTACTCTTGTTCAAAGAATGTTTGCATTTCGGTGCTAGACTGCCCTTGAGATGGGACAAAGACTGATATGCAAATGGATATTCCTCCTTTGTGAAAAGTACACTGAGCAAAAAGAGATGGCTGCGGACTCTGAAAGTAGGAAAAAACCACAGAACATGTTATCATGCCATGTTCTTTCAAGAGAGGGGCGCCTGCTACCTTTTTTGTACCTTTCACGAACCTATTCATCCTCTCAACCAAACCATCGGCCGACGGATTGTATTAAGACGTCTTGTGATGCCTGACGCCCATGTTCCTCAAAAACTAGCTGGCACACCTTCACTGTCAAACACCTTACTCAAAAACTCAATAATGTTCTCTGTTGTCACAGTTTCCAATGCAACAGCCTCTACCCACTGCGAGGTGTAGTCCACCAGCACCATCACAAATCTCAATCCTGCTCCAAGACAATCCATGAGACCCATAATGTCCAGTGCCAATTTTGACCACACTTCACCCGGAATCTCCACAGGATAAATTGGCTGCAGCTGCAATGCCTTACTTTTATCACTCACGGAACATGCCACACACTCCTTCACAATCACCTCCACATCCATTCCCAGCCACCAGTATGATTCTTGCAACCTCCTTTTTCATTAAATACCTTCCTAAATGGCCTTTGTGTGCCAACTCAACTGTCTGGGTGTTAATCTGTGAGGTAGAATCCACCTATCTCCTCTTGTGATGCCCCACGGACCCTCTGCCAACTCACTCAAGACATGCATATAGGGCTTCCCTTCCTTTTTGACATTTACACTCTCCCACCTGACACACAAACCTTGCCTGATCCAGGCCAATTCCACATCTTCCACACACTCTCTCTCCCATTCACTTTTATCAACTGCAGGGAGAACGCAGGGAACTTGGGTACTCATGTTGCACTCCGGCTCCACATGTAGACTGACTCTGGGCAACCGGGACAAATAGTCCAGCACCACATTCCTCGATCCAACACTATATTCCACTTAGAAATTAAACTCTTGCAAATCAAACCATCTATTTAGCTATTCTGGGGGAAACAGACACAATGCCTTTAGTGGTAAACACCTACGTGAGAGGTTTGTGATCCATCCGAATCACATACGAAATCCCCCACAAAAATGTCCTGAAATGCTTAGATGCCCAAGAAGCCACTAAAGCCTCTTTCTCAATCCCTGCATAACGCTTCTCTAGAGGCAAATGCAATTGGTCTGAATCTGCCACCTTGCCTCTGTTTGAACACCGCTCCTAGACCAACATCACTCGCATCTACAGTAAACACAGCTCTACTTGGATCAAATTAACTCAACGATGGAGCATGTCCTTATCCTTCTTCAATTGAATACATTCTTTCTGACCACTCAAACTTGAATTTTTTTTCAACAACGCCTGCAGACACACAGTCTTTTCAGCATAGGCCGGAATGAATTTCACATAGTACTCAGTTATTCCGAGGAACGACCTGAGCTGCTCCTTAATCACTGTTGATGGCGCCTCCCTCATCACCTTAACCAAACCTTATCTTGGTTGTATGCCATTCACATCCAATGTATGCCCTAAGTAAGTAACACTAGGAACACCCACCTGATACTTTGCCAATTTCACAGTTAGACCATTTTTCTGTAGAATTTGCATCACCCTAAACACTCTCTTGTTGTGTTATCTCTGGTCTTTACCCCACACAAGTATATCATCTTGGAAATAGCTTACTCTCTGGACTTCCCCAAACAATGCTTGCATCAACCGCAGGAAAACAGCTGACTTGGACGCCAAACCAAACAGCATCCGACAAAATCTGTATGCCCTAAATGGTGTGACAAATGATGTGAGATGGCGAGACTCTTCATGCAAGTTTATTTGATGGTATGCTGTGGGCAAGTCGAAAATAGAAAACCATGCATCTTGTCCTATGCTCGCCAAAAATTAATTTATATTAGGCATAGGGTGTTGATCCACACAGATGCTTGTGTTAAGCTCCCTGAGATCAACACACATCCTAAGGCCCCCATCCTCTTTGGACGCTAAAACCACTGGCAATAACCACTCTGAAGACTCAATCTCCTCTATTATCCCTGCCTCATCAGCTACGAATGTTTGCCCTTCAGTCCTTCCCTGGCCAACACTGGTACCTTTATCACTTTATAGGCCTTAGGCACTGCCCCTCTCTTCAGTATAATCTTATGGGAAAATCCATGCAACATACCCAACTTGTCCGAAAACACAGTGGGATAGTTGTTCCTCAAGTAATCCTCTGACACACCACCCTCCAAAGACATTTTTTCCCAGTCCTCCACACACAACACAGGAACACACTTACCAGAGTGTATTTCTATTTCCAAAGCCGTTTGCTCCTCCCCTCCCATCCCAGGATGCTCTCACCCTTATGCGCCACATACAACTTCCCTTCTGTACAGCTCCTTTTGAAATCTATGCGTGCCCACTCATATCCCATAACCTTAATTGGTATTCGCTCGTAGGCACTTGGGTTAATATCCGGGGCTGTAAGGGTTGACACCTTATTTCCATAACTCTTTTCATACAATTCTGGTGAGATCATCGTATATGGGGATCCAGAATCCACTAACATTTCTATTTACACCCCATTTACAGTGAACATGTCCCACAGCCCATTCTTAGCCATCACTTCAACATGTAACAGAACCCCTTAGCGTGCCACACTGCCACAGTGCTCAGCACCTCCTTCTGGCTCTACCATCCTGACTGTTTGTCTTCCTTGCGTATTGCCACTTTCACTATTCCATTTGCACATCCCGGCGTAATGCCCCTTGGTATTAAAATTCCTGCATTCTACATCCCAGGCGGGCATTCCTTTTTCCCAGTGGAATGACCTGTCCACCCACATCTTCCACATCCTTGTCTCCCTCCAGCACCAAATGGTCCTCTAGCATGTTTGTTTGTGTGGTACTTTTCAGTCCTACCCTTTGTCTCTCCACTGCTCATCTTTTTTGCTAAAACCTCCCGCACACACTCCCCTTGAGCCTTTCTGTCGACCTTTTTCTGTGACCACTTGCACACTGGTCTGGGATTCTTCAATGGCCCTTGTAATCTCGATCACATTGTCAAAGGGAGGATCCCTGTCGATCCATAACCTCTCTCTTACTATGGTGTTGCTGGTTTTCATCACTTGATCTCTTATATATTCTTCCAGCACACCCGTAAATTTGCAAGTTGAAATGAGGGTAAGTAGGGCTGTAACATATGAGTCAATCGATTCAATGGCACCCTGTGCCCTGGAGAAGAAGTTATAATGCTCCAACACCACATTGGGTCTTTTCCCAAAGTGCCCTTCCAATTTCTTCAAAGCGGTCTCATATGAACCTACCACAGTTTCTCCTTCACCACCGGGAATGCACACTTCCTTCCCAGGTAAATGTCTGAACACTCTTAGCCCTTCAGTACCCAAACAGTTCAAAAGCGTAGCCTCTTTTTCATCATCCGTGTATTTGGCACCTCCAGCTGCCCTCTAGTAGACATTGAAGGTGTCTACGCAGAGGTCTCACAGCACTGGAGGATCACCAGGGGATACCAGAAAAGCAGATGGACGCCTTGCATTGCTCTGCTGCATAGTCATGGAAAAGGTTTCTTAACCTTGAACCATTTGTCGGTTTGCTTGTTTATTTTGTAGTGTAACAGAGATTTTCTTTTTTTTTTAGGGTACTTCCACTAGAGTGCTGCTCTGTGCGCACTCCTGTGAGCACTTCCATTTGTACAGAAACACTGCTGCGTGCCCTCTGAGGCAGGTCACCCTAGTCCTGAGACATTGATCATGACACAGAATTAGCGTTGCTCGGTAAACACTGGTTGCTCTGCAACACCAAAAAATGGCTGCCACGATTCGCCAACATTGATGTGTCCTTTCCTCTGACCTTTGCTTACAGTTGTGCGCGTTGATGAACGCATGCGCTCTCCTCTCCGCACGCTTAGTCCCCCTACTATCCTCTCTGCACCGGCCCTCAAAAACTGTGGAAGGGGTTCCAGGAAGGGGGGCTAGCACCAGAGGACACACTGTCCACAGGAGGATGCACGGACCGCAGCGTTGTCTTGGCAACAGCAGGAGGGGTGCTGGGCGATATGAATGTTGCGAGGCAGCACCACAGGCACTCGCGTGGGTTTGCTGTTGCTCTTCCTTCTTCCTCGTCGCAAGTGAAGCAAGGGAGGCCACAGCAGGTAAATGGAAAAATGAAGATAATTCTTGAAGAAGCGGTGCCTCGTCTGCCAGCCACAAAGCCACATCAACTGATAAGAACGTGGAACCGTGGGCAGCAGTGAACACCCCAGGGTTCCATTACAACAGTTGTCTTGAAGTTGATTGTCACAGTCAGGCTCATCTTGGAGGCTGGTATACTCACTCTTCCTTGGCTTCCAAAGGCGATTGGGCATAGGTAAGGCCAGAAACCAGGCCAGCCATTACTGATGAGTGTCTTCAGATTTGTTGCCAATGTAGGCTCTACCTGGGGGCTGGATTACTTGCTTTCCTTGGTTTCCAAAAAAGGTTGGACATAGGTACGGTCAGGAACCAGGTCAGCCATTACTGAAGGGTGTCTACAATCATGGTAAGAGAGGAGGAGGAATTGCATTTGTACACAAAGATTATTGACATTACAATCTGACCCTCTGACCCTCTGTGTACTGTCGGCATACAAGGCATTATCCCTCATGCTTTCAAAACCGCCTTTATCAAGAGCTGTTTCAAAAAACCCACAGCTGAATCCAGTGACCAGCAAACTACTTACTAATCTCCAACACACATTTCACTGCAAAGATTATTGAGAAGTTTATATACCAACATGTCCGAGAACACATGAAAAGCAACAGCGTCCTCCATGAGTCACAACCTAGAGTCAGACCACTGAGATTAAGAGAATCTGCTCTGTGCTCTACATAGTACACTAAAAAAACAACAATGGCACCAATTTACCTAGTGCATTCAACTAACTGGACATATCTGCCCCCTGTGATACTATCAGCCACACAATTCTCGTAATCTTTGCATGGGTTCCTTCCTCTCTCACTGACGGGACTGAAACAACACATATGGTACCTTTCTGGCTATGTCCTTGCAGTCTCACCTGTGAAGTATCACTAAAGATTGAGCATTTCCCATAGTGGTTGCTATAGACTTTTATTAACTGGTAAACCAAACCCATCTATTTCTAACTGTAAGGGGATTTCCCTAGCTCAACTAAAGAAACTTGTGTACTCGTCAGGAGGTCCATGTGAGTCAAAACAAAATGGCACAGTCACAAAGGCTCCTACTCTATCCCTGTCACTACAACAAAACACCATGAAGTTTAGCTACTGTTTGTAATCGAGGAGACTGACTCCCTTCTCCTGGATGTAAAAGCGTCCAAATGCTTCTCAGTTTGTTTAAAGTAAAGGTTCCAAAAAGGTTCCGGGTTCTCTGTGATCCAACAGAAAATAAACAGTCACAAAGTTCTTGTGGGGCTAGGAGAATGACTCCCTTCTCTGAGCTGGTTTCCCAAATGTCTTTCGCCTTTCTTAGTAAGGTTTCTAGCTCTCTTTCAGGGAGGTTTTCACAACCTCTAAGTTTTGTACAGTTCTTGATGTTCCCCACTGGGACGATGAAACCCCTTCGACACTCCAGCACCACACTTTTGTGGAACAAGCCTGGGAATTGTATCACAAAATGGTTTACGGTTTTCTCCATTTCTTTATGGCTTACAGTCTCGTAACTTCCCGGACCCCTTCTACGTGTTCCCATTACCTTCACCTGGGGAACTCTTTACCGGTTTCACCAGCGGTCACGGGTCCACACATCTTAGTTCCACTTCCTCTGTTAGTAGTCATCCGCGTCCCTCTACCTAGGGTTATTGTGGACCACCTCGGCGTAGCCGTTGGACCCCTGTTCAGTTTAAATAGCGGGGACCGTCCCAGCGTAACTTCCTTCCAATTGACAATAGCTTTTGTCCCGCTAAGATGTAGGTTTTTTTGAGTGCTTCTTCGTCCCAGTACTTTTGTCATCAGATGGGTTCGATATTTCACAATTACACATAGTTTTTGAGGTGATCTTATGTTAAGAAGATTTGGGCATTATTGTCAGCCTACATGGTGGGATTTTACAAGGGTCGTGGCACCCAATTGCGTCCTTATCCCCAGGAGATGAGTCCCTTTCCATGAGATCATCTGCATATTACCACCCCTGTGGGGACCATTAGTCCCCGGGGATCTGTCATCCAGGTGGCCAGGAAACAGCTATCGGTTTTGGGACCAGGGAGGATCACCTGGGTGTGGGGTCCTCAGGGAGTGAAAGTGGGATGCTGGATGGTAAGACGCAGTATCCCCTTGCCTGTAACACCTTTACCCCATCCTACCAGGTAGGATAGTTAGGAATTCAACCCCCTTTCCCAACACAAACACTTTCTCACAGACAGCTCACTGTGAGGGAAAACAGACTAACACTTGAGCTGTATACCTGACATGTCCCAATACAATGGTCAGGCAGGGTCAGGCAATGACTGACCATTACTCACACCTGACTTCCATCACACTTCCCCACACGGATAAAAGGCGGAGCATGAAAGCACACTCAGAGCAAGGCAAAGCACACAAGGAAGCAGCAGTTCCAAGATGGCAATTTAATACAAGGAGAAAGACGGCAAGACCAAAGAGGATTGTAAGGAAGAAAGTGGTCTTAACCTTTTCACCGAAAGAATGTTACTTTCGAGAACCTTTGAAATTTGGAAATGTAAAACCAGGAATTAAGGCTGAAGAATTCTGCATTGCGTGTCAGAGATACGCTCCCCCGCGTCGATAGTCAAGGCGGGGAGAATCGTTTGCCGCTGTGATACTGTCTCTGGCTCCTACAACAAAGCAATGCCAGTGAAGTCAGCACAAGCGGTGAGTTGGGGATTCAGATACCAGACCATGCTGTGTTGAAGTCAAGGTTGCAACCGGCAACATTGTATAGTGAAAACTGCAGAGAACAGTGCATGAAGCTATTTTGGCAAACGATGTGAAGACAATTAAACCAGCAGATGAGTGATTGAACTTTTGAAGGCAAGATACGATACCATAGGCAGAGTGGTCCGGCACCGCGTGGGTGCTCATTCGAAAATCTCTGTTAGGTATCCAGCTGAAAGGTGGCAATTGTGAAAAGTGACAAAGAATTGTTATATCGAAGTGGTCCTGCAACAGGTCAAACAAACCCCCCGTGCTCATTCGAAAGTCTTCGATAGTTGATTAAATCGTGTAGGAAGTTGGTCCGAGCCGGGCGGAGGTAGATCCGCTAAAAGCTTTGCTTAAAGAGCATGTTTGTGTAAAGTTACGAACATTGTGTTAAAAGGAATCTGAGCCCGACCGAGGGGGATCTGAGATCTGAGCCCGATCGAGGGTGATCAGAGAGCTGAGCCCGACTGAGGGGGATCCTGGGTGAATCGTGAGTCACCCAAGAAAGAGCACTTTATGAGGAGTAAAATTGGATGAGTGGAAATCCTGATAACATTGTGTTAAAGTGGATCTGAGCCCGGCAGAGAGGGATGCGATGTGAATGGTGAAAATCCTAAGAAAATAGTGTACATGTGAAAGGATGTATGTTAAAAGAACGTAGACGAAAAGCTCGACTAGCAAAATACAGAGGCCCACTCTGCGACATTTTACAATTCAAGCTTTTCTTTTTTTGTCCCCCGCATTGTTTCTTGTATGCAGGGGACACCCCTGCAGCCCCCAAACCCAAAAATACCAAAGTAGGAGTGCGGGGGACACCCCCGCTCACCTACCTCAGTATTTTCGGATTCAGTATTTTATACCTATGCTGAATGCGGCAAAACTGTACGAACCTCTAGATGCGATCTTTTGGGTCGATACCCATGTGAAATAATGAAAGCAAAGGAACTTTATTGTTTGTTTGTTGCATCAAGCCCTCTGAAAGAAGAGACTTTGAAAGGCAAAGAGACTTGGGCAAGGAAGGCCCTGATGCTAATGGTTAAACTGTGTCTTCATGTTAGAAAAGTCAGAGACTGTGCGAAGCTTGAGTGCACTGCCTTTTCCCGTGCTGAAAAGGTGGCGAAGGGACGCCAACGGCCTGAAGATCCTGACATATAATTTTTGAACACTTCTTTCTATTTCATAACATTGTTCCCACACACATTTGTATTTAGAGGTAAGGATTGGCGATAGGTTTATTACTATAGGCCCTTTTATTTTGACAAGACACTACGACGACTGCGTTGATGGTTGTAGCTTGCTCCCATATGTAGATTAGGGAGAGGCGTTTTTAAAACGCTTTTGAAGTTCAGTAAACACCCTTGAACTGTGGTCACTTGTGTCTGTCTTACTGATGATACCATGCCTTCCTTACAGTTAGCAGCCTCACCTACCTAGCCTCATGGGATGGAATTCTCCCCCGGGGAGAAGCGACGCCACCTGAAGGATTGTTACGATAGCTCATCCCAACCTTCAAGCAGCGGCCTGGAATCCACCACCAGGAAATGTATCCATTACAAGCCAACCAGAATACTTGGTTTGTATGCCCTGTAAAGCCCATTTGCATCCTGGATATCCTATTCTAGGGCAAGCCGGACACAACTGCTCCAACACCAGTGCCTCCTGTGTTGGTCTAGGGCACCCACCCTATTAATTTGATGAACACGTTTTGAATCCTGTAGTGGTTGTTTCTGAGGGTTGTAGCTGTATGTCCTGTATTTTCTGCTGGTGGTGCTCTGGATTGTGGCAAATCTTTCTAGAATTCTTGGCTTTAGATTGTTGCAAGCAGTATCGTCATCAGGGTTTAGAATCTGATATGCCACCTGTAATTCACCTGTCAACAGAATGGTAATGTACCTTCCCCAATGCACCTTCTCGTGCGGTGCTGTTACACTTGTTCCAAACTGGTGAAGAAGGCTGTTATGTTATGTTTATTCTAGCTCGTGGAACTCCGCTTCCACGAGCCCAGTGTTCCAGCCCCATCCTGACCGAACTTTCCCACCTTCCCGTTCTTTTCGGTTGCTGTGGTCCGACCTCTGGGGGCCGCTGAATAAAGCTCCTGAATCCATCGTATGCCTCGCCTCTTTATTACAGTTGGCGACGAGAAGGTGAACCGGCCCCCGGAGCGCAGCGGACTGCCTCAGCTGCCAGCCTCGTCCCGTCTCCGTTTGCCGCCGCCGTACACATACGGCCGCGCCCCTCCCCGATTCCGGGTAGAGGGCGGCGCAGACATAGGCGGCCGCGCCCCTCCCCGATCCCGGGTAGAGGGCGGCGCAGCCTCAGACCAGGTACCCTGTCCCAGCAAGCAAGGTACGATTTAATTGGGGTTTTGGGCACCAGACACCTCGTCACGCGCCATCACGCCCACGCGCAGCACCAACGAAAAAAAAAAAAGGAAAGGACCGCAAAGCGCGCATCACGTGCAGCCATTTTGTTGTCCCTGTTACCATAGTGACATTACGGCAGCCATTTTGTTGTCCCTGTTGTCATAGTGACAATGTTATCGAGCATTTCTCGTTCCTCCACAGCCACTAAACAAATCCTTGTCGACACAAAAGCCCTCATCTGCTTTTTATAAAGACCAAGAGCAGAGACTCAAACCAGATTCTTGATAAAAAAAAACTATTCCACAAAAGAAGACAACAAATAACGCCTTCTCTTACCCAGTGACTTTTGCAATCCAGAGACACACAAAAAAAACAGATTCTTGATAAAAAAAATAAAATAAAAAAACAAATAAAATTATTTTTTTTCCTACCCAGCCTGCCTCTTAACATAGTTTCAGCACAGTTTTAACACAGCTTCACATCTCCCATCATGCAAAACATCCCCCATCCGGCCAAATTTCTCCCGTGCCCTGGGACACCAGCCTCTCCCTGGGAACAATGGATCAATGGGCTCCACATCTACCTGAGAGCCATTGGGGGCAACAAATTCAACAATGACCTCAAGGAAGCGACACTATTGAACTGCATAGGAGCAGAGGCACTAAGACTGTTTAGGGCACTACCAGAACCGGACGACGTTGGAGGTGATGGCAACCACAACCACAAATTCGACATGGCCTTAGCCAAGCTCAACAAACATTTTGGTAACAAGACCAACATTGTACTAGAGAGGTACAAGTTCTTTACCAGGAAACAACAAAAGAGTGAGTCGATCGACTCTTACATTGCATCCTTGAGAGTACTGATGTCAACGTGTGAATTCACTGGCGTCAGCGATGAGTATCTGAGGGACCAGCTTGTCCTCAATGTAGCGGATCCTCGTATTCAGCAGAAACTATGGCAGATGAAGAATCCCTCCCTGGACCAAGCCATAGAGACAGCAAGGAGCTTGGAGTTTGGTGACCACTGCCTGAAGGAGAGACTTGCCCAAAAGGATTGTGTTGAGGTGAAATCCGTTGAAACCAATCCAGAGGCTGACAACACTGAGAATTTGCTTGCCTTGGTCAGGAAGGCTCCAGCCTTCCGAGGCTCAAGAACCAATTCCAGGAGAGGAAAGTGTCCATTCAATGACTTCAGGGACCCTGCCCATTGCCAACGATGTGGATGGTTCAAACACGAAGACCCTGAGAAGACGTGTCCCGCAAATAATGCTGAGTGTTACAAGTGTGGCCGCCGCTGACATTTCGCCAAGGTTTGCAACAGTAACAGGGGTAGAACAACCAGACCTCCCAGGTACAATAGAGGCCAGTCTATCAGATCTGCCTCAGTGAGATACATAGAAGATGATCCCAGTTACGATAACATGCTGCTCATCGACCGAGAGTCCCCTCCAATACAAATACTCACCATCACTTCCTCACGTGACTCCAAGGGCCCGTGGGTCGACATGTATGTAGATGGGACGCTTCTCCAAGTAATGGTAGATACAGGTTCCCCCTATACAATGGTAGATGTCCAAACATTTTTGGGAACTCTCTCTAGGAAGATACAGGACCTATGCTGCACGCCAATAAAGGCCACAGGTTATGGCAAGACTCCTATCGAAATAATTGGGTATACCTGGGTCAAACTCAAATTTTTTGAGAGAGAGACATATTGTAAACTCTTTGTGGCCAAAAATGGCTCTTCAGTTGTTGGTTGGGAGGAGCAAGCTGCCTTACGAATAAAGATCCACCCTGGAGAAGAAGTTCCAGTCCTGAGTGTGCT
Source organism: Ambystoma mexicanum (assembly GCF_040938575.1). NCBI lineage: Eukaryota > Metazoa > Chordata > Amphibia > Caudata > Ambystomatidae > Ambystoma > Ambystoma mexicanum. The sequence continues at coordinate 1,144,201,915 of NC_090923.1, read as the reverse complement.
GAGCGACACCGATGCTACAACCAGCTTGGAGCCCACCAACATAAAGTCCACTTTAGCCAAGATGTTTCCAAAGGTATTCAACAACAAGGTGGGACTCCTCCGAGGCTTTCAACATAAGATAGTTTTGAAGAAGGACGCCGTTCCTGTAGCCCATCGTGTTCGTGGAATCCCCTTTGGCACCAAAGACACCTTGAGGAAAGAGCTCACCCGACTTTGTGAGGAAAACATCATCCAACCCATTGAGAGTTCCGAGTGGCTCGCACCAATTGTCCTTGTTGGCAAACCAGACAATTCGATAAGGATGTGTGTTGACCTACGTGACTTGAACAAGAACATATGGGTGGACAGACACCCTCTCCCTAACATATCAGAACTCCTCGCAACCATGAAACCGGCCAAATACTTCAGCACCCTCGACCTCTCGTCGGCATACCATCAGATTGCATTGGAGGAGAACTCAAAAAATCTCACTTCCTTTGTAACACCTCTGGGGCATTCATGTTTAATAGGATGCCTTTTGGCCTCGCATCAGCCGCAGCTGTTTTTCAACGGTTAATGTCGCACCTGTTTGGAGGTCTCGACGGTGTCCACTGTTTTCAGGACGACATACTCATATCTGCCGAAAACGAAAGAGAACATGATGCCAAGCTCATGTGTGTCCTCCAAGTAATTCAAAAAAGTGGACTCACCCTCAAATTGGAAAAGTGCAACATAAAATGCAGCCAAGTATCCTATCTTGGCCACTCCATAAACGCAGAGGGAATCAGCCCCAAGAAAAAACTCATGAATGTCATAATAAACATCGCCGAACCCGAAAACAAGGATCAACTCAGGAGTTTTCTCGGCATGACCGAATATTACTCAAAGATTGTAAACGACTATGCCAACAAGACGAAACACATGAGGAACCTCTTAAAGAAAGCCACCAAGTTTGTATGGTCCTCGGAATGTAAGAAGGAGTTTGAGGAAGTCAAGTGCGACATTAATAAGGCTCCTGCTCTAGCAATGTTCGACTGTAAGGCAAAGACCATCATCTCCGTCGATGCCAGCAAATATGGACTTGGTGGTGTCCTGGAACAACAGCAAAAGGGAAACATTGTGACCATTGCCTTTGCCTCAAGAGTCTTGCGAGGCGCTGAACTAAACTATTCAACGATAGAGAGAGAAGCCCTGGGGGTGAAATGGATTTTACAACATTTCAGGAACTTAAAATGGGGCTTACCTATACTACTCAAAACTGATCACAAACCGTTAGTAAACATCCTTCAATCTAAGACACCACACCTCATTTCGCCAAGAATCAGGCGTTGGTTTCTCGATATCATGCAATACAACCTCCAAGTCTGCTACACTCCCGGCTCATCAAATGGAGTAGCAGATTGCCTCTCTAGACTCTCTACCAACTAGGAAGAAGAGACCGATCAACCTCAGGAAGACATCATAGCTACTATCAATCCTGCCATTTCCAAAGAAGATTGGCTGAACATCACCAACAATGACACAGAACAACAGGAAATGAGAAAAGCCATAATTAATGACTGGATCAAACCAAACCACATCCTAACAGACTTCATACCGTTCAAGGACTAAATAAGTATGAATGAAAAACACATATTCAGAGGAGACAAACTAATTCCACCTGTAATGCTCAGAGAGAAACTACTTGAACTAGCCCATGAAGGTCATTTGAGAAGAAGTTTGACGAAAAATAGACTGAGGAGCAATTACTGGTGGCCGCACATGTGGAAAGAAGCAGAAGAAACTGTAAAAAGTTGTGTCGCATGTGCCTCAAGCGACAAATCAAAAATTGTAAGGAAGACCCCTCTCCAAATCATAGAACCACCCAAGGAAGTCTGGTCAAAAGTTGCTATAGACATTATGGGCCCCTTCGAGAACATTGAAAGTGAGAAAATATATATAATAGTGCTCGTAGATTATACCTCGAAGTGGACTGAATGGGGAATAGCTGAAACAAACGTGTCATCCAAGAAAGTAACACAATTCCTGACAGACATATTCAACAGAGAAGGGGATCCCAAGGAACTGGTCTCAGACAACGGATCCCAGTTTATATCGTCTGAATTTCAAGAATTCCTCAAGCACAGATGCATCAAACATCTAACAACATCCCTATACCATCCTATATCAAATGGATTGGTGGAGAGGATGAACAGACTTTTAAAGAGCATAATACAGCTGGCCATCGCCAACACTCTCCCATGGAGAGAAACCCTCAAGGAAGCCTTGTGTGCGTACAGAACAACACCACACACCACCACTAACATCGAGCCATTTACCCTGATGCGTGGTAGAGCTGCAACCAATCGTCTAAGACCAGCTTGGATATTCATGAATGGTGGAGAAGTGAAGATTGACATGGATAAAATCCGGAAGAGGACAATTGAGAAACAGACAAAATACAAAACACATTACGACTCCAAAAATGCAGTAAAAGAAATACGAGTGCAAGCAGGAGACTGGGTCTGCATCAAAGAACCAAAAAAACCATCCAAGTCCGAAAGTAAGTTCAGACCTCCACAGAAGGTCATTCAATGTCACGGCAAATCCGTCAGACTTGATGATGGAAAGAAGTGGTCAGGAGACGACATAGTAAAGATAACAATAGACGTTCACAGACCGAGTACCTCCAAGCACACACCATTGGGAAATCCATCAGAGTCAAATCCTCCTTCCACGGGAGCATCTCAAATTAGCCAACGTGAAGACAACAGCTCCCACATGGACCCTGAGAAAAACCTCAACAGCAGACTATCGAAGAGGAATCGGAAGATCATACAAACCTTCAACCAAGACTTCTTATATTATTAACAGTTTCCATATGTATAACCCCCTTTCTCTCCCCCCCCATTCTGTTTTCCTAACAGCGGAGATGTTATGTTATGTTTATTCTAGCTCGTGGAACTCCGCTTCCAAGAGCCCAGTGTTCCAGCCCCATCCTGACCGAACTTTCCCACCTTCCCGTTCTTTTCGGTTGCTGTGGTCCGACCTCTGGGGGCTGTGGAATAAAGCTCCTGAATCCATCGTATGCCTCGCCTCTTTATTACAAAGGCTCAGGAGTCTTCTCCTTCAAACTACTTCTGTAAGATGTATGGAGGAGGTTTGTGGCGCCCTGGTGTGCTGAGCCACCACAGCCTTCAGTTCACCAATCACCATTAGTTATCCTGATACCAGTTTTTGTTCGGGAGACCCTCCAAGGCCTGTGTTTTACAGTACTCTCATCTGACAGGTCCAGCTGAATTTGGGTAATAGATGAACACGTTTCCAATTAAGATTGGTGTCCTTGACAAACTTGTGGGCTCCATGGATCTACATTGGTGGTGTGGGAAGTAGGTTGACTGCTTGACTAGAGGGAAAGGATTTTCTAACCACCTTGAGGTGCCGGCCTTCCCAGTAGGACGCAGCTCCAGACTGACCTGATGGGATTCTTTGCCTTCTTGGTTGGGTTTATTTTGTTGATCACTGGTTCTTAGCCAGAGGCTGAAGTGGGTTTTTCCTCCTCAGAGTTGGAGGGGGCCAGTTTGACAGGATATTAGTGGGGGGGTCAGGGACAACTGGGTGGCATGGTAGTGTATTAATTTGCAAGCCCCTCTTCCCGCCTAAAATCATTCTTCTCTGCAGAAGAAAGTTTTATACAAAAGAGGGTGGTTTCGACCACTTCACCAGTGCTCTATCAGGAAATATGGTTTCTTTTGGATACAACATTTGGCTCATAGAGCCCCATGAGCAAGAGCTCAAAGCCAGACTTCTTAAGGTAGACATTTCCCCATCTCCTAAATGCATACTACCAGATATGCTCGTTGACCACAGGCAAGGTGCTTTGTGTTTTGTGGGGTGCAACACACAAAGCTAGTTATTTATTTTATTTTTTATTTTATTACATTTGTTATACGCCCAGACCCAGGGGTATCACGGCGTAGTTACAGACAATGGGATAATGCAATCTTAGAATGAGGATAGAGGTGTACAGGTATAACAATCAAAAATATACAATAGTAGGAATCAACAATATACACTAATATACAAAGTAGTCAGGTGAAATAATTGATTGGAGGGGGTTAGTGCACTGGTTCAGTTAGAACTTGTTGAAGAGCCAAGTCTTCAGAAGGCTTTTGAATTTGGGGAATGAGGTTTCATTTATAATGTAGGTAGGTAGCGCATTCCAATATCTGGGGGCCAGTATTTTGAAGCTGCTGCCCCCTGCTTTCTCTCTTTTGTATCTGGGGGTTTCAAGGAATGCGTTTTTGTTGGACCTGAGGAGTCTGGTCTGGGGCTTCATCATGACTGTGTTGTTGAGGTATTTGGGCGCTTTGTTAGCCCTGCATTTGTGGGTGATGCTCAGGGTTTTAAATTGAATTCTGGCTTGTATGGGGAGCCAGTGGTGGTCTCTTCTGGTGTTGGATATATGTTCAGATTTTTTGATGCCTAAAGCTGCTCTGAGGGCTTTGTTTTGCATGAGTTGAAGTTTAGCTATGTTGGCTTTGGAGGTGCCAAGGAATAGGATATTACAATAGTCTAGCTTAGACAGTATGAGTGCTCTGGCTAGAGTAACACAGTTGCTGGTAGAGAGGAATTTACGGCTGAGGGAGATGAGTTTAGAGGTGTAGGAAGTGGATGAGGCTAATGTGTTTACTTGTTTAGACATGGATAGTGTGGCATCTAAGTACACGCCGAGGGTCTTGACTTGTTTAAGAACAGGGATAATGGTTCCATCGATGGTGAATGATTTAAAGGCGGGCTCAAGGGTGTTGATTTTGCTGGAGGAGCCTAGTATGAGGAGCTCGGTTTTGTCGTCGTTGAGACAGAGGCTGTTGTTAGCCATCCAGTTTTGGATGAGTGAGTAGATTTGGTTAACCAGGAGGGAGTCTTGTTCATGGTTGCCTGAGAGAGGAATGAGGATTTGGGTGTCATCGGCGAAATTAGTATAGATGACACCCAGGGCATCCAAGGCTGCAAATAATAGCTTGGTGTAGGCATTGTACAAAGTGGGGGATAGGCAGGAGCCTTGCGGCACACCTGCAGGGACAGACACTGGGTCTGCTGATTCTTTGCCGATGGATACTCTGGAAGTCCTATCAGCCAAGAAGGATTTGATCCAGTTGGTAGCGTTCTGAGCTAGGTTGAAGTTGTTTGCTAGAGTGTTACAGAGTTTGTCGTGGTCAACCAGATCGAAGGCCGCTGAGAGGTCCAAGAGCATCAGAAGGCAGAGTTTACCTGCTTCTCTGGTGGCATCCATTTGGATCTTCAGATCAAGGAGGGCTGTCTCTGTGCTATGGTTGGGGCGGAAACCTGACTGGCGATCTCCTAGTAGGTGATGTTGTTCGAAGTGGTTCTGAAGTTGGCAGTAGGCTATTTTGTCGATTATTTTTAGGAGAAATGGGACCGTTGTGATGGGTCGGTAGTTAGTGGGTATTGTTGGGTCCAGGGAAGGTTTTTTTAGAAGTGGTGTCACCCAAGCTTTTTTGATACTGGTGGGGACTGTGTTTGTGAGGAAGGAGGCGTTGATGAATTCAGTGATGATAGGTGTGAGAGTGGGGGCGCATAGTTTCACTAGATGGGATGGGAATTGGTCTTCCTTGCAGTTGGAGGCTTTGAGTTTCGTTATAGTGTCAAAGACGTCTTTGTTAGTCACTGGTGAGAATTGGAATGGGGGACCAGTAGTGGCGTTTGAGGTGGTTGTTGATATGGTGGGAGGAGTTTTGTCAGCTAGGAGTATTTTTTTACTATCGATTTTATTTTGTAGTAGGAGGATTTTGGATGAGAGTGCGTTTTGAATGGTGGTGCATCAGTCTTTGCTAGCGTTTGAAGGTGCTGAAGTTATGGCGTGGAGGACCTGGGTGATCCATACATACTGCCTCCAGAGCCAGCATCTCAGTGCAGGTGGCAGTCCCGGGCCCTGTGGTTCCCTCACCCTTCCCCTCGCCTTCCTGAAATTACTTTGTCACAGCCCTTGATGAACAGGAAGACCAAAAGGCCACAGTGGAAAGGTTATATTGAAGAATCTGAACACTAACGTTATGTAATGCAAAGTGGTCTCCTGTAGCTCAACCTACCTCTGCCATGTTGGTGGCTTAATGGTGCTAGGTCAGGTAAAACAGGCGAAGATATTGGGAGTAGAGGGCGAGGCAAGATGAGAAGCCCTCGGTGTTGGAGTGCGTACTGGAAGAACACGTGTGATGTGTGCAAGATGTTTTAGGTGAGTTGTGGTGAGGACATGTGAGGTAGGCAAGTGTATCCTGAAGGGTGTCCCAGGTGTAGGTATACTTCTTGGTTTGCTACTAACAAGGTCTGCCCTGAGGGTGAGGATGAGTTGAGAGTTGCTTGACATGCTGGGGGTGGAGGCCTGCACAGAGCTTTCAGACTGTGTAGGAGAAGTGAAATGTCACAGACCACTGCCCCCACTTCACTGCAGCATCCTGATAGTGGGGCTACTGAGAGGCCACCAAACTAAAGATGTTGACAACCAGATACTCAAGGTCCTCCTCTTTCCTGCCCACAGCCCTGAATTGATAGGTGAGGAAAGAGTGCAAAGAGTAGTAAAGTCATTGTTGGATCTTGGCGTCGGCTTTGTCTGGCACCCGGCCTTACTGAGGGTGCGCCATGTATTATGCTGGAATTTTAATTTCTTTTTTTTTTTTTTAATGATAAAGGGATGTGTTTGTACTACAGAACCGTAAAGCCCTGCAGTGATTAGTTCATACTCTAGAAGAGAAACAATGAAAAATGTGGGTGGGGGCGTGGTCTTCTCTAAGGTTGATTAATGGAAATTAAGAATAAAAGGCAGAACATGTTCTAGCCAAGAGCTCATAATCAAATCAAAATGTTATTGTGCTCTTTAATATTGAGTTTATCAGACTGCATCCCAGTCATGTTCCCGGTTGCATGATCCTAATTTAGATGTTTTGCATAATGAATGGCGGCAGGTGCACGAAGAGGGAGCCTGCCAAAAACGAGGGACTGAGGAAAGAGCGGCAGCAGGAAAACACGTTCGTATCTTCAGCAAAGCAAAACATGGTTTGCTTAAACGAGAAACATCGACGAGTCGAAATGGCGTCTAACGAAAGGTAAACAAGAGCCAGGTAGGGCATTCTGGGGCCCGCTGCTGCCCGTTAATCGCCTCTATGCATCTGCGTATAATGACTGTGAGGGGTGGGCCAGCTTGCTAAGAAGAATAGACTCCAGGGACGCCTTTTATTATCGCCCTAGGTATGCCAATAACGACTCCATTTCATAACATTATGGACTCAAAATAAAGCAATGACAAAGAAGCGGTAAAAATATCTAATTTCACACTGAAAGTAATGTAAACAGCAAAAATAAAGACATTTTAAAGTAGGAAAGTAAAAATAACTAATCTCATTGGGCCTCATTACGAGTTTTGTGGTAATTTGTTGGTAAATCTGCCACATTACTGCCAAACTCGAATACGCTATCGCCACTTGGTCCTGTGCAGTTACTATGGATTACAAGTGGTGATAGGGTCCGGGCAGAGTAATTGCCCATTTTTGAGTTCATACTACTCTCTGGGGATTTTTGGCAGATTCACCGACTGTGGAATTATTGCTGATTTTTAGAGCTAAAGAGGAAGATTTACCCCAAGCAAGAAGCTGGAGGTGAATCTGTCATTTTTCCTCCAAAAATCAATGGAATTACTACACAGTAATTCCGCCGGCAGTGGTAATTCGGTTACCAGCCAAAGAATTACTTACTTTTTTCCTGCACTGCCAAACTTGTAATGAGGCCCATTATTTCGGATTTTTTCTTAAAAAGCTAATTCTGTGGACATATATGCATGAGTTTTAAATATGTGTTTTTGATTTATAATTGATTTAGCAGTACCAAAGGAATCCCACAAATCACCCCAGATAAAACCATCACCCCATTAGTTGCACTTACACTCCCTCCACAAGTCACCAAGCAGCCATTCAACACCCATCTGCTCTGACTCATACTGTTGCCAGTCAGCTTGTCACCTTTTGTTTTGATCTATTTTATGATTTTCTTCTATTAAATGTTAAAGTTGGGATGCTTTTACTTTGGTAATTATTCCCTTTGTTATTTTCAGTAAAAGTTATTTGTACCTCTTCATTTTTAGTCTTCTTAATTTTTCCAGGGTTATTTTACAGTGTATCACCACAAACCGCAAATGAGCTGGCAGGCAGGGGGCAGGAGAAGTCAGCATTCTCATACATGGTAAGGCTGGTGATCTACCCAGGCTCTGAGTAAGCAAAGGTCCGAGTGGAGCCTTGAGCGAGAACAAAGCACAGAAGGCGATTGACTCAAATGATAGTTTACTGCGTGGGACATGCTTATTTTCAGCTAAAAATTACTACAGAGCCCCTGCCCCAGCACACAAGTGAAATAATTTCCATCCCCGGGTTCAGCATCTCAAGCCGAAGAACCATAATGCATGAAGAAACAAGCCGGTAAAACCAGGAACAGACATAATTTCAGCTTCTGAAAACCATGTGAAACTAGCAATCAATACATTCCTGAAGTTCTTTGTAGACCAGGAGGATAGCCCCCTCCTCTTGGTATCACAAACCACTTCCCGGGGAAATGACTCCCTTTCCCAGGTTTCTTTCCACCTTCAATGTAATTTGCAATCCTAAGGGCATGTGTCTTCCTTGGGATTTTCTAATGCAATGAATTCCCCACACTTGGCTTTGCCCGACATACACTCCTGCCACGACTCTCTTATGCAGTTCACTTCACATGCTTGGCTTTGCCTGGTATATTCTCCTGCCAGGACTTTCAATTCAAAGTCATGGGTACAAGTTCCAATCTCATAGGGTGCTTAATATGTTCTCTTGCCAGGACTTCTCCCATGTGGTTTCTTTACATAGCGTGTGCCCAGTTCTCTTAATTTGTTCATTCACTTTGATATTCAAATATACCAGGTATACTCTCCTGATACGTCTCAATACACCATGTCCCTCTGGTTTTCCCTTCTTAGTCTTCCCCAAGTTCGTACTCTGGGTCCCAGACCCCAGTCGCACCGTCTAGGGCTTCGTTACTTTGCCCAAGAGTGCTTCGGTTTCCCAATCCTTTCCCTGGGCTTAACAATCTGTTTTCTGCAGTCTCTGCATTCCTGACTCTGAATTGAGTGCTTCTCTGGCTCTCGCTGCCCTCTCTGATCTGCCAGGCACCTACGGCAGGCGTTCGGTCCTTGGTCAGCATGCCAGCTCCGTCAGGTGTTACTCACCACTCCGTTGGGCCAAAGGAAGTAGCTTGCCGACCGCGGAGATGATAGGTGTGCAAGAATCGATCTTCAGCCTTAACTTCCAGCCCCCTGAGTTCAAGACTCAGGCTTCCTCAAAGAGGGGCTCTTTTCTACAATGTACTTCTCTGCTGTTTCAATTGGCACAGACAGAGGTGTCAATTGAACAAAAGAGCGGGGAGAACACGCACCGCCAATACCAAAGCTGTAAAGGAACACAATGAATATTAGACAGTGGTTGAGTATTCCAAATAACCAATTAGCAAAAAAGGCAATGAATTACCTAGATAAGTAATGGAGTGGAGTTTCCCCGGAATGGATTTGTGTAAATATAAGGAGCTAGACTTAGTGATTGGAACCGAGGAAGGGATACCCAAAATACAGTATCAAGCTAGAACAACAGACCTGAGTAGTGGATATAATGGTGATGGTGTAAGTCCTTCTCTGAAGAAAACGGCAGGAAAAAATAACAAACAGGAATATTAGTATTGGGAAATAGCCCGGGCGGCACGAGGGACGCACTAGAGCCGGGGTGGTGCAGAATCTGGAAAGCTTTCGGCTGCACTTGGATGGTAATAACCCAATGTCTATTAATCCACCTACTTCCCAGAGTCACCAACAGGAAAACAAAATAAGTTCACACAACTCAGTAGGATGAAAATCAAACAAAGGAGGGAGTTGGAAAAGCTCACCCGAATCCCGTTACAATCTCAGGAAGACACACGTTCAGGTGTGGAGCGGCGTAGCGGGTGCAGCTCGGGTGGAAGTCCGCCAGCAGTGTGCGGATGGCGGCTGAAGCAGGTCCGTGATGTTCAGCCGGGAAGGAGCCACGAAAGGCTGAGGAAGCAAGGAGAAATCCGATAGCGTTTTGCGTCTAAATCAGGAGGGCACACAAGGGACCAGAGGAGCAGGAGGAGCAGGTCAGGAGCAGTCCGGGTCGAAAAAGCCATGAGTAATCAAACAATTCCAATGAGGGAGAAAGAGTCACAATCCAATAGCCAGGTGAAGGGTCGGAACCAGGAAGGCAGAACTTTTCAAAGATAGTACGGACGAAACCGCAGTAGCGAGTAAACGCTAATTAGCAGCAACGAGTGTCAGCGAAAGTCGGGGATTTATAGCCGTATGGGGGCGCGTCCCGTAATACGTCTTTCACGTACAAGCCGTGTCAGCTGACACGGATGATGCCTCTGTTTGTGCAGGCGCCATACAGCAACTTGTACTGGTTCCACAAAGGAGCATGCCGATGAATGGAATACTGCAAAGGACGCTGCGCGGGAACTCGAAGGGTAACATCAGGAAGCAAGCTTGATTCCTCCTGCTTTTCCACAGCCTCCGAAGAGCTTCCATGAGCACATCACTCACTGGGCTACCTTCTCGCTCCGTCTTGCCGCCCCATCTTCTGCACTGCCGGCGGTTGCTGCACTCCCGTTGTCTCCACTCGCCTGTCAACATGACAGCTCGGGTTCCCCGGCAGCACCTAGCCGGTTGGATCTCCCGTTCTCGCAGCATCCTCAATCTGCACCAGGATGAAGAAGAAGACACACTCCATACTTCTCTTCCCGGCATGGTTTTAAACCGTATTGGGCCAATCAGATTCTACCAGCTACTATACTGCTGGTATTGGTTCTCATTGGGAGTAATCATAATTTCTCCTTGCCTCTTCCTCGTCTCAGTTTTATCACTTCGTTTGTTAACTGATATTGAAGAGTACTGTCAGTAGACTTGGCAAGTTGTCGAAGGGGATTATGGCAGTATGCCATAAAGGCATGAGGGATGGAGTGAATATGCCTAAAAGGGAAAGGGGGATACCTTGTCTCACCTGATGATGTCATGTCATCCTCTTGAGGGTCATCCCTCCCCCATGTGATCCTCCCTCAAACAGCCATCCCCAGGGTCAGGATCAGGTAGCCACTGCGATCCCGTGTCCACATGGGGAGGGGCTTTCCAAGGTAAAGGAGCAATGGCATCATCAGATTCATCACACCTATAATCTGTCCCTAACACTAATACAGAGGGGTAACATAAATTTAGCCTGGAAAAAGACTCTCCCTTAAGTTGGGAGATGGTGGCTGGTTTCTGATCCACAACCAAAAATCTCTCAGTTCTCTTTTGGGCAACTGGTCTGGTTACACTGTTCAGAGTGTCTCTTTTGGTCATGTCCTTTTCCTGATGGCGCTTGATCTTGGCCCCCATCCCAATTCCTCTATACCTTTTCTCAGGCCGCCTGCCTGGCCATACAGTTCACACTTTAGGATTATTCAATGTCTCTGTATTCGTTCTCTTTGCCTGGGGCAACTGTCTCTGTTCCTTTGGGTCAGTCTGTAATTACTCTTCCCCGAACAATATTGTCTCTCACCCCTTCTTGGTTCTCTTGGTTTCCACCTCTGCTTGGGGCTCTTTCTCTCTCACTCCGGCTTGGGCATCTTTCTCTCTCATCCCTACTTGGGCATATTTCTCTCTCTCCCCCCCACGCCCCACTAGCCTAGGCTGTCTTGCCTTTCACCCCATCTTGGGGTACCTTGTGTCTTGCCCCTTTTTGGACTCTTGAGCTTCTCAATCTTCCTTGTGTTATCTGACAGCTCAAAAATGTATCTCTTAGTCTTACTCTTTGCCTGGTGCTGGCTGGCTCCTATGTCTCACCACAATGCCTCACTTCCTTCTTCCAGGCCACTCTCCTGGTTGTATAGTTTAGGGTGTCTTTTTATTCTTTCTCTCTTCATGAAAGGAAAGTCTATGAATCTTGTGGTTGAGCAGTGTTCATTCAGCTCCAAAATATGTCCAAAGTATGGTTTCTCTCACCCCAGGTTGGGCTTGACTCTTTCTATCCCCGACTATCGGTAATGATCCTCTCACCCCACTTTGAGGTATTGTTTTGTTCTCCTCTACTTGGGGAATGGTTTCCTCTGTCCCACCTTGGGATCTTGCCTCTCACACCCAGCCTTGGGATTTTGGTACTTCTACCCAGTTTTGGGGCCCTGGTAGTGTCACCCTACCCTGGTGTCTCTGGTTTCTCACCCTTAGCATTTCTTGTCTATGTCCTTCAGCCAATTTTTGATCGTTGGCTGGGTCTTTTTGTCTTCCTGCCTGTTTCCTGGGACAACCACATAGCTGGTTTGCTGTAGAAGTGTTTCTCAGGAGGGCCGGTCTCCTCGGCTGGCGTGTCACAGCAGTCTACGTTCCCGTTCGGCTCTGCGCATTGGTTTGTCAGTTCGGCTTCTCTCTGACGGTCTTTGCTGCTTTGTCGGTGCCATGGACAGTTGGTGCTGGTTTCACACGTCTGGTGTAGTCGGGCTTCTCTTCTCCTGCGGCCTTGTGTATCTTGCTCTGCACTGCATCAGAGAGTGCCGCGTTCTGCAGGTTCCTCAACTCAGCATCGTAATATGCCTGTTTCATCGGGCTGCCTTGGGTCTCTGCCTTCTCAGAGGACATCTCCTCTTGTGGTTGACTCCACAGGACTTTCTTCACTGGAGGCTATCTCTGCATGGCTTCCTTCATCTGCGGCTGACTGCACAGGACTGCCTCCAAATCGACTTGCTCCACTGGAGTTTCTCTCTCGCTCTCTCTCTCTCTCTTGATGTTCGTCCGGCCTCCTTATGGTTCAGACTGATATGAGATTAGACAATCTGTTGATTCTGTGGCTCACATAAAGAGAGTCTTATCACAGGGTCAGAAACCACACCAGACATTTCTAAAGGGTCATGCATACAATTACCTTGGTGAATCCTCATTTAACCAACAACCACCTGGGACACTCCACATGAGGGAGGATGAATAAAATACCTAATTGGGGATTCCTTGTCTGCTAAGGGGGAGCATCTCCAATGAGATCCTGCTTGCCTTGTCCCCTAGGGGGTGCTAAGCTTAGCTGACTCACCTCCCTGGTCCCATAGGGGGCAGATCCCCCTTGGGGAGAAGGGACAAATTCCCTTAATTTGTCACATTCCCCTAAACAAATCACCAGCAAAGAGTGAAAAGAGACCTCAGATCAAGATACCCACAGCACAGGGAACAAAAGGATGTGCCATTGAGAGGTACAACAGAGAGCACACCTGCACACTACATAGAGAAGGAATTGAATCCATACTGGCAGCAACACTAGCAGGATTTGTTACTGAGAAACAGAACGGAAAACCGCAGTCTAAATCCACAGGGAGATTGAACTAAAATAAATTAAATAACTAGTACAATGGATAGTCTCTGAAAACACACACACCGTTAAGCAAGAGCTTGAAGAAAAAAAAGAGAAATAATAACGGTCTTCTTCTTGTGAATCACTCAATTTCACAGCCAAAGCTACAAAGTGTAAATATTACATCAAATGCTATTGTTTAAAATAGGAAAACTGGACTATGCAGGGGGTGCAGTGACTATTTTTGGTGAGAAAACAACCAATTAAGATTTCGTTGCAAAAACAGACCACCATGACATCATCATTCTTTATGGGACATTGTACGGGAAATAAATAACAATATGCAACAGGAATTGATACCAGCTAGCAGTTCATGCTGTGATGAACTAGAAGAAGGACCCGGACTACTAAGTGTCATGTGACTGGTTTTTTATTTAAAATAAAAAGAAAACGCCTATCTGGCCCTACCGCTACAAGGGAAATTCCCTGCCTAACGAAACTACAAACAAGGGTGCTCATCAATGTCCAAAAATAAACAGTCCTGAGTCCAAAATCCTTCAAGATAACTGGTGTTACAGCTTAGAAAAACACAACAAAAGGAAGGAGGCCGAAGCAATGGCCTCTGTCTTCAGCTTCTGCCTGGCCCAATCACTTGGATCTCTTTTCCTGATGTTCAAAGTTCGACAATGTTTCAAAACACAGTTCACAACCTCTTTGTAGGTTCTGAAGTCAAATGTTAATATCTTTCATACGGTTTCCTCTTCCTCAGGAAAGTTAAGGTTCTTCTCATTCAATTCCCCCAGGTGCTTAAAACACTCCAGGTTCTCTTTCTCTACATTTTTCCTTATCAACCTAGATGCTTCCTGGACTCTCTAAAGTCCCTGGTCCTCTGACAGGTTTATTTTCTCTGTGTCTCAATGAGACCCCAGCCCGTTCGGTTTGCTTAGTTCACGCAACCCTGATGGCTCTCCCAGCCTCAAATGTTAGTCTATTTGATTCTCAGCAGTTCCCAAAGTCTTCTGGTCTTCTATTAGCGTTGTTGCAACTTGGTTTAAATAGGCCGTCTGCCCACTCAGGTTTATCAGGCTCCTCGTGTCGGCTTCCCCAGCCTTGACAGTCTCTTAGTTTCCCAGGGCTCTCTGAAGCCCTATGGCCCTCTAATAGGATTGCTTTTTCACTGCTCAGGTTTATCAGGCTCCCATAACCTTGTCGGCTTCCCCAGTCTTAATTGTCAATGTTCGTACCTCTCAATTGTCTTCTCTCCTCGGGAGTGTTCACTTCCCTGCTGGTGCTCATCCCAGCGGGAAATGCACTTCTCGTGCAGAGCCTGGGGATCCTGGCTCCCCTCTGCAGTCTGGTCTCGGCATCGGCTAACGGGCCCATGGCCCACCAGGGTTTCTTTGCGGTCACGCCACCATTACTGCCTTTTTCCCAACCATGGCATCTGTAAGGAACTTATGGTGACAACAGGAAAGACAGACACAAGTGATCACAGTTCAAGGGTGTTTATTAAACTGTAAATGCAGGGTGGAAAAATGCCTAAGCTAAACCTAAATCTAAGATGGGAGCAAGCGTCGACCATCAAATGAAAATAAGGCTGTCCTTGTGGCGTTGTGTCAAAAATAAAAAGGCCTATACTAAAAAAAGATTGCCAATTCCTTACAACTATACAGAAAGAGTGTGGGATAGGGTTTCAATAAAGAAAGAAGTTTTCACAAATAATAAGCCAGGATGTGATTGTCAGGGTTCTCCGTTCCCCACGTTTTCAGCACGGGACAAGGTGGGTTTCCTGAGCACAGCACACACTTAAGCTTTCTCAGCACGAGCCGACGGTTCCACATTAGCTGTCGGGTTCTTCGAGGGCCAGGTCTCTTTTCAATAAAAAGTCTCTTGCCTTCGAGGCCTGATGTATCCAACAAACAAACAAACACAAAGTTCTGCTTCATGTATACCTTGGGTGATGGTTTCACCCCTGGGTCCCCCTCTTCCAGGCGTAAACCCTTCATAAAATCATATTCAACAAATCGATTCAACAGTTCCTTTTCAATTAACTTTGGGTGATGACTTTCCACCCCTGGATCTTCCTTCGGCCGGGCTCAGACTCCAGATGACAAGGGGGACAGTTCACTTTACCTAGTCTTCTAATACTTCTTGTATTCACAAATTTTAATGTCTTTTTAAACCATTCTTCAGGCTTCGGGCCTGGGACTTAACTGAACAGTTTCCTTTTAATCAACTTTTGGGGGTAACTTTCCACCCCTGGATCTCCCTCCTTCGGGCTCGAACCCCTTTCAGATGTCAGCCTCCCTCTTCCGGGTTCACTATGGCTTTTCTTACTTTCACAAAAAACAATTCACTGTGGACAACCCTCGGCCGGGTTCTCTTCTATCAACACACTGTTCATAGGGACTTCAGGCTTCGTCCCTTTTCGTCAGCACCCCCAACCGGGTTCACTCTTACCAACCTTTGTAACACTGTTCATATATTCATTTCACCATGCAGGATTCATTTCCCTTAGCTTCTCAATCATCTGTCAGTCAAAGACTCAACGGTACAGAGGATTTTACAAAACCGCTGTATGACCACTTTACCGTCTTCTCACCTTTTCCCAAGGGCTACTGGCTACGGTAGTCTTTCTACTATCGGGTAATCACCCAGAGTAATCCTGCTTGAGCACCCACGTGGTGCCAGCCTCCTCTGTTTCTGGTTTCCCCCCTCTTTACCCTTTCAAAGTTCGATTTAACCGCTGGCTACATTTTGTTTAACACAGTTCAGTTTCTTATCAATACTCCCCTCGACTCACCGGCTGTGATGAATTGCTTTGCTTTCTTTCTCCTTTGAGTCAATGTTGGTACCACAGAGACCCGCGTCTCTCCCCAGCTTGGTTATCAGTGGACGAGGGTCTCATGTCCCGTAGAAATCTGCTGCAACACATGCTGGCTACTGTTCGTGGACTTATGTTTCCGTCTGTGGAGGTTTTATGTGCCTTGATCGGAAAGGGCAAGGTCATTTTTCTCTTTTGTCACCCTCTCAGTATTCGTTGTCTTTTGCCTCATCTTGAAGTGCCGTGCTGAGTTAGCCCTCACGTTGTGCAGTCTACATTGCTCGTCCTATGCTCTCTTGCTTCACCTTTTATCCTTGTGGGAAAGGAAAGGGCCGTCAGGTGTGTGTGTTTTAGGTCAATTGCCTGACTCTGCCTGACCCTTGCTTCGGGACATGTCAGGTAAACAGGTTTTATATTAGTCCGTTGTCTTTCGTGTCGGGAATTTTTTTTTGTGTCGGAAATGGGGAGATGTAGGGTTTCAAAGTATTCTGGGTGATAAAATGGGGGAATGGTGGATTTTGGAGGGTTTTCGAAATTATTAGGAGGGTTTGTGTCGCAAACGGGAATAGCTGGGATCGTGAAATAAACCAGGGGGATTGTGGGAATGGTAGTGTTTTATTTTACCAGGTTTGGAGTGCGGGAAATAATAATCAGAGGGACGGGAAGGAAAATGACTTAAAGTATTCGGGTAAGAATGATCATAGGGATGTGTAGAACAATCTCTGGGAATGTTTGGGCAGGACGTAGGAACACAGGGATTCTCAGATAGATAATCTTCGGGGGCACCCGGGTTGGAGATCTCAGGGGATTGGTTCTGTACGGAGGGCTCATTGGTTCTTAGTTCTGGGTGAGATATATTTAATGGGAGGAGGTGAGGAATATTTATTGTAGCCTACAAAGGCATCAGGGATTTCATACTCCTCTCCTTTTCCTTCGGTATAGTACCGCGTCTCACCTGGGGCATTTCCCCGAGGATAATCCAGGGCTCCCCTACCCAGGTGATCCTCCCTTGCTTGTCCACTCCAGGGTTGGGATCTGAGAGCGCCAGCCCTCCCCTGGCCACCTGAATAAGGGATTCTCGAGGTCTGCTTGGCAGAATACCCACAGGTTTCTTACACTTCCCGGTCGGTCAGTACACCAGCCTTCTGGCATCTGGATAGCAAATTGTCCAGATTCGTCACAACCCCCAGAAATACCCAGGACAAATTAAAGGAAGACAATCATGAGGAAATAGAGACTTGGTACAAAGCAGAAATAGCTAAAAACATAATTCACCTGTGGGTTTGCATATATAGAAAGGGACTCAACCAACAACCAGATGTCTACCTATGTGCGTTCTACATACCACTTGCTGATTGCTAATATATATATATATTTTTTTATTAAACATGTTTGGTTTATTACAAACCTTTCATATTTTAATTTCATTTCGATACATCTCTCTCCCACTAAAACCATTTCACAGTTACATCATCGCATTTCATCCTTCCCTTCTCAAGAATCATTCAAACAATCCCCCAAATGTCCCGATAGACAAATTAAAGACAAATTAAAGTTCCAACACCTCCTCCAAAAATGTTCATTGCCGCCAGGATCATTGCATTGTTTTCCCCCCAATATGAACATTTCCCACCACTCTTCTACAGTAAACGTCCTGCATCAAGAGGCCACTTCACTCATATATTTCATTCTGGTCATGACCAACTCACCACACTCTGTTAATAGATGTTTTGTTGCCTCTACCCTATCTCATCTCTTACAGAATCTCCAAATGGGGTAGTGTTCTCAAGCTGTCTTCTTGCACAAAGAACCTCTCTCGTTGGGAGAATGTTTAGTCGGAACCCGATGAAGACGTTTCTGTATTTATAACTCTGGAATTTTACGAGATATCCTGCGAGTTGGTTGATAGACCTTTGTTCGAGGGTCACGGGGAGCGGTAGCCTATACATGATTTTTTTTTCGATGGTATCGATCCAGTCTGCCCGCCGTATCTGGATCTTAACCTTATCAGGGTTATTTAGAAGAACCTCTTTGTTTAGGTCCAGTGTCTCCAGCCATTTTCTACATCTCATTTTCCAGGGGTCCACCAGCCCATCCACTAACCTTTCCTCCACACTCATAACACTTTTTAATATATCAAGGGGTATCAAGGGGTATACAGCCTCTATGCATTTCCTACAGAAGCTCAGGGATCACTACCTAACCATAGAATGCAAGGATTGTAGGCCCAATTCGAACCTAATCAGGGAGATAGGTAGGGATTTAAGAAGATCCAAAACCTGCTTCCAAAAGAGGCCCAGAAGCCTGCTGAGATATTTAAGGTTGTCCTGCTCCATACAAGAGAATGGGTGTTGCCATTTGTTTATACAAGGTTACTATTGGAACTAACGTAAACTCTCCAAACCTTTTCTGCAGCATTTTTGTTTGGGCTGCCAATCTTATGCCCTTCAACCTGAGTTCCTCTGTCCAGAGTTTCTCATTTGCATTGAAGTTAATTGAGACTCCCAAGTAGGTAATCAAATCTAAACACTCTATTTCCTGAGATCCAACTACCAAGGTAAATTTCGGTTTTCTTTTCCCATGGGCATTGGAGAGTACCATGATTTAGTTTCAGGTACATTTATGCTCAATTCATTCGACTGTAAGTAAAGATCTAGCTGGGTAAGCCTCCTTCGTAAGCCTATGGAGGTTTGGTCAATAACGACCAAATCATCCGTGTACATGACCCATGGGATTTTTTGTTTATACAATTTAGGTGGAAAGGCCTTTAGCCCATCTTGGCTCGAGGCCATATCTAAAAGATAGAGATTGCATATCGTGGGTGCCAAAGGACAGCCCGGCTTCACTCCCCTAAAGGTATGAATCGCGATGGTGAGAAGATCCTTGGCAGTCATTCTTACTTGCATTGTGGTTACTGAGTAAAGAGCTCTGATTGCCTCCAGGAGGTCCGGTGGGTAGGCCCAGTCCGACAGTTTCTCTCATAATTTGCCTCTGCTAATGCTGTCGAAGGCTTGCTCCACAGCAATAAAGTCTAGGTATACCTTCTGCAGGGCCTTAAGCACCCTCATTTTTAGTACATTTAGCAGGAAAAAATGTAATCTCATCCCAATCCCTGAGACAAATCCCAAATCCTGTCTTCTCTCCTCGGGAGCGTTCACTTCCCTGCTGGTGCTCATCCCAGCGGGAAATGCACTTCTCGTGCAGAGCCTGGGGAGCCTGGCTCCCCTCTGCAGTCTGGTCTCGGCATCGGCTAACGGGCCCATGGCCCACCAGGGTTTCTTTGTGGTCACGCCACCATTACTGCCTTTTTCCCAACCATGGCTTCTGTAAGGAACTTATGGTGACAACAGGAAAGACAGACACAAGTGATCACAGTTCAAGGGTGTTTATTAAACTTTAAATGCAGAGTGGAAAAACGCCTAAGCTAAACCTAAATCTAAGATGGGAGCAAGCGTCGACCATCAAATGAAAATAAGGCAGCCCTTGTGGCGTTGTGTCAAAAATAAAAAGGCCTATACTAAAAAAAGATTGCCAATTCCTTACAACTATACAGAAAGAGTGTGGGATAGGGTTTCAATAAAGAAAGAAGTTTTCACAAATAATAAGCCAGGATGTGATGGTCAGGGTTTTCCGTTCCCCACGCTTGCATTGTGGTTGCTGAGTAAAGAGCCCTGATTGCCTCCAGGAGGTCCGGTGGGCAGGCCCAGTCCGACAGTTTGTCTCATAATTTCCCTCTGCTAATGCTGTTGAAGGCTTGTTCCAGAGCTATAAAGTCTAGGTATACCTTCTGCTTGGCCTTAAGCACCCTCATTTTTAGTACATTTAGCAGGAAAAAATGTAATCTCATCCCAATCCCTGAGACAAATCCTGCTTGTTGTTTATCAGTGTGTCCTAATTCTCGCACCCACTTATTTAAATGTCTTAGCAGGATGGAAGTGAAGATTTTCCCTAGCGTATCCAGGAGGGCAATAGGTCTGTAGTGTTTGAGATTATCCCTCTCTCCCTTCTTATAGATTGGGACGATCAGAGCGGTCCTGCATGAAAGGGGAATCTTTCTAACTGCTAGCACCTGCTTGAATAAGATCATGCAGAAATCTTCCCAGTCCTCCCGGTTCTCTTTGAGGACGTTGTTATTTAGGCCGTCAGGGCCGGCTGATCTCGACGGATTCAGTTTCTTTATTAATGTTGCTATGTGTGATGTGGAAGCAGTAGCGGCCGCCCTGGATCCCGGGAGAAAGGGGGGGTTGCGGAAGAGATCAGCCGGGTGCCAATGCTGGCCTTTAAGGGAAAGGAAAACAGGAAAAAGACTACAGATCCCAGAATGCCCTCGGAATACTGCATCAGGGAGGGGGCCCACCGATGGGAAAAGAAAGGAAAATAAGGAAAGGGAAAACCGGGTTTCCTTATCGCATCAGACCCACCAGAATGGACACTAAGTACAGGTTAACCCACAGCGGGCGGAGCAGGGAGGAGGTGGGGAATCAGGGTCAGGTGTGACAAAACCGTTGCTGGGAACACCCGGGGCTGATTACATGGGGAGGAGCGGGGCAAGGGTTAAAAGAAACTCCAAGAGACTCAGACGGGGTCTTCTCTTGCAGGAAAAACGCGTGGCGATGGGCGCCGACCTGATTGGAGTGAGACCAGCGGAGAGTACGAGTGGGCTTACTAGGAAGAAGCGGAAAAACCACAGATTGATGCCGTACCTGGTCCGAGGCTCAAGACAGCATTCCAGAGAAGAAAAACGGCAACCGGAGGAAAAGTATTACGAGGTGTGAATTGTGGACAATTGCTAGTTTTTTTATATTTCGTTTGCCCGGCCGGCGAGCAGGTTGAGGGGTGAAAGCCTGTACCCGCTAGGGAAATATAAGAGACTACTTGGGACTTATAGAAGCATAATCACTGAAGGTGCAAGTTAAGCAAGTCGCAGCGCCAATGCCTGCGAGGTGAAAGGAACCGTAATAAGTTGTCTGAATTCAATGACCTGTGAAGAGTTAGTTGTGAAAATAAACCACTTTGAAAGAAAAACCTTGTTTGTCTCCGGCTGACTACTTAACACTATGTCATCTCTGTCAAACTCAATAGAAATGGGAGTACAGTGGCTTCCCTGGCTAACCGAGGCTACCTGATCCAAACCAGCAAAGAGATTGGTGAAATACCTAATCCATACCTTTTTCAGTACTGTAGAGGTCATAGCAGACAATTGAAACGTGGCATTATTGTTCAGCATCTTCCAAAGGTCTCGGGTGCTTTTTTTCGAGAGAATCTCCATTATAACTTCCGCATCTGTTTGGAAGTGCTGAGCCATGGGCGTAGGACATGGAGGGAACAGGGGGGACAAATCCCCCCACAATTTTAAGTGGGGGGATACAATGGCATTTATCCCCTCCAGTTTCCCCTAGTTTGTGTGTCTCTTTTGTGTGTCTTTTGTGTGTCTCTCTGAGTCTGCAGCATGTGCACTGATGCGTGCAAACTTCAGACTCTGAAGTTTGCACGCAGCAGTTCAGCAGCAGTGGGCCGGATATTGGATTCTTGTTACAACAGCAAGAACTCTCGCTCGGGCCTGTGTTTCCCCTCCCCCCCCCGCACCTGAGCGTGTGTGCGTCACATGCCCAGGCCGGGCCCGGGGATGGGAATATACTGCACGTTCCAGCCAGCCCCTGCGTCTCGAGTGCGCAGCGCACTGCTGCGCAGCCTCCTCCTCACCTTCCAGAAGCCACTAGCCCAGCAGGCAGCAACGCATGCTCGGCTCCTGAGAGTGTGACTGACTGCTCCTGCGACACCCGCTGTCAGGCTGACCCGACCTCCTGGAGCCCCGAGAGGCAGAGAGACTCGACGAGACATCTTAGTTAGCTAAGGTAAGTCAACAATTCAAAGAAAATGGCCTCTCTGAGTGCAGGCTGGGCCGCGGCGCCGGCGGGGCGCTTCGGGTTTGAATGGGGAGGTGGGAGCCTGGGAGGGGTGCTAAGCGGTGTTGTGTGCCTGGGAAAGAGTGGAGCGAGTGCGTAGTTAAGCAGGGGGTGGGGTTGTGTGACTGTCACTGTGAATGGTGAGGTAGGTTGGACATTGGCAGCAAGTCTGGCGATGACAAACGTCTGTGTATGGCATGCAGGTGCAACATTGCGCGGAGGATTGAGAGTCCCTTTCACATTGATTTGCCAAGCAGAGCGTGTCTAGATTGGAAAAGAGCCCAGGGCCAGCTACTAAATCACAGAGTTACCCTTGCTGATGGCATCATAAAGCAGCCCTAAAGAGGCTGTATGGCTTCACCATACATCACTCAATAGATTGATGTGTTTTTGAGCTAGAGCGGATCTGAATAGAATTGTAATTAGTCTTCTTCGTTGTGTTTCTTATATTTAACTACACTAAACACACATTAAGGTAACGGTCGTTCTTTTATTGCACAAAAATGAACGCATTGAATACGAATGTCGCAGTGCTCAAAGGATGTGGCAGAGGTGATACGCCTTTCTTAGAAGCTCTCTTTGTAAATGGCCCTGAGCAGGCACCGCGCGTCGACTCGAAACATGTTGGCGCTTATGTGAAAGTGTTGAATGGATGGGCTTAGCCACATGGGATTCTTTGTGTGGTGCATGCTTTACTTGCATCACTTCCACAAGAGCAATGAATATCAGCTGGAGGAGGGTGGGGAGGAGAGCTGAAAAATGGGAGAAATTAAAGGAAGGCAGTGAGGGCAGAGCAGACCCGACCCAACTAGAACGAAACATAATGCACTAATTAAAACAGCAAAAACACTGCGGTGCCCGTTATTAATGCCAGAAAGTGGGAGGGTGTAATTGATAGACTGAACAAAGCTCAAAAGAATGTGGCAGAAGACTAGTGATTTAATCATTGTGTTTGTGAATTATTTAAAAAAAAAATAATTAAATCAATTGAATGTGAGATGTACAGAAGAGAAATATGAGCATATTTGTGAAATACATAAACTGAACGGAGCAGAGGGGCAGGTAGGCCACAAATGAGTTCCTGACAATTTTATAGCATCCATGGAATGATAGAAGACTCTCTTGTCCCTCTAATCTATGTGCTGATGCCAAATAAAACAGAAAACATGTATAAACATATTTTCAAATTCATTTGAGACAGCATTTCTCCTAATTCCCCACAAATCACGGTACTTGATTTTGAATTACCACAAATGAAAGCATTTTCAGAGACTTTTCAATCAGGCAAACTACTAGGATTCTTTTTCATTTTACGCAGGCAGTATGGAGAAAATTACAACACCTAGGGATCAAGATACATTAGTGATTTAGAATTTCAACATAATGTAAAATTATTATTTTCACTTGCTTTTGTACATATTGATCACGTAGAAAAATATTATGAACAATTAACAGAATCACAGTTTTTCAGAGACAATGAACAGTACCTCGAATCACTTTTAGATTACTTTGACAGCACATGGATTGTACAATTAACACGAAATGGTAGAAGAAGGAGACCAAGATACAATAAAAATGCGTGGAACTGCTTCAATCCTGTAATAAAGGGACATGCCAGAACCAACAACAAAATGAAAGGGTGGCATAAGTGCCTAAGTCAATCATTTAAAACACAAAATGCAACACTGTGGAGCTTTTTTAAAACAGCTGAAAATAGGACAATTGAATCAGGAAATGCTGATAGCACAGACAATATCCAAAGAGAAAATACAACATCAACTGAAAGAATACAGAGATACAGTGGAAAGGCTAAAACAATGCATACTAAATTATGAAAAAGTGGAGAAATTAACATACCTAAACAGTGTAGTATTCCATATCAAATATTGAAATTAATGTCAAAACTCACTAGTTCCCGTGGTATCCACAGATCTAAAAAGGGAAAACCAAACCCAAATGAGACAAATTCAAAAGCCATCCAAAACAAGGAAATCCAAAGAACCCGAAGAACAAAACACAGGAAAAATGAAAAGAAATCCAGTGAAACACAAAATTAATCCAGTAATCCACAGTAAAAACAGCCCAGAACTATGACGAATCCATTAAATCTGAAGGAAAAAAACAGAAAGTGTTTAAAAAAACACTTGTAAAAAAATCACGATCTCCAGGAGGAACATCCAATGCGCGCAAAAGAACTTCCAAAATGACAAATAAGTCGTACGTGTGTCGTACGTACAATAGAAATACATGGAAAACCATTGATTCCAATGAGGAAACAAAGAGAAAAAGCAAAATCTAGTGGACAAAAAATATATCTATTCTTTCATCAATTTAAATGCTAGTGCAGTTATTTATTTGAGAAACAGCTACATCCACTGGTAAAATAAAAAATCAATTCTTTGAATACTTTAAATACTAAGACAGTTATTTATTTATTTGTGAAAGTTTATAAATAAACATAACAAATATTCACTGTTAAAAGTATAGCAATTTATTTAAAAGATGTCAATTCAAAATCCATCAAAATGTATTCAACAGAAATGGATTTTGATGGAAATGCATTTCAATGAATACATTTCGTTGTGTTTTAATTCAATTGACCATTTTTCGATGGAAAGACTGGCTACCTCTTAGGCCATCTATCACTTTAGTAATCACCCCCACAAAGTCTTCATCCCCCAGCCCCACCGGATGCCAGTACAAGTTAATTACAACCAGTGTCAGTGGTGCGTGACCTCCACCTCTTTCCCACCTCAAAGTCACTATTTGTGTGAAGGGGTTTAGGTTTCTCGTCTCCAAAATCTTACAAGGACCTCCCCGTTCGGAAATGTGCAAAAAGACTGTATACATTCGTACAAATGGTAAAAAAAGACAGAAAAAGGCCTGTACCATTCGTACGAATGAGAAAATACCGAACATGAGGAGCAGGGGTTGCGGGGGTGTTCCCCCAAATAGGGGACACCCCATGTAAAAACAGAAGAAAAGTACAAAAAATAAAAAGGGAAGCACGTAAGTGAAGGGTACCGGTATCGCAGGGAGTCGTGCGCCAAAAGCAAAAGGTAAGTGAAGGGTGGAGGGGGTCGGTAGGGTATTTATGGGTTATGTTTGGGGAGGCATTTGCTTTGGGTTGTTTGACCATAACGGTCAAGTTAACTACAGTATTTTCGCCCGAATACTTTTCTGTTACGGGCATCAACCCAAATCCTCCCCGTTTCACCAATGTCAGGAGCCCCGCTGAAGGTCTTCCCACCATTCTCCTTGTTGCCGGGTTGAAGCATACATCAAATCCTTCACAGATCGACTTGGTAGAAAGCCACGTTTCCTGCATACAGAATATATCAAATGGGGCTAGGTCCACTCCCTCGTCCTTAAACAAATGCATGAACCCTCTGGTGTTCCATGAGGCCATGCGTAAGTGGGTTCCATGGATAACAGGGAGTCATAGTTCCGAGGCTTGCGCCACTGAGGCTGCCAACTACCCACAGTCTGCCAGAGGGTCAGCTCTTATTCTCGGGCAGATCTTCACCTTTCTGTCACCACCATTTACCCCTCCGAATGTCACTTTCATGCGGGGACCAATCCCTCCTCCTAGCACCACCAACCAGGGTTGCACCTCACCCATCTTCATTGACGATTTGGTCCATCCACAAGTTGCTTCTCAGGTGTTGAGCACCTGGGGTGCAAGAGAGTTTCCCATTTCATTGGGGATGGTTCGCCTCCCTCCAGTAGCTCAAAGCCCAAAGGGAGAAAGTCAGGGCCAGCGTCCACCAAGCAGTTCCTCACCAGCACAGAGCGAAGATGAAGAATCACCCAATCGTCTTTCTTTAATAAATTCCACTATCTTGATGTCTTCTGGGCCAATGAATCTAAGCTTGGGCGAACAGTGGAGGAGTTTTATAACATGTTTCCTGTTCATAATCAAGCCATCTCTTACTGGGATCAGACACTCAGTTGAAACTTGCAAGTTCGGGATATCCTGGGCTCTGGATGAGGTGTCCTTCCCTCTTTTGTAATCAGATTCTCTATGAAGAGGGTCCATAGGGAAGCGCTCAGTGCTTGAGTCCTTTTTTGTGTCTTACAGTGAAAGTCTTCTTTGCTCCATCTTGCTAAATGGGGTCGAATCTTGAATCCCCACTTTCACACTGACTTGAGGAGACACTATTTCATCCTTATCTCCTTTTATATGTGACATACTCACCCATAGAACTTAATTCTCACCCAGATCATACGTTTTATTGACCATATCTTCCTCCTCCACGCCCATTTTGTCTGAGTATGTCGAGAGGTTCATCAGAAGGAGTATGTCTTCATCGGGTAGGTCTGGGTGTACTATGGTTTCCATCCCCATGCCCATTGAGTTATTTAGAGCAGGCTGGGTCCCAGTATGGACTTTCATAACCTTCTGCGAGCGTGGCAGTGTGATGTTCCTCAAAAACGCCCTTGCTCCTTTTGAGTGGCCTTATTTTGAAGTGTGTTGGTTTTTCAACTTTTTTGTTGACTCAAGGTCGATTTTTTACCCCCTTGTTCACAGTGGTTATTCTTTTCAAAGACTGCAAAGAGTTTTCTCTCCTCAACTGTCTTGGCAACAGTTTGGATTCCCAATGCTGTATCTTCAGAGTAATTCGGGGTAGAGGCTTCCCCCAAAGGCTCCGTACATGGTCCATGGGCCCATCCTAGTCCTGACTCTGGGCCTATGTTCTTCCATCCTGGGGCTGCGATATGCGCAATCCGGTTGCCTTTAGAAGTTGATCTCTGAGCACAACCTCCGATAGGTGACCTTATAGCAGGGTGGCACAGAACTCAGAGCTCCTTGCTTCGTTTGGGGCAGAGGGTGGGAGCTGGGTATGATTTTGCACCCCTAGATCATCAGAGTTCACCGGGAATGGTTCCCGTCTTCCATTTTGCTGCCTTAACCACTTCATTTGTTCCAAAATTGATGTCATCAGTGTTATTTTCTCCGCAACTCCCCCCCTCACTAGGTTAAGCAGACTTGCTTGCCACTGAGCTGTCATCTCGGCCTCTTTGTCAAACCTAGATTGTACTGAAACCAACAAACGATTCCAAACATATAGGTTTTGTATGGGACATCGCCAATAGGGTGACCTGATCTTTTATTGTGTCACAGAGATTGTCATACAGCTTCAAGAAGGGGTTAACCGCCACCACCAGGGCAGCCATAACCAAGTTCTGAAGTTGACCATGGTCCACCCTTCCTGTAGACCGTTCTTGGTGTGTATGGCCTGTCCCTGACCCCTTGAGGAATGATTGAAATGGGAATCGGTTGACGCTGATGACACTGACATAGAGTCCTGTGGTGCGTCTATAGGTAGACTTTGGGCCTCATTACGAGTATGGAGGCAGCCATGCCCTTAATAAGGACATGGCTGCCTCCATACCGGGTTCCAGCTCCGGGTTCCTTCAATGAGGAATTACCGGGCCATTCCAACCTTGGAGGACCCATAGGGCTCAATGGGAATGGGGAGGGAGCTAATAACAGGCCCGTTATTAACAGGCCTGTTATAAGCTCCCTGGTCCCCTTGCGGGACCCGCTAAGGACGTCTGGTCTGACCATACGTTCTGAGCGGGTCCCGCAAGGGAACCTCGTAATAGGGCATCCCGTAATGAACGGTGCCGGTCCCGTACCAGCACCGTTCATTACGGGACTGCCAGGGTCGTAATGAGGCCCTTTGTTTTTCAAATGGGCCAGATGCCTTCCCCCCCATCTCCTCTTCTATTTCGTTCATTTCTAAGGTGCAAGTTCTTTCTTTCACGTCTTCTCTTGTTACGTGATGTGGGAGTTATGGATCCCGGCTAGGCTCCATGGACCTATCGGCCCTGAGGATCTGCCCCTGTTGTATTCTGAAAGGCACTGGTGATGAGGTGTTGATATTAGCAAAGTCACTGAGCCTTCTCTGATAGGAACACGTGGAATTAAGGTCAACTATATCCTGAGCCAGTTGTGTCACTAGCGCAGTATGTTGCTGTTCTAAAACTGCGCCAGGAGACATAGCAGGTGCAGGGGACAAGGGTGCCTGTGTACAGTCCAGTGAAGGCAAGATGGCATATTCAGGAGAGTCTGGCCTGTTAAAAACAGACTCCAGATACGAATAGTCCTCTTCACAGACTGAGTCCTCCATCGAGGTCACACCCCTCCTACCCGTTAACCCCAGATTCATTCCCATCTCTGAGCGTTGTACAGGCTCCAACGGGGGGGGGGGGCAGGACAGACTGTTATTTCTTAGGTGAAGTACAAACAATAGGGGCTCGCATGGACCATGGGTTTGTGTCATTATTGGAGCAAGAAGGAGAGTGCCGTGGAGAGGCTTACAATGTGAGAGCTCCAGCTGCAACAGGTACCTTCATGGGGGTGCCACATACGGTACTTGCCCATCAGACCCCCTTCCCTCCTCCTGATGTGCTTGCCCCCCCTGGCTGTTTTCTTTAAACCATAGGACTGCCACTTCTGTGCTATCTGGAAAGGACGGAGGGGGGAGCGAGGGCAGAGAACTTTGACTGGACCTGCGGCAGGCCATTGCCTCTCGATGCTTTGCCTGCCGCCTGGTACATGGACCTGTTGGCGCCATACTGCCGATGCCTCAGTATGTGGATCATTTGCGGTGAGTCAGTTATCGCGAGGTTAGGGGAGTCAGACCAGACCAGAGGCCCAATTAACAGGAATGAATAAATGTGCTAGCCCCTTGTCCGCACTCCAAAAGTGGAGTGGACTGGCAAATTCCAGTTGGTCCCTGCATGCGCCGTATAAGCCACTGCTAACTGGGCTAAGCTCTTACCTTCTGGGAGGCTACTGGTTCATCTGCGAATCCCCTGTTTGGCCAGTGGATATTTTTTAAATCTCTCTCCTTACAGCAGTCCAACCTCCACCATCTCTCCAGTCTTCTCCGGGCTCCTGCTGCCTGACCTGCACGGACTGCAGAGACTGCACACCTCTGCACGGCTCCGGGCATGCTCCACGCTGATTAAGGGTATTTGTAAACAACATGCCTCCTCCAGGAATAAAGCACAAGGACAGACTCTCAAGGACAGACTCCCCTCTCACAAGCAGGGACTGCACACCTCTGCATGGCTCCGCCCATGTTACGATCAGGAGATATCCAATGCTTAACCTTCCAAGTTAATGGGAACATACTGATATGAGAGGACATAAATGCAGGAACATTTATTGAAATAGACCTCATCCCAGCAGAAAGAAATTAGCACATATTGGAATATAGTATTTTGTACCCAAACTCTGACAAAAACAGAGAGAGCTTAGATCACAAACAAACACATTAGGCCTACTAATTACTGCTGAGCAGGTACAAGAGCTCCTGGCAGCGGTACAAGGACTAATCCTGGAAGTCCACAGCCTTAAAACCAAAAACACTGTACTGAGGCAATTGGTTATAGCCAGAGAGCAGCACCCTACTGATCTTCCTTCTAAGACCATCAGGGAAGTTTGATGGATCTCCCAAAAGACTCAAGGAGTTCATTGATGCCTGTGCTGTGCATTTCACCTTTTGCACAGGTACTTATGCATTCGACCATTCTAGGATTGGATTTATGATTTCCAACATGGTTGGAAACGCGCTTGCTTGGGCCACACCGTTGGTTACATCAGCCAACCCAGTGCTACAGGACTACAGCGCATTCCTAGCCCTACTAAGACATACCTTTAAAAGATCTGAAGTGGTATATTCAGCCTGCAAGTCTTTGTTGGACATACGATAAGGATCAGCCGATATCATATCTTACGTATCTCTGTTTCAAAGAACGGTTTCTGAAGCTGGTTAGCCAGATGAAGCCCAATACACCATGTTCAGGCGTGGCTTGAACGACAGAATTAAAGACAAATTAGCCCGTACGAATTGTCCTGACACTCTGTCGGCCTTGATTCCGTTAACTCAACAAATAGAGTATTGACTATCAGAAAGGAGATCTCAGCGGAAGAGGTATAGGGCATACCAACCTACAGCCCCAGACCGTCTCATCCAGTTCCAGCTTCATCAGAGAACACCAAGGAGGAGCCTCTGCAGGTTGGAACCACCAGAGGCCCTCTCTCTCCTGAAGAAAGAAAGAGGAAAAGAGAAAAGGGTCTGTGCATGTATTGTGGCTCAGTAGAACATCTTCTTCGTACATGTCCAGAGGTTCCACCCCAGCGCTCGGGAAACGGCCAAATCCAGAACTAGGAGGTGCTAGTTACCAGGGTTCAATTCCCTCAAAAACTCTCATGACATGTTCAACGCAGACGAACAGCAGACTCATGGCGGTAAAAGTTCAGATAACCTTCAACCAAAAGGTCGTGGATACTCTCGCTCTCATAGACAGCTGTGCCGCCGGAAATTTCATAGACACAGTGTGGACGGAGAAAGAAGGTATTCCACTTCTACAGAGGAAAGAATACAAGCCTGTGGAAGGAGTAGATGGAACCCCTTTAGTTTCAGGCCCCATTACGCATACCACTGAACTTCTGGGGATGAAGATATCCAACCATCAAGAAGTCATGAGCTTTGAGGTCATCCATGCGGCACACTTTGCCTTGATACTGGGCATACCCTGGTTGAGACAACACAATCCCAGTATCAGTTGGACTAAGAATACCGTATTGTTTGAATTTGAGTATTGTGCCTTACATTGTCTAGAAGAGATTCTGGAAAATACCATTTTGGCAAGCCCAGAACAGTACACTTCTACTATAGAGGTACATTGCAAACCTCACGATCTTAGGGACTTTTCAGACGTGTTTCAAGATAAGATACCCAAAGATCTACCTCCTCATCGCCCAGAGGAATGTTCCATCGACCTGGTTCCAGAAGCCCTAACTCCGTTTGGACGCTTGTATCCACTGTCCGTCACCAAAAAAGCAGCACTCCGGGAATAGCTTGATGCCAATCTCCAAAACGGCCTTATCCGACCTTCTCATTCCCTTGTAGGGGTATCTCTGTTTTTCATACCCAAGAAAGACACCGGGAATCGAGGCTGTGTATAGACTACCGGGGACTCAACAAAGTTACCATCAGGGACATGCATCCTATGCCGCACATTAAGGACATTTTGGAGGCGGTACAAGGATCTGTGGTGTTTTCCAAATTGGATCTCCGTGGGGCCTACCATCTTTTACACATACGATCCGGAGACAAATGGAAGACAGCCTTACAGACACCTTTGGCCATTACGAGTACCAAGTTATGCCCTTAGGTCTAGTTAACGCCCCATCCGTATTCCAAAGTTTCATGGACAGACTGTTCGCCTATCTGTTTTTCCATTCGGTGATGATCTATCTTGATGACATACTAGTTTTTTCTACTTCTCATCAACAGCATGTCAAACAGCTCAGAGAAGTACTGTCCAGACTGCATGAACCATAATCTTCTGGTTAAACCGGAAAAGTGTCAATTTGGTGTGTCCTCCGTACCCTATTTGGGTTTCATACTTTCCAACCAAGATATAGAAATGGACCAACAGAAGGTGAAAGCTATTCTCGAATGGTGGTTTCCTAAATCGATTAAGGATATTCAATGGTTCCTAGAACTTGCGTATTTCTATTGCAAGTTTATACCAAGTTTTCTGGAACTGGTACTTCCCATCACTGCACTTCTCAAGAAGAATGTCCCATTTCATTGGGATATTCCCACCGAGGAAGCCTTCCAACGTTTCAAGGGTCTCAAGGGATTGGTCCGTACAGCTCCTATACTTCTTCAACCCGGCCAAGATCTACCTTTCATCATTGAAGCTGATGCCTCAGCGTGGGTAGTGGGGGCTATACTCAAGCAAGATGTGGACAGACAAGAGCATCCCATTGCATACTCGTCTAAGACGCTTTCTCCTAATGAGTGCAATTACTCTGCCATCGAGAGGGAACGATTGGGAATCAAAATAGCCTGTGAAGAAAGGCGTCATCTTTTGCAAGGAGCCAAATACCCCTTTGAAGTACGGACTGATCACCGTAACCTTAGGATTTTACAACAGATGGAATGCGTTAACCCTATACAGGTTAGATGGGCACATTACTTCACGCAATTTGATTTCAACATACGTTATTTTCCAGGAGCCCAAAACACTATTGCTGACACTTTGGCCCTCATTACGACCCTGGCAGTCCCGTAATGAACGGTGCCGGTACGGGACCGGCACCGTTCATTACGGGATGCCCTATTACGAGGTTCCCTTGTGGGACCCGCTCAGAACGTCTGGTCAGACCAGACGTCCTTAGCGGGTCCCGCAAGAGGAGCAGGGAGCTAATAACAGGCCCGTTTTTAGCTCCCTCCCCACTCTCATTGAGCCTTATGGGGGCTCAAATGGGAATGGGATGGGTTTTTTCAATGAGGAATTACCGGGTCCTCCAAGGTTGGACTGGCCCGGTAATTCCTCATTGAAGGAACCTGGAGCTGGAACCCGGTATGGAGGCAGCCATGCCCTTAGTAAGGGCATGGCTGCCTCCATACTCGTAATGAGGCCCTTTGCCTCTATACCAGGACATAGGGCTTCATTATAAGTATGCCGGCTGAGAACAACTGTGCCTGTAAGCTTACCAACACCATTGTTTCCAGACCCGCAAACTACAGGTCTGCCTACCAGAGCCGCTGTGCTTGACAGGTCTAACCCTGCCGGACACAGCAGCCACAGTAGGCAGACCTTCATGGAAGCACTGGAACCGTTAATAACGGCGCCAGTGCTTCCGTATTCCTCATTCCCACAGAGTCCCACGGGACTCTATGGGACTGGGGAATTACAAATTACCAGCGCCTGACTTCCCAGACTGCCGGGGTTGTAATTCCCCGGTGTTACCAGGAAGACAGGCGCCAGTAATTTTTTTTGGGTCTGGCGACAACCCGCCGGTATAACCGGCAGGGTACCGCCAGACCCGTAATGAGATCCATCCCATAGACACCTCGCTTCCCATACCCAGGGAGTCCATGTTTCATCAGAATCAATTTGTCTTTTTGGTCTCCTCTTTTCTACATGATGTCAAAGAAGCCTGTTACCATTTACCCTTTTCCGAGGAAGGACATGGGGGAGAACCCTTCAAAACAAAAGAAGGTATGCTGTTCTACCGAGAACGTTTGGTGATTCTGGATCCGTCGCTACAAGGACAAGTGCTCTCTTGGTGTCATGACAGCAAGGTGGCAGGACATCAAGGGCATGCTGCTATGCTGGAACTGGTACTAAGAGATTTCTGGTAGCCTGGAGTCTTTGGGGATGTTAAGTCCTTTGTGACTTCATGTCCCATCTGTGTTCAATGCAAACATAGTACAGGAAGACCTATAGGCTTCTTGGAGCAAGATCCTGCTCCGTCCCAAACTTGGAGTCATTTGTCCACTGATTTCGTGGTGGATTTGCCCAATCACGAGGAAACACAGCTATCATGGTCATCATTGACTCCTTTTCTAAATTGGCTCATTTTGTTCCTTTGCCTGGTCTCCCTACGGCAGCCGAAATGGCCCGAATCCTTCTACGGGACATTTTCAGGTTACAAGGTCTACCTGAAAGTATATCTGATCGCGGGTCCCAATATACATCGGCCTACTGGAGTAACCTTTGCAAGCCATTGGGTATACGAAAGACCCTGTCCTCTGGGTATCACCCACAAACTAAAGGAAAAACAGAGAGGTTGAACGCTACCACGGAGCAGTACCTTTGTTGCTTCACCAACGGCCAACAAGACAACTGGGTGGACCTCCTTCCTACTGCTGAATTCTCTTATATTAATGCTGTTCATACCTCCACCAAGATGAGTCCTTTTTTTGGACTTATGGGTTTCATCCTTGCTCTCTACCCATAAGCATTTACCCTTCTGCTAAAATGCCTTCTGTAGATCACGTTTTGTCCAATATCTCCAGAGCACATAGGACTGCCAAGAAAGGACTAAAAGATAGCAAACAGAGGAACAAAGCCCAGGCGGATAAACATTGCAGTCAAACCCCAGATTGGACTGTTGGTACTAAGGTGTGGTTATCCACCAAGTATCTAACCAGATGGGTTCACCCCTCCAACTCTCACAGTGGTACATCAGACCCTTCAAGATACTAGCTAAAATCAATCCTGTGGCGTTTAGGATACACTTAGCAGAGAGTTTGCGTTTGCGTAGGATCCATCCGGTATTTCATGCTTTTCTACTACGCACATGGGTCCCTGATCCCTACTCCAGATGGAAGAAGAGGCACATAACTACGGTTATGTCTGATGCAGAAGACTACGAAGATTCCTGCATTTGTGATTCTCAGTATTGCAGAGGAGTCCTGCAATACCTTATCAGCTGGAAGGGTTACCCACAGTCCGAAAAGTCCTGGGAACCAAGTACTCATGTCAGTAGACCACGACTCATCCGGAGATTCTACAGGCTCCATCCCCGAAAGCCGGGGACAGCCAAGATAAAAAGGGGGCATACTGTCACGGCTTTGCCATTCTGGCATCGGTGGGGGCGTAGGACTGGCCACCATTGTGGTGCTGCCACGTTCGTTCCACGAACGTGTGTATCGCTTTAGTCTCCCAGCAACATGGCCGCCACCTAGGATAAGTCTCATTTCACCTTACACCGGCGGTGTGTTGCAACCCATTCTTCCTGCTGCCTTGGGTAAGACGCTCCCCCTTGTGTTCCCGTTCTGTTCGCTTTTGCTACCGAATGGAGTTCTTCTACATTCTTTGTCTGCCTACTTCCGTTTGTTTTTCATCCTCACCGCTACCACTGGCGGTTTCTACCTCCTGACTTCCTGCTCTGCTGCATCCTGCTTTTGCAAGGTTTACCGTTGCTTTGCCACTTCCTATTGACTGTATCAGCTACCTGCCTTCCTGCTTGATGCATCGATCCTTTTTTGTCTTCACCTGAGTCTATGCTGACCTATTGTTTATCTCATGCGTGTAGTATTGTACTACCAGTTTAAACTTATAATCGATCAATCACCGCTCCCAAGCTACCTGGTATCATTATCACTGGAGTTCCATCTGGGTTTTATTGTGCCTAAGGCTTTTCCCCCCTCACTTGGGTGCTCCGGAGAGTCAGCCTCTTACCCGGACAACAGTCAGGCATAGTGGATACTCCCCTTGGCAGGCCATATCTCTACAAGGAACGCAAAACCTCAAAAAAGAATAAGAATAAGAAACATACTCAAACTGACTCTTCCCCGCACACCTGTTCTGAAGCATCAGGTGAGGAGAAAGAAGGGGAGTTTGACACTGACCCTCACACAAATACATACAACAAAATGATACTAGGAATATTTGGCTGTCTTTAGTTCAACAAAGCAATATACCAGTTCAAATTTAAGGATTTTCAAAAGTACTCTTTGTGACCAGGGTTGGACTCCCTTCCCCTGGATCAATTCAGGAATACTTTGAGCAAAGTTCTGATTCCACAAAGTTCTGTTCAATGAAGCATAAAAAGTATTTTCCATCTACTACGTCCTTCCACTTTGTAAAGTAAATGTCTCTTTCACAAATGTTGGTTCACAAATCCAAAAACAACTGTTGGTTTCCACAGTATCCTTCTTAGTGAGGCAAATGTCTCTCTCCTAAAACCCAAGTTCATAAACCGAAATGAGTGTTCTCTTCAGAATACCAAACCATTATCAGCATATCACACTTTCTTCAAATGAAATACTTTTGTCAGAATAGCAAAGCAAATACGTTTGATGAGGCAATATTTTGTCAAAGGGCTGATGGAGTTAATAAGATCTTTCCTCCACACACTTTATACCACAAACACACTTCTTTAAACTATCTATTTCTTTCCTGGTGTATAGGCCTGACAGGACTAACTACTATGGTCCCTTTCCTGGTTGTTGGGAATCCACCTCTCACTAAGCTCCGTTCACGTACACTGGGTTTAAGGGGCTCTGCTAAGTTACTAGATACCTCACAATATAGCAGGAAACATACTCTTTCTACACCAGGGTCTCACGTAAATGCCAAACGCCTCATTCTGCATAAGAACCTGCGCCGTTTTACACATGGTGCTAACGTACACTACATTTCCCAGAAGGCTCAAAATATGGGACGCTACGGGCGTTCCTGGCGGTTGGCCTGGATACTGTGGCGCCCGTGATGTTTTTGTCATCACGTTTGAGTTCCTGTCATGTGACTTGGTCTTATTTAGTTCCCGTTTGCATTGGATTCAGCGCTTCTGATTAACGTGGAAGTGCGCCTTGTTTCCTGTTTTGAAAACTGTTTGGATTTCTGCTGCCTTGACCCTTGATTTCGTGTTTCGGATTTGTCCCTGCCTCATCCTTGTCTGCCTTGTTGTTTGGATTATTTGGATTCTCTGGCTCCTCGACCTCGGAACGTTTTCCTGGACTGCCTGGCTACTTCCTTGTCTGCTTCGTTTCCTGCTCGTATTGTGCAGTGTTCTCTGTGCTTCCTACGGATCAAGTATACCGGACCTGTTTGACCTTCCCTTCACTACGAATATTTCAAGCAAGTTGCCTGTATCCCAGCGTTACTTCAGCCCTTTACCGCCTCCCCCAGACATACACCTTGGACTAGAGACTTCTTTGGGTGTATTGCCTGTGCGTCTTCGTTTCGTCGGGTTCCCTATCTGGAACTAGTGACTCTACGAAGGCGTCCTCGTTTCGTCGGGCACAGTTGGGCTGTTGCTACCTGGGTACGGCATCTCTGGATTAACCTCTCTTGCTGACTTCTTGGAGTTCCATGGTAAGGTACATCATACACTACATACATTGCTCACTCAAAGGTGTAGGATTTCCTCCTCTTATCATATTTGTCTTTGATTACTTTGTCACAGAATTTTGGAGGATAGATTTCCGGGTACTTCTTACCGGCTCCTGCGTTCCTACCTTATAAGGTTGGTTCTAATATTTAGTACTCTGCGACTGTTGCATTGCATTGTGCTGAGAACTAACCGGGGCTTTTTCTATAGGTTACCGGAATTGGCTGACATCCCTTGCTGTTTAACCCTCGGGGCGTCCTCTGGTTTTCCTCTGGAATTTCGTGGATTTCCATCTTTCAAAGAATGTCTCAGTCTGTCCGATATTTGGCGGCCAGTCAGTGACATTGTTGGGAAGATATCTTCGGCTACACTACGTGGTCAAGCATTTGCCGAGGATTTCTGACATAATCTGAAGCCTCAAATGGAAATCCAAGACACCCTAGCACAACTCATGCAGTTGGTTGCGGATTTACGCAATGATATGGCTACAGCTCAAGCTAATATGGAACGGCGTATTAACGCCTTGCAAGCAGGGTTGCAACCCCCCGTCGCTATGCCCTCAGGTTCTGATCAACCCGCGGCTTCTGGGTTCCAGCCACAGAACCCGGGCCCAGTTATCATGACCACGCAATTCCTGTTGGCTCCTCCGGAAAGGTTTACAGGAGATCCGAAGTCATTCAGGTCTTTTTTAAATCAATGTCGATGTCATGATCCGCCCCTGGAAGCTATGGCACGATTGGAAAGCACTGCCACGAAGAACCTGACAGTAACGGCCTAGCCCTCAACCAACATGGCGGCCACCGTTACTTAAACCAGCCCCGCCCACCTACCTGCGCGTTGTATCTGTGATTTTCTACGATACGCTCGCTCGGCAACTCCTCCGAGTAGCCACCTCCCAGCCTTCTACAGTTTTCTACCTGTGCATTACTCTACTTGCTCAGCCTACGATTTTGCCTTGTTTCCTCTTTTCTGCGGCGTCTGCCGCTCGTCATTTCTATCTGATTCCTTACCTTCGGCGCCTCGCCGTTCCGACTCGCGGTCTCCTCCGCCACTCTCGCGCCTCCTCGCGTTCTCCTCTATTAGCTTCGGGGTTCTGTCTATCCTTTGGGTTTGTGACTATACCTGGCTTCTACACTCTCTCTCTCTTTCTATCCTTTCTGCTTCCATCGCTCCCTTTGGAAATCATTACGAATCCTTCTGTGACAGCTTACAGTACTCTACTACTTCTCCCAATACACCGGGCACTTTATTTGTACACTATTCCTGGGGCTTTGCCTGGTTGCTTCCTATTTGATCCTGAGAAGTGAAAGTCACCCCAGAACTTTACCGGCCAGCCTCTTGCAACTATACTCGACTCGAGTATCCTTCCTGGAACAGTCTGCAGGGTTTTTTGGTGCCATCCATCGGCTTTTTCCCTGTCTTTTGGGGCTTGGCTCCTCTGGGCCCCTCTCAAGACAGGTCCAATTCCCTGTCGAGGTGGCCTCCGAGGGAGCCAGGCCTTACTTGCATGAGAGGAAGTCAAAGGAGAAACCATCTAAGGAACATCCCAAAGTACTACGGAAGAAGCCATCCAGTGTCCAAGAAAGCCAAGAAGAATCTTCAGGTGAGGAGCAGGGGGCGGTAGGTGATCAACGTGACAGTCGATTGCATTTTTTGTGCCGACCCACGTCCTTTCCGGATCCCACAACTAAAGCTGCGTTTCTCCTCTCCCATCTTGGTGGAACGGCAGCATCCTGGGCCAATCCGCTTTTGGAGTCGGGAAGCCCACTATTGTTTGATTGCGACGCCCTTATCCAGGCCATGAGTAGAGTGTTTGACACAAGGTACAAGACCCAGGCCACGAATCTAGAATTGTTGGGGTTACAACAAGGAACCTTACCTCTCCTATCGTATCTAGCCAAGTTCAATCAGTTAGTTGCTGAGACTGGCTGGCCAGAGGAAAAGAAGGGGGCTCTTTTTTATAAAGGGCTATCTGACTCCCTGAAGGACGTTCTTGCCACTGTGCCAGTTGTGCCGGTTGCCTTTCCAGAACTTGTGGATCTAGTTCTTCAGATCGATGCCAGGAGAGCGGAACGGAAGGGGGAACGCAGAACTCCATTACCCCTTTCTACGATTACTTCTGCTTCTCCTATCACGGAAAGTGAGCCTATGCAAATTGGGGCTGTCAGGGGTCCATTATCACAAGAAGAAAGGGAAAACAGGAGAAAAAACAATCTCTGTTTTTATTGTGGCTCCCCCGATCACATTTTGAAAGCCTGTACTAAGAAGCCGAAGAAGTCGGGAAATGCCAAAGCTCGGCAGTAGAAGGGGTCCGACTCCCGAGCAGTGGCCTTTTGGACCCAGGTATCACAGCTCCTTTCTTGGTATCCACAAGGTGCTCCATACCTTCAGGTGCAAAATGGGATATTACGGCTGTTCTTGATTCAGGATCTACTGGCAATTATATTGATGTTGAATATGCCAAGGCCTTGGGTATCCCTGTCGTCTCTAAGCCCCATCCTGAAAAAGTCAATACGGTTGACGGTTCCACACTGGCCTCTGGACTAGTGACCGAACTAACAGTGGACTTACATATGATTACGAATCACGTACATTCTGAGACCATTCATTTTGATTTGATAGCCGCACCTCAATATTTAATGATTCTAGGTCTACCTTGGTTGGTGCGGCATAACCCTATTGTGGACTGGGGGTTGGGCACCATTGAATTTGTCTCGGTTCATTGTGAAAAATTATGTTTGGGAAATTCTACCACAGTGAACACTCCTTGTCGACCCTTGTTGCTTCATACTTCAGCTATTGGAGCAGTCTTGCCTTCTTGTTTACCCCCTGAATATGAATCTTACAGGGACGTGTTTGATGTGAAGGGTGCTGAGACGCTACCTCCTCACAGGGCTTACAACTGCCCCATCGACCTAGTTCCAGGAGCTAAAATACCTACGGGAAGAATATACTCCTTGACCAAGAAGGAGGATGAAATCCTTAAGGAATATATTGACAAATCCCTCAAGTCCAGTTTCATACGACCTTCACGTTCACCGGCATCAGCTCCACTATTCTTTGTTCCAAAGAAAGAGGGGGAGCTCCGCCCATGCATTGACTACCGGGCGTTAAACTCGGTTACAATAAGAAATCAATACCCCATTCCGCTAATCTCTGTCCTACTGGATCAGTTAGGTTCCGCAGCAATATTCACCAAGTTGGACCTGAGAGGGGCCTACAATTTGGTTCGGATCCAGCATGGGGATGAATGGAAAACGGCATTCAAGACCAAATACGGATTGTTAGAGTATTGTGTAATGCCATTTGGGTTGTGTAACGCTCCCGCTACGTTTCAACATTTCATTAATGACATTTTCAGTGACATGATGGATCGTTTTGTTGTTGCATATCTTGATGATATTCTAATATACTCAGCGTCAATGGAGGCCCATGTTCTACATGTCACACAAGTGTTACAACGCCTGCGCGAAAACTCTTTATACGCCAAATTGGAGAAATGTATTTTCCATGTTACCAGTGTTGAGTTCCTTGGGTATGAGATCTCTGACAAAGGCGTTCAAATGTGCCAGACCAAAGTCAAGGCGGTCCTAGATTGGCCAGTACCTAAAACCCTGAAGGCTTTGCAAACATTTCTTGGTTTTGCAAACTTTTATCAACGTTTCATCAAATCGTTCTCCAAGATTGCAGCTCCCCTCAGTCGTCTTACCAGCTGTAAGAACAAATTTGAATGGAATTCCGAAGCCGATCAGGCCTTTGAAATGCTGAAACAGGCTTTTACTACGGCTCCGGTTTTGCAGCACCCTGACCTCAAGAAACCCTTTGTGGTGGAGGCGGACGCTTCCGATTCTGCTTTAGGAGCAGTATTGTCTGAAGTATGTCCTGATACAGGTTTGTTGCATCCGGTTGCTTACCATTCTCGAAAACTGTCTTCATACGAAAGCAATTATACTCTCACAGAGAAAGAACTGCTGGCGGTCCGTGATGCTTTCTTGACTTGGAGACATCATCTACTAGGCACCAGCACACCTGTCACTGTGTATACAGATCACAGAAATCTTCTTGCCCTTCAATCAGTCAAGTGCTCTACGGCCAGACATGCACGTTGGCATGAATTTTTTCCCCAATTCTCTTTTGTTATCACGTATCGACCTGGTTCATTACACACCAAGGCGGACGCCTTGTCGCGTCTGGATGGCGATCTCACCAGATGTAAACCTATGGGATCTGTGCTGCTACCTAACCAAGTCGTTTGTGCTTGTACACTTCAGTATTCTATGAAGGTCGCCATTCAGGAGTGGGTTAAGAAGAATCCGCAGCTATTAACTAACAATGAAATTCAGGTCGTTCACTCCCTTCCTTAGGTTCAGGGAAAACTTTATCTCCCGGACACCCCTACAAGACAAAAGGCCTTGGCGTGGTGTCACGATTCTAAGCTGGCCGCACACCCGGGTATAAAGAAAACATTTGAGCTCCTCCATCGCTGGTGTTGGTGGCCAGGGATGCTCAAAGATGTTCAATTTCATGTTGCCTCTTGTGCCGTTTGTGCCCAAGCTAAGTGTTTACGCAGTAAACCAGTGGGTCTCTTGCATCCACTGTAGATCCCTGAACATCCTTGGTCCATGATCTCTATGGATTTTATAGTCGAATTACCGTCCGTACAAGGCCATGATACCATATGGGTGGTTATTGACTATTTCACGAAATACGCCTTGTTTGTGCCATGCTGTGGTATCCCGACATCTCCTGTTTTAGCGGACTTGTTTCTGAAGCACGTATTTCGTCCCTTTGGATTACCCTCCATTATAGTGACGGATCGTGGTTCGCAGTTCACTTCTTGATTTTGGCGAGCTCTGACAGGTTGTTTTGGTATTGAAGACCGGTATTCGAGCGCCTATCACCCCCAAACGGATGGGCAAACGGAGAGATTGAACGCTACTCTGGAACAGTATCTCCGTTGTTTGATGATTCATCATCAAGATTCCTGGTTGTCGGCCCTACCATTGGCTGAGTTTTCCTACAATAACGCAGTTCATACTGCCACGGGTAACTCTCCTTTTTTCGCTACTTATGGTCGTCATCCTCGGGCCTTTCCAAGTCCTTTGACCATGACACCTTGCAACCCTGCCGCGGCTACTTGTGCCAATGGATTAAAAAGGACCCATGAGCTTGTCAAGCAGCATCTTGTGGAAGCTCAGACTCGTAGCAAGTCTTGCGCTGATGCTCATCGTTCTGCATCTCCCTCTTATTCAGTGGGGATGAAAGTTTGGTTGGCTACTAAACATCTTCACCTACCTGGACGTGCATCTTTGCAGCCACGCTACGTCGGTCCGTATTAAATCACCGCCATAATCAATCCTGTGGTCGTTCGGCTTGCTTTGCCTAGTTCCTGGAAAATTCACCCTGTGTTTCACGTGTCCCTGCTCAAACCTGTACATGCAAATCTTAGGCTACTTCCTCGTTCTAGACCACTGGCTGTTGGGAATTCTGATGAATATGAGGTTAGTGGCATTTTGGACACCAAGGTCAAGAGGGGTGTGAGAATGTATTTGGTGGATTGGAAGGGTTATGGACCAGAGGACCGCACATGGGAACCAGCTGGGAATATACATGCACCTGCTCTCCTTTCTGATTTTTGGTCCATCCGTAGAGTGAGGCGCTCTTTGGGAGAGGGTACTGTTAGGGATCCACCTATCACTAAGCTCCGTTCACGCACACAGGGTTTAAGGGGCTCTGCTAAATTACTAGATACCTCACAATATAGCAGGAAACATACTCTTTCTACACCAGGGTCTCACGTAAATGCCAAACGCCTTGTTCTGCATATGAACCTGCGCCGTTTTACACATGGTGCTAACGTACACTACATTTCCCAGAAGGCTCAAAATATGGGACGCTATGGGCGTTCCTGGCGGTTGGCCTGGATACTGTGGCACCCGTGATGTTTTCGTCATCACGTTTGAGTTCCTGTCATGTGACTTGGTCTTATTTAGTTCCCGTTTGCATTGGATTCAGCGCTTCTGATTAACGCGGAAGTGTGCCTTGTTTCCTGTTTTGAAAACTGTTTGGATTTCTGCTGCGTTGACCCTTGATTTTGTGTTTCGGATTTGTCCCTGCCTCATCCTTGTCTGCCTTGTTGTTTGGATTATTTGGATTCTCTGGCTTCTCGACCTCGGAATGTTTTCCTGGACTGCCTGGCTACTTCCTTGTCTGCTTCGTTTCCTGCTCGTATTGTGCAGTGTTCTCTGTGCTTCCTACGGATCAAGTATACCGGACCTGTTTGACCTTCCCTTCACTGCGAATATTTCAAGCAAGTTGCCTGTATCCCGCGTTACTTCAGCCCTTTACCGCCTCCCCCAGACATACACCTTGGACTAGAGACTTCTTTGGGTATATTGCCTGTGCGTCCTCGTTTCGTCGGGTTCCCTATCTGGAACTAGTGACTCTACGAAGGCGTCCTCGTTTCGTCGGGCACAGTTGGGCTGTTGCTACCTGGGTACGGCATCTCTGGATTAACCTCTCTTGCTGACTTCTTGGAGTTCCATGGTAAGGTACATCATACACTACATACATTGCTCACTCAAAGGTGTAGGATTTCCTCCTCTTATCATATTTGTCTTTGATTACTTTGTCACAGAATTTTGGAGGATAGATTTCCGGGTACTTCTTACCGGCTCCTGTGTTCCTACCTTATAAGGTTGGTTCTAATACTTAGTACTCTACGACTGTTGCATTGCATTGTGCTGATAACTAACCGGGGCTTTTTCTATAGGTTACCGGAATTGGCTGACATCCCTTGCTGTTTAACCCTCGGGGCGTCCTCTGGTTTTCCTCTGGAATTTTGTGGATTTCCATCTTTCAAAGAATGTCTCAGTCTGTCCGATATTTGGCGGCCAGTCAGTGACATTGTTGGGAAG
Organism: Ambystoma mexicanum; assembly: GCF_040938575.1. Taxonomy (NCBI): domain Eukaryota; kingdom Metazoa; phylum Chordata; class Amphibia; order Caudata; family Ambystomatidae; genus Ambystoma; species Ambystoma mexicanum. The sequence goes on along the minus strand of NC_090923.1, from coordinate 1,144,158,242 downwards.
ATATCTTCGGCTACACTACGTGGTCAAGCATTTGCCGAGGATTTCTGACACTGGTAGCCTTGCCTGCCAGGAAGAAAACGCCTACAACTGCAATCACACTTTGTGGCAACGTTTGTTCCAAGATTCCTCACACCAGTATTTTGTGTGAGAAAGACTGAACAATGGTGCCTCTTCTTACAGTCTCTAGACTCATGGTAATGGGGGTTCTAGTTTTCCCCAAACTGGGAACACAAAATATGAGACTTGTTTTCAGATTACTTCTTATCTACTTCTTGGTAGCCTTTTGACTGCTGGCAGTATGGGTTATAAATTTCCCCCTGTTGGTATCCCCATAAGTGCCCTTGTCGCCTCTGTAAGGTTGCTTCACAGCCTCTTGGCTGTTGGCAATGCGGGTTATAGGTTTCCCCCAAATGCCTCTTTATAGTTTTTTATAGTTTCTTTACTTGTTTGGTATTCAAAATGTAGTTTGTTAACAATTTGCCTTTTCTGAGTGTCAAATTTTTATTTCAAACATCCCGTATAGCCAAGGATTTCTGTCTCCTACGGGGGTACAGGAGGTACCCGATCTGTAACTCAGTCACAGAAGGAAACTAGCCACTCCCAGCCGCATAGCCAAGGATTTCTGTCTCCTATGGGGGTACAGGAGGTACCCGATCTGTAACTCAGTCACAGAAGGAAACTAGCCTCTCCCAGAAAGACAGGCCGCATAGATTGTAGAATCCCGGCGCAGACGGACGTCTCAGTTTGCCTGGGGGAACAATCCCTTATGTCTTACAATCAACTAATATTTATTTTTCATGAGTTCTTGAAACCAGTCAACATCCTGTTACATAGTACGCATAAGGGATATAATATTTAACCCTGGAAGGCTCTGTTAATTCAGACAGGCCTTTTACTTTGTGGTACTTCAGTGCAGTGCATTAAAATGTGAACTACATATTCTGGATGAGATGGCATTCATTTTCTGACTGCAGCATTCCAATCAAATGAAATATGAACGCAAGAAGATTGACTATTATCTTTGCTTTATCAATACATTTTATTATAAAAAAATAATAAAAACGAGAATCCAAGATAGTGTGAGGGTGTGTTTCCCGTGCTCTGGCAGGCCGACGAGAAGCAGGCCCGAGTGCTGACTAGAATGCCGAGTTAAAACCCAGCCTCAAGCTTCGAAACAGAGTGGGAGGTGAAGGATCCAAGGTGAATAACTGAAAGGCCCCTCAACCCTGCGTGTGATAGAAGGAGAGCGGGTTAGCATATGGACAGGGGGCGTGGCGTTTGTTAGGGAAGTACCTGATCCATAGGGACAAGCTCCTGCAACAAGCTACGAGGGACAAGACGCCCCCCCACCCCCCCAATCGGTGCAGGCACTGCTGGAGGAGTGAAAGAAGGAAGAAAGGAGGACACAGCTAGGCGTCCGGACAAAAGTGGGAAAGCAGAGGGGGACGGTAAATGAGCATCATCCGCCGTGTGTTGGCAATGGGCGAAGGCAGCAAGGAGGGATAAGCCGGGCGCTCCAAGCGCTGCGCTGGGCCACAATTGGAACAACTTGTGGAGGTGCCTCCAGGCATCAGGAAGGTGTGGTGCTCCCTGGGAGGGAGCGACTGACTCGTGACCAGCTACAACAAGCCCTGGTGTTCCATGTGATAGAAAGTGGCCTGAGGCGGCCAACAGCAAGTGCGGCAGAGCCCCAATTTAAGTAAAGGAAGCAAGCTGCTTGCACTGGGCGGATTTAATAGTGTGACAGAACGAGTCAAGGTGGGTGATCAGGGCAGGGAAATATACTTTGCTGATCCCAGGACTCAAGACTTCTGTTGCTGCATTTGGAATGTATCGCCTGGGCTTGTGAAGTGACTTTGCTCGAGAGCAAGGGAAAGCAAAGAAGGCTGAGATCACAAGGTTGTGACAAGGTCGGAACCCGGAAGAAGAGAGTTTAGAGGGGAATACGGCCTGTGCTAAGGCCACTTGCTGAAAATGTTTTAATTTAATGCGAACAATAAAAGGTGGAAAGGAGGTGAGAAGGGAGAGAGCAACTTATTCTAAAAAGAGTGGTAAGTGGCCAAGAACTTTTCTGGTGGCTGTGTATAGATGAATTGGACTAATAACAAAATTGTTCCCATGGTTTAACAGTAAATCCTCCAAGTTGGCTAAAAGTGTACACATCCAGATGCCAGGGACTAAAGGGAAAACAGCCCCCCAAAATCCAAAACACCCATCAGCACGCAAGGGGGCCAACTGGAGCGCTGCTGGCGGCCTCATACCAGAGAAACCTCCATGGGGGATGAAGCAATACAGCAAGCAACAGGAGAAAAGGAGCCCGAGCCGATCAAAATGCCCCTGAATAAGTAAGTTCTCCAGGAATGCCTTAAAGAAATGGAAGAGAGGATGGTGAACACTTTTCAGGTTCAACTTGAAAAGATGAAGGAAGACATACAGAGTTCATTGACAGAAGCGAGGAAGGAGGGTAATGAAATTGGCGCCAGGGTTGATATCACGGAACGGAGCCTAACAGAAATGACAAAAGAAGTGGGTCAGAATAGTGAGCGCCTAGAACACTTAGCAAGGGACTCACAAAATCTGCAAGTACAGACTGAAGATTTGGAAAACTGATCCTGTGGATCAAACATCCAAGTGAAAGGCCTTATAGAGGACATAAAGGATGTGAATTAGAAAACAACGATTCAGCAGTGCTTTGGGAGTTTGCTGACGGAAATGGGAACTGAGGATGGGAGGATCAATCGGGTACACAGGGTGGGCCCTAAGACATCGGGCCCAGATATAAGGCCAAGGGATGTGCTATTGGCCCTCTCGTCATATGCAATAAAAGAGGACATTCTCAGGGCGGTGCAGTCACAGCCCACGCTAACAGTTAATGGTGCCCAATACAGCTCTTCCAAGATTTGGCATTATTGACCCTGCAAAAAAGGAGGGCTATGATTCTGGTGACTAAGGAATTGCTTGCTAAGAAAATCCTCTATAAAATGGACATTTCTGTTTGGACTGCTATTTACTTGGGAAGACAGACAGCATAGGGTCACGACGTGAAAGGAGGGCTTATCCATCATGAACCTAAACGCGGATGGACAGCCCAACGGACGACTGCAAGAGTCTACCCTGTCGGATAGGAATCCTCCATGGGACTAGTCAGAGGCTTGTAGCGGACGAGGCGGCAAGGCTACAAAATTAAGGGGACCCTCATGTAGAATAGGTGGAGCAGCGCCAACGGGGGAGATTTGAGTGAAAATCAAATGTGTCCTCACATATGGTCAATCCAAGCATCTGCATTGACAAGAAAAGAAAATCAGTGAAGGGGGAGCTGAAGCGATGTGAGTGGGTTGAGGGGCAGGATTGCATACCTGCCAGGCGGTAGGATGGAGGGGTTGGCATCAAGGAATCACTTGGGGGTGTAGTTCGCCCTCTATGGGGATGATCCCAGGTTACATCAGGACCAGAGCCCCAGGGAGGTATCTGGGGGTTTTCCTAGGATCTTTGGTTCTGACAGGGAGAAGGGGGGGGGGGGGTAAGAGGGAAGGGGGAATGTTATGGGTAGGGAACATGTTTTGTTTGTTGTGAGAGGGGGGAGGTTGGAGGATGGGGAAGGAGGTATTGGTAAGAGGGGTGGGGGACTAACTTGGCTGGTATTTACAAATTAGGCATGATTCACCATCAAGAAACAATGCTAATTAATGATAGTATATTGGTGACAAACGATGTCTTTAACATTTGATTCACACAATGTAAGGGGGATGAATTCCCTGATTAAACACAGAAAAGTGGAGGCGCAAATTAGACGTTTCCATGCCAACATCATAATGTTACAGGAGACCCACATAAAGAAGGTAGATAGATCAATACCCTGCTTCAGACAGTTTGTACATGTTTTATCAAGCTAATGCTCCGGGAGGACAGCCGGGGTGTTGATAGGCTTAAAGGACGCTATTCAAGCTAAAGGTGAGAAGTCGGAGGGGGATAAACAGGGTAGATATCTCTTCCTAGTGATTCTTTTAGGACACACTAGGGTGACTCTGGCAACGATTTAAGCACCCAATACGGGTCAAGACACATTCTTGAGGGTGACTTTGATGAAGCTGGAAACATTTGCTGAGGGGAAGATAGTGTTCACTGGAGATTTTAATTTAGCATGAGACCCAAATCTAGATAGGAGTATGAGCAATCGTCATAATGGTGGTACCCGCTCCAAGCTTCTGAAGTAGTATTTTAAACATCTAGCCCTCAAATATGTACGGTGCTCAAAGAAAGTTGAAGAGACAGGATTCACATGTTTTTGCCACATACACCAAACATTGTCAAGGAAAGATTACATATTGATGATGGCCACCCTGGTGGGGGAAGTGGAGAAAGTGAATTTAGAGGATATATCAACTTCAGATCACGCCCCAGTGATTGTGGAAGTGAAGGGGTGGGGACGTCGTAGCGGGGTCCAGGCATGGACATGACCCCGGGAAGTATTGTTTGACTCAGTGTCGGCGGAACAGGTGGGGAGTAAAACAGATGATTATTTTTTAAATAATGAAAGTGAGGAAATGACTGAAGAAGGGTCGTGGGAGGCATTCAAGGCGGTCATTAGGGGGGAGATAATAGCAATCCAATCGCAATAAAGAAAGATGAGGGTGGCACTGAAAACAGAATTAGATGCCCAAATGAGAGAAGCCCAGCAAGACCTAGAGAAGGGAAAGAATAAAGAGTCACATAGAAAAATTAAAGAGGTTAGGGCCCAACTGGAATTGCTGTGTATGCAAAATGCAGAGAGGGCACTGTTGAATATAAGGCAGCGTTATTACATAAAGCCGATAGGCTGTTTGGCAGATAAATTAGAATGGCTAATGCGAAACGTTTAATCAGGGTATCAAGCAATTAGATGGCACAATAGCAACAGATTCGGAATCAATAGTGAACTCATTTGTAGAATTTTACGGGGCTCTTTATAGGTCAGATAAACCACAACAACAGGTAGTCGACCAATATTTTAGGGGTCTTTGCCGCAGAAAATTACAGTTCGGGAGCGAAATCGCTTAGAGGAAGAAATAACAGTTGAGGAAGTTGAGGCGATAATTAAAAAAATAACAAAAAATAAAGCTCCTGGACCTCATGGTTTCTCAGAGAGTTTCTGTCAAAAATGCTGTAGGCAACTGAGTCCCAGACTTGTGTGCCTTTTTAACACCATAGAAAAGAATGGGAAAGTGACCCACACCATGAGCAAGGCGAAAGTGGTGGTTTTCGGAAAGCCTAACAAAGACCCAATAGTTTGTGGGTCATATCAGCCAATCGCTCTCTTGAATTTGGAAGAAAAAATGTATACAGGTATATTGGCGGCTTGGGTCACCCCTTTTCTTCCGGATATTATTGGCACCGATCAGACTGGCTTTATAAAAGGGAGGCAAACATGGGATAATACTTGGAAGCTAGTACATCTAATAGAGAAATCTACTATTCCGATAGGTCCCTGTGATATTGGTTTCGCTTGACACGGAAAGAGCTTTTGACCAGGTCGAGTGGCTGTGTTTATTTAGTGCTATGGAGCAGATGGGTTTTGGTCCTGGGTTTATCCGAAAGGTACAGGCCAACTATGTGAATCCCTAGATTCGGTCATTTAATTCTCCCGCATATCAGAAAATATGTAGATTACAAAAGGGACGCGACAGGGATGTCTGTTATCCCCGCTTCTTTACGCTATTTACCTAGAACCTATGTTGGCTACAATCAGAAAGAATCAGAAGATAAGAGGTATAAGGTTTGGGGCAGAAGAATATAAAATAACAGCCTTCGCTGACGACATGATGATGACTTTGACCGTCCTAGAGATCTCTGTGTCGGAATTATGCATGGAATTATTGAAGATGGAAAATGTAGGGGGGTTGATAATAAATATGTCCAAGTCAGAGGTATTGGGCTAACGCAGACTCAGAGGGTGTATTTATTGCTGGTTTCACCTTTTCAAATGGCTGAGGAGACTATGGGGTACTTGGGGGTACAGACAACCAATTTGATTTCGAACTTGTATGCATCAAATTACCCAACATTAATGAATAAGATAAAAGGGGACTTAAACAAATGGACCCCCCTGCGTATATCGTGGATGGATAGAATAGCTACAGTAAAAATGGTCACGTCACCCAGACTTTTGTATTATTTCCAGGCACTTATGGTATGGTTACTGCGTTCATTCTTTAATAACATAAATAGGATAATATCACGTTTCATGTGGCAGAATAAACGCCAGCGGGTGGTCCTGGAAACACGGATGGCACCTAGACAGAGTTGAGGAATGGGACTCCCTAACATCACCAAATATTATGAAGCTGACCAACTACGGTTCATAAGGGAGTGGCAACTTAACTAAACCTTGGGCAAAGATGGATAGGGTGGTTGCAGAGACCCCTTTGGAGGGATTGCAGTGGCTAAATAAACAGGAATACCCCGGAGTGCCAATATGAGCAGAGTACTTTTTGCAGTGGCATATGATACATGGAACCGTCTATTGAGGCTAGGACACCTCTTTGCACGTCAGTCTCAAATCACCCCGCAGTTTAGCAACCCGCAGTTTACACCAGGATGGCACAGGGCTCTTTTAAGAAATGGAGGGGAAAAGAATGTAGAAAAGTGGGAGATATGGTATTAGAAGGGGAAGTAATACCCTTTGAAAATTGCAAAACGCACATATGCTTGACCGAAAAAGACAGAATGGAATACTATCAATTAGGTCACTGGCTGAAACAACCCAATATTACAAAGGCATCTCAGAGGGCTCTCAAGCCCTTTGAGCATTTCATCACCACGCATAAGGGGGATAAACAATTGGTATCCAAACTTTATTCTATATTAATGGAATTACAATCAGAGCGTAAATGGTCTTACATTCAGAAATGGGAAGGAACCCTGGGGGAGGAAATTGTGGAGTCATATTGGGGCAACCTCTGGGCAAACATACCAAAGTTGACGAGATCCATCCAGACCAGGGCAGGGAAGCGTGGTATAATATAATGGTGCAATGGCACTACACACCAGAAAAACGACACAACAGGTTTTCCAATACAACACAAGAATGCTGGAGGGGATGAAATAATAAGACAGATACAATTAATGGTGGATAGTTTGACAATTTGTACTGTAAGGAAGGCATGGTATCAAAGTAAGACAGACACAAGTGATCACAGTTCAAGAGTGTTTATTAAACTGTAAAAATGGGTGAGATAAACGCCTAATCGAAAACTAAATCTAAGATGGGATCAAGCTATGACCATCAAATTATAATAATCACGTCCAAGTGGAGTCTAGTCAAATAAAATGGGCCTGTACTAAAAAGCCTACTGCCTGTTGAAGATTGCCAATCCTTACGGCTATGTTACAAAATAGTGTGGGATAATGTTCACAAGAAAAGAAAGAAGTGTTCACAAAATAATAAGTCAAGATGTTATGGCCGGGGTCTCCCTTCACCACGTTTTAGGCACGGGACAAGACGGAATCTTGAGCACAGCACACTCCTGGCCTTCTCCGGGACAAGCTTACAGTTCCTTTTCTGTATATCAGGGCCTTCTGTGCCCAAGTCTCTGTTCATGCAAAGTCTCTTGCTTCAGAGGGGTGTCCAGTCAACTGGTCGACTGCAATTTGGTCGACTGCAATTTGGTCGACACCATTTGGTCGAATGCCAAATGGTCGAATATTTTTTTTTTATATATATATATGTGTTTTGTGGGTTTTCGTGTGGGGAAAAAAAATAAAAAAGAAAAAAAAGGGGGTTGGGGGGGGGGGGACCCCCCCAAAAAAAACCAAAAAATGGGTAAAAAAAAAAAAAAAAAAAAATTCGACCATTTGGCATTCGACCAAATGGTGTCGACCAAATTGTCTGTCGACCAAATGTTTTCGACCATTTGACTGGTAACCCTTCAGAGGGCCTGATATGCCAAAAACAACTAAACAAACAGTTCCTTCTATTACCCCTTAACGTCGGGTGATCACTATTCACCATAGGATCCTCCTCAGCTGGGCTCCGATCCTTCTTTCAATGTTAGCCTCTCTAAGCACTTTCCAATTTACACAGAGCCTTCCGAAAAAAGGGTCGATCACATCTCTATGAGTAACTCTGTTATTCTATGGCAAGTGTGTGCTTCACACTATCACAGTTCGCATGGCGTTCCACTCAGCCGGTCGCAAACAAAAGTTTCACAATTCCCTCAGTCGGGTTCACACTTTCCACAGTTCACAATTTCAATATCTCATCCGAAAGCAGGGGTTCCCTTCCCCCTGCTTTCTCTTGGCATCCCTCCAATTGGAGGTTCACATTTGCCATAGTTCACATTTCGACAAAAAGTAATTCTAGACCCCTTAGGTTATGATATGCATTTCTAACGCGCCTATACACAAGTGTTTCAAGGCGTGACGAGGCAAGGAAGGGGGAACAGAGGGAGGACAGAGACAATGATCTTACTAGGCCAAGAGAGATCACGCAAGTGCAGGGCCGGAGGGAGGGGAAAAGTACCAGAGGAAAGGGGAGGGGGCAGTGCTGTACATGGGATACAAACAATAACAAGAAGTGCGGCCAGCAGGTGGCAGGTGCAAGGGTAAGTGCAGACAGCAGGTGTCCAAAAGTGCAGGTAGGGGGACTGTAGGGTTACAGATACAGACCCAAGTGCATGGGTTGCTGGGAGGCAGTGCGGGTGTGCAACTGGGCGGGAAGGGACCTGGGACCGAAATCAAAATGTTGCCGGGTTAACAGTGCAGTATCAGACAGGAAATCAGCAGGGGAGAGGAAGCGAGAAGGCATACACAAAGAGGGAGGTCTTAAGGTGCTACCGGAACCGGAGATGGTTCTCCTCAAGTTTCAGAGAGGTTCTTCTCTTTACCTAAATCCGGGTCTCAGCCCCCAGTCAGGTTTTCTCTAAAGCTCCCAGTCAGGTTTTCTCTAAAGCCCCCAGTCAGGCTTTCTCAGCTTCGCACAGTTCATTCATCAAAATGTTCTAGGATGTGTTAGGGTTCACACCAATTCACAGGCATCCCTCAATCGGGTTCATGTTTGCCTCCACAATGTGTCAAAGACTTTTGACTGTACAAGGGGTTTGGTTTGACCTTTGTATGATCAACTTGACACGTCACGCCGGCCTCCCCTAAGGCCTCTTGGTACTTGTTGTTTCTCCGGGTTCGGGAGGGGGGCACCAGCCAGAGAACTTTGAATGAACTCCCACGTGGCGCCCGACCACTATCTCTGGTGCCTGATTCTCTCCCAAAAGTTCACAAGGTCTCCCTCTACCGGGCTCAGACCCCTCCCACTAAGTTCACAGGGGTAGGAGTCTCGCTCTGCCGGGCTCGGACCCTTCTCACAAAGTTCACAAGGGTGTCCCTCTGCCGGCCTCCTCTCACAAAGTTCACAAGGGTTTCCCTCTGCCAGGCTTGTACCCCTCTCACAAAGTTCATAAGGGTCTCCCTCTGCCGGGCTTGTACCCCTCTCACAAAGTTTGCAGTGGTCTCCCTCTGCTGATCCGAGACGCCTCTCACAAAGTTCACAAGGGTCTCCTAGTGTACTAGTGTAGTTTTCACTAGTAAGTTTAGGAAAATATGGAAAAATACTGTCGAGAAAGGGGGGGTAGTCTTGTTGTCGCTCACAGTGAGTTGTCCATGAGAAAATGTCTGTGTTGGGAAGTGGGGGTGTTGAGTTCCTAAATATCCGACCTGGTAGGATGGAGAAACGATGTTATAGGGAAGGGGGTACCGCGTCTCATCTGGGGTATTCCCCTGAGCATAACCCCAGGTTCCCCAACTCAGATGATCCTCCCTCGCTCGTCCACGCCCAGGGTCAGGATCTGAGAGTGCCAGTTCTTCTGTGGCCACCTGAATAAGGGATTCTTGGGGTCTACTTGGGAGAATACCCTCATGTTTCTTACAGTATGGCCCCAGGAATGGATGTGTGGGATGTTCGACCTAGAGAAACAGTTCCCTCTGAAACCAAAACGTAAAGTATTTACGATATTGTTAATAGCAGCATGACTAGTAACAGCAATAAATTGAAACAGAAATCACCACCCACCAACATAGAATGGCTGCACAAACTGTGGGGTATATTAGCAATGGATTGGGTTACTTGTAGGATACAAGGAGAAGCCAACAGATTTCACACAGATTGGGGAATGATAATAGAGTATCTTAAAAGTGACTACGTGATGCAATGGAACTTGAGAATATTGGACATAATGTAGTGGATGGGACGTTCCTCAATTGGTTGGATTATGATTATGGAAGTGAAGAAAGAAGGTTTGGCAAGTCAGGTGTGGGAGGGAGGGCTTGGGGATTGTTATTCTTTTACTTTGGGTTTCTTTCGTTTGTTGATTAATATGTATAGTTTGGGAATGCCAATAAATATTATTTAAAAAAAAAGAATAATAAAAGCCATTTCTTCAGCCAATTCTCAAAACCAAAAGCCACTTAATCAAGAGCGAAAGAACAATTCAATTCAGTTAATTCGATCATAGCATTCCAAACACTTAAGCACAAATATTAAGCTTATAGCTTTCTCTTCTTCTGAGGACAGGTGCTAATTCAATAACACATGATAACTGCCCTCCCCCTAATCATATCTGATTCAAACACCGTGTATTTCCTATATGGTGAATGATCTGAACCACACATCACTTTTATAGTGTAAAGCAAATTGCTAAAGAACACTTTATTTAAGAGCTGGTGTTCAGTTAATAACAGATGATAACTACACTCCAAACAAATCATTTAGCATATTTCAGATGGCTTTTGCAATCACTCGTGAACCTAAAGTATCATAAATGAATAACAATCACTAGTGACCCAGAAGCATAATAAACGAATAACAAGGCTGCGTACCATATACTATTTCAGATTTGTTCAGCAACCAAACAAATCAGATTAAATGCAAAAAGCAGTTAATTCATTTATGTATTTATTGTGCTACAGTTTATTACAAACTTTTCACAAATCGAATCTCCCAATACAGTCTAAACAAAGTAGAGCCAGAAATGTATGCATGATAAAATGCATCATCAAACATATCGTAAAATTAAGTCATAAGACCCTAAAAACCCTAAAATTGAAGCTGGGGTGTCCATTCCAAATCATTCAAACCAGAACCAGCTCAAGTTAAAATATAAAAAATGGTATAGATCTTTCTCCAGAGTAGGGTGACATAAACAATACATGCTTCATGTTCCCCACTCATGAACAGAGCCCAAATACCTTCCTTTGAAAAGCTCCCACATAAACTTGCACCCTGAAGCACCTGTTGCCTTAAGGTCTGCAGTGACTCACATAGAACGACCAGGTGTTTCACTGTTTCAAACGTGCCCTCGCCACACAAACAACACGGCCTGTGTTCTCTTGGTATCTGAGCCCAGGCCCATTGAATTTCCTTGGTGCTGACAAAGTTACATTTTTGTTTCCAGTAGTCCCAAATCAGCGAATTCCCAATTAAACACTGAACGTATTTTGCCATGTTCTCTCTTTCCTGGGTGTAATACACGTATTCCAGAGCCTGAGGGTGAGTGGTGTTAGGAACTCATGGTGGCAACAGTAAAGACAGACATAAGTGATCACAGTTCAAGGGTGTTTACTGAATTGTATATACGGGTTGGAAAAAGGCCTAATCTAAACCTAAATCTAAGAAATATAATAAAATAATAATAAGGCAGTCCCAGTGACGTCTTGTCAAAAATAAAAGGGCCTATACTAAGAAAAAGCTATTTCCAATCTTTACGCTAAATACAAACAAAGAGTGTGGGATGAGGTTCATAAGCAAGAAGTGTTCACAAAGAATAGGTCAGGATGCGGTAGGTTATCAGCGGAGGAGGACCCTGTGTACCATTGACATCTGCTGTAACACACGCTGGCTATTGTTCGTGGTCTTACGATTCCTTCCGTGGAGTTTTTACGGGCCTGTCTCGGAAAGGGCAAGGTTGCTTCTCTCCTTGTCACCCTCTTGATTCACACCGTCTTTCTCCTCCTCTTGAACTGCTGTGCTGAGTTAGCTCTCTCATCATGCGGTCTACCTTGCTCGTATTGTGCTCTCCTGCTCCACCTTTTATCCCTGTGGGGAAGGGAAAGGGCCATAGGTGTGTGTGTGATTCTGGTCAATTGCCTGACTTTGCCTGACCCTTGTGGTGGGACATGTCAGCTAAACAGCTCTGGTGTTTGTCCGTCGTCTTTCATGTTGTGCGAAAGTCTTCGTGCCAGAAAGGGGAGGGGGGGGTGTGTAGAGTGTCTCAGCATCCTACGGGGTAGGATTACAAAAAGGTGTTATAAGAAGGGAGATACTGTGTCTCAACTAATCAGTGTCCCACTTCCACTCCCCAAGGACCCCCATCCAGCTGATCCTCCCACACTGGTCCACCCCCAGGAACTGGATCCAAAATCAATGGCTGTGTCCTGGACACCTGGATGACAGATACTCGGGGACTAGTAAGTGAGACACCTTCAGGTTTCTCACAGTGGCCAGGTTAACAATCGCTTGTTCCCGGCCAAGATCAGCCAGAATGTGTTTCATATGATACTTATAAAGGCTGAATCTGGCACCCAAAATACCGCCTGTGGTCTTTTTTACCCATTTGTCTGCGATAGCTGCTATCTTAACAATGTGGCTACCAGGCATCAACGAAGATCTAGATTGCAGCACATCATATATCAAAACCTGAAGAGTAGTAATAGGAGCTTTAACCAGTTTCCATAGTTTTGTTCTGCAGCTCCATTGGATCTTTTGGAAGGTGGGCATGATGTTGAATTCCAAATAAACCATTTCAGTTGAGATGCAAGATGAGAGTCTCAAAAATCTTTTAATAATGGAACGCTCGAATTTCCCTACCGCCTTCAAATTGGCCAATGCCCAGGTAACAGCCCCATACATAATAATGGAGTTGATCTTGGTGTGATAGAATGGCCTTTCTGCCGATGCATGGGATCGCAGAGGTAAGATCATCGGCCAGTTCAGTGCAGAGATCATTTGTGGCTTCTTGCAGAGCATGGCTAGACACCTGATAAAAGTCTGTGATCTTTGTGTCCGGCTTCAGTGTTGCTCCTAGAGCTAATAGAGTCACTGGGCCTCATTACGACCCAGGCGGTAAGTTACCGCCTGGGCCGTGACTTTACCACCATGGCGTAAACTATGTTTACGCCATGGTGGTTGGCGGACTTACCGCCCCATTCTGACCTTGGCGGGGCGGTAAGTCCCCAATCCCCATTTACCCTTCCCCATTCCCATTTTTGCCCCATAGGGCATAATGGGAGTGGGGAAGGCGTTAATTACGCCACCGTAAATTACGGTGGCGTAATTAACTCCATGGTCCCTTAGCGCCATGGATTTTAACACCTGCTAAAAGCAGGTGTTAAATCCGCCATGGCGCTAAGGGACCTCGTACTCAGGCGGTAAGGGTCGGCGCTGTTTACGGCGCCGTAAACCCCTTACCGCCTGGGTCGTAATGAGGCCCACTGTGTGTTGTGGGCAGGCTCGTAAAGAACGTTGCAAGCTTATGCTGTGCTCTTTATGTCTATTTATGGTAATATTTGCTTACTCAAGGGAGGGGGAGATAATCTCGCTGCTTAAAGGACTTGTAGTGTTGCGTTGAGTTTCACCGTCATTCCCCCCGCTAGTTCTACAGTCTCACATAGCAAGCCTGATGGCTGAGATATATTAGCCACCTTGTCTTTTCTAGAGACTGCTGCACGTTTCACCACTCATGACGCAGCAGCTGTGGTGGCTCGACGCTTCGTTGTAGCTGCAGGCAGGTCAATTCAAAATAAAATCAATAGGAAACCAGTTCCCAAAAGCAAAAAACTGCCAAAGTAACTATGGCGTACAGTAGTGATTGCACTCTCCGCAGCTAGCTCAAGTCAGAGTAGATAAACAGTGAGAGAGCAGCAACTTTTACCAATGGTGGTGGCAGGGAATCAGAGTGGTTTCAGAGGGCAGAGGATTGCCAGCCGGCAACAGATCTTAAGCAGCTAACTCTGCTGGGCGAGAGAGGCTCAACTTGGCAGCTGCAGCCCAAACGTCCAAAAGCTCTGCACACTCTGCACGCTCCGTGTGGAGTGATGCTTTTAAGCGTGAAAGTCCTCCTCCTGCAGTGTTGAATGATGGAAATGAAAGAAATATTCCAATCGCTCCAAGTTAAGCAATAATAACATAGCAGCCACAGCTCACACCAAACACTCTGCACACTCTATGTGCTCCACGTGAAGTGATGCTTTTAAGAGTGAACGTCCTCCTCCTGCAGTGTGGAATGATGGAAATGAAAGAAATATTCCAATAGCTCCAAGTTAAGCAATAATAACGTAGCAGCCACAGCTCACACTAAACACTTTACACACTCCGCTATATTACATATTATGCAGTTAACTTTTAAGGCATTAAATGCATTCATGAAAACAAAGCCTCAGCCATGGATGCTTGAAGCACAATTCTCTATTATAGACCAGTGCATTCAGAAATGCTAAAAAGCAGGCACCCAATGCAAAACACATCTAATGCAAATCCTTGCATCTAATTCACTCTTTGAATGCTAGTATATATTTCCAGGAAATATGTAAATATTAGACATGTTATGGGCCATTTATCAATTCAAGAACTTTTCTAAAACCCAAGACTTAGCAGGTGTTTCTTGCCCTTGTGTCAAGAGTCACCACCAGGGGCGCTGCCTGTGGACAGAGCCCTCTTTGGACTGCTTCTTCAGGGATGGCCTCTCTCAGGACAGTCCTTATCCAATCTGCATGCCTCTCCTGCCAGCCTCCAGAATGAAGTCTGCTGGCCACCTTTATACCTACTTTGGGGTATTGAAACCCCCTAAAGCTGGATTCTTGATGGGCTGTGGCAGTTAGTTGGCTGTTGGTTCCCCAATGCAATCCTATGTGGCATTCGCTCTAATGTCCTGTCTTGTCACACCCCTAACTGCAATAATTGCTGGCAGAATGTATAGGTTTGTTGTATAATTCTCTCTCACTGATGTCACACCAGTTGACGCAGCTCTATCTGCACTTTCAGTCAGAGACGTCATCAAAGAATGTGCTGAATTCATGTCCCTATGTCGGATGTCCCTGAAGAGATGGCTACGAGTGATTTTGGATGGTACATTTTATCACCCCATTGAATGTTCTTGTACGGAAGGCCAAAGCTTCCCCAAGGATAGATCACACTGTTCCTTCTTGTGAGCTACCATAAAAATTCCCTTTCTAATAAGAATAGATGGGTGTTTTCCATTCTCCAAGAACAGGGCTGCACATTGCACGTTTAATCATTGCAGTGCAGAATGGGCAGTTTAGAAATACTCATCATTACACTTAGGGCCTGAGCTGTTTCATAGTGTGTTATGTACCATTCCAGTATATAGTGCTTTCAGCGTTTACCTGCGTTTACCTGTCTATGTAAGGCACTATGTTGCTTGTATCTCCAGGCACTTGGTATGTATAAATCATAATAAAATGACAAGAATGTATATTCCGTCGTTATACATAAGACTTTAAAGCCTGCCTAGGTAAAAAAGAGGGGAAGGAAGCCAGTGATGGCTCCTCGCTCGCTCACTACCCCTTTTTAGGGGATGACTCAGCCAATTTACATGTCATCTCCCTTTGAGGGGATATTAATGTCGGAGTGACCTGAGACATGTCTACCTACCTATATTTATTGAAAAACATTGTTACAGTTTCCCCGGGTTTCTTCTCCCCTTGTGCATTTGAAAGGTTATCTCAGTGATCACAACGTTTCAGAAGGTGTCAATGTACACCAAAAGAAAGAGATGCATTCTATCCAGCTAGGCAATCATCTATGCTGGAAAAGCAAAAACACATGTTATGAAGCCACTACACAATGTGGCTTGTTTGTTTGCATACATTCACATTCATTGACACTGTTGTGCATCATTTGTGGGTTAAGGACAGTTTATTATGTTACTCAGGGGCATATGCTCCCTGTTCCGTCTCATCACCTAAGATGAAAGAAAGTACATCAATCCCTTCTTCCAAGAGATGCTCTCGCCTTGTTCCTGGATAGGTCATCATTTTCATCCACATTCAGAAATGATAGCTTGTTCTCCATATTGGATGTATTGTCTATGACACTGGAGCTTCAGCTGGATCTGGTGCATTGTTATCCTGCAGGAATGGACTGTTATCTTGCTGGTTGTTTTCTACAGCAGTTGATGCCCCTTCGGCCCTGTCTTGGATGCCAGCATCAGCCAAGAGGACATCAACATCCACAATGGCAGACGCATGTGTGAACTTGTCTTCCTGGCGTATTCCATCAATTGCCGCCAGACTGGAAGATGCATTAACACGATCCTTCCATGGGCTTCCGGCTGTATGAACTGCTTCATCTTCTTCAATCCAATTGAGCTGTCCATTCCCTTGCTGGCCTCTTCCTGGATCAGTGCCAGGCTGCAACCTTACAGTTCAAGCGCTACATTGTTGGTGAGTAGCTCAATTCCATGATGGGACCAAAATTCCATCTGTTTCTGTCATGGGTGCTGGACCCCGTGTTTGCCAAGGTATATGTTGGTAGTTTTGTCAGAAGGGTCATCCATCTTGAAGAGGCATCCCTTGCAGGCCGTTATCCCATTGAAGGAATCTCTGACAGTTCCACATGGACCCAGGTCCATCCTATGGTAGGGCATGAACACCTTCATTATGGCTACCCCCAGTGCAGCTTGTAGACATCCCCAAGCCAGGCTTTTTCGGCTCCATCCCGCTATAGTTGAATTGTTCATCATTTCGTCTGGTATGTCCATGACGTTGACGTGTGATGCTTCAGACAGGCAAGACGTGCTTATTGGCTCTGCAGGAATCTCTTCGATTGAGATCAGATATCTGGGTGCGTGCGACCCCTACTCGATCCCGTGGCAAGAACCCAGAACCATAGCCCACAGTTTGGAGATCAGTTGAGCGTGGAGGCCTAAAGCAACAGGCCTCGCTGTCAGGACCAGGAGTTCTTTTTCTTTCTGGAAGCCTCTCTCACTTCGCCGTTTTGTCACCGTCAGCGTGACATGATGCCAGCTAAATGAAAAGACCTGAGTATTTTTTTTTCACTCCCTTCTGGACATATGATCTGATAAGATCGTTTTTTTTTTTTTATAGCGCGCCCATGCACGTGTGTTTCAACTGACAGTGAATCAGTTCGTTTTTTCCAGAGTTTGTGATATTCGCTGAATGAAAATGTCTTTTGACGCAGAAGGATCCGTCCTACTTTGCAGGGAGGCAGGCAGGGGTGATTAGATGCTCCTTGGCGCACTTCCCGGATACTGTACTCTTATCTCTGGGCCACAAAAGATTACACAGCTGCGGTGTTCACGTGTGAACTTCTTCCACGATGCACGAGGATGCTCTGCGTTGTCACCACACACGAATGCTGCATGCATTTCCTACAACTTCCAATGTTCACCTGTGATATGCTGCTCCAGTGACCCTGGGTGTGCGTGAAGTTTGAGTGCGAGTTCACTTTTTTCTTGATGAGAACCACAGATCTTTTCTCCCCGCCACTGGTTTGACTGGTTCATTTGTTTTTCACGATGACGTAAGAATCTTTCACTGGCACTTGGGATGCCTGCTGGACCACTTAGAGCAGAGGTCTTCAAACTGTGGTGCGCGCCCCCGGGGGGCGTGGCCGCATTCCAGGGGGGATGCCAGAGGCAAGCATGAAATGTTTTTTTTTTTAGATTGGAGGAAATGGGGAGGGGCAGCTCACCTGGTCAGACTGGACCATAAAACGGTCTTAGGCAACAATTAAAAAATGGCCAGCAGTCGCAAATGGATATTCAGTCCTTTAGTCACAGACTGTTTGAATAGTACCCAAGGGGTTGTTTTTTGTTCAAATATAAACAAATTGTGATATTTAAAGAATATTTATTCAGCAACAATGGTCAAAACTACTAGCTGCATAGTGAAGTAAATCCTCAAACTGGGCCACATTGGTAAAAAAAAGTGGCCCATTTTGATTGGCCTACACTAGCATTTTGCATTTTTGGTATGGTCATCGCCCTATTGCCCTATTGCCCTATAGGCCAGTCCAAGCCTGCCAGCTCATCCTTAATGGGTGAGGGGGCGTCCACCCACTGGCCACCTCACCATTTTGGAGGAGCCACTGGCTGAACTGTCAAAGGGAAACACTGTTTGCCTTTGACAGTTCATTTCCCCAGGCGCACATGATCACTGAGCCATGCAACGCTGGGGGTGTTTTGCTTCGCAAGCCTTGCATAGCTCATTGGAAATGCTGGCTGGGGCACTGCATGTATGTATGTGCGAGGGGGCGCGGGGTATTTTAGCAACCACACGCAGGCCCCTGCAGAAGGTACGTTTATGGTGATTTATTTTTTATTTAAATATGTGTATGGATGCGTGTATGCTTGTGTTATGGGACTGTGGTGGGAGCAGGATGGGTCGGCAGCACTGGGATAGAGGTGGGAGTAGGGTTGGGAGAACCCAGGGTCTGTACTGGGAGCAGGATGCGGTGACAGCACGCAAACGTTTACACGATTTCTACATACTGTCCATCCGGCAATTTGGGGGGGCCCGGCCTGCCCAAACTTTGCTCAGGGGGGGCCCAGGCCTAAAAAGTTTGAAGACCACTGACTTAGAGCAAGGCAATGCTCGCTGGTTTACTTGGAGCACAGCACTGCTGCTGGCTCACGGCTGCTGATTGGATGGCTTGCTGGCTCGTTTGCAGTGATACTTGCTGTCTCATTTGGAGCAGAGCGATGCCGACTTGCTCTGGTCAGCTGGCTGGATGCAGAGCACTTGGAGCAAAGTGGTGCAATGGTTGCTGTCTCAAGGTTGCTGAGTAGTGGTGGCTTGCTGAGTGCTGGAGAGCACTGGCTAGTGCTGAGTGCTGTACAGCTTCTTGGAATTTAAACGAACTGGGTGCTGGCTGGCTGTTGTCCACTTTGGTGGTGACAGGATTCAACTCCACGCACAGCAGAGGTTTGGACCCCTTCCCAAGTAAGGATGCAGAGAAATCTATGTCTGGAAGATGATAGGAGATTATGCGAGATGTAAGTAATCGTACAAAACATATGTCATTGTTTCATGATTACAGAACTACAAACAGTAGTGGCTTATATGATACAATCAGAAAAAAGTGCCCAGGATCACACATGCTCCTCTGATCGTTGTGTTGGGTGACTGGCTTGTTTTTCACTGATGCTTATTTAAGCTGTTGGCACACATTGATTGATGTATATAATGTTAGCTATTATGCATTTGTGTCTGTTAACAGTATGGCATGTTCTATGCTAATTGTGTATTGAGAGAAACCCGAGGGCATTCCCACTCCTATTCCTCATGGGTCCTCTGCACAGGTGGCCAGGGAAGGGCCATCGCTTTTGGATCCTGACCCTGGGGGTGGACAAGCGAGGGGGGATTACCTGGATGGAGGGTCTGTGAGAACTGGGAGTGGGGTGCCTTTAGGGGTGACATGGTATCCCCCTTTCCCTACTACTGATCAACCCAACCCTTCCCCTGCCTTTATGGGGTATTTTGAGTGAACTCCCCTGACTTCCTCATCTATGGTTGTTAGAAGTACTGGAATGAGGAATAGGCATATAGGAGCAATGAGGACTAGGTGCTTTTACCACTTTGGTACTGGGACGAGGAAGGGGCCTGCTGAGAATGGTAGAGGTCAGGCATGTCCCCTTACTGATAGTCAGGCCGGGCTAATTGTACCACCCCACCTGCAGCGTGTTAGAAAGCTGCAGATGTATAAAAAGACCCAATCTAGGTGTAGGAAGAGGCGGAGTGGGAGAGGGTGATGCAGGAGAAGTCGTGGCATTGAGGGAGCAGCAGCGGACAGGCTAGAGAAAACAGCGGTGAGCTGCATGTATGCGGCACGCCAGAGGTTCACAGGAGTGCAGCCCGGGTGCTGGGGCTCCGTGGAACCGAGCGAACATCAAAAGGAGAGCCGTGCCTGGAGGCTGCCCCTTGTGGTGTTCAGGGTGCTGGTTCTCCTGGGGTCTGAAGCTAACACAGGAATGCCTGAATGGCAGAAGAAGAAGTCCTGAAGCAGAAGACTGAAGACCCAGAGATCTGCGCTGCGGGAACGCCAAAAGAAGCAACCAGTGAGTTTCTATGTGAAAGGAAACACAGTGTTTGAGTTTTTGAAGGTACACAGAGGATTACTATGTATCGGAGTGGTCCCGTGGATGAGAAACCACGTTTTCGAAGGTCTCCAAAGAGAATCCTCATTAACTCCTGAACAACTGAGAATACTTTGTAGCAGTGTTGTTGCGTGTACATGAAGACACATTTTTCAAAATGTCAGAGTGCTGGGCACGATACAAAGGCAATTTTCATTGACTGCTAACAAGGAAATGAAATGAATGAAAACTCTTCTAATTGTTACAAAGGTCTTTGAGAGCTGGGCACATTATAAAAGCAATTTACAGAGGCTCATAACACTGAAATGAAATGAATGAAACCTCTTTAATTGCTACGAACATCTCTGAGTGCTGGGCACGTTATTCAAGGCATTCTACAGTGGTTTATAACAACAAAGCAAATTAAATGAAGATCTTTAACACCTATACAATTCAGAACTAAATGAAAAAACGTACCAAACACCCTTTGAGTGAATGCAACTTCAGGTACAAGCATAATTTATATGTATTGAACTTACAAGTGAACTTTAAGAGGAGTTTAAAAATAAAAGGGAACTAAATACATGTGAACCAAATAGACCTTGGGCTCCAGAGTGAATGGAACTTTGGAGATGAACTTTAACAAATTATTGAACTGCAACTTTCCGACAAAGATATTTTGATACCAAGACTAAACATCCAGAGGGTGCAACTGTGGTGCAGACCTTTAATAAAGCTGGAAAAATATTTAGATACTGGAAGCAAATCTTGGGGTAGGGAACCCTGAGCTTTTAACTTTCTTTTGTGGTCGGATGCATGTTTTGACAATTGGGGAGGGAGCCCCGAGTATTGGTTAACTTTATATCTGAACTTAAGGCAATCCTGAGACTTTTATTTGAACTGCTTTACACTTGGGGAAGGGAGATGAAAGAAAGCTGTGAGTTGGACAGAGCTCTGAACTTTGTCTTGAACACTGTTTTGTTGGCGGCAGACATCCCTACACATTGTATAGAACAGTTGGAAGGGCAAGTATTGGTTTTGGACACAGACAGATTCCTAAATTGAACTTTCAGACTTTGACTTTCCTTAGTTTTGGTTTGGTAGGGAAGTCCCACCATAGGAGAGGGCAAGATATGATATGTTATGGCATTTATAGTGTGCCTGTACACAGGTGTTTCTAGGCGCAAAGATAGGCTGAACAAAGATGTATGATTGTTACTTGGCCTAAAATTAGACTCTATCTAATGATCAACTGACGAGTGCAGAAACATATACCTGGTGGCCTCCCCTGTGTGGTTGTCTTATCTGTTGCCTAAAATAAGCACAAAAGGTCTTTGGAATGAAGTCTTATTTAAACAGGAGTAGTATAATCATCTACGGCCAAACTGAATCATTATGCAGCCGAAAGGCAATATGAATTTGTTTTTACGAGACACTGTTTTTTTTATAACAACATTTTATTGGGTTTTACAGATAAGCACAACATCAACAACATTGCGATAGTCGATAGTCGCGACATCGTGATAATGCAGTTCGGACTGTCTGGCGGTGGGGGGGGGTGAATATTGGTGACCAGATCGCTATTGTCCATGGCCATGCCTGTTTGCGGTATTGGAGCGGGTTCCCGCGCTCTGGGTTGATCTGGTTTGGGTATAGAGGGCCTCATTACACGGAAGGCGGTAATGGTTAACGGCCACCGTTAATGGTAACGTTGACCGTTAACCATTACCGCCTTACTACGAGGTCCCTTAGCGGGTTGGTGCTTTAACGCCTGCTTTTTGCAGGCGTTAAAAACCAACCCGCTAAGGGACCTCGGAGCTAATTACGGCACCGCAAAATTGCGGTGCCGTAATTAGCGCCTTCCCCATTCCCATAGAGCCCTATGGGGCAGAAATGGGAATGGGGAAGGGCAATGGCGGAAGGGGGATTTACCGCCCCACCAACCTTGGAATGGGGCGGTAAATCCCCTTTCCGCCAAGGCGGTGCCGTTATTTTACCGGCATGAGCCATGGCGCTAATAGCGCCATGGCTCACCGCCTTCCGTGTAATGAGGCCCATAGTCTAATAAAGCGGGCAGCCTTGGAGCCATCTGGTTAGTGGTGGCCTTTTGGTGAGAGCAGGGAACTTGGCTGCGTAGTCCATAAATGGGTCCCAAATGCTTAGGGCTCTATTCAGGGAGCATGAGCGGATTGCAGTGACCTTTTCGGCCACCGCTATGTCCCAACACTTGGACCTCCATAGTGGTACTGAAGGTCCGTCTTCGTTTTTCCACAACCGGGCCATTGCAATTTTTGCTGCTAGGAGTAGGTGCGTGCATAGACGGTGGATATGCCCTGAGACTGGGAACGCTCCTCCTCCTGTTTCACCCAGGAGGATAACCCCGGGATCCCAGGGGATAGAGAGACCGGTGATTTCCTTGATGTGTTTTATTACCTCTCTCCAGTATGCCTCTACCTTAGGGCAGGTCCAGACCATATGGAATAGTGAGCCGGGGTCAGGGCAACCGCGCCAACAGGTACTGGGAATGTCCTGGTTGGCTTTATTGAGTTGGGCTGGGGTGACATAGTACCTGTAGCAAAGTTTGTAGCCGCCGTCCCTGTTTGTGATGCACTGTGAACTCTTGTGCAGTCTAGACCAAATTTTCTCCCATTCTTCGATCTCGATTTCCCGTCCTAAATCCTTTTCCCATTCAAGCATGTACCTTTCTTTTCTGGCGGGATCAGCCCTGTCTAGGAGATGATGAAGGGCAGAGGTTCTTCTTCTTTTAGTTGGGGTTGTTAGGGAGAGTTCCAGTGCCGTTAACTCTCTGGAGCATTTTTCCTGGACCACCCTGTGGGACAGCCAGAGCCGGGTTTGGGCATAGTGGAATCTTTCCCGCTGGTCCACCCCGAATTTTGACTTGCACCTCTCAAATGAAATGGGCCTTCCCTCTTCTAGAAAATCACTAGTTTTTAGTAAACCAACCTCCTTCCAGGGCTGGAAGCTGAGCGGGAGCATGCCTGGTGAGAAATCAGGATTGTTCCAAATGGGGGTTAAGGTACCCAGACCTCCTCGGATGCCCCATTTCCGGGCTGCTGCTTTCCAACAGCGGACTATTGTGGTTGTTGCGGAGAGAGGGCCACTGTTTACTTACGGTTTTATATTTGGTAGAGGTGGGAGTTCTGAAGGTGTGACTGGGCACCAGGCCTCCTCGAGCTGTGTCCACTTCGGGGTGTCTGCCTCTTGTACCCAGCAAAATCTGTGTGACAGCTGCGCCGCTACGGTGTATCTAGCCACATCGGGTGCTCCTAGCCCGCCTTGCACTTTTCCCCGCATCATTATTTGTTTACCAATTCGGGGTTTTTACCGCCCCCAGACAAATTCCTGGATTTTCTTTTGCAGAGCTGTCAGGGCAGGGCCCGGGATATGGATCGGTAGAGGTGTGCAGTAGTACAGCCATCTGGGGATTAGGTTAATTTTTATGGTCGTAATCCGCCCAAACCAGGAGATTTCATGGGACTTCCAACTCTTTAGATCATTTTGAAGATCTTTAATCAGCTGCGGGAAATTGCTTGAGTACAGGCGTGACGGGTCTTTAGTGATATGTACCCCGAGGTATTCGATTCCTCCTCTCGCCCATGGGATCGGCATTAGGGGACTGAGGGTAGCTCTTCCCTGCTTGGGGAGATTGATTGCTAGGGCTGAAGATTTGTCCAGATTTACTCTGAACCCTGACAGAACCCCAAACTCTTTGATCTCTTCCCATAAGGCCCCCAAGGACGACGCCAAGTTTGACGCTGTTATTAACACATCGTCTGCGTATAATGCAATTTTGTATTCGTGGCCTCCCACGGTAATCCCTCTCATCCTGGTGTTTTGTCTGATTCTCGCTGTGAAAGGCTCCATGGATAGAGCGAATATCAAGGGTGAGATGGGGCATCCCTGTCTAGTGCCCCTAGATAAATGTATTGCTCCAGACCTGGTGCCGTTAACCCGCAGTTGTGTGGTGGGAGTTTGATAGTTGGCCATTACCCAAGTGATACAATTTGGGCTGAAGCCAAAATGCTCGAGGACAGCTTGGATATAACCCCAATCCACCAAATCAAAGGCCTTATGTGCATCCAAGGATATGACCGCCATACCTACCCCTAATTTTTATCGTCCTCCTGATGTTGTCGTGGGTCCCTCTCCCCAAAATGAATCCCGTTTGATTGCGGTCAATCACGCTTGGCAGAATCACTCCTAGCCTGCCGGCCAGAACCATAGCAAAAATCTTGCTATCATTGTTCAGAAGTGCAATCGGTCGTTATGAGGCAGCCAATTCAGGGTCTTTCCCGGGTTTGTGTAACAGGACTGTGAGCAACTCCGCCACTGACCCAGTGACCGATCTTGAGGACAGGAAGGAATTGAATAGGGCCGCCATCTTGGGTGCTAGAATCCTGGAATATTTTTTATAGAAGTTAGCAGATAGGCCATCTGGGCCTGGGGCGGTGGCCTTGAGAGATTTAATGGCTTCAGTGAGTTCTTCGGTAGTGATGGGTGATTCTAGGGAGTCTAGCTGGGATGGATTTTGGGGGGGTATGGGCGCAAATATTCTGGCAGGTTGTCTAATACTGTGGGTTTCCCCGACATTATGGCTTTATGATGTCTCATTAGTTTGTTGATTTTATCCGTCTCGGAGTAGCGTATTATCCCATCTTCTCCCACTAATTTGAGGATATTGTTTCAGCAGAAGATCTTTTTCAACTTTTGCGCTAGCACGTTTTTTGCCTTATTCCTTTTACTATAATAGAACTGCCTTGTGAAGGTTAATGACTTGGCAGTTCGGTCGACGCAGTGCATTTCTAGCGCTATTTTGGCCTTTCTCAGAGGTCTCTCTGTTTTCCTGGAGCTGTGTGACTTCAGCTCGGCCCCTAGTTGGTTTACCTTCTCCTCCAGTTTGGCTGCCGCGATGTTTGAGATTCTTCTCTGTTACGCCCCAGAGCTGATTAGAGACCCTCTGACGACTGCTTTCATCGCATCCCAAATGATGTTAATGGGGGAGTTCTCCGTTGTGTTCTCCTTAAAGTAGTTGGATATCGTTTCCGCAACTTCTGTTCTGATACATTCGTCTAGTAGTAAGGAGTTATTCAGTTTCCAGTGTCTCTGAGCAGGGTGCTTTTGGCCCGATATGACTAGGTTTGCGGACACTGGGGCGTGATCAGATATCATGCATGTGTGGATTTCTGCCTTGTTTAAACATGCAAACAGCACTCTGGAGATTAGTATGAGGTCTATTTTTGAGAATCCTTTATGTACACAGGAGTAATGGGTAAAGTCTCTTGAGGTTCCATTGAATAGCCTCCAGGCGTCGACCGATTCCGTTTCCCTGAGCAACTCAGCTAGGGATAGTGCATGCACAAAGTCTGCGTTTGTGGGAGGCAGAGTTTTGTCCATTTGGGGATTTGGCATGGAGTTGAAATCCCCGCCCATGAACAGGTGCCCTTCTCGAAAGGCCAAGATGACCGGGATTAAGTCCGAGATAAAGGAGGCTTTGGACGTGTTGGGGCCATAGATTGTAATGATGGTGATGGGGAGCTCCTCAAATAGGCCCTTAAGTAGGAGGAAGCGACCTTCTGGGTCTCTTGTTATTGTGATTTTTGATAGCAGGCCCCTATCGCTTAGTAGTATTGCCACCCCTCTTTTCTTTTTTCCAGATGCGGTGAAATAAGCTCTTTTATACCTGTTAAATCTCACCCAGCATTCATCTTCTTGCAGCAAGTGAGTTTCTTGGAGAAGAATGATGTCTCCGGATAATTGCCCCAGTCTATGCTCAATTGATCTGCGCTTCCTTGGCGTGTTCAGGCCTTGACATTCCATGAGAGGATTACCATCTTGCTTATGTCAGCCATCATCATTAATTTCTGCGTTGGTTATGTTGCGCCCTGAGTCCCCCAATGGGAGCTGTGTTTTTTTTTTAAACTCTTTTTATTGTTCAACGGTGGTCTCAACAGTTACAGCATCATATCCCATCAAGAAAACACAAGTCGATAGGCAAAGAAAACATTTACATTCAACATTATATGGACATTTCATCATCTGAGAGTAACTCACACAGATAGCTTCGGAAGGGGCCCCATATGTCTTTTGGTCGGCTTGCCCCCGGCAAAGTCAAAACAAATTGTTCCTCACATTCATTAATGTATGTAAATTCGCGGAGGAAAGTGGTCACATTTGGTGGCACAGGCATCTTCCAGGCCTGCAGGATGCATTTCTTAGCCACAGCACATGCGATATTAAATAGCCTCCTGGTTTTCTCCGAGCACTTGCCAATGTCTCCAAATAAATATTTCTGGGGGGTCAGCTGTGGGGGTATCTGTGTAATTTCAGTCAATATTTCTGCCACCTCTCCCCAGAATCTCAGGAGAGCTGGACACTTCCAGTACATGTGAAAGGAGTCCGCATGTAGGGCCCCACACTTGGGGCATTCCCCCCCATGTTCTGCAGCAAATGTTGCCATCTTAGCTGGCGTGTAGTGTAACCTATTTAGGAGTTTAAATTGTATCAAACGTAATCCTGCATTCAATGAAACCTTTTTTGTGAGTGAACAATATCTGCTCCATTTGTCCTCTGGGATAGGCATGTGCAGGTCTGTCTCCCATTTGTCCTTGACCCGGTTCACCGAGGGGGTGTGGGTCTGTACTGCCCCATATAGTTTAGAAATGCCCAGCCTTCATTGTGATGAGTTGTGTACAGGAGTGTTGAGGCGGTTCATCTGGGAACATTGGCTATCTTTTCTGAAATGCGGCCCTTACTCTGTAGTATTGTAGTATTTTGAGTGGCCCACCCCCCATCGCTCTAGTAAAGTCCTCTTTGGTTGCAAATTTACCATCTATAAACATATCGCGTACCGTCATTTCCATGTGTGGATCCCAGACTTCCTGAACACTCAGATCTGACATAGGGGGGATGCCCGGAAAATTCCACAAGGGGACTTCTGGGTTGTATGGTGTTTACAGCTTCAGTCGTTTAAATAATGCCCCCCAGGCCCTGACCGTGCAGCTAACCGGATCGTAATCACAGGTGTCTTTATGGCGTGAATTAAATAGGACCGACTTAATGTCCACTGGGAATATAATTTGTGCTTCCACCCAGGTGTGTGGTGTAACCCCAAGTTCCTCGTACCAATATTTTGCAAACTGTGCCTGTGCGACCAGGTAATAGAGCTCAAAGTCTGGAGCCGCTATTCCTCCGGTGTCGTAGGGCTCTGTCATTTTCTCCCACCCGATTCTGGCCACCTTCCCATTCCATATAAAGGTTACTACCAGCGACCATAGTCTTGAAAAAAAGTCTCTACCCGGCCATATGGGTATAGTTACAAAAAAATATAGTAGTTTGGGGAGAGCTATCATTTTAAGTAGGGCTATCCTGCCGTACAAGGATATAGGGAGGTGTCCCCAAATCTGTAGCTTGGTGCCCAATGTTTGCAGCGCCTTCTCATGGTTTTCTGCATAGAGAGTTTGCCTGGTCCTAGACACTAACACCCCGAGATATCTAATACATTGGTCCGACCATTTAAGGCCGCAGGTGTTCACAGGGCATTTAGTGTGGGGTGTGAGCGGGAATATTTCCGATTTGATTATATTAATGACGTATTCTGAATAATCCGCAAAATCATGTATGTCAGTCATAATGGGTGCTATGTTTACTTCTGGCTCACGGACGTAGAGTAACGTATCGTCCGCGTAAAGTGAGATTAGCTGGATAGAGCCTTTCATGTTAATTCTCTTGTCCCTGTGTCTCAGCCGAACCGCAGCTGCCATAAGCTCAATAGTTAGGGCAAACAAGATGGGCGAGAAGGGACAACCCTGCCGAGTTCCCCTACCCAGTTGGAACATCTGAGAAATTGTTCTATTCGTGCATACTTTGTCGCCCGGAGCAGTATAGAGCAGCCTTACAAATCTGATAAACGCCGGCCCCACCCCAAACGCTTCCAAAACCATGAAAAGGTAGACCCATGATACAGAATCGAACGCCTTTTCGGCGTCTAGGGCTACAGCTGCTGCGCTTCTGCCCGGGTCAATCTGTGCTATTATACTAAATAGTCTGCGGAGGTTCAGTGCGGTGGACCTCTGGGGAATTAAACCATTCTGATCGGGATGGACTAGAGCTGTGTTTTTGAGAGCAGTACGAGGTCGCTGCGTTGGCGAAGTTTAGACATTGTTGATGTTGTGATATGTTGTGATGTTGATCGAGTGGCCAGATATTGGGCGTTCCGGCGCTCCGAGGTTTGGATTAGTCCTTCAGTAACCCATCCCCCCCTGCCACGGTTTGAACTAGTAGGAGAAACGACATCCTACTGCCACTGGGAAAACTGGTGGTGCCAATGCGCTAGGAAATGGCCAACTGGGCCGCCAAAATAAAATCTGTTGGAGCTCGAACGTTGCTCCCGCACTGCTAGAATATTTTTAGGCAACTTTCGCTACGGTTCCTCCTCGCTGCGAGGCTCTTGACTCATTGAGAACTGGATGATTCACTCCATCTTTGGTTCCTTAAATCGGGGAGAATAGTTGCCTGGATCTCGAGGACCTGATTTCTCTGGTGATGTTGATGATTGATTATCCCGGTTTGGAGTCCTTCTTGGAGGGACCACGCAGTCTGTGCCGTCTGCCGGCTTTCGACCAGGTTCCTTCCGAGAATTTTCTGGGAGGTGCCTGGGTTGTTTCTTCAGATTCCGACTCCCCCTCTATTCTCCTGACGCCCATGAATTTGTCCTCCTCTTTCTTCAAATGGATTTCTTTTTGGGCCCCTTCCCATGTGAATCTGACCGAGGTCGGGAACCCCCAGTGGTATGGGATCTTCTTCTTGCGCAGCCACTCCCTGAGTGATCGCATAGCTTTTTGTTTTTGAAGAGTGGAGGTTGCTAGGTCTTGATAGAGTGAGATCGTAGACCCCTGGAAGGTGATTTGATGCATTTGCCTCACCTCACGCATAATTTCCTCCTTGACTTGGAAAAAGTGGATTCTCACCAGGATGTCCGGGGGGAACGTAGATGCTTGCCTAGGAATTGTTCTGTGCACCCGTTCCAGTTCCAGGGGTGACTCGTCCGGGAGAGTGATTATGAACCTAAGCAGCTCCGAGACGTAGCTTTTTAGTTCTGCATTTGGGATGGAGGATGGAATCCCTCGTAGGCGGATATTGTTCCTTCGGGACCGATTCTCTGCGTCCTCCTGCTTTGCTTCTAGGAGATCGCATCTCGCCTCTAGGGCTGCAATTCTATCCCGATCCTGCTCATCTTCAAATCTTTGGTCACAGACCTCGGATTCGAGTTCGGCGTTCTACCTCCACCACTCTCTTATCCAGAGAGTTGATTTTTTTCCTGACCTCTTCTGTGCTTTTTTGGATTTCTTTGGTGAGTGCCGATAGTAGATCTTGAAGGTCGGCCTTTGTGATGAGCTGTGAGCTGTTGCGGATGTGATGGACATGGTGTTATTGGTGGAGCCCTCTGGTGAATCCCCCTTTTTGTATATTTCAGTGGAAGAGCTGGACATTAGGGTAGCAATGTCCGTTTGCTTGGAAGCCTTCCCGCCTTTTGACATTTTGCTTCTAATAGCTGTTTTCGGCCGCACACTCTGCGGAGTGTTCCTGGCTTCACCGCATGGGCGAGGAACTCAGGGGCCAGCACTTATCACCCACCCTCTCAGGCTCCAGACACTGCCACAGGTTTTTAGACGCGGGGGAGGTTGAAGATGCACACACCACTTGGCAGATCTTTTGCTGGCTAAGATGGGGCTCGGTGGGCCCTTTGACAAGTGCAGGCTGTCAATGAAAAGGGTGCCTGCAGAGGGCTGAGGTTTGGGGACGCAGTTAAGGACGTCTAGAGGGGTGACCTTATTAGTGCCCACTGAGGATGGGATCTGTGACTGATGTTGGCCGGAGGGCTGGGGGCTGGGCAGAACTCGAGTGGGCCCCCCCGCACCCACAGCTCCTCACCTTGTACAGTTCGGGGCGCTGTATCTTCTAATGCTGAGTATCCAGACTGTCCCAGGGGGATCTGCTCGTGCGGGCCAGTAGGGCTGAGGTTGAAGATGGTCATTCACTGCGACGGAATGATGGAACATTAGAGACTGTTGGAGGCGGTCCGGGCCGCTCGGCTGCTGGGACTGTTTGGCTGATCGCAGCCCTGGGGTTTAGTCCATGGTCCAACCGCTAACGCAGATGCAGCCAGGCTTCGTGGGCCGACCGGGGAGCACAGCTTCAGTTGGGCGCTGATCCTCCGTGCCGCCGGGTGGGCTGTGGCAGCTGGTGGTGAGGCACTGGGAAGCTCCAGAAGGTTAAGAGTTGCACCCGAGTCCGCTCTGAACCCCACGCGGAAGTCAGGCACGGGCCCCTCACCGATGGATTTGCGAGGAGTTGCGGGTGATCGTGCCAAGATCAGCGCCGGTGGCGGGGTGATGCGCAGGTACCAGGCGAGTAAAAGGAGGTGGGAAGCTCCGGGACTGCGGATCTTGTCCAGCGATATGGCGCTGTGTGCTGGGACGCCCCCTTGCTCTGCCACCGGTTTCTCCCAGGAGGGTTACATATGCAGAGTGTTGCGGTGCCTGGTGCAGGCTCCCGCATCAAGCTGCCGGATAGCTTAGGGCAGTGCGGGCGATCGAGCTGGAATCGTTAGGCGGCTTTGGCTGCTTTAGTTCGCCTGCCCCTCCCCCTCATGGTCGTTCTTCGCGGTTTGCAGTCGCGGCTGCCATCTTGTTACCGAGAGGGTCCCGAGTGGGAAAACGGGATGAATCATGTCGAATCGGCAGCAGAGCAGGGAACCCTTCTGGTGATCACTGCAGCAGGATTTCCAACGCAGTGAGCTTCATTCGCAGCCCTTAACGGGGTCTGGATTCGGCACTATTGTCTACAACGCATTGGGCCAGGCAGGAGCTCCTAGGAAGTAATGCCGATCGCGGCAGCTCCGAGCCACGCCCCCACAAGACACTGTTTTAATAAGACAACGAAAATTGAAATTATAAACACCAATAAGATGTTGTATCAACTAAGAAAACTTGTGTAAGGATGCATGTCAACAAATACCCAAGTATAAAAAATTTTTTTTTAAAGAAAGCCATTTTTCCATCCTGACTTTAAGTTAATAATCTTGTATTGTTCATTGAGAATCTGTTGTCTGTGTCTTACTCCAAGATGCCTTCACATTATATACAGGCCTGTCCGTCTTTTCTGTCATATTCGGTTATTATTTAGTATGGATATGATCTTTATAGTCCACCACTGTACAAGGGACTATTTGTTTTCATGTCCACTAGCACTGTAGACAATGTAATATGCCTTTGTGCCATGTGTATACAAGCTAACCCTCATTTGACTCCATTACTATATAAATGCCATGATATGCCTAGCACTGTAGAGAAAGTACTATGCCTCTGTGCCATGTGTATACAAGCTAACCCTCATTTGACTCCATTACTATATAAATGCCATAAAATGCCTTGCACTGTAGACAATGTAATATGCCTTTGTGCCATGTGTATACAAGCTAATCCTCATTTGACTCCATTACTATATAAATGCCATGATATGCTTGCACTGTAGAGAAAGTACTATGCCTCTGTGCCATGTGTATACAAGCTAACCCTAATTTGACTCCATTACTATATAAATGCCATAATATGCCTTGCACTGTAGACAATGCAATATGCCTTTGTGCCATGTGTATACAAGCTAACCCTCATTTGACTCCATTACCATATAAATGCCATGATATGCCTTGCACTGTAGAGAAAGTACTATGCCTCTGTGCCATGTGTATACAAGCTAACCCTAATTTGACTTCATTACTATATAAATGCCATAATATGCCTTGCACTGTAGACAATGTAATATGCCTTTGTTCCATGTGTATACAAGCTAACCCTCATTTGACTCCATTACTATATAAATGCCATGATATGCCTTGCACTGTTGAGAAAGTACTATGCCTCTGTGCCATGTGTATACAAGCTAACCCTCATTTGACTCCATTATTATATAAATGCCATGATATGCCTCGCACTGTAGACAATGTACTATGCCTCTGTGCCATGTGTATACAAGCTAACCCTCATTTGACTCCATTATTATATAAATGCCATGATATGCCTCGCACTGTAGACAATGTACTATGCCTCTGTGCCATGTGTATACAAGCTGACCCTCATTTGACTTCATTACTATATACATGCCATAATATGCCTAGCACTGTAGACAATATAATATGCCTCTGTGCCATGTGTATACAAGCTAACCCTCATTTGACTTCATTACTATATAAATGCCATGATATGCTTTGTTTGCATTGGAGGTCTCTGTGTAGACCTTATTGTTATATGGACTTCTGCCTCCCCCTGCTTTAAGGTTTAGGAGATAGTATATAATGGGTTTATTGTTCCTTTTTTGAAATGGTGTATGCATGTACACCATTTACAAATACTCATTGTCATGGTTTGATATTCTATTTCCCTTTAGGAAAGAATGCAATCTACCAGAGGGATTTCCTAAGCGTGCGTGTTCTCACATGCAGAATGACATCACGGACAGTTTACACTGTATTTGCTTTCAGCACTTACATGTCATATGAGTATCAGGGCCTAGACAATGCACATTCTTTGTATTTTCCTGTTTTTACATTGTATAGCAATGATTACTCATTTGCACACATGTGTGTGTTTGTCAGACCATTCTAGTAGCTGAGTTTCTCATAAACATCAGAGAATAAATGGCAATGAATCAGTTTCCCTGCTTCTGTTTCCAGGGTGGTGCGAGTACCATAGAGTAACATCCTTATAGCGCTGCCTTATGCTGCTGAGGCATTAAGGCACTATACGTGTAAACAACCTTTGCTTGGGTATACAGCCATCTCTTTTAACATACATGATTATCCAATGAGGCTGGCAGGGGTTTCAAATTGCAAAATGCCAATGTATGTTTGGAATAATATATTTAAAAGTATTTTCAATAGTTAAATTCACACCAATTCTTTAGTTTTGTTTGATTCAATGTGCATGTATGCGATGGCTATTTTTCGGCTATTTTAATTGATAGAGCTTTGTTGTATGTTATTAGGCGGCTGACTTATATTGTAAATAATTAAGGGATCAAAACATGTCAAGCCATTTCTAATTAGTCACGGGATGTCATTGATTGTCCCAGAGCGTTCAAACACACCTGTCCTCTATTCTGGGCTGTTGACCACCGATGTGAAACTAAGCAGAATAAACCCAGTTGTATATGTAGTCGTAGAACTAACAGAAAACAAAGCTCAGCCGTGTATCTCTATCCATTGCCACCGTTTTCAAGCTGAGAAGAACACGCTCTAGACTCCGTTTGTGATCATGTATAGCTTACAGAATACCAATTACCAGGCCTCCCTTGTTATGCCAGAGTATACTAGCACTAGGCATTACATTATTCATAAATGGCCAGGAACTTAGCTTTGCATGTAACATGTTCCCTTCACATGTTCAAGCTGCATGTATCTCTGTGTGAAGCGTTCTCCACCATAGCCATTATGGTTGCCACTGCTGTTTTTATTTGTCTATTCACAGTAGCATTTCCGGTTGGTGTCTAAACCGACCTCCGACCTCGCTCTATGTATGCACGTGAGGCCCTCTGTTGCCATGACTACATGAGAGGTATCACCAGGGCTGCTTCCACGTCCACCTAATGTACACCTTCATGCACGTGGTTTAATGTGGGGAAAATGATAACGAGGCTGTCTGAGTCTGTTTGCATTTGTATCGAATGCAATGTGCATATGCTGCCATGGTCTTCCCAAGTGAAATGCAACCCCTGCAATATGAAATATGTTTCAATTCTGCAGGACTTGGCTCAGCAATGTGTGCTCATGTGTTATGAGTGTGCTACATAAGAGTGGGGTTCCCTTGGATATGATAGCTGGCTGCCACGTGGAAAGTGCTGTTTTATACACGATGGCCTCTAGTGCCGAGGAGAATGAACATGGTTAATGCACATGCTCTACAGGGTTAGAAGGGCCATCTAACGTTTCATTTCACTGGCCGTTCTAAATCGCAGTTGCTGGTGCATTATCACAGCGGAGCTGAGCTGTCTTTCTGGCCTCCATGTGTGTCCGGACCTTGGCACTTGAATGTTAGGCCTTTAGCCAACTGCATTCCTCGCGCGCTGCGCTGGGAGGGTCACTGTCAACTCCTTCTGCCTGAGCGTTCGGACGCTCGCCATTTATTACAGCCGCAGCCTCATGAAGCGACATTTCTGAGTGAGTTCACCTGTTAACCGTGTATCTGCCCACGTGTAAAACATAGCTCCGTGTGCCTATGTTCACATGGCTCCCAACATGTTCTTGATTGGATAATTCATAAAGTGAAATCACGGTAACTTGATTTTGCGCTTTCCTCTGATGTATTGCACTAAGATATAATTCAGCCGGTTACACGTTTGCAGAGCACGCTGCTTAATTGTTATGGAATTCTGCTGTTGTCTATACAGAATGGTGAGCCCTACATGCCTGTTATATTTTGCATTCACGTAAAACTAACGATAACCTTCCACCAGAGCTAAGCACCCTTTTCCCACAATGTCATACACGCAGTTGTGAGTATAAAAAAATGATAATTCGTTATTTATAACTCGCTTAATACCCAGAGGGTTCTAAGTGCAGGCCCGGGGAATCGAACTTGTGTTGCTGCATCGTCTTGCTTCCAAAACGAGGCGTTGTACCTGAGCTTTCCGCCCTCATGTTAACAGTGCGTTTGACTACGTGTAGTAATGCTCACACATCAAAGAGTATTCAAGGTAACAGGTTTCTCCTTCCTCAGCTAACCGATGAAGTTTAATAACAAGGCTGTATTTGCATATACAATGCAAGCTCTTTCCCCTGCAGCTTGCTGCATGGAATCGCATGGAATTCTGAGGCCTGCGGCTTGCTGCATGGAATCTCATGGAATTCTGAGGCCTGCGGCTTGCTGCAGGGAATCTCATGGAATTCTGAGGCCTGCGGCTTGCTGCATGGAATCTCTTGGAATTCTGAGGCCTGCGCTTGCTGCATGGAATCTCATGGAAGTCTGAGGCCTGCGGCTTGCTGCATGGAATCTCATGGAATTCTGAGGCCTGCAGCTTGCTGCATGGAATCTCATGGAATTATGAGGCCTGTGGCTTACTGCATGGAATCTCTTGGAATTCTGAGGCCTGCAGCTTGCTGCATAGAATCTCTTGGAATTCTGAGGCCTGCAGCTTGCTGCATGGAATCTCATGGAAGTCTGAGACCTGCAGCTTGCTGCATGGATTCTCTTGGAATTCTGAGGCCTAGCTGCCTTTTGCATTCACTTCAGCTTTGCTTGTTATCCCATTAGATAGACCCTGTTGCTGCTCACACGTGCTGCTGTGGATAATGTTTGTCAGGTGTGTTTATTGAATTAATCAAAAAAGGTCACACATTTGATCTTTTCCAGAGGAAAGTTTTAGTCCTTCTCGAACTATGTTTTGGAACCGACCGCCTAACCCAGTGATCCCCAACGTGTAGTTCGGGAGCAACATGTTGCTCATGGCACTCTACTTTGTTGCTCTCCAGTTGATCTGGGCCAAGGAGGCCCTGAAGGGATGAGACCCCAGTAGCAGTATAGCCTGGACAGAGTCCTGGACTGTGACAGAATGTTGGCTATTGAGCCTGCAGTGGCTCCAGTTTGCTACATTTTTAGATTGCAGATCTGAGGTTTTTTGCCACCATTCACATTATTTGTCAGTGAATGTCTTTACTTATTATAGCAATGTCATTGTTTAAACAATGTCATCTTTGGATACTTTATCTAGTTGACAAAAGTATCAATAAGTAAAATAATTGAACCATGGTCCCATGTTTGTTTCCTAGGGAAAATTGTCATATTCTGTTCCTTTGTACAGCTAGTAGGAGCCTAATGGACAGATAAGTGGCATGCATACCCAACTTTCCATTATTAAATAATTTGCATGCACTGCTTTTTGTACAAGTCAGGTTTGTGTTTGATGCCACCATGCATTATATTTATCAGAAATATTACTTTTCATGTCACTTACATTTATTAGTGCATAGTGTCCTAGTGGAAAAATTGATATTGTTTGATACTCTGCACCTCTGGCACGTGGATAATGGACAGACAGGGAAAACGCATGGCCCTTTTTTTATAATTAATTTTCCCTATATTCAAATGTATTTAAGTTACTGCAAATACACTTAAATTAACAAGCCAATTAATCAATCGAAATACCTAGTTAACAGCACCACACACCCCTATTGTGGCCGTCAAATGCTCTTAAGTTTTGACAAATGTTTGCCATTAAGTTTTGTGTAAATCCCTTTTCGGCAGAGAAAAGGGGCTCCAAATCCTTCAGAAAAATATTATTATTATTCTTAACCACTATTTCACCAATGTAACAGGCCCCAAGTACAAAATGCACTATTTGCCATTACATGCCAAACAAATTATTAAGCGGTAACATCCAAGGCCCCAGTGAAGTGTTCTGTAAATCCATCCATGTATGGACCAGTATTACTCAATCTGGGGCACAAATTCAATAATTGTATTGGTGACCCGCCAAAACTGGGAGGCCAAATAATTGCTTATTTGCTATATGCCGACGATCTTGTATTATTGTCGCAAACACCACAAGGCCTTCAAAATATGTTAACAAAGCTGGGTCTCTATGTACAAGCAAATAGGTTGGAAATTAACATCGCAAAGACCCAAATTCTAAAGTGTGGAAAACAGCAAACCCCCAGGAGTAATATCTTTTCCTGGAAAATTCAGAATGAAAGCATTCAAACTACGACCCAATATATATACCTCATGGTGTTAATCAACAATGTTGTATGCAAACAAGCTGAAGACCTAGTAAGGAAGCAAAAAATGCAACAGCTTGTTTCGCAATCACGATTGTTGATCAGGAAGCATGTGAAGTTTTCCATGAAACATGTTGTGTTATTTTATAAAATGAAAGTTCTCCCGATATTGCTGTATGGTATTGAAGGGTTTTTGCCAAGAGAAAAGTGCTACTGGGATCAATTAGAGTCAGGTTACTGGAAAGAGATCTTATGCCTGCCTAACTCTGTGCTGATGGCTATTTTGCGTTATGAATTGGGATTGACATCCATGTATGCTCAAGTATCCTTGAAACAGTGTGCCTTGTTACGCAAATGCCTCCTGGAAAAGGGAAGTAACAGTATACTGAAAGTGATTGTGCATCATTTGCTGAAATCTGTAAATCCCTTCGCTGTTAAATGGAGGAAACATGTATATAATGAATTAGCCCATGCTGATATCACAATATAGTTATTACTATCAAATCCTGTTAGAGCGAAGGAAAAAGTACATCTGGCTGATTGGGTAGCAAATATGACAAGGTGCTCCCAATACAAGGACTTTGACATCCTCTTATTTGGCATTAAAAAATATGGGTTGATGTCAGATTACTTGCTGAAAAGCCCTTCTCCTAAAGTAAGAATGGGATATTTAAGATTCCGGTTAAACCTATGGTACACAAGGGATGTCCGTTGTAAAAGGAAAAAGCTGGCAAAAGAACAAAACTACTGCAGATATTGTATTGTGCCTGAACAAAGAGAGACGCTACAACATCTGTTCGTAGAATCTGTAGCACTCTGCGATGTACGAACCAGATGTTTTGCACACACCCAGGTAGTCCAAAGACCAATGGAGAGTG
Source organism: Ambystoma mexicanum (assembly GCF_040938575.1). NCBI lineage: Eukaryota > Metazoa > Chordata > Amphibia > Caudata > Ambystomatidae > Ambystoma > Ambystoma mexicanum. The sequence continues at coordinate 1,144,120,497 of NC_090923.1, read as the reverse complement.
ACGAAAGATGGCATGAGCTGTCCTCCAGTACACGCCCGAAAATTCAGATTGCCATTGTACAATTTTTTCAAATTGTGCTCCCCGGGTTAGAGGTGTATAACGGGTAATGCATTATCTATAAGGCTATTAGGTAACCGGTTGGTTGAAAGAGGTAAGCTTAGTCAAGTAACCATCTAAGTGGAACCTTTGTAAATAGTATGAATTGGCGTGATCATGCGTATAAAACTGTTAATAATTATGTGATAATATGGGTATTGTAAGAATGTATTATCATTTAGCCTTGTAAGATTGAAAATTATTGTAAGATTGAAAATTGTGTTTTGTATGTAAATGTTATTTATATGTTAATGAAATTTGAAAAGTTGTAATACAACTATAACAAATAAATTTAAAAAAAAAATAATCAATATTTATTTAATCATATTTCTCCATTGTTAGCAACAATTAAAAACATGTAGCATATTTGATAAAATGTACCCAAAGTTAAAAAGTAGATTTAACATATTCATACAAGCTATATACCTCTCAACCTGATAATTACAATTAATCATATAAACATAGCTTCCATGCATGTCCACGCTTACTCAAAAAAGAGAAACAACGACAAAATAACAGAAAATGAATCAAATCTTCATTGACTCCCATTTTACAGGCCCACTTTGTGCTTCCTTCAGCACACCTTCATTTATTGAAGTGTGGGTGCATTTAAACGTACCCTTAGCATCATCCTCCTGCATTCTGGGAAGCTTATTTCACAGATTTTTCCTTGCCCTCTTATACGTGTATGTGAGTCTGCATATAAGAGGGCTGCTTATAAATATTTTGGACATCTTCCTCTTTCCCCATCGAACAACTTCTTGCTATAAGAGCTATTTTGCATTGACTTAATGTGCCATACCTAGTTATATTGCACCCTCCATCAAAATGGACAGTGCCTTACAACTCCCTCCCCCTGTACCACACATATTTTTCTTTACCAGAGAGGCTGATTGCTTACACTGAAATTTACTTTCTGATTAGCAGAAAATACCAGATGGGCTTTTGAAAAATAAGTTACAAATCTTAACTCGCCTGACACCTTCAAACTGAACATCGCCAACCAGTGCCTCTGCCTGTTGGACATCTTCTTTGTGGGTATTATGCTCAAGCAAATAGTAATCACTCTCTGTTCAATCAGAAATGCAACATTTTGTAACATTCCTGAAGAAAAAACAGTCCACAATATAGTAATGACGACTGAGGAACAGTATTACTGCTCTTGAATGCTTAGGAATGCACCATTTGCCGCTACAGATCCTGAGAAATCCCCAAGTATAACCCCAAAGTACACCTGAAAATCAGTTCTCCATTTGTGACCAATATTACTGTCCAAACATTTGAACAGTGATACTGTATGGGTTTGTTCCCTCTTTTTTGTTATCAAGGTGTTGGTCCAATGTAGGGATAATATGTTTACAAAAAGAACAGGTCAGAGCAACTACCCCTTTCTCAATCCACTTAATTTGAGACCAACCGGTATGGTACTATCTCTATTGTCAGCAATTTGAAATAGAATGCACAGGTTCACCACTTATTACACATATAATATTTTTTATTTGTCAAACAACATACAATCAATTAAGAGCATTTATGTGCCTTTAAATTCTGCACACTTTCATGTTTTAATAGATACTATTGACTTTGTATAAGCAATATTCAATCAGTGAGTTTAGTACGTGACACGTCTGTTAACAATACACAGTTTATTGCACAACAGTTCTTCTTATAAATTTATTGGTCACGATATTTCTTCTGTTTTTTCACAATGAAACCTAATTAGGCCTCGTTTGATCATGGTTGTCTGATTTCAACCCTTGGGATATGTCTACATATGTTCATATGTTTCGCCCTTTTCAAAAAATATACATTTGATGCTATCCCTAGCATCTATGTTTGATGTTTTGGCCATCTTCAGGACAGTTGATATTTCTTTTGTGGTTGGAAGGAAATCACATGGACTCTAAGGTTGTCATCTCACATACACTAAAATTGAAAAAATAAAATGATCAAATTAATATTATATAGGTGGTGAAACCATGCCTGATTTATGACAATATCCGTATTGTGTGAACCAACCTGTTGTCTCAGGAATGGTCAGATTGGAACTTCATTAATTGCAAAAATAAAATTGACTTTTTTGTTCTTTCCAAAGTCAAATTCCTTTTTCGATTCACAGGTTTTGATCAATGCACCCTGCAAATAAGCACAAAAGGCAATGATATCTTAATTATCTTATTGCCCCACAGAGACTAATATTTGTCATGTAAAAGACCTGTGTCACATGGTCTTACTAACCTTATTTATTTAATTTGTTTGTTACTTAGTTTTTCCCCATTTACATTTTCTGTGAATGAATCTCTTTTTTCTTCTTCCTCTTATCAATTTTCTGTAGTGTTTTTATCTGATTGCAAACTAAAACAGAAGCAAGAGACAAGGGAGAAATGTAAGTTACGCCCTTTCTCTTGGTTGTCTATTATTTAGATATTTTTCTTTCATAACAGCGGCAATTGTCTTATCGTTTGTATAGACGGGTGACCCGCCACCCGCTAGGGCATGTTAGTACTGACAGGAATGCAAAACGGAAAGCAAATATCAACTTACTTTTTTCTTTGCGTTTATCCCATGTCCAACAGCCAACTTATTCGCGAAACGCTATCAATTGGTCCTTGTGTGGGCCGGTTTTTAAGTAATTTTGGCATTGACATCACGTGATCGATTAGAGCCTGGTCACGTGATGTTGTGAGCCGCTGACACGTGAACGGGTAGAACGTGATCACATGCTGTTGTAGACCGCTGATCTACTCGTCTATACTTTTTATTTCGTCATAAGTGCGGCCATCTTAGAAAGTGTCTTCTAACAGATATGTTGTATTAGATAACAACTATTCCTCTTTTTTCAAAGCGCTTTTATAAAGGCTATTATTTTTCCAAAAATGTCTCAATGTGTTCATATGTTTGTTCCATTCTATTATTTTTATTTTTACTCAAGGTGTCATTATATTGCTCTTTTGTAAAATTCTTTCTGGATGGCTTGGAAACATGATGTTTGTTACAAGGCTGTTTAGTTTGTTTGCGCTGATGTTTCTCGCGCAACCAGTTAGGGTCGGTGCACATTACAGTGTGTCATAGAATCTTTATCTATTATTTCGATTAATTTTAAAGAAAATCACACTATATCTTTCTTCACAGAACAGATAGTGGCAAAAAGTAGTGGAGTTCCAAACGTGTGTTCTTTTGAAACATATGTTATCAATGAGGTGGACACGGTTCACGTAATTCTCAAGCTGGTGTTTATTCACATTTGTAGAGGAATCATAGGAAAATTCCTCACTCTACAGAGGAGTTTAACCCATGTTTTACAGTTTTAAGATTATATATCCATTCCTGCTCGCATTTTTTTTTAAAAAAAGGTCCCTATTACCTCCTCATGGGGTTATTACTTGAATAATAAACCAGAATATTTCATTAGGTTTATGTTGATGACGGATGTAATGTGCTACGAGGGGTTTGTTATCTACCTTATTTTTGATGCATGATCTATGCTCGCATATTCTTTTTCTGATCAGTTTTTTAGTCTTACCAATATATAATAAATTGCAAGGACACTTAATTCCATAGACTGCCCATTGGGTAAGGCAGTTAGTAAATTCAGTCAGATGCCATTCTTTACCTTGTAAGTCAATACTTTTGATATTTTTTGTTAAGGGGCATACCGTACATTTGCCACATTTGAAGTGGCCTGTTAATGGTGGTAAACCCCATTATGTTGTTTGTCTGTGTTCAGTTTGTATCACCTTGGGGTAGGTGTGAACCAGATTATCTTTCAAGTTTTTTTGCCTTTTAAAGGCAAATCTGTGCAGGTCAGGGTTGAAATCTGGCATGCTGATAATATGCCAGTTTTTCTTAAGCCGTGGCTGATTGGGCTAAAGGGGCTTATGCATGTAATTTTTTCCAAGTTGTTTCTCTTTTGAGGATTTAGACATGTGTCTCTATTTATATTTTTTGCCCTTTTGTAGGCTGTTTGGATGGTCTTTTTTGGATACCCTGTATCCTTAAGTCTTCTTTTTAAGGCTTTACCGAGGGATATATAATCTGACATTTGCATACAATTCTTCCGGATTTTCCAAAATTATCCTATGGGTAAGTTTTCTTTCAAACTTTGTGGATGGAAACTTCGATATTCAAGGAGTGTATTTTTATAGGTTTTTTATAGAGTACAGTCTCAAGAGAGGTACCTATTTTCCCAATTTTTAAGTCCAGGAAGGGCATTCTGTTGGTGTTATAATTCATAGTGAATGTAATATGGTTGTTTTTTTCCCATTGATGTAAAAAAACAGTCTTAGACAATGAAATCACTTTGTATTTGATTTCATTATTTAAATTTATAAAGACTTATCGAAATTCTAATTGATTTTTACTTTGAATTATTGTTTTGAAGAGGTGACCCATCGACTAGAGTGACCAGGTTCTTTCCTCAGTGATTTCTGAGGAAATACAATTATCATGTCCTTATCTCTTACCTTTTGAGTAGCAGGAGTTTTACCTGGAGCACCAGACCAGTTTGAACAATCCATATAAATGATGAATACATGATGAATTACTTTATACAGTAGTGCACCGATATTTTCAATTGTTTTTCCCATTCATCCATGTCACAAAATTTAGAAGCTCTTCAACCGATCCCCTCCAGATTGGGAAGACATTGTTGATAAAACAATACCATGAAATTACATTTACTTTAAATGGATCGTCTCTATACTACACAGAATTTGTTTCCAGATTATCCATGTAAAGATTAGAGAGATCGCGGGTAAAGATAGCCCCCATACTCGTTTTGTGTTTCTGATTGTAAAATGACCTTTCAGTGCTATACGTAAGCATTCTAAGATAAATGCTGTTGGTACCTTAGATAGGGTGCTGGTTCGATGGTTTAAATATTTTTCCAATATCTTTATACAGTGTATTTGAGGAATGCTTGTATAAAGAGACATTACATCAAGTGTAACTAAGATGTCATTTGGATCAATTGTTAGATTTTGTATTATTTTGACCATACTGGTTGTGTCTTTCACATATGATCTCATTTTTTGGACGAACGGACGTAAGAACCAGTCAACATAAATGGATAAAGGTTCAAGAATTGAATCTATTGCTGCCACAATAGGTCTCCCTGGAGGTCTAGGGGAATTTTTATGACTCTTGGGGAGTATGTAGAATGCCGGTGTTGTGGGATTTTGATTGATTAGGAAGCTTTTTTCACCTATATCAATCCAGCTTTCTCCAAGAGCCTGGTCCATCAGGCTTTTAATTTCTTCTTTTAATCTACAAGTGGGGTCTGTGTCTATTTTGCGGTAGAATGTGCAATCCTCAAGCTGAATTTTCACTTCGATATCATAGGCAGATTTGTCCCATAAGACGATCCCACTCCTTTATCTGCAGGTTTTGTTACAAACAAATAGATTTCTTCTAAATCCTTGAAGGACTTTCTTTCAATTTTTG